>NW_027184083.1:2057524-2743365 GCF_041296385.1 Aphelocoma coerulescens | reverse complement strand
TTAGTTGAATTAAGGGCTGTTATCATGGCTTTTCAATGATTCTCACAGGAACCTTTGAATTTGGTTACTGAAGCCGAATAGCAAAAGCTTTGTATACAATTAATCACCTTACAGTACCACAAAATTCAAATAATCCTGTTATTCTGAATCATTTTCTCTCATTGCAGTCTGCAGGTGAGAGACATCTGCCCCGGGCAAAAGTCTGGGTACGGAACTTACTCACTAACCAGTGGGAAGGCCCTCATGAGCTTATCATTTGGGGTCGTGGGTATGCTTGTGTTTCCACAGATACTGGGGCACGGTGGCTACCTGCAAAATGCATTCGCTCTGACCTACGGCACCAGAGGCAGAACAGGCAACCTCCAAATGATGACCAGAACGCCAACCATCCAAATGGCGGCCAGAATGTAGATCATCAGCCTAATGACTCTTCTGATGATGACCAGGATGTTGACCATCAGGTCCTTCTACAAGCAGAGACTGAACTTTAAATTTCTTGTTATGGATTCAGATAGTTAAAGCCTTAAGGACATATTTAGAATTAATAACTGATGTAGATTTCTATTTAGGATTAATAGTAGAGATGTTATCAAACAAAAAGGAGGAATTGTAGGTACAAAAAACGGGAATTGTAGATACAAAAATGGTGCTAGCAAGGATTTTCTTGTTATTTTCTAAGTCCGTGAGAGACTTTTCTCTCTCACAGAAGAGGTGGCAGGGAATGTAAACAACCAAGCCGCCTGCAACCTTGAAAAGTCTTGTTTATGGTATAGTAGAAAAATATTTTGACAATGGATGTTTTAGGATTTTAGCCAATCACCCCCAAGAGGTGGCTGGTCCTTTGTCCAATTAGACTAAGAAGAAAAAGTCTATAAAAGAGTTTGTAAAATAATTAAATAAATCAATCTTGCTGCACAATTCCTGCCTGCTGGATCTTGTCTCCTCCTCCTCCCTATGGCTGCGGGACACGGTGATATACCGTAGGAACCAGGCCTGCGGTAATACATAGGCAACAAATATGTGTAAAGAATACAGAGAATATATAAAAGAAAAAGGCAAAAATCATTCAGCATCATTTCCCCCCTTTTTTAGAGACTACCAAGACTCTACCTTTTATAGTCTCTACTTCATATTTAACCACAGCATTGCATCATACAGCCAGCTATTATGCAAAGATTAACTACAGACATAAGTAACATGAACAGTTCCTTTTATCTAGGCTGTACCGGTTTAGCCAAATTTAGAAATATATCCTCTGAGAGAAGGCAGGGTACCACCCCTCCCCCATCAGGTTCAGGGAAAATAAATTTTCCTTAATGGAAAGTGAAAGAGATAAAAACTATTTATTTAACAAACACACGGGAAAAGGAAAATAATGCTAAATAATAAAAATCTCTCACTGTGGAGAAAAAACCTGGGAAAGTGTTAGAGTCCTCCCTTTGGTCTCCTCGGAGCTGGGACTTGGCCCAGGGCCAGGCCCTCTGCGCTCAGTGGAAAGTCCTCCCGATGTGTTCCAATATTGAAGCAGTCCAGTGGAAAAGGGAGAAAATCCGAAATTCCAGGGAAGGGAAAAACAATTCAACTCTCAGTCTCTCTCCGGAGAAAAAGAAGCTGAACAACTGGCCAAAGAACTGACTCAGGGAGCAGCAAGCTGGGTGCTTCCTCCGCTGCCACTGCCGCAGCTATCTCTGTGTGGCCTTGAACAAGCTGCAAACTGCTTTGAAAAAGTTTTGCTCAGTTTTTCCTTCCCCCTCTCAGGCTCAGTTTAGAGGCATAGAAAGGCACAAAGTTAATTTCTGGGCATAGGGCAGTGATATGGGATACACATCATAAAGTCACCCCAAGACATAGGCCCAGTTTGGTAACCATGAAATGAGTGTACTGAAGGTATATTCAAAGTTCAATGAGCCTTTTGAAAGCTACCGATGTAGAATTTAAATTCGCTTCCAAATTTCAACCAAATCCTTATTAATTCTTTCACTCTGATCTACATAAGAACAACAACTAGTGTTAATGATTGTGCAGCTAGTAGGAAATTGAGAGTCATTTTGTTTTGTAAAACTATACTAGACAAATTACGGACTTCTTGTAAAGCCAAAATTGCATCTGAAATTTACTCTTCAATATGTTTGATAATCCTTAATATGATCAAATATTGTTATGTTTGGAATTACAGCCCCAAGGGCACAGGCCCGATCTTTATCTAGGGTCAAAACGTACTAGGCCTCATTTTCACATATTCAATACTACCTTGACAAGTTGTTCCTATGAAGAGTTTTGGATACATTTTATACTAAAGTCACATGCAAATTTTGGGACCAAATCTGAGCCATGGTTACCAACTGTGCAGAGAACAGGAACAAAAGAACAATTTAAATCACATCATCCTAATTTGTATCAATCTCTGTTTTCCAGTTGTTTCAGGAGCAGAGGTCTTAACTTTGGAGTAGTGAATTCAGGGTTCTTTGCCAGCACCCTTGGTTTCAGTGAGGGTAGTCAGGATTTGGAACGGTCCTCTCCATTTAGCTTGTAAGGGTCACTGTCTCACCATTTAACATAGACTCAGTCTCCAGACTGGAATGGATGGGCAGATGTGTCCAGTCCTATCAGTCTGGGTAACATGATGAATCACTGGAGCGTCTGCGAAGTGGAACTTAAAGCCATTAAATAACTCTGTAAGTCAATATGCAAAGACTAACTTCCCCTCATATAAATTTCCCTCATAATATACGCAATTTCATATGGCCTGCCATACAATATTTCATAAGGACTTATGTTGTCTCTCTGCCTTGGTTGTATGCAGATTCTCAGTAAGGCTATAGGCAAGGCCTGAACCCATGTCATGGATGTTTTTGACTAATTTTACTAATCTGTGTTTTGAGGGTTCCATTCACATTCAGCCTTACCACTCATCTGGAGTATGTAAGGAATTTTCAGATCCCAAACAATTCCCAAAATTTGACTAACTTCCCTGATCACTGTGGGATCAACCCCAAAGGAACCCCAAACCTTGGAATTATATGATTGAACAAAACTTCCACCACCTCACTTGCTGTGTTAGTGTGACAGGGGTAAGCTTCAGGCCATCCATTGAAAGTGTCAACCAACACCAATACATACCTGTATCCTTCTTTGCTTGGTAACTCAGCAGAATCTATTTGCCAATAATCTCCAGGAAAATCCCCTGCCTTTATTCTTAACACAACTCTTTTGCTCATGTTTGGGTTGTTTCTATAGTATATTCGACATTTGCTTGTTATAGACAGTAGAATATGTCATTTCTCTTTCTATTACTACTTTCTTCAGATGTTTCAAAAGGTTCTCTGTTCCCCTATGAGTGCCTGTTGGAGAATAGAATTATTGGGATCAATAAAAGAACTGTGCAAGCTATTGAGCTGGAGGTTTTTAGGCTTGTGTGTGTGAGAGACATTTTCCGTGGGAAAGTCCCTGTGTGAAAGTAAACAGTTCGGCCTGAGAACATACAGGGAGTAAGAACCTGCAGGTGTGTTATCCGGGAGTATACAGGGAGGCAAGCACAAAATTCTTTTGATCATAACAAGACTGTGGAAAACTGCCAATGTAGTCCAATTGTGTAGAAATAGAAATACGTCCTGATAAGCTTTAAGCCACTTAGGAGCTAACAAGCTGGTATACTATATAAGTGCCTTTAGACTGCTAATAAATCGGAGTTCATTTTTCAACCATGTTGGTTTGGCTTCTGTTTTTCTCGCTCCCCCCGCCGGGGATCCGGGCTCCCCGTCCCGCGCGGCTTCCAACATGTGCCTTCATGTTCTCGCTGAGGTGGGACTACAATCTGTCCCTCTGGTGTAATAGTCCATTCACTTTCTTTGATTGCAGCTTTTGTGCCAGAAAACTGATGGTCTTTGATCACACTTTGGGTCAAACCTTGACAAATCAATTTCCTTCTGTGGCACCACTGTTAAGATGCCTTTTTCTGCAGCCCCTTATACTATTTTATCAGCAAAATGATTCTCTAATTTGGGGGTTGTTTCCCTGTCTTGATGAGTTTTGCAATGCATAAAAGCTGTTTCTCTAGACTCCCAAATACTCTGTAGCAGTGCATGGATCTGTTCAGTATGTTCAATTCCATTACCTTGCACAGTTGGCAGTCCTCTTTCCTTTCAGATGACTCCACTGACATACACAACATTAAATGCATATTCAGAATTACTCCATATTTTACCTTCTTTCCTTCACTCAGTTCTAGATCTTTCGTTGATGTAATCAGCTTTCTGTGATAACACATCTGATGGCAAGGCTTTTGCCTCGATTACTTGGTCTGTGTTTACCATTGCATAACCTGTAATCTGTTTGCCATCTTGCACGAAGCTGCTCTCGTCTGTTTACAGCTCCCAAATCTGGATTTTCTGGAGGCATGTCCTTCATTCAGGTCTGGTCTACTGGAATACGCTGCCTCCACGGTCTGTAAACAGTCATACTCAGATACATTATCAGTTAGCATCAGGAAAAGAGACATACCAGGATTGGCAGCAAATGTTTTCAGATTAACATTACCCTGTTCCAGTAACATGGCATAGGATACCTGTCGTCGATGTTCACAGAACAAACTTACAGTGATTTGGATGCAACTGTTAGATGCGGCAATTCTTAGATGCTGGTTGGATGCAGAAATTCTTAGATGCTGCCTTCTCCAGTTCTCGAGTTCCTTTGCCAGTTGATTTCTGAATATAGTTGGGCTGTTCTTTAAACCCTCAGGTAGAACTGTCTTGGTGAGCTGGCTCCTTTTCCCTGTTTCAGGATTCTTCCACTTAACAGCAAAGAGTCCTTGGCCTTTCTTACTCACAGGGATGCAGGAGAAGATATTTTTAAAATTTAGTACAGTAAACCATCTTATATTATCTGTTATTCTCCTCCTTTTGTGTCCGTTTCTCGCGCTTTCACGTGTCGGAGGAAAATAACTTTAAGGGATGGGACTATGCAACTACACGAATTTATTGTTTAAAATAACAAACGCATCAGTCGAGGCGTGAGATTTTACAACACCTCCGAGTAATGGCGACTAGTCACAAGATTTAGGGTCACATCGTAATTTATAACTTTCTAATCCAATAGATACTTAAAACGACACTTTGTTTTAGATTAATGACCTATCACCTGTGGCACTTCTCACTGCAGTGCAGCTATGTCTTGACCAATAACTTCTCATGTCACGTACACACAGTTGTCTCTCTTATACCATCTACATTCTTAACTTAAACTATATAAAATCACACTATTATATTTTAAAACCCTTCACCAAAACACCTAGTGTACAATTTTACTTATAATGATAGGAACACAAGTTTGTAATCCTGTTGCTTAAAGTCCACAAATCTTTGTCAATTAAGCCAGACCTAGTCTCTTCCAGGGTTGTAAATCAAAGCCTCCTTTAATTGCAGGAGTTTCTACTCCTCTGTCTCCCACACTTTTGCAAAATTTCAATAGATCCTTCTTAGGAGAATTTAGCAAATAGAGAAAATGATGAATCACCCAGTGTTTTCCTAATTCATATTTCAAAGGTTGGAAGAAAGGTCTCATCTCTCTTAGCCCTGTGGCACTAATAATACTTACAGTATCTTGACTCAGTTCCCCTTCTAAGATGTTTATTGAAACACAACTCTGTTTCCTTATAGCCTATTCTAAAGGAGCCTGAAATGCGGCTTCTTCCTCTTTGGACCTGATGTTTCCTTCTTGAGTAACAAAGAGGCAGGTAGGGGAGGCTGCTCTGACCAGAGCCTGGCAGCGCAGACGAGGACCACCTGTTACCCGGCGCCCCGCCGCTCCCTGCAGGTAAAGGGTCTCCGAGCGCAGACCCAGCAACGCTGCGCGGGAACACGGCGCGGGGACGGACACGCGGCGGGCACACACCTGCCCGGGGACACCCCCGGCGCGACTGGTGCCGAACGCTCCACTTGGCCCGTGCCCACCCCTTGCCGCCGCTCACAGCCAATTCCGTATCTCTCCAAAACAAAACTCATTACTATGGAAACTGCGATAGAGGTGTTCATTGTAAGAGCTGTGTTCCCGCCTACAAAGGTGACATCAGCTTCTCCGAGGGGCTCAACCCCGCCTCCACCTCCGCCCCCTGAAGCAGCAGAAGCGGTGCCGCCCACAGGGATCCCGTCCCCGCCCGCAGGTCTCACATTCCCGGCCCCCTCTGGGGCCGTGTGAGCGGGGTCCAGGGGCGACAGGAGGGTCGGGCCGGGACTGCGCTGAGGCGGCCCCCCCGCCGGACCAGGGGCGAACCGACACGGCGGCCCCAGCCATGGACCGGGTCCCGGTGCCGCTCCTCCTCCGCCCCATCTCCCGGCCGTTAGCAGGGCAACGGCCGGGGCCACCCCAGCCGCAGCTCTCAGAGCGGCTGTTCCCCCCCCTTCTGTCACGGTGGGCGTGGCCTCCCCGCTCGTGGCGCCATCTCGTGACTTCGGCCGCAGTTTCAGGAGCCGCTCATGCCCCGAAACCCCGAAAAAAACTCCACAAAATCCCTTGCTCGCAAAAGAAGCCGAGCCTCCCCTCAGACTGGTTTGCTCCAACCCGCTGAGGCTCGGGACCTCCCTTTCCACAGATGGAATGTGGCCCATGTTCACTCAACATAGGAGGCGGGCGCTCCGCCTACCTTTTCCATAATGGCGCGAGCCGAGCCTCCCCCAGCCGCTCCGAGAAACCTGTTCCGTTTATGCCCAGGCGTCCCTAGGCGAATACCACATTCAAAACCCGCGCGTGCTAAAGACGAAAAAAACCTTCTGAGGGCCATTTGCTCCTCTCCACCAATAAACCTCAGCCGGTGGCAAACACACGCACACGCCCCGCCTTCCCCCCCCTCCCCCCCCCCCCGCCCCCAGGCGATCTGGGGCGGATTGCAAAAAGCAGCAAAAGGAAAAAAACTCTTGAGAAACCACTCCAAAAGCAAGTCCCCCTCCACACCATGCCGGGTAGAAAAAAGTGACCTAACAAACCTTACAAAACCAGTGGGATCCCGTCAAAGGCTGCAATTTGGTTCCTAAGAACCCAGATTTTTCCTGAAATTTCTAGCAATTACTGAAATTACACAGATACACCATAGACACACAGATACACGATACACAATACACAGTACACACTACACAACGAAAAGAGCTGCCTTTATGTTACCTCCTGCGGGGTCTCAGAACCATGGTGTCTCAACCTCAGGCTGTTGCAGGGAATTCTATTTAAAAGTTGCCGGCACAGAAGAATTCCTTGCAAGATGTATCTGATCCAGTCCGGAGGGAGGCTACCAGGTCCCCAGTCCCGTCTGGGTGTGCCAGAAAAACTGATGCCTTAAAGCTGGCAAAAATAATTTGGCATCACTGCCATGGTTTCTCCCTGCAGAGCATTGCTGCATTGCTGCATTGCTGCATTGCTGTAGATTCTGTGTGCATTGGTGTAGATTCACTTAAGTTGGGCTATTGATCCCTCTGCCTTTTTGGGGAGAGAAACTCAAATTCCTGTGTGACCATTCTCAGGCACTTCTGTGGTTTGTAATACCTCAATAACTCTTCCATTCTTGCTGCCACATGGATCTCTATGCACTACCTCTACTGAGACAGTATACTGAAAGACCTTGCTAGCACACTGTCCCTCAAACAGTGTCATGCCACCCCCAATCTTATCTCTAGTGAGCCCGTTTTTATACCCTTCCCCCCTTCTAATCTAGTTTAAAGCTGTCTCAATGAGACCTGCTAACTCCTGAGCAAAAATCCTTTTCCTGCTTTGAAACAGTTGTACTCCATGTGTCACCAGCAGGCTTGGTGTCTGTCACAACCCACCGGTAGGGGATGTGATGTTTGTTATAAATTCTCATCAGGATTGACACTTTACCGTGCCTTAAACCAAGCCTCTCCTGATGGGAGAGAATTTGCTGAAAGTCCTTGCAAGGAGTTTGAGAGAGAAACTAAGACGTCTCCTCTAGTTTTAATGCTTCCAGATAGTTGTTTATTAATGTCATACATGAAATCCCTAATTAGCTCGGTCTTTGCGTATTAAGTGCTTTAATTAATTAATTTTGAGTTAAATATTTTTAAATTGAATGTTAAAATTAACCCATCAGCCCAGGTACCAAAAATCAAGTTCCATTAATCACTTGTACACTATAAGAGTTATCTTTCCTGTGTTTACTGTATACTTTTACAAGTGTTTTAAGATGTTGGATGTATTTTACTACTTTTTTAGGTGTTTTTACTTGTACTTTGGTTCCAAGGCAAATTTCAAAACCCCAGTTCCAACAAACAGCCCAGCCCCATAGCCATTATCCTGTAAGCAAGTTCCATAGCAACCTGAATTTTAATGACCCTTATCTCAACTAATACCACCCCTCTGACAAGGATGAGCCATTGGTGGACAGAGATAATCTGTCAAAGGGAAAACACCAATCACTTTAAACCGAAGGGGCAGGCTGTGGGCGGGCTGTGGGCAGACTGGGGCAGAGCAAAGGCACTAGAAAACAACGGGCCAGACAGAGACGCGCCCCTTTTCTCTCCAGCCTTGCTGAGGTGGAGGTCAGTGCTGGGAAAGCCTACTCCTATTAAGGAGCCTTTAGAAATATTTTTTCTTTTGGACCAGCCAAAAGCCAGCCTAGCACTGTAAGCCCTTTTTCTCTACCTGAGGTCTAGTGCTGCTTCAGCCAGAAGATCTAAAATCCCTGCGCTCCTGGGGCATACCATCTATCGAGCCATAGGATCCCAAATTTTTTATATTTTGCTAATTTTTGTAATTTTTCAATTTTTCCGTTTTTAATAAATTATTTTAATTTTTACTAAGAGTTGTCTCATTCCTCACAATTAAGTCTTATCAGGGGAACAGAGCCACTAGCATGACCCAGGTACAGCATAGAAGGAAGAAAAGTAGGAGTGAGACCTAATTATCAAGATTTACACAGCCTTTTAAAGATAATTTAACCAATAGTTACTAAAAACATACATTATTTTCACTTTCTTGCCAATTATTCAGTAACACGACTAGGAACTGCGGCATTTTCTATCCAATCATTCCAAACCACTTTCACTGCAGAACATGGAGTAGTAGAAGAAGGAGAAGAAGGTTTAGAGAACAACAACAATCCTCCATTTTGGTATTTTTTACTCTTATCTATGTACTACAGAGAGAAGCCCAAAACCTCTAAATTTTTCACCCTGTGACAATCTTACATAGTAGTCTATCACCTAATTCACACCACTGTATTTTCTAGTTGTTGTCTGACTGTTGGTAATTTTTTCCAAGGTTTGAAGCTAAAACAGTGTTGTTCAGGGGGGTAAGAACCCTTAAAAACAGGCAGAGAAATATTCTTGGCACTCTGGGTTCCTACAAGGATGAACAAAGACACCAGACCACATGTCAGGGAACTCTTATGTTTTATTGTACAGTTGCCTTAACTCTGGCAACCAGCCCATTGCTTAGCCCCAAAAGGTATTTGCTAAAAAGCCCTTAAATTTTACAATACACTTCTCAAACGTGGGGGTTAATAAGCCCTTAATTTTTGCAGTACACTTCAATAAGTTCTCAGCTCTCACAAGAAACTCCTCAAAGGTGCTGGCTACCAAGCCACAACACACCATTTCTCAAAAGTGCTGGCTAACAAGCCACAACACGCTTCCACAAGCTCTGTACTCCAACAATAAACTTCAGTGCAAGGCAAGAGAGGAGAGAAATAAAGACAGACAAGAGAGGTGAGAACAAAAAATATCACCAGTCCTTAGATTCTGCATTGGTCCTGCTGCGTGGATGGTCCAGAGCTGGGGATGCAAGTCAAAGAAAGCAAAAGAGATTAAATAGAAAAGAGCAAGGGGGCCCAATTTGCTCCCTTTTATAGTTAACTTAGAGCACACCTTTTATGTAAACTAGATTTTTTGTGCTGTTTTGTTCAGGCATGCACAGCCAGCCTTTTGAGCCCTTGTCGTGGGTTGACCCGGGCCAAATGCCAGGCACCCACCAAAGCCTCTCACTCACTCCCCTCTGCAGCTGGACAGGGGAGAGAAAATATAACTAAGGGTTCATGAGTTGAGATAAGGACCAGGGGTGGGACCCCTCACCAAATACCATCACAGGCAAAACAGGCTCAACTTAGAGATATGAACTGAATTTATTACACTAAGAAAATCAGAGCAGGATAATGAGAAGTAAAATAAAGCCTTAAAAACACCTTTCCCCCACCCCTCCCTCCTTCCAGCTCTACCTCCTACCCCCAGCAGTGCAAGGAGACAGAGAATGGGGGTTATGGTCACTTCATCACCCATGGCTTCTCCTGCTGCTCAGGGAGAAGAATCGTTCATTCCCCTGCTGAACCGTGGGGTCTCTCCCATGGGAGACAGTTCTCCATGAACTTCTCCAATGTGAGTCCATCCCACGGGCAACAGTCCTCCTCAGACTGCTGCAGCATAGGTCACTCTTCCACGGGGTGCAGTCCTTCATGGACAGGCTGCTCCAGCCAGGGAGCAGGGCTCCTATCTCCATGGGCCTCCCACGGGGTCATAGCCTCCTCTCAGACATCCATTTGTTCAAGTGTGGATCTCCTCTATGGGCTGCAGGTGGATTTTTGCATCCCTGTGGACCTCCATGGGCTGCAGGGGGACAGCCTGCTTCACCATGGTCTTCACCATGGTCTTCACCACAAGCTGCAGAGGAATCCTGGCTCCGGTGCCTGGAGCACATCCTCCCCCTCCTTCTTCACTGGCCTTGGTGTCTGCATAGTTGTTCTTACATGTTCTCACTCCGCTCTTCTCTGGCTGGAATTGCAACTGCACAACAGTTCTTTCTTTGTGATTCTTTCTTGTTAAATATGTTATCACAGAGGTGTTACCACTATTTCCAATATTGGCCCAGCCTTGGCCAGCGGCATGTCCATCTTTGGAGCCAACAGGAATTGGCTCTGCTGGACATGAAAGAAGCTTCCAGGAGCTTCTCACAGAAGCCACCCCCCTAGCCCCCCCACTACCAAACCCAGGCCATGTGTGTTGGTTTTGCATGGCCTGGTTTTTGGTAGTGGGGAGGCCACAAAGGTTGCTTCTGTGAGAAGCTGCTAGAAGCTTCCACCATGTCCAGCAGAGCCAATCTCTTGTGGCTCCAAAGATGGACATGCCGCTGGCCAAGGCTGGGCCAATTAGAGATTATAGTAATGCCTCTGTGATAACATATTTTTTAAAAAGTCAAAACAAAGGGGGACACACTTTTTTTCTAGCCAGAGAAGAGGAGGAGATGAGAACATGTGAGGGAAAACAACATGGAGACACCAAGGTCAGTGAAGGAGGAGGGGGAGGAGGTGCTCCAGGCATGGGAGCTGAGATTCCTCTGCAGGTTGTGGTGATGACCATGGTGAAGCAGCTGCCCCCCTGCAGCCCATGGAGGTCCACAGGCAATGCAGAGATCCACCTGCAGCCCGTGGAGGAGGTGCTCATGCTGGAGCGGGTGAATGCCTGGAGGAGGCTGTGATCCAGTGGAAGACCCAGTGGAGAGAGAGGGCCCCTGCTTCCAAGCTGGAGCAGCCTGTCCTTGGAGGACCGCACCCCGTGGAAGAGTGACCCACACCACAACAGTTTTGGGAGGACTGTTGCCCGTGGGAAGGACTCATGTTGCAGCAGTTTTGGGACGACTGCTGATTGTTAGATTGGAACCATGTTGGAGAAGTTAACAGAACTGTCTCCCGTGGGAAGGGACTCCATGGGGTAGCAGGGAAGGACTCCTCTCCCTGAGCAGCGGAAGAAGAACTTGGGTGAAGAACTGACCAAAATCCTATGCCTGACAGGAGCCAGAGAGCGATGAAAGCTGATAGTTGTGCAGAACTTCTAGCTTTGTTGCCGCGAAAGCCATGGGACAGATAAAAACTCAACACAAGAACAAGCAGAGACAAAACAAAGTCCAAGGCAAAAACAAGAGGCAAGACACTGGATGAACAGGATGACATGACCTGAGCCTCTGGCACAAAACGATGATTAGCCAGGACACCGCTGTTGCAAGATGGAATCTGCAAGGACTTGATAGTGTTGCTATGGGAATGGGGCAGGGGGGTTTGAGCCTATGGATATGCCCAGGAATAGTAAGCTATAAAACGCTGATAACTTGTACAATAAACCGGCTTTGCTTGCAACACCCAGCAGAGTCCGTGCCTCTTCAATCTCCGCAAATGGTGTACCCGTGCAAGGAGTACGACAAATTGCCTATCTGGCATCCAGCTGAGATGCTCCGCAGAACTTGAAGTGCCACTGAAAGGAAGTGGGAATTTGGCCGAACAATCCCTTCAGGTTTTGAAGGTGAGCTGTGGGGAACATGGGCAGGAATATGTCCTCAGAAGAGAAGCATGTTTATGAACTTATGTCTAAACTTTTGGATAAGCAAGGTGTTGGGGTTTTAGGAGCTCTCCTGTTTGGTTTTTTTTTCTGTTAAAGGAATTTTCCCCATATGTGTTGCTAGGGGGGACAAATTGCTGGGTACGTAAGAAAAACAAAAGTGGTGGCTACGGAGCGTGGGGTGCATCTGGCTACTCTTTTGTTTCACCTGGGTATGTGGACAGTCGGTCGGCATTTGGACAGAGAGAGAGGCTGCTTTCTTGGGCTGCTTTTCCTTCTGCCAGAGAAAACCCAGGATCCCAGCCTGCCTTCCCTGCCCTGCTGGGAGCCGGGCTGTAGCTGCCCTGCCCCCGCCGTTGCTTCGAGCCTTTGCTATGTTGTAGCCGTGCTAGCCCTGCCTGCCCAGACCTCCGGGGGTTTTCCCCGTTTGTATACATCTTGTCTGCCACCCAGGATTTGTGCTTGTCCCTACCATTCCAGCCTGCTGTTCCTGAGGGTCCGGCTGGACACCGGGATCGGCTGCCCAGGGGTTTGTGAAGCTTTTGTTCCATCCCTCCCCGGGATCCCAGGCTGCCAGTGCTGCGTGCTCCCTGAGCTCGCTCCGGAGAGCCCCCTGCAACCACGGGGGAACCATCGCACATGCCCTGCTCACCAGGAGCCGCCAGTGCCCCTGCCGGCTGCGAGCGGAACTGCACCCAAGGGGAAAGGGCCTGACAGCTGAGAATGCTGGGACTGGGTTTGTGATTGTCTGCTGTTACTGCCATAGTTATTGTTGTTTGTTTGACTTGTTATACACATACAGATATATATTAGTAAAGAACTGTTATTCCTATTTCCCATATCTTTGCCAAAAAGCCCCTTGATTTCAAAATTATAATAACTTGGAGGGAAGCATCTGGCATTCCAAGGGGGGCTCCTGCCTTCCTTAGCAGACACCTGTCTTTCAAACCAAGACACAAGGGAAGTGGGTTGCTTCTCCCTCTCTTAAGCTGATTCTGCGCTGGGCAGAATCACACATTAAAGAGTTAAGTCCCAGCATAGCTTTTTCAGCGGAATTATGGGACTTTGGGACAAAGCAACTAAAGGCGACAAATGAGTAGCCAAATTGTTACCTGTTTGGAGAGCAACTTTAGAGACTTCAAGCTCAAGAGACTGCCTGGGAAAAGTCGGCTACTGCTGCTGCTGGCTCTGGCTGCAGCTCTCCCGTGCCGCCCGCAGCGCCGCCGTCCTCTGCTTTACCTGCCGCCACGCAGCCCCCCACTGCTGCCTCTGCCGGCTTTACTGCGCCACCCGCTGTGCAGTGCTTCCCTGCCCCAGCCCCCCCCCCCCCAACAGTTGCAACTCCCTGCCAAAACACTGCAAGAGACTCCCTGCCGTCTTTTGTTCCTCCTCCACCCACGCAAACATGAGCCGCTGGCGCTCCAGCACAGGCTCTCTCAATGCAATTTGCTGCTTCTGATGGGGATTCGGAATTTGGAGACGACCCCTTTGATTCTGAATCTGTAGATCCTGAGAAGGAGCCTGATCTAAATCGCCCTAATTTACATAACAACTGGGGCAAGTTGAAACAAAGAGCGTTGGAATCCAGTCACTTAGACATAGCTCAAGCTATAGTAGCGCCAGTGATCTATTAAGGGCAAAGACTGCCAGCGTGGGAAGGAGTATCTTTTTCAGTTATTAAGGAATTAAGACATTGCATGACTGATTATGGTATTTCCTTTCCTTATTTTACTAATATGCTTTCTACTTTGCTCAATTCTTATGTTATGACCCCCCACGATTTAAAATCACTTTCCCAGCTGCTCCTTTTACCTACGCAGTATGCGCTTTGGGAAGCAGAGTGGAGGAGGTTGTTAGAAGCTAGATTGCAAACTTACACGGGGAATGCAAATCAACAGCTCTCAGCTTTAACATTTGACCACCTCATGGGAACGGGCCAGAACTCTGCACCAGAAGCCCAAGCACGGGATATCCCGCACAAAGCCCTAAGTGATATTAAAGATGATGCATATCCCGCTTTCATGAAAGTCCCCGATGTTGGCAAGCCGCAAAAGTCTTTTACATCCATAACCCGGGGGCCGAAAGAGTCTTACATGCAGTTCATAGACCGATTGCGACAGGCATTAGAGAGACAGGTAGCCCATCAAGAAGCCCACGATGTCATTCTTTTAAAATTGGTGGCTGAGAATGCGAATTTGGATTGTCAGAAGGTCTTAAGGCCACTTAAACACCCCACAATTATAGAAATGGTTGAAGCTTGCAATCGTATTGGAACAGTGGAGCACAAATATGAAGCCGTGGCTGCTGCCTTTGCTGCTCTTAAAGTGGTTCCCGGTCCCGCGGGACAGACTTGTTTCAGCTGTGGAAAACTAGGCCACCTTAAGAGAGACTGCTATGCCTCAAAAGGAGCAAAGTCCAAAAACACCGGGGTTTGTCTGCGCTGTCAAAAAGGGCGGCATTTTTCTAATCAGTGCCGCTTTAAATATGATATTGACGGCAAACCAATTCCGGGAAATGCGAAACAGCGCGGGTTGGCCCCACGCGCAAACACAAATCACTCAGCCAACCCCCTCAGCAGCAGCAGGAGTGTTTCAGCCTTGCAACAAGACACCTCCAGCAGTGCCAGCTTGGATCTCATTGCTGCTTGTACAGTAACTATTTTAGACTCCTTCGTCCATCTGATCCCCACAGGGGTCAATGGACCTTTAAGACAAGAATGAAGTGCATTGCTTTTGGGGCGTTCTTCAACTACTTTAACAGGACTGTTTGTACTTCCAAGTGTAATTGATGCAGACTTTTTAGGAGAAATCAAAATCATGGTGTGGACTTCCTTTCCCCCATGTACTGTACCCCAAGGTTCCAAAATTGCTCAGTTAATATTTTTTACAGCATCAATGCCTACTAACAGTGCCAGAACAGAGGGGGGAGGAAGGTTTTGGATCCACAGGAGCACCTCAAGTCTTTTGGGCTCAGCAGTTAACTGTACACCGTCCCACTTGTAAATGTAAACTCTCCTGGCAAGGACAGCATGTCATGCTCACAGGCATTATTGATACGGGAGCTGATGTTACAGTCATTTTACAAGCTAAGTGGCACCCTACGTGGCCACTTACTGCAGTTCCCCAAGCACTCACTGGTATTGGGGGGAGCAGTACTAGCTTTCAAAGCAAAGATTTCATTCAAATTGTGGGTCCTGAGGGACATACTGAGGGACATCAAGCCTTTTGTTTTACAAATTCCCATGGTGCTTTGGGGCTGTGACATGTTTTCTCAAATGGGAATCAGGATTGGATCTGATTTTTTGTGGGGGCCACTGAACAGCGCACTATCGTAAAGCTGGTCCGGAAAACTAATGACAATCTGGATTTCTCAGTGGGCCCTACAAACTGAAAAATTGTGCACTTTACAAAATCTAGTTAAAGAACAATTGCAACCAGGATGTATTGTTCCCTCCACAAGCCCTTGGAATTCTCCTGTATTTGTCATTCAGAAAAAGAGTGGTAAGTGGCGTTTGCTTCATGATCTCAGAAAAATAAATGTAGTCATAGAGGACATGGGAGCCCTGCAGCCAGGACTCCTATCACCTACTATGATTCCTCGAGATTGGCACTTGACAGTCATTGATTTAAAAGATTGCTTTTTTACAATTCCTCTTCTCCCAGAGGATGCACTATTTGCCTTTTCTGTGGCCAGCTTGAATATGCAAGAGCTTTTGCAAATATACCACTGGGTAGTTTTACCCCAAGGGATGAAAAACAGCCCTACAATTTGTCAGTGGTTTGTCGCACGGACCCTCAGCCCAGTACGACAGGCAAAGCCTCATGTGTTACTATATCACTATATGGATGATATTCTCATTGCAGCTGAAAAACAAGAAGACGTGAAGGAAACCTTGGCCCTTACCACAGAAGCTGTAAAATGTGCAGGATTACAAATAGCTCAGGATAAGATTCAACAAATGCCCCCATGGCAATATCTAGGTTGGCGTATTAGATCCCAAACTGTACAGCCACAGCAATTACAAATTCAAAACAAAATTTCTATATTACATGAAGCACAGAAATTATTAGAAGCTGTTAATTGGGTAAGGCCCTTGCTGGAAATCACAAATTGAGATCTAGCTCTCCTTTTTTGCATTATTAAAAGGAGAGCCTGACTTGTCTTCCCCAAGACATTTGAATCATGAAGCACAATTGGCCTTGCAAAAGGTAGCAGATGCCATTGCCCACAGACAAGCGTCACGATGTGCACCTGTTCTTCCATTTTTACTGATTCTTTTAAACCCTTCACGACAGCCACATGCCTTGTTGTACCAATGGGATCCTAATACAGCCAACCCTTTGCTTATCATTGAATGGATTTTTTTACCTCATCAGATGACAAAGACAATTGTTACTCAACATGAAATGTTTGCACAGCTTATCATTAAGGCACGTCAGAGATTGCAAATGTTGGCAGGTCTTGATTTTGAACAAATTTGTGTACCTATAACTACTGTTTATCTAGATTGGCTTTTACAGACAATCAGGACCTTTTCAGACTGCACTTGCTGATTTTTCAGGTCAGATTACCCTCCATTCACCACCTCATAAATTGTTAACTACTAATTTTAATATTCTTTTAAAACCCAAAGCGCAGTGAGATGCCTTTACAAGCTCCTACAGTATTTACTGATAGCTCTGGATGATCCCACAAATCTGTTTTACTTTGGAGGGATGATAAGACTGGTACGTGGGCCTCTGATGTGACTGTAGTTTCTAGGTCTCCACAAATTGTGGAATTAGCTGCAGTTGTTCGTGCTTTTCAAAAATGGCCCACGCCTTTAAATTTGATAACAGATTCTGCTTATGTTGCAGGTATTGTTGAAAGAGCTGAAGCTGCTGTTTTGAGAGAAGTTTCTAATGTGGATCTTTTTCAGTGATTGCAACAATTAATTTTCCTTTTAGACACCAGACAACATCCTTATTTTGTTATGCATGTTCGCTCTCACAAAATGTTACCTGGTTTTATAGCAGAAGGAAACTGACAGGCTGATTTCCTTACCTTACCTGTTCAGGTACTTCCCTATCGTTTTGCACAAGCCAAACTTAGCCATTCCTTTTATCACCATAATGCTGCAGCCCTTTGTTGCACATTTGCTTTAAAGTGCCAACAAGCTTTGCTGCTTGCCCTGATTGTCAGCATCATAATTTTGTGACAGGCTCACCAGGAATTAACCCATGTGGCCTACAAAGCCTCTAGGTATGGCAAACTGATGTCAGTCACTATCCTGAATTTGGCTGCCTCAAATATGTTCACTCATCCATTGACACTTTTTCAGGTGCATTGTTTGCATCGTGCCACACAGGAGAAACTGCCAAAGATGTTTGTTGCCATTTTTTGGCAGCTTTTGCAGCTTTAGGGATTCCCCAGCAGATGGTCCTGCTTACACTTCTCAATGACTTTCCTCCTTTTTCACACTATGGGGAATCTCTCATATCACGGGCATCCCTCACTCCCCCACAGGACAAGCAATTATTGAACGTGCTCATTCAATGCTTAAGTGTCTTTTAGCACAACAGAAAGGGGGGATGCAGGGGTGCACACCAATGGAAAGGCTACACAAGGCACTGTATGTTTTTAATTTTTTAAATTGCTATGGTGATAGCAAGGTTCCCCCTATAATAAAACACTTTTCTACTACTAAGGAAATGTCATTAGACACAGGGCAGAAAGCACAAGTCCTTTTAAAAGACCCAGAAAGTGGGAAAATCATAGGTCCATTTCCCCTCATTACATGGAGAAGGGGTTATGCTTGTGTTTCCACAGATACCAGTCCTCGTTGGGTTCCAGCCAAGAACATCAGACCCTTCATCGAACAACCAGCTGATCAGAATACACAAAAGGATTAATATCCTTGAATCAATGATATACAGATAAAGACTCTAGTGTTCAGGCACAGCTATGGTTTACCTGAACACTTGGAAGTCTTTGCTGAACAATGGCCCACTACAGTGGCCAAATATTCTAGTAGTACTCTTGTTAAAAAGTAAAGTTTGCTTTATGCTAACAAAAGCTTTTTTAGCATTAATGCTTCTTTCTGTTACTTTTGCTTGGCCTGTTAATCAGCCAAAAACAAATATATGGATAACTAGCCAATCTAACAGGGCAGGCTATCTTATGCTTGGCCACAGCCTCTCCTGAAAATCCATTTTCTACTTGCCTTGTTGGTTTACCTTTAGATGAGTGGCCATGTCCCTCTCAAGCGCACATTCTTGATTTGGAGAATTATGCTGATACTTGGGACCAATGGGTCCCATATCTCCCTCATGCAACTCTTGAACCCCAAGAAATAGAGCTTTTGGGGTCCGTAAAAATGGACCTCTGTGTTAAATTTAATTATTCCGGGAGCAACCAATCTAAAGCATGGGATGTTTCTCCGACCCAGCCTATATTTAGAAATGCAAGTGCTTGCTGTAATTACACTACTAATATTATCTCTCATTCTACTAATGCTCCATTATTGCTACCAGAAAGATTGTTTTTTATTTGTGGAGACAGAGCTTGGGCTGCTATTCCATCAATATTAAGGGAGGCCCCTGTAGTTTGGGGCGACTCTCACTGTTTACACCCAACACATCCATGATTTTGCAACATAGATTTCCACAGAAAGAAAAGCACGGTATTCATACATTTGCCCCTGATTGTGATGATAACCTCGATTTTTGGTCACTAGAACGACATTGGGAAGCCTCCTTTTTTGCTCCAGGAATAGCGGCCGGAAAGGCACTGGGATCGTTAAACAAGCTAGGCTGCCGGCTAGCTCGAAAAACTAATGCTACTTTGCTTGCTTTAACAGGATTGTTAACCGATGTTGATTCAATTATACATGCTACATTGCAGAATAGAGCTGCTATTGAGTTCTTGCTTCTAGCACACGGACATGGATGTGAAGATTTTGATGGAATGTGCTGTATGAACCTTTCTGATCACTCACAATCTATTCATGTGTGTGGATACAAAAATGCTGCTAGCAAGGATTTTCTTGCTATTTTCTAAGCCCTGGCTAATCATCCTTTTGCGCCAGAGACTCAGGTCATGTCATCCTGTTTGTCCAGTGTCTTGCCTCTTGTTCTTGCCTTGGGCTTTGTTTTGTCTCTGCTTCTCCTTCTTGCCTTGAGTTTTTATCTGTCCCATGGCTTTCATGGCACCAAGGCTAGAAGGTCTGCACAGCTATCATCTTTCGTCGCTCTCTGGCTCCAGTCAGTACAATACCATCTTCTCTGGCAACTAACACATTCACACAAAGTCCAAGCCTCACAACTATTACCACACAGCAAACAAGGAATTTCAAAGGAGAAACCTGGTGGCACTGTATGTCCTGGTGGCACTGTGTCTACGAGGTGTTGGGGATCTAGGTGTTCCCAGTCAAGAGCTAAAATCTGTGGATGCTGAAAGCTTGATCGCAGAGAAATTTTCCAGCTTTCTGCCAGCATCCGTGTGAAAGTCTTGCTTTCACACGCATGCTGGCTGGGAACAGTGAGAGGTTTTTGTAAACCAATCTTTTATCTTGCAGCTGCAAGTCTGTTATGCAGTTTGTTATGTTACTGACTGGAGAAATATTTTTAATTGGGTCTAACCAATCATTCTAAGAGGTGGATGGTGAAAGGACCAATAACCTTATGCCATTCAAGTGAACCAGGTTATATAAACGAGTTTGGAAATTAATAAAGAATTCCCTTCCTCTGGACCGATGTCTAGGCCGCTTTTCTCGCCGTCCCCGGTACAACAGCGACATCTGGTGACCACAGACGTGTACTACAACCCTACGAGACGCGCTTACAACTGCACTATTACAGCTTCACAGATGAACAAAATCGGCCCGCGTCCTTCTAGGGAGGTACGTACCCCCTCCCCGGGGATACGGAGAAGGGACCAGCCAAGGCGATAGCACTGGCTACGGGGACGGAACCCTAGTCAAGGCACCAGGGTATTAGACAAAAACTGAAAAGATGGGAATCAAACTCACGAAAGAGAAAAGCACAGTGCTTTCTGCCTGGAAAAATGCATTAACGCTCACGGGAGCTACGGTATCTGATGACTCTCTGTGTGGTATTACAATGAGCAGCAGAACACGAGTTCTCAGCAGACCCTGACACTGCGTTCAGGCTAGAGGCTTGGCAACAGTTGGGGAGTAGGCTATTCTATGAGATCGCGTACGAAGACAAGGACGTGGTCGGTTTGGTCCGCACCCGGGGTTCTTTATTCGACATACTACAACAGTGGAAAGCAGGAGGAGAAGGAAAATAATTACCCGGTTCTGAGGGTGAGGGGGACGAAGTTTCCGAGGGAACTGAGCTATCAGAAAGTGACTGAGGGCAGCACGGGCGAGGCGTCTCCGGCACCGCTGGAACCAGAGGGAGTCGTAGAGACTGTTCAAAGATCCTATCTCTCGCTACATGACTATGTGTCCCCTATTTACCCCTCTCCCCACGATTTCGTCATGCCAAAATATTCCTCACCCGCGGAACAACTTGCAAAAATAACCGAACAACAGAAAGAAATTACTGAGCGCCCACCGCCATTTGCCCCTGCGGCCCCTCCTTCCTCCGCGTCACAGATGGCTGCGCCGCTGCCTTCAGCTAGCGCTGCTGGAACCGTCATCCCTACAGCCCCTCCATTACTACAGGCAGCCCCGGCAGCCGAGATCCTACTGCAAACAGCTGCACCGCTACTCTCGCCGCAGCCGGCAGTGGCAGGCAGCATCACGGCGGCGCCGCTCTCGCCGCTGCTCGACCCCCGCAACCGGCCTTGGCTGCTCCGCTCAAAAAGCCCGCGCTGCCTCCGCCGCAACCGTCTCCGACAGCCGGCATAACGGCGCGGCCGTCCCTCCCAGCACACAGTTTTTTCCTGGCACAAGCACCGCCGGCACACAGCTTTTCTTCCGCGAATGCACCCACAGTGCCCGGCTGTTCTGCGCACGCGCCCGCATCCGGGTGGCCTTTTGCGCAGGCGCTGGTAGCGCTGCTGCCACAAATGGCCGAGCCATTCCTTTCGGCGAAGCCTCTAGCGGTGCTGGAGGCGACAGCAATGCTGCTGCTACAGATGACCGGCGTGGCCTGGGCCGCCTGTGCCGACTGCCGCGCCAGCGGCGGCAACAGCGCTGGCTACAGCGCCGGCTACAGCGCCGGCTGTGATGCTCACGCCGGCGGCGGTGCCTGCACAGGCAGCAGTGCTACCACAAGCAGCACTGCCGCAAGTAGTTATATCGCCCCCCCCACGCAACCGTCTACAGCCTCCGCCGTTGCGCCGCCCTCTGGCCCGGCGCCCGTACCCTGCCCGCCTCCCTCATCCGCATTGGAGCCATCGGGAGTGCCCCTGCCTGGGGAAGCAGGCAGTAATACAGAGGAAACACCTGCTCCACAGCAGGAAACTGAGGCGGTAGCCGGATGCTGGCACCCAGTAGGAGGACTGCTCCAGAACTGCCCTTGGACCCTTCCACCGTGTCAGGTGACCGTGCGTCCAAGAAACCCAAGGCGTTTTCGGGAGGCAGTCAGAATGCGAGCTCTGGAGGAGGGAGACTGGGATTTAATAGAGAAAGTAGGGATGCCTAAAGATGCAGGGGGAGCTGTGCAGGATATAAATCAGGCGGTTGTTACAGAACCTCAAGAAGGTGTACCGGTAGATCAAGGTGGTAGTCATTAATATCATTAGCATACATGATGCGCAAGCGCAGTGTACTCTGGTGGTCGCACTGAGGAAGGCTCCGAGTCTTCCTCAGGAGTCATTCCGACGAAGGCCGGCAGTCTTCCTCACTCTCCACTTTTCACCTTTCTTTCTGAAGCATGCACAGTCCTTCATTGGCTGGTTCAGCGGTTTCTGTGCCGGTTTCAACAGGTTCTGTTCCTCTTATTTTGACAACGTGCATTCTGTTTCTCTTATCCTGACAAGGCTAAAGTGCATCCTGCTTCTTAGGCTTGTGATTAATATTTGCTGACTCTTAATAGTTAACTCATGCTTACATGAGTTAACTATTGATCAACTCCTTTTAATCTCATCTACCACTCCAGGACTTTGCTCATCCCTGCCTTCCCACCTTGCTACTCTGAGGTTCCTGCTACAGCTCCTTTTGCTATCCAGAGGGGGCACCAGGATCGGCTCCTCCTGTGAGTTTGTAAAGGAAGCCCCTTCTCCATCCCTTTCTGCTGGCTGCGTCCACCATTATCCTGTGGAGAGAGACAGCTGAAACTCACGCCACAGCACCCCCTGCAGCCACAGGGGAATCATTGCACCTGCCCTGCCTGGCTGGGAGCCACCAGCACCCCTGCTGGCTGGGACCATAACTACACCAAAGGGGAAATTACTTAAAGAGTGGGAAGAGACTGTTGATTGGGTTTTTTGTTCTTGTTTGTTGTTGTTACCATTGTTGTTGTTTGTTTGCCTTGTTATACATACACACACTAGTAAAGAACTGTTATTCCTTTTCCCATATCTTTGCCTGAAAGCCCCTTATTTTCAAAGTTATAATAATTTGGTGGGAAGGAGGTCACATTCTCCATTCCAAGGGAGATTCTCGCCTTCCTTGGCAGATAGCTCTTTTAAACCAAGACATGTACCTGAAAGCTTTCAAGTAAAGGTTTGCTTTTATATTATCACTCTAACATCTTTTGGAAGATTTGTTCTATTTCCCGACAACAAAACAGGGCACCTGTTGGTTCATTGGAACCGCCTACTGTGAAGGGAATTTGATCCTAGCAGTTAAAATCTTTGGTGGTACGAGTGTGACTCCCAGAGTGGCATCTGAATGGTCAGACAGGAAAGTTTATTTTAAGCTTGAGATGCATCTTTACTCAAGGGGAGATCCTGGCATGCAGCCCACTGCCATGCAGGGGACCTCAATGGGCTCCGGGCTGTCCACTACTTTATTAGCATATTGGCAAGGTGTCTGGCTTGCTGTTTTATGCCATCATACATGATAGTCCATAGAATCATAGAATGCTAAGGGGTTGGAAGGTACCTTAAAGATCATATACTCCGAACCTCCCCGCCATGTGCAGAGACACCTGCCATTAGACCAGGTTGCTCAGGGCCTTATCCAACATGTCTCTGAACACTGCCAGGGTTGGGGCATCCACAGCCTCCCTGAGTGTCTCAGTTTGAGACAAGTTTAGGGGGAAACGCTCTGGAAGGAACATCTCCTCCACAGAAGACAGGTTTTGGCACTCCCTCCCCCACCGATATGAAAGGAATTTCTTGGAGGAAAGTGAAAAAAACTGTTTATTTAACAAACCGAGTGCCCGAAGGGCACAGAGAAAAGAGGAATAACTGTTAAACCTCCTCACTGTGGAGAAAGCTGGTGGGTTTAGAGTTCTGTCTGTAGCTGGCTTGGCTTTCTCCCGAGGTCCAGGCCAGGATGCGGCGTCCCTGCAGCCTCCCTGCCGGTCCATGGGGTCCAATGATCTGGTTCTCGGATCACAGCTAAGCCAAACAGCTCCAGAAGAAGTTGTTACCGGAGGATTTCAGTATGCAGTCCTGGGAAAAACTTCTTGCCTCAGTTAACATGCTAGCTAAAATCAGAGATGTACTCTCTCCTGCTGCAAGTAGAGCTGAGCAACACGGGGGAGTGTGTGAGTGTTTAAAACACAAACCGCGCTGAGGAATTTTCTCCGGCTTCCCCCCTCTTCCCTCGGACCCAGCTTAAAGCTGCAGGACCCATTTCTGGCCATGAAGCAGACGATAGGGGAATACAGTATTATCATAAAATTACCCCAAGACAGGAGCAACCTGTTCAGTGCCTCACCACCCTCTCAGTAAAGAATTTCTTCCTAATATCTAATCTAAATTTCCCCTCTTTCAATTTGCACCTATGTCATGGTTTAGGAATGGTATTCTCCAATTTAGTGCTCCCACTGAAACCATGCGCTGCTCACTCACTCACCCCCCCCCCCCCCCCCCCCACGTGGTGGTCTGGAGAGGAGATTTGGAGGAACAAAAAGGTAAAAAATCACAGGTTGAGATAAGAACAATTTACTGGAAACAGCAATGAGATGAGAAAATGAACAGTAACAACAACAGGAGTAATGACAGAGGATACAAGAAAGAGGCAAATGATTCACATGGAAACAACAATACCTGACCACTCCCTACACCACTCTATGCCAACCTGGAAGGGACCAGTTCCTCTGCCACTCTACACTGACCCAAAAGAACCCCATCTCCTGAGAAGAGACTTCCCCCAACCCCAGCAATGACCTGAGGCAATATAGAATAACCTCCAGCTCCTAGCCACACCCCCTCCTGGTACTGCAAAAATTAACCCTGCCCTGGCTGAAACCAGGACATTATCCATTCCTTATTATATACTATCTACTCATGCCCAGATCCTAAAACTTCCCACTATATATATATATATATATATAAGCACAAATATAATTGTCATAGTCAACAGCCAGCCCTCCAAGATGTCTGTTCAGTTCATTTAGTCCTTGACTGTGGGTTCTAGTCATCCTAGATGTCTTCCAGGGCAGGAGGGCTGGTGAGCTGTCAGGTCATTGCAAGCTGCATCAGGAGCTCACAACTGGTACATCTGGAGCAGTCCACACCCACTGTCCATGGTAGCTATGGTATACAGTGGCAATGCCATTCAGCAAACAAAATGATACAATTCAACATTACAGACTGTTCTCACCCAAAAATCAAATCCTTTTGGACACTATCCATGCCATAATTACACCTCCCCTGATGAGGGAGAATTTTAGAGTCTTTGCCAGGAGTTCGTGAGACAAATGGGGCTATCAGCCTTCTGTGCTTTCAGATGGTTGTTTATTAAGTCTTATCAGAGAAATAGAGCCACTTAATGTGACCCAGATGTAGCACAGAGCAGAGAATGCAGGAGAATGCCAAATTATCAAGATTTACACAGTCTTTTAAAGGTAAATTAACCAATGGTCACTAAAAACATGCATTATTTTTACTTTTCCACCAATGTATAAGAAATAATCTTGTCACATAGACAGGAACTGTGGAATTCTTTATCCAATCATCCCAAACTACTTCTACTGCAGAATATGGAGTAATAGTAGAAGAAGGTCTGGGGAACAACAAAAATCCTCAATTTTGAAGTTTTTTGCTTTTATCTATTTACTATATTAACAAACCCAAATCTTCTAAATTTTTCACCCTGTGACAATCTTACATAATATTCTATCACCTAGTTCACACCAGTGTAGATTCTAATTCTTCCCAGAGGGTAGGCAATTTTCTCCAAGGATGAAGGTCAAAAACAGTGTTGTCCAGGGGGGTAGAACCCTTCAAAACAGGCAGAGAAATATTCTCTGCGCTCTGGGTTACTACACTCTTGAGGGATACATTGTGTTTCCCTGTCCCTCTGCATTACCCATTGTTGGCAACCAGGTTTAAATGCAAAGAAAAACCTAAATATAAAAATATATATGCATTGGCGATGATAAGAAACACATTGATACAGTGTTATAGTGTTGGGCTCAGCAGGAGTTTTTTCTCCTTGTCTCTGTCTCTTTTCCCCCGTTCTCATGCAAGCCCCCTTTTATTTAATTTCATTACAGATAAACAATTGCCTTCTCATTGGTCCCTAGGGCCTCTTGCTAATTTTGTAACATACAAAATGTGTCTCAAGCATTCCAAGCATGTGATTGTTTTCAATCACAATAAGCCACACAGTCACACTCACACGGCCGTGTTTCGCCAAGAAATGAGATTCCATAGCATCCTTCAGCAAGCACACAATTTAGCAGGGCCCTTAGAGTTAACATTTTCATGTTCTAATCTTGGTCAGGATACCAGGTGTTTGGCACCGCTCCCACAACCCATAAAGTGCACCCAAGTCTTTGAACAAAAACAGTCCCACTAATGGGTTTGCCTTTTCTTGAGGAAGGACTAATCCAAACTGTCTTCCCTAACACATTCCTCATATGTTCTCCTGGTTTAAAGGACCAGTGTCAGCCAAGGAAGATGGAAACCTCCCTTGGAATAGAAAATGTGACCCCCTTCCCTCCAATTTTTTATAACTTTGAAATTAGGGGCTTTCAGGCAAAGATATGGGAAATGGAATAACAGTTATTTACTAGAATATATATATATATAAAACAAGACAAAAAAACAACAATGGCAGAAACAATAAACAAAACCAGAAACTAAATGACAGCCTTCTCTTGGCTGTCAAACATTTTACCGTTTGGTGTACTTATGGCCACAGCTGGCAGGGCGCTGTTGGCTCTCAGCCAGGCAGGGCAGGTTCGATGATTCCCCCGGGGCGGCTGCAGAGGGCCCTGTGGCCTGAGCTTAGCCACCTCTCTCCACGTGGTTGATGGCAACTCAGCTAACAGGAGAGGGAGAGAAGGGGCTTCCTTTGCAAACTCACAGGAAGCAGCCAGTCTCAATGCCACTTGGGAAGCTGAATGGACTGCAGCAGGAAACCTCAGAGCAGCAGGCTGGAACAGCAGAGGCAAGCACACCCGTGGTGGCAAACAAAGTGTAGAAAAGACTCTGGAGCTGTGCCAGGAGCTGTAGAGTGTCTGGGTGGGCACTGGGTGTCGGGTTAAAGTGTAGCAAAAAGCCCTGAAGCAGCGGCAGAAAACAACAGGGCTGGGTGGGGGATCGCTCCCTTGGACAGCTCACCAGTGATGGCTAGTCCTGGGGTCGGGCCACCGCTCAGAGGGAGCAGCCTGGCAGGTGATGGTGTGCTCCTGGCTCCTGGTGCAGCATACACTGTCCCTGGGCTCCCAAGAAAGCAGAGGAGAAGCAAGCCAGCAAGCCCCAGTCACAGTATCGAAGGAAAAGAAAGAAAGAAAGGCAAAACCCACAAGGCAACAGTATCTCCAGTCAGATGCCTGCGTGGCTCCTGAGTCGATCACCCCCACTGGAAGGAAGCAGCAGCCCCTGGCCCCCAACCCTTGCAGGATCCTGGGCTACCCCTCAACCATCGTGATACTCCCAGAGCTGGGGGAGGCAGTAACCATTCCGGACACAAAAACAAAACCAAAAATGAATATGGGATATAAATCATCCCCAAGACATATGCACCACAGGGACTTTATGCCCTTCTATAGTATGTGGAGGTTTTGATTTGGCAGGGCTAGCTTGATTGGTAGAGCCTCTGGTGTCAACTAACCAGGTGGCCTTTGCTAAATGTAGATCCCAATGCTTGAAGGTCCCATCACCCATTGCTTTCAATGTGGTTCTTAACAGTCCATTGTACTGTTCAATTTTCCCAGTGGCTGGTGCATGATAGGGAATATAATATACCCACTCAATACCTTGATCTCTGGCCCAGGTGTCTATGAGGCTATTTTTGAAATGAGTCCCTTGGTCTGACTCAATTCTTTCAGGGGTGCCATGTCACCACAGGACTTGCTTTCAAGGCCCAGGATGGTGTTCTGAACAGTGTCATGAGGCACAGGGTATATCTCCAGCCATCCAGTAGTTGTTTCCACCATTGTTAGCACATAGCAATTGCCTTGATGGGTCTGCAGAAGTGTGATATAATCAATCTGCCAGGCATCCCCATATTTGTGTTTCAACCATTGTCCACCATACCACTGGGGCTTTACCAGCTTGGCCTGCTTGATTGCAGCGCATGTTTCAGTCATGGATAACCTGGGAGACAGTGTCCATGGTTAAGTCCACCCCTTGATCACAAGCCCATCTGTATGTCACATCTCTTCCCTGACGACCTGAGACATCATGGGCCCACCAAGCCAGACATAACTGTCTCTTATGTTGCCAGTCCAGATCTACCTGAAATACTTTAATCTTGGCAGCATGATCCACCTATCCATTGTTGCAATGTTCTTCAGTAGCCTGACCCTTGAGTACATGTGCATCTACATGACAGACTTTTAGAGCCAACTTCTCTACCTGGGCAGTGATGTCTTACAACAATTCAGCAGCCCAGATGAGTTTCCCTCTGCACTGCCAATTGGTCTTTTTTCATTGGTCTAGCCACCCCCACATAGCATTTGTTACCATCCACGAGTCAGTGTAGAGGTAGAGCGCTGGCTATTTCTCTCGTTCAGTGATATCTAAAGCCAGCTGGATGGCTTTCGGTTCTGCAACCTGATTTGATCCACCTTGTTCCTTGATAGCTTCTGCGACTCACTGCATAGGACTCCACATGTCAGCTTTCCATTTTTGATGTAACCCTACAATATGACAGGAACTGCCACTAAAGAGAGCATATCACTCTTCATTTTCTGGTAGCTGATTATATGGTGGGGCCTCCTCAGCATGTGTTACCTTTTCCTCCTCTAAGAATGATGACAGTCTGAAATTCTTGCCTTTGGGATTGTTCATGATGACTTCCAAGATCCCTGGGCAATTGGGGTTTCCTGTTCAAGCTCACTGTGTGATCAGTGTGACCTACTTACTCCATGTGACATCAGTGGCATGATGTGTGGAAGGGACTTTCCCTTTGAATACCCAGCCCAGCACTGGAAGTCAGGGTGCCAGGAGGAGCTATACTTTGGTGCAAATCACTTCTGAAGCAGCTTGAATCCCTTCATAAGCCACCAGTATCTCTTTTTCAGTTGGGGTGTGTCGCTGTTGTCCGCAGGGACAGCAAGATGAATGACACAGAATTCGAGTCCAGGATAGAATGGAATGATTTAATTAATTACAGACTCATTTATATAGCTTTGTTTGCAAAAGTGGTATAACATTATTGGGTGCTTGACCATACACCTCCCAGAGTGATTGGCTGAATGCTACAATGCCCATTTCAAAATATTTTCTTCAGTGTGGAAAACAAGACTGTGCATAACAAGTTTGCACCTGTAAGATAAAGTCTTGGTATACAAAACCCTCTACACTGTTTTCAGCTAGCTTGCGTGAGAAAGGAGACTTTCCAAGCAGCTGTAAAAAGCTGGGAAAATAAATGTTCCAGCTTTTTTAGCATCTACAATTCCCCCTTTTTGTTTTAAGGACCAAAATGGTAGCGTTTGTAATCCTCTGCAGGATCCCTTGCAGCAAGGAGAACAAACACAGCATAAAGGATCCATTTGGTAATGGCTGTTACCAAACTAAATCCAAATCAGATACTAATTTAGAGTACGCAGAGAGATTCTCCAGCAATGCCATGGGAGACACATCTAGTGAATCCAGCTATACATCCAGTCATTAATTCTGAATAGCCTTAAGGGCTCTACATCAGTTACTAATTCTGAATGGCCTTACAGGCTCTAACATTCTGCATAACATTCTGACTCCATAACATAAGAAACTTGAAATTCAGTCTCTGAAATTCAGTCTCTGCTTGTAGAAGGACCAGGCTGATTGTCAATATCTTGGTCATCATCAGAGGAATCATTCGATAGATGATCTGCATTCTGGTCATCATTTGGAGGTTGCCTTGGAGGTTGCCTGTTCTGCTTCTGGTGCCGCAGGTCAGGGCGAACGCATCTTGCAAGTAGCCACCGTACCCCAGTATCTGTGGAAACGCAAGCATACCCACGACCCCAAGCAATGAGCTCATGTGGGCCTTCCCACTTCTTAGTGAGGAGGTCCTGTACCCAGACTTTCGCTCGAGGCAGGTGCGTCTCGCCTGCAGACTGCAATGAAAGAAAATGATTCAAAAAAACAGGATTGTTTGAATTTGGTGTCACTGTAAGGTGATTAATTGTATATAACTCCTTTTATAGTCGGCTCTGTGGGGTTTCTCCATGCATTCCCCCTTTTTGTTTCTCCAGAACACGCTTCAAAGTGCCATGAGAGCATTCAACAATGGCTTGGCCAGTAGGAGAATTCGGAATACCCAAAGTATGATCTACACCCCATAGGTGCACAAACTGCCACGTCTTCTGAGAGACATAAGCAGGGCCATTATTGGTTTTCACAGAAGAAGGTACGCCCAAAATCGCGAAAGCCAGCTTCGAATGGGCGATGACATCGCGGCCTTTCTCTCCAGTATGAGCAGACGCCCACATAGCTGAGGAGAAAGTGTCAATAGACACGTGCACATACTTAAATCTGCCAAATTTAGGAATGTGTGTTACATCTGTCTGTCAAAGCTGCAAGGCTTGTAGGCCTCTAGGGTTTACCCCCGATGGCAGAGGTGCAGCGAGTCCGTGACAGCACAAGCACTGACAATGTCCTGAGCTTCAGTTGGAGTCAAATGAAACTGCTTCTGCAAGGTATGCGCACTTTGATGGAAGAAATTGTGCAATGCTTTAGCTTGTGCAGTTTTGTCAGGCTGAGGCACTACCCAGGCAGGGTTAGCTAGCCTGTCAGCCCCAGCATTGCCTTCTGTTATGAAACCTGGCAAATTGGTGTGGCTTCGATTATGCAAGATGTAATATGGATGCACTTGAGCTTGAATTGCACACCACAAGGTTTGCAACAGTGAAAACAAAGCCGCATTATTCACTTCCTTCAAAAGCGAACAATCTAAGCCCTGAGTTATGTCTGCTACGTCGGCAGAATCAGTGACCAAATTCAAAGGTACCTGAGAAAACCACTGAAAAGCCATGGCAACAGCCCTTAGTTCAACCAGCTGGGCTGAGCCTGACTCATGGCCTTTCAGCACCTGCCACTCAGATTCTTCCTTCCAGGTAACAATAGCTTTCCCAGTTTTCCCAGCCCCATGGGTGAAGATGGTGGGCCCTTTCACTGGCACCCGACTATTTTTTGGTCGTAAGGTGAAGCTTGTCGATTTTGCCATTTGCAGTAATTTATGGCTGGGCAGATGATAAGCAATCTGTCCCGAAAAGTTTTGCAGCGCACTTTGCAAAGGAGCACTGTTCATAACTCTCCACTCAAAGAGTTCCTGCTTTATCGGAGGAACAATTGTTGCAGGATCCGCTGCCATTAATTGCAAACACCAATGACGGCATTTGATTATTAGACAAGTGATCAATTCAAACAATGTGGGTGCTGTCTTTTTTGGCTGATGAGGCAAGAAGACCCATTCCAGGATATGCAAAGGGTCAGGCCACTGTTTATTCCATTGGCCAATGATACCTGTAGGATAAAGATCTGGAGTGGTAATGAAAACAGTGATATCAATGGAGGGATCCACTCGATAAACCTGATGAGCAGAAACAGCCTGCTGCACCTCCGCCAGCGCTCGTCGCACTTCAGGAGTCAATTTGCGAGGTGAATTCAACTCAGGGTCCCCCTTTAATATATTAAAAAGGGGGGAAAGCTGTGACGTGGTTAGCCCTAAATAAGGATGTAACCAATTAATGATACCCAGCAATTTCTGAGCATCATTCAAAGTGTTAATAGAATCCAAGAATTGCACCTCCTGATGTTGTATGGTCTGATCCACAATTTTGACTCCTAAGTATTTCCAAGGAGGTTGCTGTTGAACTTTCTCCGGAGCCACTTGCAATCCATAAGAATGCAGACCATCGAGCAGCCGAGGCCGAGTCCTCAGCAGCTCGTCCTGGGTGGATGCTGCCATCAGGATATCATCCATGTAATGGTAGCAGTATGCCTCAGGAAACTGCTCACGGACTCCGGACAAAGCCTGAGCGACAGATAGTCGGGCTGTTCTTCATGCCCTGAGGTAGAACCTTCCATTGATACCTCTGCACAGGTTCGGCATTGTTAACTGCAGGCACAGTAAAAGCAAATTTTGGCTTGTCATCAGGATGTAAAGGAATAGTGATAAAACAGTCCTTCAAATCAATGATCAGGATTTCCCACCCCTTTGGGATCATGGTGGGTGAGGGTATACCAGGTTGCAATGTCCCCATGTGAGGAATGAGACAACTCTTAGTAGAAATTAAAACAATTTATTAAAACAGAAAAACAGAAAAATTGCAAAAATTAGCAAAATATAAAAATTTGGGATCCTAGTGGCTCAGGAGGTATGCCCCAGGAGCGCAGGGATTCGAGATCTTCAGGCTTAGACAGCACTGGACCTCAGGTAGAGAAAAAAAGGGCTTGCAGTGCTAGGCTGGTCAAAAAGAAATATATTTCTAAAGGCCCCTGAAAAGGGGTAGGTTTCTCCAGCACTGAACTTAGCAAGCTGGAGAGGAAGGGAAAATGAGAGGGCGTGTCTTTCTTTTGCTCACTTTTATAGCTTTTGCTCTGCCCACAGTCCGCCCACAGCCCGCCCCTTTGGTTTAAGGTGATTGGTGTTTTCCCTTTGACAGATTATCTCTGTCCACCAATCATTAAAATTCAGGTTGCTATGGAGCTTACAGGGCTCTACAACTTAATGGCTGTGGGGGCTGTGCTGTTTGTTGGAACTGGGGTTTTAAAATCTTCTTTGGAACCAAAGTACAAGTAAAAACATAAAAAAATACATCCAACACATCTTAAAACACTTCTAAAAGTATACAGTAAACATAGGAAAGATAACTCTTATGGTGTACAAGTGATTAATGTTTGAAAAGGGATTTTAACTGGGGAACTTTTAACTGGGGATTTTTACTGGGAAGGGCACAAATGAACAGCTTGGAACGAGTGAAAACCAAAATAATAAAACTTGATTTGTGTACCTGGGCTGATGGGTTAATTTTAACATTCAATTTAAAAATATTTAACTCAAAATTAATTAAAGCACTTAATATGCAAAGACCAAGCACTAATAGGGATTTTATGTATGACACCCATACTTTCCATCACTGCATTGACTTGTCGGAGATCCTGTAACAATCTCCATTTCCCTGATTTTTTCTTGATTACAAAAACAGGAGTGTTCCAGGGACTAGTAGAAGGCTCAAGATGTCCCTGTTGTAATTGTTCCTGGACTAACTGGCGAAGGGCGACTAATTTCTCTTTTGGGAGGGGCCACTGATGAATCCAGATAGACTTGCGTACTAGCCACCGCAAAGGCAGCATAGGATATACTGCGCCCTTTGACACAGTGGCCCCCATTAAAAATTTGTCCCAATCCACACCTCCCAAGCTGCCAACACACCCCGCTCCCAGAGATTAAGCAGAGCTTCAGTGATGTAGGGCTGAACTGTAGCTGTTTGCCCCTCTGCATTTTTCACCAGCACAGGTCGCTCACTTAAGTAGCTTTTTGTGGTTCTTCCCAACCCTGCAATGGCTGACCTTGCAGGGGCCAGAGGCCACGTGGGAGGCCATGCAGAGAATGAGATAATTGTCACGTCAGCGCCCGTGTCGATCAAACCTCGGAGTTGGCTCTTGGGTGTCTGGGCATTTGGCAGGATTAGGGCACACATCATCTGTGGCTTCTGGCTGAAGATATCTGCAGTCCAGAAGACCTGCGGAAGCCCCGTAGATCCAAAGCCACCATCTCTGCGACTGTGTTGTTCTGTCCTAGGAACACATGACTTAAAAGGCACAAGTTGAGCAATTCTAGTCTTTTCAGGAATAGTAACGGGGGGGTGGGTGTGGAAACCATAGCACAAAAATCTGGCCTATAAAATCAGCATCAATAACTCCTGGGTGTACAAAGATCCCTTGAAGGGTGACACTAGATCTACCCACAAGCAATGCGCTGAAGCCTTGACCTAGGGGTCCATAAGCATCCAAGGGAACCTTATAAATATGACTGGAGTCTAAGACAACTGTTGCTGTGGTGTACACATCCACCCTAGCTGATCCCCGGGTGCTAGCTGCAAGCTGGCTGAGTAGGCCCGTGTCGGAGGAGCCTGAGGAAACATTTGTAACTGGGCACAATTCCCCTGTGTGCCCCTCAGCCCATTTTTTCCCGGGCGTATCAGGGATTGACCATTGACATGGTAGATAGATTGACAGTAGTCTGAAGAATGACCTGGCCTACCACATCTTTTGCATTGAGCAACTCCCCTGTTCTCCTTATTTTTCTTCTTTCGCTTAATCTGTTTCTGTTTTTCCTCAACCTTAGGTTGTTTTTTTGATCCACCAGAATTTAATTGAAGAGGTCTTAGAACTGCTGCTAAAGCAGATTTATGCTCTCCAGATCCCACCTTAGGCACAGGCGTCAACCATTTGTGTTATTGTGGGTTCTCAAGGCAAGGCATCTGTGATCCTTCTGCACTCATCATTAGCATTATCTCTTGCTACCTGTCTGCACAACAGCTGCCTCACGGTCTCATCTTCAACCTGTTTTTCCAAGGCTGCAGCAATCTTTTCCACAAAAGATAAAAAGTTCTCTTTCTGCCCTGGAGATATTTTTACATATCGTGTCTTAGGAGCAGCTGTATCTAAACTTTTTATGAGAGCTGCCATGACAACCTTCTGAATCTGTTCCAGGATTTTAGGATGCCAGGTAGCCTGAACATCAGGGTCCCAATAATTATTGATTCCCATAAAAGCATCCACAGGAACTAGACGCCGGGGATCAGTTTGATGCAATTGCATATTCCCAGCTACAGCCTTTTCAGCCATCCTTCTCCAATTGGTTTCAAAAACTGAATATTGTACAGGTTGAAATAATGTCTGACCTAAATGCTTAATATCAAATGGAGAAAGCAGGTCAGTATTCAGCACTCTAATAATCTGCATGACCTCAGGAGAACTTAATCCATACTGAGCAACCTTAGTTTGAAAATCCTGAATCACTTTCCAAGCGAAACACTCATGTTTGTCAGCCTGACCAGAGTTAGGGAGGGCTTTCTGCACAGGGAAAGCCTGGACAATTCCATCTGTATCATCACTACTTTGCTGCATTGTTACATTGCTTTGATCTGCCTGCCCTCTACTCTGGGACAAGGTAGCAGGTCACTCAGGTGCCATTTGCCCGTCAGGCATCCCAATTCTTTCTAGCAACTCCCAGTCCCTGTCCTGAAATGCACACCTTTTAACCTGTTCCCAGAACCGTTTCGGATTTCTAGGATGGACAGTCACTTTAAAGTCCGGGAGGGTCCAAGGACAATTGCGGACTTGGCGCGTTGAACGCTGGTGGCGCCTAAGCGCTGCCCCGAATTCCCACCGCGGAGCAGGCGTTTCCATGGCCACGCTACTTACATCATCATCCAAGGGTGTGCTGGATGATCTCCTAGGAGACTGGTGTACTGACTCTGAGCCAGTGGGCAGAGTAGTGACGTCGGTGGCTAGGGCCGCAGAGGGTGGAGCAGCGGAGGCTGGAACGGCGGCCAGGGCAGCGGAGGATGGAGCCGCGGGGCCTGAAGCGGCTGCTAAGGCAGCGGGAGATGGAGCCGCGATGGCTGAAGTGGTGGCAGCAGCCGTGGCCGCTAAGGCCGGAGCGGCAGAAGCCGCACCCGGCGCCTGAAACGTTGTGGGTCAAATCGGCGCCAATTTTTGGGCGGGCGCGGATTTTCATGCGGGCACCGAAGCCCCAGCCCAGGGCCCGGCTCCGCGCCCCGGTGGCGCGCCCGCCAGCCCCACAGTCAGCTGCGTGGCCGGAATGGCCGGTGCTGCCCACAGCTCTGCAGACGCCACCGCCGGCTCTGGCGGGGATCCAGCCGCTACGATCTGCTGCAACACTTCCTGCTGCACAGCGAGCTGTTGCTTTATCTCATGCAAAGCTGCCAAGATTTGTTCCCCGAGAGAGTCAGATAGCGGTGAGCATGGCCGCTGCTGCTTCCTCCCCTGAGCTGAAAAATCCCCAACTGTTGGGACATATATATGGTACCCAAGCCCCACAGGGCTCGGAGCGGAACAATAGGGCACCGAACACGCGGGCTCAGGCAACCAAGGTAGCTGCGCCGAGCCCGGGTACAGGGCTGACGGCATGGGCGCCGTTTGTGGCGGCAGCACGGTCGATTGCGCAATCCCAGGCATTGGCGCCGCGGCAGCAGCTGCCATGACCCTCCGTGCCCCTCCCGCAGACGGCAACGGCAGGGCTGCGGGGAGGGCAGATCCCACTGCGGTAACTGAAGTAGGGACTGTGATTGACGGAGGCGGACAAAGAGGTACCTTCTTTGAGGCTGCGGTTACAGTACACATCGGGTGGTCACCAGATGTCGCTGTTGTCCGCAGGGACGGCGAGATGAATGACACAGAATTCGAGTCCAGGATAGAATGGAATGATTTAATTAATTACAGACTCATTTATATAGCTTTGTTTGCAAAAGTGGTATAACATTATTGGGTGCTTGACCATACACCTCCCAGAGTGATTGGCTGAATGCTACAATGCCCATTTCAAAATATTTTCTTCAGTGTGGAAAACAAGACTGTGCATAACAAGTTTGCACCTGTAAGATAAAGTCTTGGTATACAAAACCCTCTACACTGTTTTCAGCTAGCTTGCGTGAGAAAGACTTTCCAAGCAGCTGTAAAAAGCTGGGAAAATAAATGTTCCAGCTTTTTTAGCATCTACAGGGGTGTAACAGGCCTCAGATCCTTTGTATCCCCAACTCCAGAATCTCAGAGGCCGTGTTCAAGTCTCCTTGGGTGCTTCTTTTCAGAGACTCCTGGAAGGACCATTTTCCCTGGCTTGCAGTGTAGAGTACATTTTTCACATCTTGTCCTGTCCTGACTGGCCCAAGAGATATTCCATGAACAACCTCTTGTTTGATCAGTTTAAAAGCTTGTTGTTTCGCAGGACCCCACATAAAACCATTCTTCTTCTCAGTCACTTTCTTACCAAAAATTGGTAAAAATAAAAATTCCTTAACACTAATGTAGCATTAAGAAGCAAGCATTTCTTATTCAGCCGGATGCATGAGGGGATATCTCCTCCTAAATATCATGCATGCTGAGTACAGAAAAAGCTCCTGTTTATATGCTATATTCTACATCTATATTCATAGGTTTTCCTGGAATAAACATACATATGATAATCATTTCCCCAAAATCATTTAACATATTTTGCCTCCCCTTTACCCATGTGTTCTCCTGTCCTGGGGGTCTCTTTTGTGGTTCCTGGTGATTGGCAACCCAAAAGTCATACCTGACCAGCTGGTGAACTGGTAAAAGTTGGCACAACTGGGCTGGATGCTTCCCAGTTCTTCCTACAGAATAAGCATTGTGTGGTTCCATAGGCCAGCGGTTTTTAAAGAATAAGCATTGTATTAGCCCGCCAGGTGCAAACGATTCTTCATCTGGCAACAACTTGATAGAGAGGCCTTACAATCTGACTGTAATCTGGAATACGCATCCTCCAAAACCCCACAGTACCTAGGAAACCCTGTGTCTCCTTTTCACTGGTTGGTGGGGACATAGCAGCTATTTTGTTGACCACAACCATTGGAACTTGACTACATCCCTCTTACCATTTTACTCCTAAAAACTAAATTTCCTGGGCAGGTCCCTTGACCTTACTTTGCTTTATGACAAACCCGGCCTTCAGGAGGATTTGGATTATCTTCTCCCCTTTCTCAAAAACTTTCTCTGCTGTGTTGCACTAGATGATGATGTCATCAACGTACTGCAAGTGTTCTGGAGCCTCACCCTTTTCCAGTGCAGTCTGGATCAGTCCATGGCACACAGTGGGGATGTGTTTCCACCCCTGGGTGTTGGGAGGAAAAGGTTAAAAGCAGAAGATTTGAAAAGGTTGTTGCTCAAGTGGCCTTGCACCTGGTAATGCTAAGAATATTCAGTGTGGGTAAACTTCACTTATTATGCTTGCTTTGGGTTTTCTTTACTTTACTACAATGTGTAGATGATATTCTGCCAGCAACCAGGACTGAAGGGAAGTGCCTCGATGCTACTATAAGTCTGTTAAATTTCTTGGGACAATCTGGATACAGGGTGTCAAGGAAAAATGGCACAAATAGCCAAAGAAGCAGTAATATATCTTGGTTTTGAGATCTCTCAAGGAAAAAGAATTTTGGGAAGCAGCTGAAAAGAAGCCATTTGCCAGACTCCAGAGCCAAGGACTATAAGAGATCTGTGAGCCTTCTTAGGTATGGCTGGATGGTATCATTTATGGATTGTCAATTATGGGGTACTGGTGAAACCCTTGTATGATCTTATGGACTCCTGAGAGTCAGAGGCCCTAAAAAGATCCTTAATGCCAACTCTTGCATTGGGACTCCCACACTTAACCAAACCATTTGAGATATTTGTGCATGAAAGGCTGCACCTGGCACTAGGGGCATTGGAACAGCATTTGGGGTCATGGAAGCAGCCTGTAAGGTACTTTTCCAAACAATTGGACGATGAGAATAAAGGATGACCCGGATGCTTGAGAGTGGTGGCAGCTGCCAAGCTTTAAACCCAGGAAGCACAAAAGCTGACATTGTGACAAAAGATTACAATATATGTATCCCACATGGTAATAGTTGGTTTGGAACAAAAAGGAGGACGTTGGGTATCACCAGCAGAATGCCTTTTTGGCCACTAAAAAAATGATCCAGACACAAGTGATAAAAATGCAGTTACCTTTTATGAAGGGTCCTTTCAGGTGCACAACACACTGAAATTCACTCCGAAAATGCTCCAAAGATGCACACATGATGATGCCGTTTTGGTTTTTGTGGGGTATGCCCAGCCCTTGCCCTGGAGGGATCTCTGCTGAGACGAGATTTTGCAATCGCCCAGCAGGACTCCCTGGAAAGGCAACCACTTCTTGGATCATGACGAGGAAAGGTGGACCCACAATCCTTTGGAAGACACTATGCAAATCTTTCTGTAACCAATTGGTCTGTCCCAGACCCTCTGTAACCCATTGGTCCCCTACTGATCCCCTGTATCCCTATAAAGGCAAGCTCTCTTGGGCACCTCGGGAGAGAAGAGCCCGTCCCTGGCTTCCCCCTTCGCCGGAGGGGACCCATAATAAAGCTACCTTCGTGCGGAACCAGCCACACGAGCCTTCTCGTCTCTCTCTGGTCTGGTTTGGCCTGGAGGCTGCCCTGCAGAGCTGAGCTGAAATCATGAGCTGATAATCACTAAAGAGCTGACAGCCTCTGCAAGGGCCCCTCTGCCAGCAGCTGAGAGGAAGACACCGGACCTCGGGAAGGCGATTCCTTTAGGAACCATCTCCCCGGATCGGTCACCTCTTCCTGGGTCACAGCCTCGGACCCCATCACCAGCTGTAATAGGTTTTTACCTTTTTTTTCTTTTATATATTCTCTGTATTCTTTACACATATATTTGTAGCTTAGCTTCAGCATTTTCCTAGGCAGGAAGACAAAACAAATTCCAGGATCCCTATGCTATCTTGGTTCTCCTTAGAAACCAAGGTTGAAACTAGCTCTTTGAGACGGATTCTTGTAAACAAGGCCTGGTCCCCACTGAAGGGGAGAGAATTTAGAAGGTACTAGAACTGGGGGAATTACTTCACTGGGCAGACTGCTAATTGGGGGACTGTTGTCAGATATGCTAATTTGCAGAATCTATAAAAATTGTACATGCGTCACGTGTGGTGTGCATCTTCAGCATTTTCCACCTAACGAGATGTGCACCTGAGGATCCTTATATAAAGGTACCCCTTTTTTATCACCCTGTGTCTGGCTCATTTTTAGGACCAGAGAAAAAGGCATCATAGGGCGAGTACAGTTTTATAAGTTTAGCAAATTAGCATATATTACAAGAATCCCCAATTAGAAACACAGATGATGAGGGAGTTCCCCCTCTTGGTTTGACCCTCTTCTGAAGTCCCCCTTCCTCACTACTACTCTACTTTGCTTATGAGAGTCTCAACTTTGGTTCTCAGAAGATAGTGATGCCTTTTCCTGGTCTTAAAAACAGGAATCAAACACGGTTAGAAGGGAAAAAGGGATTTTACCTCTGTATTTATTTTAAGGATCCTTAGGTGCACCACATCCAGGTGGAATGTGCCGAAATGCACACCGCAACACACACATACAATCAATCGGGTATAACATTATAGGTTTTACTAATTAGCATATCTATCAAAGATTCCCCAATGAGAGGCTTGAGTGAGCCCCCCTCCCCAAGGAACCTTCCCCTGGATAGTTCTATCTTAGTTTACAAAATGTGTTCTGGAGAGGACCTTGGTGTCTGGGGCATTCTGATCCCTAACTATGAAGCTTCTAAGATGTTTAGTCTCCTAGCTTGCAAATAAGTCTAAGAATGTAGGCTAAAAAACCACTAAGAATACAAAAGTTATAAAAAGGTATATAAAAGGGGTATAAAAGAAAAGGCAAAAAATCTTCATGGCATCAATAGGGCCTTAAGATTGGGTCTTTAGGAATGTGTTTTGTCTTTCTGTCTAACAGGGTAATTAAAATGCTAGCTATGAATCTATATAAAATAATAGGTTACAGAGCTATAAATATATATGGAGAATATATAAAAGCAAAAATCAGTTTGGCATCATACCAAGTTGCCCTATTGGAGCAGGACAATGTTGAACTTAAGGTAACTACTACTTTGAACCCAGCCATGTTTCTCCAGGCTTCAGTAGAAGCCCAGAGACCTTTCTACCATGACTGCCTGGTAACCATTGAACAAGTGTGTTCTGGCAGACTGGATCTCAAGAGCAATCCCATACAGCATCTGGAACTGGACCTACACACTGATGGGAGCAGCATGGTATGAAATGGAAGATGGGCAGCTGGGTATGCAGTGATAACCTTGACCCAGGTAATAGAAGCCCAGGCTTTATCTATTAACACATCAGCACAAAAAGCAGAAGGAATACCTGTACACCAAACACTAGAAATCGCTGAAGGAAAAAGGGTAAACATATGGACTGATTTAAAATATATTTTTGGAATAATACATGCCCATGAAACCACATGGAAGGAAAGGGGATTGTTATTAGCACGGAGGTCTCCTATTAAGCACAAAGAAGAAATTAGTCAACTACTACAGTGTGTGCAAAAGCCGAAAGAAATGGCCATGATGCACTTGTAAAGCCCATTGGTTTAGAGACTCCCCAGTTAATATAGGAAATCAATCAGCTGGCAAAACAGCTAAAGAGGCTGCTGAAAACAGTATCCTTGCACTAATACCTAACAAAAAGTTGAATGTCCTGGAACAAAAATCAAATTACAGTAATCAGGACAGGCAGTTAGCCCCATTATTAGAAACTATGGAAAATCTAAGCAGGTGATTGGTAACCTCGTGGGCAGTTAATTGTACTTTCACAATTGATGTATAAGATAATGGAAATAAAACATCAGGAAACACATTAGAAAGTAAAGAATATGGTAACCAGTTTACAAAGGAATATAGTAAGCAGAAAGATGACAGAAATTAATATATCAGTTGTTGAAAAATATGTGATTTGTTTGTAAAATAATCACAAGAAAGGAAGAAGGCCACCTCCAGGAATAGTAAAACAGGAGAATTCATTAGGTGATTACTGGCAAATTGATTTTGCAGAATTGCCCAGGCAGAATGGGTACTGGTACATTTTGGTATTGGTAGATACTTTTTCTGGATGGCCAGAAGCTTTTCTGTGTTGCACCAACAAGGCAAGGGAAGTCACAAAAGTTTTGCTGAAATTAATATTTAATAGCACTGGGACTAATTCTCTTAAGTTTTAAAAGGTACATCATTATCAGGAGATCATTGGGACTAGATGCACCTCTACATCCTTTTCAACCAGGAGATATGGTGTGCATCAGAACCTGGAATTTTTGACCAATCCAGGATAGGTGGAAAGGACCATATCAAGTCCTGGTAACCTACACTGCACTCAAGGTAGAAGGCATCAAGTACTGGGTTCATGACACACAGGTAAAACCAGCAATCACATATCATTTTGAACTGGGGGATAATCCTTTATGCAGGAAAATATGAAGGAAACAAGACTAACTGTTTTCTATTTTATTCCTCATGGGGGTAATTTGTATTGCTTTTTTTGGGGGGGGCCCTTAAAATTCCGTAACAGCTTGCTTACCAATACCAACCTCAGTAGAAAATCCAGTTCCATGGGGAGTCTTAGTCAGCAATTTAACAAAAATATGGGAACACATGGGAAGGAAATAATACCCATGCCAATTGGATAGAGATAGGAGGAGATTATTCCTTACAATGGGCACATAAGAACAATACTGTTGAGAATTGTAATATTTCAAAACTGGATTTGGAAATAACCTCAGAAAAAATTTATTGGCCAACAAATTGCACTAATACCTGTTGGGGATGTCAAATACCAGAAGTATGGAATAGCCCTCTGTACTAGTTTGAAAACAAACTAGTGGAAGGCACCAAGTCAGAATAACAATTTAATAGGGAAATAAAGGGGAAAAAAAATAAAGGCAGAAAATACTGGGTTAAACTGACAGAGTCAGGATACAACCTGACACCCTGTTAGTCAGGGTGGCGGTAGCAGTCCGATAAAATGGTGGCTGCAGTCCTCCTGAAGTGATGGATGTGGTTCTGTCAAAGCAGTGATCCTGTAGAAAGGGCCTGCTCTTCCTCGGAAGGTCCAGTGGTGGCTATGTATTTCCTGTCCTCTGGGAATCCAGTGGAAAGGTTGTCTCTGGTGTTCAGAATCTCAGATTATATCCAGGATGGAATGCTTGGTTCCTCCCTCTGGGTGGAGCATCCCACAATGGGATGATGAGTCATGAGGCCAGGCGTTGATTAAGCTCATTAACAGAAGATAGTCTGGAGGGAGTTATCTCTGAGTCATTCAGCATGGCATTGATGGGCCATTAACAGAAATATATTCCGGGGGGGAGGAAGCAAGGAAAACACTGCCCCACCTAATTTTAACAGCTCATGAGGATGGTAATAGAATACACTGCAACCCAGGACACCCTCAAACAGGACAATGGGAATATATCCAGCCAGTTCAGTGCTGTCTAGATTGGGAAGGGCGTCCAGGCCTCCCAGAGGACCCCTTACAGGTCGGTATAAAATGTTCTGATTTAATAAGGTCAAGGCAAAAGGATCCAAGCACAAAGGAAAAGTGGAATTGCGCTGAAATATACACTTGTACTAGTAGTAATCCTAAGGTACATCAGCTCATGACTGTGGCCCAGGCTCTAAGGTTGGGATGTGTTTGTAGAAACTATTCGACCTTTCTTAATGACACCTGGTCTCACCTAACAAGCAACGAGATGTGGAGAGATATAAACTGTCAGCAGGACACGGTAAAATCATTAGGACCCAGAGTATGGATAGGAAGTAATGGAATTTGGACCACACATTTGCCGTTAGGAGAATCAAGAGTACAAATGACGCTAAGAGTATTAATGTTATGTCCCTTGTGGAAAGAGTCACCTTTGGTAACCTGACTATGAGGAAATGTTAAATGTGATGAAACTTGGAAACATCCCAGTACGGGAACTATAGTGGGATGGATTTAAGAATCCATCTTTACTCTTCAAATACTTACCTTCAGGAATAGACTAGTTATAGACAATTTGACTCTACAAATAGAAACTTTAGTGAATGAAACTCAATTGGGGTTTACTGAAATAAATGAACAGTTGCAAGCCATGACTAAAATAACCTTACAAAACAGATTGGCTTTAGACCTATTGCTGTTACGTGAGCATGGACTATATGGTTACTTGAATTTAAACAAGACTTGTTGTGTGCACATTTCAAATGTGATTGCTAAATTGGAGGATCAGATAGAGAGGATAAAATCGGTTGCTGCATCCAGCAGAGAATTAAGGCCAGGATTAGAAAGCAACTGGCTAAATAAAATATTTAAAGGACTTGGATTTTCTCTGACTGATTGGTTGGCCTTACTTTTGCAAAGTATATTTGTGATCATAGTAATAATTATGATTATGATACTTGCTTTAAGCTGCATAAAAAACATGATTGCTAATGCAACGCTAGGAACTTAAGTGATGTTACTAAAAAAAACAAAGTGAGGCTTATGAAGGCTTGAAGGGAAAACACGCTTCACATACCTCAAAGGTGTAGATACAAAAATGCTGCTAGCAAGGATTTTCTTGCTATTTCCTAAGTCCGTGAGAGACTTTTCTCTCACGCAGAAGAGGTAGCAGGGAATGTAAACAACCAAGCCACCTGCAACCTTGAAAAGTCTTGTTTATGGTATAGTAGAAAAATATTTTGACAATGGATGTTTTAGGATTTTAGCCAATCACCCCCAAGGGGTGGCTGGTCCTTTGTCCAATTAGACTATGAAGAAAAAAGTCTATAAAAGAGTTTGTAAAATAATTAAATAAATCAATCTTGCTGCACAATTCCTGCCTGCTGGATCTTCTCCTCCTCCTCCTCGTCCCTATGGCTGCGGGACACGGTGATATACCGTAGGAACCAGGCCTGCGGTAATATTTGGTGCTGCCCGACATGATCTGCACTCTCTGATGTGTCCTGCTGCTGCGAGCCAATCCGAATTCCTCTAGAGGTACGCTGTTCCCCTTCCCCCCCCGGGACCGGGAGGTCCAACAGAACTGAGAAATGGCGAACAGCGGCTCACAGAACGATGCTGTCGTGCAAGTCTGGAAAGGTATGTTTAGTATAATGCACACCTCCATTCTTGAGAACTCAGGGAATTATTAGACTGGGCTGCTTTAAAAGGGATTTCCATGGACAGAGATAGTGCCCTGGACTTTGCCTTATGGCAGGAACTCGGATGCGCTGTCCGACAGGAGCTCCCGACAGGGAACCCAGCAGCTTTAGAATTATACAAAACCTGGCGTTCGTTATTTATCCTGCTGACAGACCTTGACTGTGATAGCAGGGCTGGCTCGCCTATCTCGGTGATGAGTGATGGAGGAATGTCCGAGGGGGGGCCCCGTTGACTGGGTTGCCGGGGCAAATGATGGTGGGTTCGGAAAAACCCCCCCGGCTCCACAGGCAGAGCCTGCGCCAGCTCACCCTGCACAGTTGCAGGACTCCGCAGCCCCCAGAGACCCCGCGCCGCCAGAGGCAGGGGGGTCAGGGCAGCGGCAGGGCGCACAGCCTGCCTTGCCGTTCGGCTGGGCGGCGGCCATGGCTTATCCAGGGCCGCAGATCAGCGGCTTAGCCACTTGGACGCCCAGAGAGGCTCCTAGCTCGGTTCCATATGGACCTGGATCTAACTTCTTAGCCGGCGTAGCGCCAGGCGCGCCTGCACCTAGACTCCCTGGGTGTGGTCCGCTGCCCTCCCTGGCGCTGGACTGTTCTCCGCAGTCACAGAACCGAGCCATTGACCTCTTAATGCAGCATTTGCCTTTGCTAACGGAGCTGCCGAACCTTTCCCGAAGGATGGAGGAACTCCTCAGCCTGCTAGAGCAGCAGATGCCAGCGCCCCCGCCGCCAGCACAGCCCGCACCGCCCGCGCCCCCCCCGCCATCTGCGGGAGACGCAGCTCCGAGCCAAGAAACCGCGCGGCCGGAAGCAAACCCGGAAGCGGCGGCGGCTGCGGAGCAGTGGGCAGAGACGGCAGCGTGCAGAGCGACCACCAAGAATGGGCCAGTGGCGGCAGCGCCGAACGCCGCTGCTGTGCCAGAGGCGGCGGCACCGAGAGCGGCTGCAGTCTGTCCTGACTGTTCTGCCTCTAGCCAAAGTGCCCCTCCACGTACATTTCTGGTCACTCCCAGCACCCCAAAGTTGCCTTTGCCTGATGATTCCTTGTCAGGCAGTGAGGCAGATGAGGTGCTGGCCCCAGGTCGCCAGGCGGCTGTAGCCGCCCGGCAAAGAAAAAGGCTGCACTGGTCTGGCCCCTGGACCTTTCAGGACTGCACGGCAACAGTGCGTCCGACCCACTACAGTCGCTTCTTAGAGTCTATTAAGATGCGAGCATTGGAGGAGGGTGACTGGAGGTTGTTAGAAATCCTTGGACTGCCAAATGGATCTGAGGATTCTGGGGGTAACCGAGAAGCTGTTACACTCCATCCACAGGCTGTGCCAGAAGTTCAGGATGGTAGTGCTTCCTCTAAAGGGGAGATCCAAGCTTTCCCAGTGTATAAGGCTCTCCCAGATTCAGGGGAGCATGACAAGCATGAGGTAATTGCTTGGAAAGTTGCCCAGGACCTCCAATCCAAGGTGGCACAATATGGACTTGGTTCTGCTGAGGTTATGCAGATAATAAGGGTGATAAATACAGATTTGCTTTCTCCATTTGATATCAGACACTTAGGTCAAATTCTATTTCAACCTGTACAATTTACAGTTTTTGAGAAAACCTGGAGAAAGCTGGCCGGCAAGACTGCATTAGCAAATTTGCAGCTCCCTGCTGCTGATCCTAGACAGACAGCAGGAGTGGATGCTTTGATGGGGACTGGTCCCTTCTCTGATCCCAGTCTACAGGGTAACTTGTCCTCTAGCGTCCTGCAGCAAGCTCTGCAGGTCGGCATGGCTGCCCTGTTGAAAACCATAGAGTTGTCTGCGCCCAGAAAGTGATATACTGAAATAGTTCAAGGGAAATCAGAGTCATTCCTCTTCTTTGTAGAGAAAGTCGCTGCTTCTCTCGAGAAGCAGGTTGAGGATGACGGGTTAAGACAGATGTTGTTAAGGCAGTTAGTGAGAGATAACGCAAATGAAGAGTGCAGAAAAATCATAGATGCCTTACCAGGGGATCCTGAGGTAACAGACATGGTCGAGGCCTGTGCTAAGGTGGGATCTGGGAACCAGAAAAGGTCTGCTTTGACTGCTCCCCTGCAGCCTGTTCACCCATCTTCTGGTCGTGAACCGAAGCAACCAAAACAGGTGAAGAAACGGAAGCGGCCTAAGCCAAGCCAAAAAGAAAACACACCGATCCCCCAGTGCAAGAGGTGTGGTAGGCCAGGGCATTGCTCGGACTATTATAGATCCCAGACTCATGCCGATGGTCGGCCTTTGTCAGGAAACTTCCGCCGGAGTGCAAGGAGGGGGAATTGCTCTCCGATGCAGTCGCTCCCCCAGAGAGTGGCACAGGTACAGGCACAGGCCTACCCAGACACCCTAGAGACAGCACCCAGGGATCAGACGGGTTTGACGTCCACACCACAGCTGCAGTCGTCTTAGACTCTAGCGGTTTTTATAAGGTTCCCTTGGATGCATATGGACCCTTAGCCCAGGGATCCAGTGCGATGCTGGTGGGAAAACCTGATGTTGCCCATCAAGGAATCTTAGTGCACTCAGGAGTTATTGATGCTGACTTTAAAGGTCAGTTTCATGCTATGGTCTATTACCGCAAAACCCCCCTGTAACTATTCCTGAAAAGACCTGCCTTGCTAAATTAGTGCCTTTTAAGTCTTGTGTCCCCAGGATAGAACAAACTCAGGAAGATAGCGGCAGTGGATCTACGGGACTTCCGCAGGCCTTCTGGACTGCAGACATCTCTGACCAAAGGCCACAGATGACATGTACCCTGGTCCTGCCAAGCGCCCGTCCACCCCGGATTCAGCTTCGAGGTTTGATTGATACGGGTGCTGATGTAACTATTATCTCCTTCTCCGCATGGCCTCCCTCATGGCCTTTAGCCCCGGTGGGATTGGCCATCGCAGGAGTAGGAGGAACCACACAGAGCTATTTAAGCGAATGGCCTGTGGTGGTGAAGGATTCAGAGGGGCACACAGCTACAATTAGGCCTTATATTACTACCACTTCCCATAATCTTTGGGGACGGGATGTGTTGGCAGCTTGGGGCGTACAGATTGGGACAAATTTTTAGCAGGGGTCACTGTGTGTTAGGGCGCACAGCATCCTACACTGCCTTTGTGGTGGCTGACTAACACACCAGTCTTTGAGCCGCAGTGGCCCCTACCAAAAGAGAAGTTAAACGCCCTTCATTAGCTAGTTCAGGAACAGTTACAACAGGGGCACCTTGAACCTTCTACTAGCCCCTGGAACACTCCTGTTTTCGTAATTAAGAAGAAATCAGGGAAATGGAGATTATTGCAGGACCTCCGGAAAGTTAATGCAGTAATGGAAGGTATGGGGGCATTGCAGCCTGGCATGCCCTCTCCCACCATGATTCCTACGGGGTGGGACATCCTGATCGTTGATTTAAAGGATTGTTTTTTCACAATTCCTTTGCATCCTGATGACAAACCAAAATTTGCCTTTACCGTGCCTGCCATTAACAATGCTGAACCTGCTAAGACATACCAATGGAAAGTCCTCCCTCAAGGGATGAGGAACAGCCCAATTATCTGTCAGTGGTATGTCGCCCAAGCTTTAGCCGGAGTTCGCAAGCAGTTTCCTGATGCAAGCTGCTACCATTACATGGATGATATCCTGGTGGCAGCATCCACCCGGGGCGAGCGGCTGAGAATACAGCCACAGCTGCTCGCTGCTCTGCATGCCTATGGATTAGAGGTAGCTCCAGAGTAAGTTCAACAGCTTCCTCCTTGGAAATATTTAGGAGTGAGAATATTGGACCAAACTATCCAACGCCAAGAGGTGCAATTCCCAGATTCAATTAAAACCTTGAATCATGCCCAGAAGCTGTTGGGTGTCATCAATTGGTTACGACCTTATTTAGGTCTAACTGCAAAGCAGCTTTCCCCACTTTTTAATACATTAAAAGGGGATCCTGGTCTGAATTCACCTCGAGAGTTGACTCCGGAGGCGTGACAAGCGCTGCAGGAGGTCCAACGGGCTGTTTCCTCTCGTCAGGTTTAGCGAGTGGATCCCTCCATTGCTATCACTGTTTTCATTACTATTCCAGACCTCCATCCTACAGGTATCATTGGCCAGTGGAATGCACAATGGCCTGATCCTTTGCATATCCTAGAATGGGTCTTTTTGCGTCATCAGCCAAAAAGGACTGTGACCACAGTGTTTGAATTGGTCGCTTCTCTGATAATCAAATGCCGTCAACGGTGTTTGCAACTGATGGCTGCAGATCCTGCAGTAATTGTCATTCCGATCTCAAAGGAATACTTTGAGTGGAGCCTCATCCATAGTGCTCCTTTGCAAAGCGTGCTGCAAAACTTTTCAGGGCAGATCACTTACCATCTGCCCAGCCATAAATTACTGCAGTTGGCAAAATCGACTGTACTTTCCTTGCGGCCGAGAAATAGCTGAGTGCCGGAGCAAGGACCCACCGTCTTTATGGATGGCGCAGGGAAAACTGGGAAAGCCATTGTTACCTGGAAGGAGGGATCAGAATGGCAGGTGCTGAAGGAACACGAGTCAGGCTCTGCTCAGTTAGTTGAATTAAGGGCTGTTACCATGGCTTTTCAGCGATTCTCACAGGAACCTTTGAATTTGGTTACTGACTCTGCTTATGTAGCAGATATCACCCAACAATTAGATTGCTCATTTCTGAAGGAGGTGAACAATGCGGCTCTGTTTTCACTGTTGCAAACCTTGTGGTCTGCAATTCAGGCTCAAGTGCATCCGTATTACATTCTGCACATTCGAAGCCACACCGATTTACCAGGTTTTCTAAAAGAAGGCAATGCCAGGGCTGACATGCTGGCCAACCCTGCATGGGTAGGGCCTCAGCCTGACAAAATTGCACAAGCCAAGGCATCGCATGGTTTCTTCCATCAAAGTGCACATACCCTGCAGAAGAATTTTCATTTAACGCCAACTGAGGCGCGCGACATTGTCAGTGCTTGTGCTGACTGTCATGGACTCGCTGCACCTTTGCCAGCGGGGGTAAACCCCAGAGGGATAAAAGCCTTGCAGATTTGGCAAACGGATGTAACTCACATCCCAGAATTTGGTCGGCTAAAATATGTGCACGTGGCTATTGACACTTTCTCCTCGGCTATGTGGGCTACTGCTCACACTGGAGAGAAGGGCCGTGATGTCATTGCCCATTGGAAATTGGCTTTCTCAGTCCTGGGCGTGCCAGCTTCTGTGAAAACCGATAATGGCCCTGCCCACGCCTCGGAGAAGACGCGGCAGTTTTTACACCTATGGGGTGTAGACCATACCTTTGGTATCCCACATTCTCCTACTGGCCAAGCCATTGTTGAACGCGCTCATGGTACCTTGAAGCGTGTTTTGGGCAAGCAGAAAATGGGAATGCATGGAGAAACCCCACGGAGCCGACTAGCAAAAGCTTTGTATACAATTAATCACCTTACAGTACCACAAAATTCAAATAATCCTGTTATTCTGAATCATTTTCTCTCATTGCAGTCTGCAGGCGACAGACAACTGCCCCGGGCAAAAGTCTGGGTGCGGAATTTACTCACTAACCAGTGGGAAGGCCCTCATGAGCTTATCGCTTGGGGTCGTGGGTATGCTTGCGTTTCCACAGATACTGGGATACGGTGGCTACTTGCAAAATGCGTTCGTCCTGACCTACGGCACCAGAGGCAGAACAGGCAACCTCCAAATGGTGACCAGAACGCCAACCATCCAAATGGCGACCAGAATGTAGAGCATCAGCCTAATGACTCTTCTGATGATGACCAGGATGTCAACCATCAGGCAGATGGTCCTTCTACAAGCAGAGACTGGGTTGGTCCTTCCACAAGCAGAGACTGAACTTTAAATTTCTTGTTATGGAGTCAGATAGTTAAAGCCTTAAGGACATATTTAGAATTAATAACTGATGTAGATTTCTATTTAGGATTAATAGTAGAGTTGTTATCTTATAAAACAAAAAGGGGGAATTGTAGATACAAACATGCCACTAGCAAGGATTTTCTTGCTATTTTCTAAGTCCGTGAGAGACTTTTCTCTCTCACAGAAGAGGTAGCAGGGAATGTAAACAACCAAACACCTGCAACCTTGAAAAGTCTTGTTTATGGTATAGTAGAAAATTATTTTGACAATGGATGTTTTAGGATTTTAGCCAATCACCCCCAAGGGGTGGCTGATCCTTTGTCCAATTAGACTATGAAGAAAAAAAGTCTGTTGGAGAATGGAATTATTGGGATCAATAAAAGAACTGTGCAAGCTATTGAGCTGGAGGCTTTTTGGGCCTGTGTGTATGAGACACTTTCCGTGGGAAAAGTCTCTGTGAAAAGCAAAACAGTTTCAGCCTGAGAAATTTCAGGGAGTAACGTACTTGCAGGTGTGATATCTAGGAGTATAAGGGAGGCAAGGGCAAGATTCTTTTGAACATAACAAGACTGTGGAAGACTGCCAATGTAGTCTGGTTGTGTAGAAATAGAAATATGTCCTGATAAGTAAGCCACTTAGGAGCTAACAAGCTGGTATACTATTTAAGTGCCTCGAGACTGCTAATAAATGGGAGTGTAGTTTTCAACCATATTGGCTGGTGTCTGTTCTTCTCCCCCCGCCGGGGATCCGAGCTCCCCGTCCTGCCGCGGCTTCCGACAAAAGTCTATAAAAGAGTTTGTAAAATAATTAAATAAATCAATCTTGCTGCACAATTCCTGCCTGCTGGATCTTCTCTCCTCCTCCTCCCTATGGCTGCGGGACATGGTGATATACCGTAGGAACCGGGCCTGCGGTAATAAGAGGTATGCTTGGAAAAACTGTTTGGGTTAAGTCTGCCTTGAGGAAAGACAAACACATCCGTGGGGTTGTTTTTGCTCAGGGACCAGATTGCGCCTGATGGGTGATTCAAAAGAATGGAGAGACCCGATGCATACCGCAAGGGGACCTTGTTTTAGGGTGAACTACCCATGGCTCTGTACTTGTATCAGTATCAGCATGTACATATGCATATAATTCGGGTGATGCATGTATTTATATGGTTCAAAGGGTTAAGTTTAATGTAACATGTTAGTATGGGAAAAAATTCGGGGTGGATAATGTTGGGGTTTTAAGAGTTCAATTTTTTTTTTTTCTGTTAAAGTAATTTTCCCCACATACTGTTACTAAGACAACAAATCGCTGGGATACTTAAGGAAGACAAAAGAGCTACCCACTGAGGGTGGGGTGGGCCTGGCTACTCCTTTGTTTCACCTGGGTGTGGGGTCAGTTGGCTCTCAGTGTTTGGAGAGAGAGGAGCTGCTGGTTCTTTTTTTGGCCACTTTTCTTTTTGTGGAGAAAGATCCCAGGATCCCCGGCCCACCTTCCCTGCCCCACTGGAGGCCGGGTTGTGGCCATCCTGCCCTGCCGTTGCTTCGAGCCTTCGCTGCGTTGTAGCCATGCTCACCCTGCCTGCCCAGACCTCCGGGGGGTTCCCCGCTTGGATACATCGCGTCTGCCACCCGGGATTTGTGCTCAGGTTGTTGCTCCAGCCTGCCGTTCCAGCCTGCCGTTCCAGCCTGCTGTTCCCGAGGGAACTCCGGGGCCAGCTGTCTGGGGGTTTGTGAAGCCTTTGTTCCATCCTTCCCCGGGACCCCAAGCCACCGGTGCTGCGTGCTCCCCGAGCTCGCTCCGGAGCGTCCCCTGCAGCCGCGGGGGAACCATCGCACCTGCCCTGCTCACTGGGAGCCGCCAGCGCCCCTGCTGGCTGCAAGCAGAACTGCACCCAAGGGGAAAGGGCCTGAAAGCCGAAAGGCTGGGACCGGGTTTGTGATTGTTTGCTGTTACTGCCATAGTTATTGTTGTTTGTGTGACTGGTTATATATATAATAGTAAAGAACTGTTATTCCTATTTCCCACATCTTTGCCTAAAAGCCCTTGATTTCAAAATTATAATAACTCGGAGGGAAAGGGGTTACATCTGCCACTCCAAGGGAGGCTTCTGCCTTCCTTAGCAGACACCTGTCTTTCAAAACCAAGACAACCCCTTATAGGTAGGTATAAAATATCCTGCTTTAATAAGGTCATGGCAAAATGATCCAAGGACAAAGGAGAAGTGGACTTGCACTCGGATATACCCTGGTACTAGTAGGAATCCTGACGTGCAGCGGCTCATGACAATGGCCCAGGCTCAATGTTTGGGATGTGTTTGTAGAAATTATTCTACGTTTCTTAATGTCACCTGGTCTCACCTAACAAACAAGGACACTTGGAGAGATATAGGCTGTCAGCAGGACACAGTAAAATCATTAGGACCCACAGTATGGGTAGGATGAGTCAACAAGGCAAATGTCCAGCCTGGATGGGCAAGGAGCTTATGAAGGAACTAAGGAATAAAAAGAGGATGTATCATCTTTGGAAGGAGGGTCAGGTATCTCAGGAAATATTAAAGGGGGTTGTTTGGGCATGTAGGAAAAAAATTAGAGAGGCCAAAGCTCAGTTAGAATTTAAATTGGCAACTTTTGTGAAGGATAATAAAAAATTTACAAATATATTAATGGCAAAAGGAAGAGTAAGAACAACCTCAGTTCTCGACCGGATGCGTGAGGGAATTTAGTGACCGCAGATGGGGAGAAGGCGGAGGTTTTTAACACCTTCTTTGCCTTGGTCTTTAGCAGAAAGGCGGTTTGTCCTCAGGACAACTGTCCACCTGGGCTGGTAGATGGTGTCAGGGAGCAGGATGGTCCCCTGTTATCCAGGAGGAGGCAGTCAGAGAACTGCTGAGCTGCTTGGATGTTCATAAATCTATGGGACCAGATGGGATCCATCCCAGGGTGATGAGGGAGCAGGCAGATGAGATTGCAAAGCCGCTCTTCATCATTTACCAGCAGTCTTGGCTCACTGGTGAGGTTCCAGCTGACTGGAAGCTGGCCAATGTAACGCCCATTCACAAGAAGGGTAGAAGGGAGGATCTGAGTAATTATAGGCCAGTTAGTTTGACCTTGGTACAAGGTAAGGCAATGGAACAGTTTATATTGAGTACCATCACACAGCACCTACAGGGTGGCTGGGGATCAGACCCAGCCAGCATGGGTTTAGGAGGGGTAGGTTGTGTTTGACCAATCTGATCTTCTTCTATGACCAGGTGACCCTCCTCGTGGATGCAGGAAGGGTTGTGGATGTTGTCTACCTGGATTTCAGCAAGGCCTTTGACACTGTCTCCCACAGCAGCCTCGTGGAAAAGCTGGCAGCCCACAGCTTGGACAGGAGCACTCTTTGCTGGGTTAAGAACTGCTGGACAGCCGTGCCCAGAGAGTCGTGGTGAACGGTGCTGCATCCAATTGGTGGCCAGTCCCTAGTGGTGTCCCTCAGGGATCAGTGCTGGGGCCAGTTCTGTTCAATATTTTTATTGAGGACATGGATGAGGGTATTGAGTCCTTTATTAGTAAATTTCCAGATGACACTAAGCTGGGAGCATGTGTCGATCTGTTGGAAGGTAGGAGGGCTCTGCAAAGAGACCTGGAATGGTTGGATAGATGGGCAGAGTCCAATAAGATGAAGTTTAATAAGTCTAAGTGCTGAGTCCTGCATTTTGGCCACAATAACCCCCAGCAACACTATAGGCTGGGGACAGTGTGGCTGGACAGTGGCCAGGCAGAAAGGGACCTGGGGGACTGATGGACAGCTGACTGAACATGAGCCAGCAGTGTGCCCAGGTGGCCAAGAAGACCAAGGGCATCCTGGCCTGTATCAGGAATAGTGTGGCTAGCAGGACCAGGGAAGTCATTCTTCCCCTGTACTCAGCACTGGTGAGGCCACACCTCGAGTACTGTGTCCAGTTCTGGGCCCCTCAGTTCAGGAAGGATGTTGAGACACTTGAATGCGTCCAAAGAAGGGCAACAAGGCTCATGAGGGGCTTGGAACACAAGCCCTATGAGGAATGACTGAGTGTAAGAGATAGTCCAAAGATCCCTCATCTGCCTCACCATCATCGCCAAGGACAGAGACTGAACACAGGAGTCCTGGCCTGGCTGAGGTGGGATGTCTGTCAAGTTTTGCCTGCAGGTGTGTCCGCTGGGAACTGGTACGCATTCCTGAGGAAATTAGTGCAGGTCACAATGGACTGCGCCGTTCTTGCTGCCCAGGAGGGAAGGACTGCACTGATGTGGAAAGGAATGACCTGTCCTGTACACGTCCTGTACCTGTTTCCCAAAGCAATGGGCCTCATAATAATGGCTGTGGATTTGCCCCACCTCTTGGGGAAAAAAGGGGGAGATGTGGAGATACAGCTAGGAAGCAGAAGCGAGAGCGCTGCTAAACTCATGTCACAAGTAGACGTGCTAACGCTGCTAGGCTGCAAACCATGGCAGACAGTACGGCCTATAAAAGGCATGCTTGGTATGTACCTGTGATAGTGTTAGCTTCTACTTTTGCAATGTTATTACGAAACATAGATATGGTCTTGGCCAGTTGCCCCTCTCTTTTGAAAAGGACTATAAAGGGACTTTCTGAGATAACTGAGATGAGATCTCCCCACAGAAAGAAGACAAATCTATTGGCAGAAGGCCACAAGGACTTTGTCTCATCTGTTGGTAGCTATTACCCCCCTTTTTCTTCCTCTCTACTCTTTTACTTTGTTTATCTCTCTCTCTCTTTCTCTCCTCTATCGCATTACCATGTTGTGGGCACTTAATAAAGGTGCACTGTTTTAATTAAGACTGAAATCCCTTGTGTCCTTTTGCACTCTGAGATCTATAAACAAACCATCACGATCCTCGCTTGTATTAGTGGATTGTGACACTGAAAGAGCTGGGGTTGTTTAGCCTGGAGAAAAAAAGACTCAGAGGTGACCTCATCACTCTACAACTACCTGAAAGGTGGTTGTAGTCAGGTGGGAGTTCGTCTCTTTTTCCAGGCAACAACTGACAGAACAAGAGGACACAGTCTTAAGCTGAGCCAAGGGGAATTTAGGTTGGATGTTAGGAAAAAGCTTTTTACTGAAAGTGATAAAGTTCTGGAATCGTCTGCCCAGGGAGGTGGTGGAGTCACCAAGCCTGGATGTGTTTAAAAAGATTGGTTTTGGCACTCAGTGCCATGGTTTAGTTGAAGTGGTGTTAGGGCATGGGTTGGACTTGGTGATCTTGAAGGTCTCTTCCAACCTGGTGATTCTGTGATTCTATGAAGAAATGGAATTTGGACCGCCCTTTTGCCCTTAGGACAATCAAGAGTTCAGTGGACACTGGGAGTATTAATATTATGTCCCTTGTGGAAGGAGTCACCATTGGGAACCTGACTATGGGGAAAAGTTAAACGTGATGAAACTTGAAAACATCCCAGTATGGGAACTATAGAGTTCTCAATATTCAGTGAGACAAGGAGGGTCATCAACAAAACTTCCACACTGGGCTTCCAGAGGGCAGACTTCAGCCTATTCAAGACACTGATTCGGAGAGTATCTTGAGAAACAGCCCTTAAAAACAAAGGGGTCAAGGAAGAATGGACATAGTTCAAAAAAGAAATCTTGAAGGCACAGGAGCAGACTGTCCCTACGTGCCAAAAGATGAGCTGATGGGGAAGATGACCGGCCTGGATGGGCAAGGAGCTTTTGAAGGAACTAAGGAAAAAAAGAGGGTGCATCACCTTTGGAAAGAGAGGCAGGTAACTCAGGAAATGTTTAAGGATGTTACTAGGCCATGTAGGAAAAAAATTAGAGATGCAAAAGCCCAATTAGAACTTAATCTGTCCACTTCTGTGAAGGATAATAAAAAATATTTTTATAAATACATTAATGGCAAAAGGAAGGGCAAGGACAACCTCCATTCTTTGTTGGATGTGGGAGAAAGATGAGGAAAAGGCAGAGGTACTTAACACCTTCTTTGCCTCAATTTTCAACAGTAAGACAGGTCATCCTCAGGACAACTGTCCTCCTGGTCTGGTAGAGGGGGTCAGGGAGCAAAACAGCCCCTGTAATCCAGGAGGAAGCAGTCAGAGACCTGCTGAGCCACTTAGATGCTCACAAGTCTATGGGACCAGATGGGATCCATCCTAGACGGCTGAGGGAACTGGCAGATGAGCTCTCAAAGCCACTCTCCATCATTTACCATCAGTCCTGATTAAATGGGGAGGTCCCAGATGATTGGATATGCCAGTGTGATGCCCATCCATAAGAAAGGCTGAAAGGAGGATCTGGGAAACTACAGGCCTGTCAGCCTGACCTTGGTGCCCGGCAAGATTATGGAACAGATCATATTGAGTGCCATCACATGGCACCTACAGGACAGCCAAGGGCTCAGACCCAGCCAGCATGGATTTAGGAGGGGTAGGTCCTGCCTGACCAACCTGATCTCCTTTAATGACCAGGTTGTGGTGGCCAATTGGCCTGTGGCACTGTTGGGGTTTTAGTTTAGTCCTAGTTTTTTTTCTGTAAAGGAATTTTTTCCCATATGCATGTTGCTAGGAGATAAATGGCCATACTTAAGAGAAGATGGCCATACTTAAGAGAAGACAAAAGGGCCTGGCCAGGCTTTTGTTTTCACCTGGGTGTGAGTTCAGTTCACTCTCAGTGCCTGGAGAGAGAGGCTGCAGAGGGGGGAGTTGCTGGTTCCTGTTTTTCGGCGGTCTTTCTTTCTGCTGGAAACAACGCCAGGATCCCAAAGCTGCTTTCCCTGCCCTGCTGGAGGCTGGGCTGTGGCCGCCGTGCCCCGCTGCTGCTTCGAGCCTTTGCTGCATTGTAGCCGTGCTCACCCTGCCTGCCCGACCGCCGGGGGGTTCCCCTTTTGGATACATCTCGTCGGCCACCCGGGATTAGTGCTTGTGCCTGCCGCTCCAGCCTGCCGTTCCAGCCTGCTGTTCCCAAGAGTCCAGGATCGGCTGCCCAGGGGTTTGTGAAGCCTTTGTTCCATCCTTCCCCGGGATCCCAGGGCACCAGAGCCGCGTGCTCCCCGAGCTCTCTCCGGAGCTCCCCCTGCAGCCGCGGGGGAACCATCGCACCTGCCCTGCTCACCGGGAGCCGCCAGCGATCCCTGCCTGCTGCGAGCGGAACTGCACCCGAGGGGAAATAGCCTGACAGCCGAGAAGGCTGGGACTGGGTTTGTGTTTGCTGTTACTGTCATAGTTGTTGTTGTTTTGTTTGACTGGTTATATATCTATATATATATATAGTAAAGGACTGTTATTCCTATTTCCCACATCTTTGCCAAAGGCCCTTGATTTCAAAATTATAATAACTCAGAGGGAAAGGGTTATATCTGCCACTTCAAGGGAGGCTTCTGCCTTCCTTAGCAGACACCTGTCTTTCAAAACCGAGACAGGCACAAGGGACAGAAAGAGCTCTTGGTAAGACAGTCTCTGGTACCAGAGACTTATCGATCATGGTGAGAGAAGGAGGCTTCTCCCAGGATGCCATGTTCTGTTATGTTAACCTACCCCAGTTTGGCTCCTCTGGTTGGCTGTCAGCCTCTACCCCTTGTCACTCCCCCAGAGCTTCCCCATTGGTCCCATTCCCTAGTCCCGCCTTTTCCCAGCCCCCAGATAAAACCTCTGAGTTCGGCATTGTTTTTGCCTTTGCCTCTGGAACCTTTCACAGTGTGGTAGCAATAAACTGCTCCTGTGGAATGCCACACAAAGACCCTTCCCATCTCTTTGCGACCGACTTTATACTGAAGCTAGCCGTGTGTTTGTTTGTGCATGCACACGTGAGCCACAGAGCCAGACAAAGACAGTAATAGATGATGCCTGAATGTGGATGGCCTCGGACCATCCCCAAAAGCATCTCCAACAGCTCTGCGCAGTTGGACCTAAGTCGCATTTCAGTGCAGCCATTGCCCCAAAGAAATCTCTGAGTTTTATCAGGGGTTTCGGCAGGGGGGGACCGACTACCTTCTCAGGAGAAGATCAGTCTGAGTTGGTGGACCACCCTCGAGACTTTATTTGACCCTCTAGTGAGGCAATATGGGTCACTTTTGTATCCTTTTCGGTTAATTTCCTTTTATCTCGAGGGTTGGGAAGAGAGGGAGATGGGGGCAGAGTTTTCTGGTCTCCTGTGGGAAGTTTTTCTCCCAGTTCTGAGTCCTTGTTCGGGAAAATTTTTGTTACCATGGAAGGTTTAAAACATTTTGTTCAGTGGTTATTTAAGCAGTGGTTAGTTGAGTATTTAAAGTGCTTTGTGCGCTGGTTGTTTATGTCGGAAAAAGGTTATTTGCTTTACAAGTTAGTAAAAGCTGTTGGGAGTCTTGGGGAATGGTTGGGAAATGTCAACCCCAGTTTAAAAACCCCTTTGTCGCTTTCCTCTCCCTGCATCCCTGATCCCTGTCATAGGTTAGCAAGCATAGTCCTGGAAGGGATGTCCTTGCTAAGGGGTGCTTACAGCTTCCTCTGGGACAGGTGGCTGCAGGGCCAGAGCAGGGGCCAGTGGGCCCGGCCCAGGCTGGGCCGGGCCACAGCTCCAGGATGACCCCCCAACCCAGCAGGGCTGTGGGCAGCCAGAGCGGCTCGGAAACACCTCCCCCCCCCCCCCCCCCCCCCCCACTGCGGCCAAGATTTCAGCAAAAGAGGCACTGCTGTCCGGCAGAGGTCAGGTGACCAACAGCGATAAGCCACACAGCTGCAAGGCTGAGGTGAGATTAACCCTTTTATTGCAGTGAAGAGCTGAAAACCTGAGGGAAGAGAAAGAGGAGATGCTTAAAGCTGAAATTCTGTTGTGAAGCTATGATATATCAGAGTATCCCGTTGTAATTTCATGAAGATATGGGGGGTGGAGTGTTCAACTCGTAAGCAATAAGCAGATGCTGACGCAGCTGTAATTTCAAGAGAAGTTTGGACAGGGAGAGATGGAAGCGATGAGGGCTTTGGCTCCAAATGGGAAAGGAGAAAACCTCAGTTCCTAGAGATGCTCCCAGAGATAGTCCTAAAGATGAAGATGAGGAAGACCCTTTGCTCCCAGGGAAGGAGAAGGGCCTCTGTTTTTGTTTCTGAACGGCTCAACCTTAAAATTGTACCCCAAAAAACTTCAAGAGTGGACCCTCGAAAGCAGTTGCAGGAAAAGCTGCAAGTCGGGGGGAAGGGACTCACATGCCAGCAGAGAACCAACCCGGGCGGCTGTCTCGTTTTGATACTGTTTTCATAGCACGAGCAAGAAGAGACTTCTCTTTCTAAATGGACTGAACAAGGTTATTATGGAAGTGGTAAACAGACTGAACATCTTAAGGGTTGTCTTTTCACATTGTCAGTGGGAGAAGGGAGGAAGGTGGGGGGAGGAGGAGAGTTCTGAAGGTGGTATAATTTTTTTTCCTTCTTTTAGGTCTGTTAATAAACTTCTTTATATTCTTTCAAGTTTGGTGCCTGTTTTGCATTTCTCCTAATTCTTATCTCACAGAAGATAAACAGTAATGAGTATTTTGGGCCAAACCACTACAATCCCTCTGCCCTGCTTCAAGGGAGACCAGGAGATGGATTCTGCCCGACAGCCTAGGGCTGCTACCATCTCCCTGCCACCTCCCGATCTCCTTTGTTCCCTGCCCAGGGTGGTGCTGGCCAGGCCATCCTGGGTTCTCCCCCAACCCTCTTCTGGGTACCTACTTTCCCATTTTTTTCTACCTCAAGTTTGCTCCAAGACGGTGGCAGCATGGCCAGATCCACAATACCAGCTGCTACTTCTTTTTTTAATTCTCCCGCCTCTACTCCCCTTATACAAGATGGCAGACACCACATGGAAGCCGCGGCAACAGTGGCAGGCTTTTCTCAAACACGCGGTCCCCCTCCCTTGCCTGCTCCCGCTCACATCACCACACGGCCCCTCCTCCGTCCCTGGCCCCTCCCACGCGTCAATAGGCATTGTGTCGGGTCCCTCCCCCTTCGCCAGGGGTCCCCTCCCAGCCATGGACCCTGCCTCTTCCTCCTGTGTCCCCACCCCCTTCACTGGTGACCTCGTCTGTTGTTGCGGTGGCTAAGTCCACTTTGCATCCCCCCAAGTTGCCTTAAAAGTGGTCTCTCCTTACAACACTGTGCTAGAAAGTTCTCCCTTTGTCTAGATAATGCTGGTCACTGGCCCTCTCCCCCTCCCATCCCTTTTCCCATTGGCCCCTGTTATGTCATTCAACCTTGCGTCTGCCCCCTAGCCCTCAGACTATTGGTTTTGGATGCTCTGCTCGCCTTTTGGAGTTTTCAGGATAAAATGGGCACGGGCTTTTGGTTTGGTGGTTCTTCTTGCCTCTGTTCCCTTCGGGTGTGTTGCTATTAAACACCTCAGAATTGCATGCAGAGAACCCCTCTTGCCTCTTTGTCTCCGGTTCATGCATAGACTGTGTGTGTGAGCGGCTGTTCGTGACTACCTGAGAAGGTGAGATTGTGTGCACGCGTAGGTGCTAGGAGAGTGCCGCCTAAGCAGTCCACGAGGGACCCAGTAGGAACAAAAGCGGCATTGATCCACCAAAGCCCTCTTCCATAACTGGCCCATCGAACAGGGACTCCGGCTGAAGTCTTTGGAAGAGTGTCCCCTGGGGAGCGAAAGCCCCGAGAAGCCACTGTTCCGAGATGCCATGAACCCAACAGGAGATCTAAATTATATTAGACCTGCCTGGAAGGACAGCCGATAACTCTCTCAGTGTGAGAGAGCTGGCTGACGAATGGAGAACCATTCACCAAGATTTTTTCTTTTACCCCGGAGCTAGGAGCCAGAGGGCTTGGCGGGGCATGGCGCCAGAAGCATGGCATGAGCAGAAACGCCACAGCGAGGGCTCAGCGGAGTGGCTTCGGAGTCAGCGAAAACAGGTGAAACTCGGGGTGAGTGAAGCTGAGGAAAGCTCATTTGGGTCCCTTTTCTTTTATTAGCTTCTTTTCTCTAGGTGGCTGGGTGAGGTTTTTGGGGAAAGATGGGTGCGAAATTCTCAATTCCCCAACAAGAGGCTTTTCTCCAAGTTAAAAATACCCTAAAAGCGAGGAAAATCCGTTTGTCGAAGAGACTTTTAGAACGCTTTATGCAGTGGATTTTTTTATTATTTCCCTAATGTTACAATAGAATCTGTTAGGAACCCCGCGTTCTGGGACCGGGCGATCGAGAGGCTGGCTTTCCTGAGGCAAGGCGGGGATGAGTCGGTTAAGAAGCTTTTCCCGTTAGAAGTTTTGGTTTATAAAGCGGTCTCGGAATCAGAACAGGAGGCTGCGACGCCTGAGAGTACCAATTCCCAGGCAGAAGACACCCCTTCCTGTCGTGCGGTGCTCCCTGCCCGCGGACGGCGCGGCCGCTCGTGGCTGCTGCTGTGCTGGGGTGGGTCCCCCCCACCGAGTCCACCGAGTAGCAGCGGCAGCCTTGCCCGCCCCCCCACAGCACCTTCCCCGGTTCCAAGTTTGTGCACCCCAGCCCCGCACTGCAAACACGGCTCGGGCCACATGAGGCTTTGGCGCCTCATCCCCCCCCCCCCCCCCCCCCCCCGCTACGGGGTCTCCCACCCCTGCCCCGAATAATGGAAGCCATGCATCAGCAGCGGCTCCTCAAGATGGCGGAGACCATGCGGCAGGCATTTCGCAATTGCATGGTCACCATCCCCTGCCTGCTCCCGCATGCGTCATCGCGCCGGGCCCCTCCCCTACGTCGATGGGTGTAACCGTGCCGGGACCCTCCTACGTCACCGGGAATCCCTTCCATGAGTCAGACCCCGCCCCCGCGGGGAATCCCTTTTACGTCACGGGCTCCACCCACATCCCCGCCCCCTCCTTTGGCAGCCCCTCTCCTAACCCCGCCTTCCCCTTCGGTTCCCACGCCTCCCCCTTCGGCTCCCATGGTCCCGCAAACCTGGAAGTAAACTGAGACTGTGTGTTCATAGCTGCCCCTGTTACATACAATAGACAGGGACAGAATCCCTAGTGGGAACCATTCCTGTTTGCCAATTTAAAGGAACTGTGTAAGGCTGCAAATGATTTCGGGTGGGAATTTCAAAAGCCTAGTTCAGGCTACTTTTGATGCAAGCATTCTAGTGCTGCATGATATTAAGAGAATCATGTCCTGCCTGCTCTCCCCAACTGAATGTCTGTTGTGGGAGAGAACATGGAAAAGGCTGCTCTGGGACCTCCACGCAAGTTACCAGAGCGATCCCAATAGATCAAATTTAACCCTAGAGCAGCTATGCGGTGAAGGCAACCTAGAAAAGCCTTTAGATCAGGCCCGGACATTCCCGGAGCCGGTCCTTGGTGACTTGAAGCAGGCTGCAAAGAGGACGTTGTCCCTTACCCCCACCAGCTCTACCCCTCCTGCCAGCTACTCCAGTATAAAGCAGGAACAAGGGGAGAGTTTCATCAAATTTGTAGACCGGTTAAAAGGGGCACTAGGCCTGTCAGCCTGACCTCAGTGCCCAGCAAGATTATGGAACAGATCATCTTGAGTGGCATCACACAGCACCTACAGGATGGCTGAGGGATAAGACCCAGACAACACGGGTTTATGAGGGGCAGGTCATGTTTGGCCAATCTGATCTCCTTTAATGACCAGGTGACCCACCTGGTGGATGCAGGAAGGGCTGTGGATGTTGTCTACCTGGACTTCAGCAAGGCCTTTGACACTGTCTCCCACAGCATACTCCTGGAAAAGCTGGCAGCCCACAGCTTGGACAGGTGCACGCTTCACTGGGTTAAGAACTGGCTGGACGGCCAGGCCCAGTGAGTAGTGGTGAATGGTTCTGCATCCAGTTGGAAGCCAGTCCCTAGTGGTGTCCCCCAGGGATCAGTGTTGGGCCCAGTCCTGTTTAATATCTTTATTGATGATCTGGATGAGAGAATTGAGTCCACCATCAGTAAATTTCCAGATGACACTAAGCTGGGAGCATGTGTCGATCTGTTGGAAGGTAGGAGGGCTCTGCAAAGAGACCTGGAATGGTTGGATAGATGGGCAGAGTCCAATAAGATGAAGTTTAATAAGTCTAAGTGCTGAGTCCTGCATTTTGGCCACAATAACCCCCGGCAACACTATAGGCTGGGGACAGTGTGGCTGGACAGTGGCCAGGCAGAAAGGGACCTGGGGGACTGATGGACAGCTGACTGAACATGAGCCAGCAGTGTGCCCAGGTGGCCAAGAAGGCCAATGGCAGCCTGGCCTGTATCAGGAATAGTATGGCCAGCAGGACGACAGAAGTCATTCTTCCCCTGTACTCAGCACTGGTGAGGCCGCACCTCGAGTGCTGTGTCCAGTTCTGGGCCCTTCAGTTCAGGAAGGACGTTGAGATGCTTGAACGCATGCAGAGAAGGGCAACAAGGCTGGTGAAGGGTCTGGAACATAAGCCCTATGAAGGGCAGCTGAGGGAGCTGGGGTTGTTTAGCCTGGAAAAAAGGAGGCTCAGGGGAGACCTTCCACTCTCTACAACTACCTGAAAGGAGGTTGTAGCCAGGTGGGGGTCAGTCTATTCTCCCAGGCAACCAGCGACAGGATGAGAGGACACAGTCTTAAGCTGCGCCAGGGGAAGTTTAGGCTAGACAGTAGAAAAAAATTCTTTACAGAAAGAGTGATTGGACATTGGAATGGGCTGCCCAGGGAGGTGGTGGAGTCACTGTCCCTGGAGGTGTTTAAAAAGAGTGGACATGGCACTTAGTGCCATGGTTAATTGATAAGGTAGTGTTAGGTCATAGGTTGGACTTGATGATCTCCAAGGTCTTTTCCAACCTAGTTGATTCTGTGATATATAAGGGATGGATTTTAGAATCCATCTTTACTCCTCAAATATCTACCTTTAGGAACAGACTAGCCATATGCAATTTGACTCTACGAATGGAAACTTTAGTGAATGCAACTCAGTTGGGGTTTACTGAAATAAATGAACAATTGTAAACCACGACCTAAATGACCTTACAAAACAGATTGGCTTCAGACCTATTGCTGTTACATGAACATGGAGTATGTGGTTATGTGAATTTAAACAGCAATATTTTTTGTGTGCACATTCCAAATGTGACTGCTAAATTGGATGATCAGATAGAGAAGATAAAATTGGTTGCTGCATCTAGAAGAGAATGAAGGGTAGGATTAGAAAGTAACTGATTAAATAAAATATTTAGAGGGTTTGGATTTTCTTTGACTGGTTGGTTGGTCTCACTTTTGCAAAGTATAATTATGATCATAGTAATGATTGTGATTATAATACTTGCTTTAAGGAGCATAAAAACATGATCACTAATGCAATGTGAGGAACTTATGTGATGTTAGTAAAAAAGCAAAGTGAGGCTTATGAAAGATTGAAGGGAAGAGAAGCTTCAAAAGCCTCAAAGGGGGGGAATGTTGCCAGATTAAAAATTGTTTGCACCTGGTGGGCTAATACAATGTTTATGCTTCAAAACCCACTGGCCTATGGAACTGCACAACGCTTATTCTGTAGGAAGAAGAACTGGAAAGCAACCAGCTCAGTTGTGCCAACTTTTACCAGTTCACCAGGTGGTCAGGTATGATTTTTGGGGTCGCCGACCGCCAGGGACCACCAAAAAAAACCCCAGGACAGAAGAATGCATGCGTAAAGGGGAGGGAGCATATGTTAAGGACTTCAGGGAAATGATTATCATATGTATGTTTATTCTGGGAAAATCAATGAATATGTATGTAAAATATAGTATATAAACAGGAACTTTTCTGTACTCAGCATGCACAATATTTTGGAGGAGCTATCCCCTCATTCATCTGTTAAAGAATGCCTGCTTCTTAATGCTACATTTGTGTTAAGGAGTTTTTATTTTTACTGATTTTTGGTAACAGTACTTATCCAGCTGGGCTTAAACTATGACACTAGGTGATGTCTAAAAGATTCTTTGTAACCCAAACCATTCTATAACTCTATGTGTTGCTGCCTTTGATAAAATCTCAATCTGTTATAAATGCTACATTTAAGAATGCTAGCAAATATCTAGAGAAACAAAATAAAAGTTTAATGTTTCACAAGATACATTTCTTTATTACCATAATCACAGAAATATGATTTTGTACAGGAATGTGTAGGTGAACATTAATCAATGCAATTAATTTTGTTTCAAAGATCAGGTCAGCATACTACTGAACATTGTATTGTAAAGAATAAATCTGCTTTTGGTGCAAGTATTACGATGCAATAGTGTTCAATTCAGCAATGTATTGCAGAACATCATGCCACAGTCTACTTCAAAGAGGGTCACAACATGCAGTTTATTAATAAAATGCTGTGGTATATAAAACCACTATGTGTTAATTCATAAAATATATAGTGGTTTATTTGAATTATTTTGAAGTGATTTCAGTGTGGAATTTAGTTTTTATTCAGGAGAAACAGCCAGAGTCTCTTGCTATTTGGAATAGTCTTCTTTTAGGCGATGGATTTAGCTTCAGGTAGGAATGCCTCCCAGTATTTTATTAGCTTGTAGAGAAGGAAAAAAAGCTACCTTACTTTAAGTACTGAATATTGGAAAAACCCACACATACTCCTCCTCTTGTAATGACTTTGTCTTCACTGGACAAAATAAGAACACAGATGTTTATCCATTGTCCATTCATTAATTATCCATTCCCATTATTATATTATGCAAGAAAAACACAAGTAATAAACACACAAATCTGCTCATCTGCTCATGCAAACAGAGTTATTCTTACCCACTGAGTACAGAATATAGCTATACAGAATTTGTTTGCATGGCGAGTTTGCCATTCTTACCTCTAAAGGTGTTTGGGGTTTCTTTAATTATTTTATTTTTATTAATCAAAGCTGGAGGGCTATATTCCCAGATTGAAAAAAAAGGGCATTAGTTTGGAAACCAGGCCTACTTCCAAGTCACCAAAGGCTGTTTTATTGCTGTACAATATTCAGTATTTTTTTTTTTAAGCAGATAAAGATTTGAGTATTCAAGTCTCTTCAGTAAGCCTAAGCATGTATTTAATGAATTTTACTCCAATCTACAAGTAAAAGTATTACTTGAATAGACCCTCCCCTCCCTTCCCATCTCCCTGAATTAGGGCTCTGCAAGTAAGAACAGTAATAGCTGGGAAATAGCAATCACTATGTTCTCCTGCAATAGATTACAGACTAGAGTTAGTTCTCCATGTTTTAGAAAATGCTATACTTAAAGCCTGCCTTTTTTAACTAACCTAATATGGAACATATTAACTTGTACAAAAATTTTAAAATTTCTTACCTGCTGTTGTGTTTGCACTAATGATTCCAGGTACTTGATAATAACAGTTTTAAAGTCTTTCAATCGTTCCCTCTGTTAATAAAGTAAATAATTATGGCAGATTAACCTCTTAACCAAGTTTGCATCAATATTATCTAAAGCAAAACTATAATTTATTTGGACAAAATTATACATGCCTCAAATCTTTTCACTTCCTCACGAATGGTTTTGGAGATCTGTTCAAAATCTTTTTCCCCTTGTTGAACTTTTGTCTCCCACTGGCAAAGGAAAAATATGCAGAAATAAGACAGCATTCAATGTTCAGTCTATCGGTATCTGAACTTTTTTTTTAGTATATTAGGGATAGTAATTCAATAATTTAAAAGCATTGATTTTTTTTTACATACTTAAGGGAAAGTCTCAGTACAATAATTTAAAAACAATTTATAGAGAAGAATGCCATCTGATCAGTTAAAACAATTATATATCAGGTAATATTATCTGCATACCAAATATAAAAATATCTTAATATTGTTATTAGCATTATTAAGAAACAAGAAATTTAAAGACTCCTTAGTGAAAAGGATCTCTAAATCTTTATTAGCTATTCCTTTTACAAGCACTGCTATGAAAGGAACCTAAACCTTTAAGCTTTCTTACCTGTTCTATCAAATGTGAAAAAGTCTCAAAAATAGTTGTCTGTACCTTCCTATTTACATAAGAGGTTATTAAATCTTCATCCCCACCTATGGTCAAGTAAATGGTCATTTTTGCCATATTTCTCCTGCAGATGACAAGCTAACAGGGATGTGTTTATTGGTCAGAATGTATGTTGTTTAGGCAAGCCAAAACACAAACTCTCTTGCTCAGTGGGAATTGTTTAAGCGACAGCAGGAATTAAAAAAAAAAGAAGAAAGAAATGCAGGTAAGAACACAGAAGGAAAATTCAGAGGAAGTGAAGTTGCTTGTAGGGTTTTGCCATACTGGGAACAAGGCATTAATATCAACACTACAAAACACAACACTTGGTCATGTTTATCCTTATTTTATGTCAAAAGACATCCAGCTACACAATTAAGAAAGCATCACCAGCTGTATTATCTTATTATTACTAGACCTTCCTTTGCTCCTGCCTTTATGTAACTATTATATTGCTAAATTTAAACCATCTGTGTAAGTATATTATGAAAAAAGCTATCATCCTGACACTTCAGACATATACATGCTAACAGAAATTATAAAAATGAAACTGTATCTGTTAATATACTAACTGAATTATGGGAGCTAATAGATCTGGTAACAGCTATCTTCCTCAAAGAAAATGCAGCCAGGAAGCAACATGCACCAATATAATATATTCCTGCTAGCAATCTAGTGGTGCTATTTAATCACAAGAGCATTTTGTGGTGCCGTGCTGTCTTACTGTTGTGATATGTAATGAACATCTATTCAAATAAATATCTTGAGATATTTATGTATTTAGTCTATTTATTCAAAATTCTCTTAATGTCTTTTCAGATGTACATTTATGGAGCTATGCAATAAGTCATAACACGATGTGCTTCAGGGAAACATTAATATGTGCACAGCCTAGAGAGTTAGCTAATAACTAAAACTATATAAAATTCAGTCTAGGAAAGAGAGATTAAGACTGCTTTAAAATAGCTTGTGCCTTCGTATTACAGCATCTTAGAGGTGCCCAAGACTTCAGAGATTTTGCCATCTTACAGTTTCTGACAAGGAAAAATCACCCCCTTGTTTTATATGCTGTTTTGAGGACTACTCTTGTACCTTTTATCTGCACAAAGGAACTGAATCACAGATGAAGCTCAAGCTGGATAGGCTTCCACTTTTCAATATCTTTGTCAAAAGGACTACTATTAAAGAATTCAGCAACTCTGAATATATTTCGGTGGAAGCAATAATTTTCTGCCAGCATATTCAAATTCTGGGTTTACTTAACAAGCTTCTCTAAACACACAATAACGTAGGAAAAAAATCCTTCAAGAACAAAATCTTTAATTCTTTTTATATTAAGGACGATAAAGGGTCATTTAGTATTCCCTACTGCTCCAAAGAGTCAGGAATTGGTTTTGCCAATGAGTTCCAGCTCACTTCTGTATGGTGGATGGATGACGTCAAGAGAGTCAACCAGCAAGAATGTGGTCACAAAAGAGTAACTTTTTTTCCTAGTCAACAAGGGCGTTTTTAAAGAAAATAAGAAAGCCACGTTAATGAGCAACTTCAACACCGTATGTAAAATATATTGAAGTGCAGAAAGAACAAAGCAACTTGAGTTAGTGAAGAATGAGGCAACCAAACAAAATAAAGTGCATAAGAGATTGAAGTCTGCAGTGATGTTCTCCATTATTTAATGAGAAAATAGTGGTTGATAACTAGAATACAATAATGTTAAATAATTAAGCTGTCCTACCTCTTCAATCTCCTTAGTGAAGCATGTTAAAAAAAATGTATAATCTATGAAACTTCAACATTTTGGATTTTTACTGAAATTATAATATATGTGTATTTTTAAAAAGTTAAATATATACACAAGCAAAACATAAGAACAGTTCTCTGTTAATCCTTTTAGGTAGATTTTAGCTTTAGAAACCAAGAGATGTTCTTCTGACTATCCAAGTCATCTTCAACAGTTAAAATCATTTTTAAACTTGCTCATGTTCCCCTCTTCCCATCTCCCAGACTCTTTAGGGACAGTATTTGACTGCCTTACATATCTCAGAATGGGTAACAATTATACCCATCTCATATTTTAAAGAAATTCCATTTAACAATGTCAGTAAATATGGAAAATAGTTAATATGTGATTTGAAAAAAAAATTGTATAAAATAGTACAGTAATGGGGAAAGAATCAATAAAAAAAGTTTGGCTGACAGAATAATATTAGTACTTGACAACATTACCTCTTTTATATCATCTTTAGCTTGCTGCAGTTTATCAGGTCTGTTGGCAAGTTGGAGCTTTGCTTCAGCTTCACGTTTTTTTTGTAAAGTGACCTGAGCATCTTGCCATTTCTGCCAGGATTTCATTCGATGATCAAACACTCCCTGTAAGTATGGGCATTTATTAAGCAGTTGCAATTGTTAAAGCTGTCTATATTCCTATTAGAAAAAGTTATTTCTGGATAAAACTGGAACAAGTATACTCAAAAGAAACTTCACTGTGTCTTAGATTTAATTTGACATCATCCTTGCACAGCTAAATACCATCTAAAAATAAAAGAGGGTATTCAAGAAGCCTCTTTAGAACAGACCCCTTGATGCTCCAAACCATTTTTTTCCTTGTCCCATCACAATCCTACCAAAGCAACCACTGTAAAATGCTATAATACCCAAATGCTTCTCTAAATACAGATTCTAGCAAACCTTTTCATTGACTATATGCATAACTGGCAGTACATTTTTGTTAACAATGGATGGAGGTAGTAGAATCAAAGTATACATTTTTTATATATTATGTATTTGATAGACTATAACTATATACATAATGCAAGTGGATATATATAAAATATAAAAATATTTTCCCAACAGTTTGACAAGTTCAAAGATATTTCTGGATAAAATTCTAAGACATCCCTGGATTGACACTTGGCTGGCTGCCAGACTCTCACCCACAGCTGCTCTCTCATTCCCTCTCCTCAACAGGACAGGGGGAGAAAATAAGATGAAAAGAAGCTCACAAGTCAGTATAAAGACAGGGAGATCACTTACCAATTACCATCACAGGCAAAACTGACTCAACTTGGGGAAGATTATTTTACTGACAATTAAAACCAGAATAGAATGATGAGAAACAAAGGCAAAAACTAAAACACCTCTCCCCTCCCTCCTTCTTCCCAGGCTCAACTTCACTCCTACATTCCCAACTCCTTTACCTCCCCCTGCCTGAGCAACACAGGAAAGATGATGTGCAGTCAGTTCACAATAGTTCCTCTCTGACACTCCTTCCTCCTCACACTTTTTCCCTGTTCCAGCATGAGTCCTTCCCCCAGGCTGCAGTCCTTCAAGGACCGCTCCTGCGTGGGCTCCTCTCCACAGGTCACAGTTCCTGTCAGGAGCCTACTCCCATGTGGGTTCTCCGGGACTGAAGCTTTCTTCAGGGCATATCCACTTGCTCAGGAGTGGTCCTTTCCACAGGCTGCAGGGAAATACCTGCAAGCACCTGGAGCACCTCCTCCCTCTCCTTCTTCTCTGACCTTGGTGTCTGCAGGATTGTTTCTTACACTTCCTCCTCACACGCACATACTGCTGAACAACAATTTGTCCTTTTTTAAATGTGTTTTCACAAAGGTACCACCAACTTTGCTGGTTGGCTTTATTTTGACCAATGGTGGGTCCATTGGGGAGCTGTCTGGAACCAGCTGTGCCTGGTCTCTTCTCACAGAGGTCACCCCTGTAGTCCCCTGCTACCAAAACCTTGCCACATAAACCCAATGCAACCCCTCCCCATGTCAAAATCTAATTATACTGTACACCAAAATTGAATTCTTTATTTAATTAGATGTAAATCTTCAAGCAATATTTGTTGCTTATTTACTGAAAATATTGGTTATCTAATATAGCCAAATTATGTTCTTGAAAACATTTTATGAGCATAGTGTAAAAATCAGTAGCTTGAAAAAAACATGTACAGCATGCTAACTAGTATGGTATTAACATTAATCTAATTAGAAGATATTCACCATTTCGATTCTGTCTGGATCCTATTAATCCATGCCCATTTTTTGTCACAACAATTTTTAACATGGGAATAACTGATCGTGGATTTATTCATTTTACTTGATTGGAATTTCAAGCAAAAACTCCGGAAGTCTTAACTGCATAATGAAGTGTGCAAATGCATACAAACATTCATAGAATCGTAGAATGGTTTGGGTTGGAAGGAACCTTAAAGATCATCTAGTTGCAACCCCCCTGCCATGGGCAGGGACACCTTCCATTAGATCAGGTTGCTCAAAGCCCCATCCAACTTGGTCATTTACCTTAAATATACAAACTGCAAAGTGTGACACTAAACACAGAAATTATACATTTTTCCTAGCAGCACTTACTTTTACTGCAGCAATAAGACGAATGTAGTCACCGAGTAGTTCTGAGAAGACATAAAAATCAGCAAAAACTTGTTCTTGATGCAACTGATCTATCTTCTCCTCAACCTCTGCAAGTTGAGACAAAGCTCTAGATAGAGCAGTGTGGTCCTCAGAATTACCTAACATGGCAGCGCTTTTAGCAAAGGCAGCTGTGCTGGCTGAAAGCTCTGAAATACAGGAGTGACATCCAATACAATGAAGTTAATTTATTATGTTACTGTTCAAGATAGATCAATCAACCAAGCAGACCTCTGTCCTACATCAACTGTAAGTTTATCAACTGAAAAATATAAATTATATTTCCCAAAGCTCATGATAAAATGCCCAAGGACATCACAATGAAAAACCATTTAGAACATAGTGAACCCAAAACTCTCCAAAATCAGTAAATGATTTGCTGAGCCTGTTACATGATGCCTATTGTGTCTTGCAAAACACATGGAAGAAACTGTCACTTCAGTATTATCCAACTGCTTAGTTCAGAAAAAGTCCAAGCCCACAAATCAAAAGTCAAGTCTCCTATACAGCAAATTCAAGACAATCTTAACTGGTCTGTAGTGAAGTTGTTCCATGCAGCTGGGAGGGAAGAAGAGGAAGAAAATTATTCAATGAGAACATCAACACCAGAGTAGAATTTGCTTCCATTATACTGTTCCGTTGACCAAAGTATACTTAACAAGACTGTTTATACTGTAATATATTGTCATGTTTTTATATGCCTTAAAAAAAGGCATGTGACTTTGTGCCTGGCATCCATGAAGCTGAAGTTTTGAGCTTATTAATTAACAAACACTTAGGCAACTGTGTTATCAAACCGCAAGTTGTGTACAATGTCAACTCCTCTGAAGAACCTTTGGACAAAATCTCATTGTAATCCAATTTAGTTAAGGATTAAAAGCATAGGTTTGTTTACAACTGTGCTGCTTTTACTGAATCACCAGAACACCATAAATATTTGTAGAAGTGTCTTCAGATATTTAAAACTATCACAATTTAAATACCACTCTTAAAAAAAAAAAAAAAAAAAAAAAAAGCATTACTTGAAATCTAAGATAAGGTGTCAAATCAGCAATAATCAGATACATTCCCATTTTCATTACTTCTTAAAATACTTTTTAACCTTGAGGACATCTGATATCAGAGACATCTGCCTCTACAAAGAATAATTCCTGGTAGAGGTATGAGAAAGCAATTTAAGACACAGAATCACAGAATGTGTCAGGTTGGAAGGGATCACAGTGGGTCATCTGGTCCAACCTCCCTGCTCAAGCAGGGTCATCCTAGAGCACGTTGCACAGAATTACATCCAGATGGTTCTTGAATATCTCCAGTGAGGGAGACTCCACAACCTCTCTGGACAATCTGTTCCAGTGCCCCATCACCTGCACAGTAAAGAAGTTATTCATATTCAGGTGTGTCAGGGTCTCCTCCCCCTGCCATGTAGCCCTGGGAGAGGGGCCCTGGGACAGAGACGGGGTTTCCCTCGCCCCTGGTCAGCCTCGTTCCCCATTGGTTGTTCTGTGTTTCCCTGCGCGGGAAGGACCCTCGGGTCCGGTGATTGTAACAGTTCCTCGGCAGATCCCGGCCATGCGGCTGGAGAAATAAACATCTCTGAAACATCTATCAAGAATCTGTCCATATATATTTCTTTTCCACGGGACTCCTTGTTTGATATGCGTGTTACAGTATCCCCACTGTAACACAGGTGGAACTTCCCGTGCATCAGTTTCTGCTTTCTGACTCTTGTCCTATTACTTGGCACCACTGAGAAGAGCCTGGCTCCATCTTCTTTACACTCACCCTTCAGATACTTATAGACATTGATGAGGTGCTCTCTCAGTCATCTCTTCTTGAGGCTGAACAGGCCCAACTCTCTCAGCCTATCCTCATAAGAATCACAGAATAATTTAGGTTGGAAAAAACCTCTGAGATCATCTACTCATATTCCTCACACAGGTGGTGATAGCCTACTAGGGGTGATGGCCTGCTAGACCTGTTGTTTAGGAACAGAGAAGGGCTGGTGGGAGATGGGGTGGTCAGAGGCTGTCTTGGGCACAGGGACCATGAAATGATAGTTTTCAATACTAGGTGAAGTAAGGAAGGGGGTCAACAAAACCTTTGCCTTGGACTTCTGGAGGGCGGACTTTGCCTTACTCAGGACACTGGTTCAGAAAGTCCCCTGGGAAAAAGCCCTTAAAAACAAAGGTGTCCAGGAAGGCTGGACATACTTTAAGGAAGAAATCTTTAAGGCACAGGAGCCTATGTGCTGCACATCCCTACGTGCACATCCCTATGTGCTGAAAGATGAGCTGTTGGGGAAGAAGATAGGCCTGGCTGAATAGGGAGCTTTCTCAGGAATTCAGGGGAAAAAAGAGGGTGTATCACCTTTGGAAAAAGGGGCAGGCAATTCATGAAGAGTACAACGATTTCATTAGGTCATGTAGAAAGAAAATTAGAAAGATGAGAGCTCAACTAGATCTCATTCTGGCCACTGCTGTGAAAGGTAATAAAAAGTGTTTTTATAAATACATAAACAACAAAAAGAGGGCCAAGGAAAACCTCCATTCTTTATTGGATGTGTGTGAGGGGGAATATTGTCACCAAGGCTGAGGTACTTAATGCCTTCTTTGCCTCAGTCCTCAACAGTAAGACTGCTTATCCTCAGGGCAACCAGCCCCCTGAGCTGGTAGACAGGAACTGGGAGCAGAATAGACCCCCTGCAAGCCAGGAGGAAGTAGTTACTGACCTGCTGTGCCACTTAGACACTCACAAGTCTATGGGACCAGATGGGATTCATCCAAGGGTGCTGACGGAGCTGACGGAAGAGCTCGCCAAGCCACTCTCTATCATTTATCACCAGTCCTGGCTAACCAGGGAGGTCCCAGATGGCTGGCCAATGTGACACCCATCCACAAGAAGGGCCAGGAGGATCCCGGAAACTACAGGTCTGTTAGCCTGACCTTGGTGCCCAGGAAAGTTATGGAGTAAATCATCTTGAGTGCAATCACATGGCACATACAGGACAACCAGGGGATCTGGCCCAGCCAGTATGGGTTTAGGAAAGGCAGGTCCTGCCTGACCAACCTGATCTCCTTTTATGACCAGGTGACCCACCTAGTAGATGAGAGAAATGCTGTGGATGTTGTCTATCTGGATTTCAGCAAAGTCTTTGATACTGTCTCCCATGGCATTCTCCTGGAAAAGCTGGCAGCCCACAGCTTGGACAGGTGCACTCTTTGCTGGGTTATGAACTGGATGGATGTCCAGGCTCAGAGAATGGTGGTGAATGGTGCGGCATCCAGATGGTATCTGGTAACTAGTGGTGTTCCCCCAGGGATCAGTGTTGGGCCCAGTCCTATTTAATGTCTTTATCAATGATCTGGATGAGGGGATAAAGTGCACCCTCAGTAAATTCAAAGATGACACTAAGTTGGCTGGGAGTGTTGATCTGGAGAGTAGGAAGGTTCTGCAGAGGGATCTGGACAGGCTGGATCAGTGGGCCAAGACCAACAGTATGAGTTTCAATAAGGCCAAGTGCTGGGTCCTATGCTTTGTCCACAACAACCCCAGGCAGCACTACAGGCTGGGGGAAGAGTGGCTGGAAAGCAGCCCAGTGGAAAAGGACCTGCAGGTGCTGGTCAACAGCTGCCTGAACATGAGACGGCAGTGTCTGGGTAGACAAGAAGGCCAATGGCATCCTGGCTTGTATCAGAAATAGTGTGGCCAGCAGGACAAGGGCAGTGATTGTCCCTCTGTTCTCAGCACTGCTGAGGCCGCACCTCGAGTACTGTGTCCAGTTCTGGGCCCCTCAAGAAAGACATTGAGGTGCTGCAGCATGTCCAGAGAAGGGCAACAGATATGGTGAAGGGTCTAGAGCACAAGTCCTACGAGGAATGGCTGAGGGAGCTGGGGTTATTTAGCCTGGAGAAAAGGAAGCTCAAGGAAGACCTTATCAAGGGAGACCACTACCTGAAAGGAGGTCGCAGACAGCTGGGGGTCGGCCTCTTCTCCCAGGTAACTAGTGACCGGATGAGAGGACATAGCCTTAAGCTGTGCCAGGGGAGGTTCAGGCTGGACGTTAGGTGGAATTTCTTCACAGAAAGGGTTGTCAAGCATTGGAACAGGCTGCCCAGGGAGGTGGTGGAGTCACCATCCTTGGAGGTGTTTAAGAAAGAACTGGACGTGGCACTTAGTGCCATGATCTAGTTGACATGGTGTTGTTCAGACAAAGGTTTAACTTGATGATCTCAGAGGTCTTTTCCACAACCTAATTGATTCTTTGATTCTGTGAGTCCAAACTTGGACTGATCACCACCTTGTCAGCTAGACCATAGCACTAAGTGTCATGTCCAGTCATTTCTTGAACACAAAGACGCTCTGATTCCTTATCTTTGTCACCCTTCGCTAGACTCACTCCAGGAGCTCCATGCCTCTCCTACTGATGAGCCCAGAACTGGACACAGCACTCTAGATGTGACCTCATCAGGGCTGAGTAGAGGGGCAAAATCACCTCCCTTGACCTGTTGACAATGCTCTTCCTAAGGCACCCCAGGTACCATTGGCCTTCTTGGCCACAAGGGCACACTGCTGGCTCATGGACAGTTTGTTGTTGACCAGGATCCCCAGGTCCTTCTTGGCAGAGCTGCTTTCCAGCAGGTCAGCCCCCAGTCTATACTGGTGCCTGGGGTTATTCTTAGCCTGCACTTGCCTTTGTTGGATTTCAGACAGTTCCTCTCTGCTCATCTCTCCAACCTATTCAGGTCCTTCTGAAGGCCTGCACAGCCCTCTGGGGCATCGGCCACTCCTCCCAGTTCTGTGTTGTCAGCAAACTTGCTGAGGAGGCATCTGCCCCTTCATCCAAGTCACTGATGAATAAGTTAAACAATACTGGGCCCAGTATTGAACCTTGGGGACACCAGTAGTGACAGTCCTCCAATTAGATCCTGGGCCACTGATTACAACCCTCTGAGATTTGCCATTCAGCCCATTCTCAATCCAGTCCACACTTCCTGAGTTTGAATATGAGGAAGTCATGAGAGACAGTGTTGAAAGCCTTGCTGAACTCAGGGTAGACAATATCCACTGCTCTCCCCTTATCCATCCAGGTAGTCATATCATCATAGAAGGCAATCAGGCTGGACAAGCATGATTTACATTTGGTGATCAGGAGTCGTCAGCATAGATTCACATTCTTGTCATCCATGTGGAGAGAGATTGCCTGCTGAATGAGGCACTCCATCACCTTTCCAGGAATTGACGTGAGGCTGACTGGATGGTTGTTCCCTGGGTTCTCCTTCTTACCCTTTTTGAAGACTGGAGTGCCATTTGCTTTCTTCCAGTCCTCAGGCACCTTTCGTGATTGCCATGACCTTCCAAAGATGATCATGAGTGGCCTTGCTATGATGTCCACCAGCTTGCTCAGCAGTGTTGGATGCATCCTGTCAGGGCCCATGGACTTGTGGATGTCAAGTTTGCCTAGGTGTTCTCTGACCCAATCCTCCTTGATGAAGGGAAAGTCTTCCTTCCAAGATTCCTTTACCCTGATCTCCTGGGCCAGAGATCCCTGAGGGCTGGTTTTGTCAGTGAAGGCCAATGCAAAGAAGGCATTCAGTAACTCTGCCTTCTCTGCGTCCTCTGTTACCAGGGTCTCGCCTCCATTTAGTAATGGGTCCATATTATCCTTTGTTTTCCTTTTGTTACCGATGTATTTGAAGAAACCCATCTTGAAGTCCTTGACATCTTTGCCCAGATTTAATTCCAGATGGGCCTTGGCCTTCCTTGTCTCATTTCTACTTACTCTGACAGCCTCTCTATAATCACTACAAGTGACCTGTCCAGGCTTCCATCTCCTGTGTATTTCCTGCTTATGCTTGAGTATTGGCAGGAGCTCCTTGTTCATCCATGCATGTCTCTTGTCCCTTTTACTGGATTTCTTGCTCATTGGGATACACTGTTCTTGAGCCTGGAGGAAATGGTGCTTGAATCAGCTCTCTCTTTCCTGCAGGGTCTGTTCTCATGGGATTCTTTCAAGAAGATCCCTGAAGAGCCTAAAGTTAGCTCTCCTGAAGTCCATGGTTGCAATCTTACTTGCTGCCTTGCTTCCTCCTCACCAGATACTGAACTCCACAATGTCATGGTCACTGCAGCCAAGGCTGCCCCCAACCTTCACATCTCCAACAAGGCCTTCCCTTTTTGTTAGTTTAAGGTCAAGCAGCACACCATTCCTTGTGGGATCCTCCACTACCTGTTGATTTACCAAAATATGAATATTGACCTAATATCGATATCCAACTGAGACGGACAAAAACTCTCTAACAGTTTAAAGTTAGAAAGTGCATGTTTTATTTGGCACCAGGCACTGCGTGGGATAGCTCCCTAAGACGCAGGCCCCGATACAAGCAAACATGATACCTTTTACTTCCAAATATTATGAATATCCAAAATACAAATGCATATTCATAGTGTTAACACCTCCCATTCTCTGCTTCGTATGGAAATGAGTTTACACATCATTAAGCATGCGTAGTGTGTGTTCTAAATTGAGTCGGTGGTCTTGAATTGGGTCAGTGGTCCTAAGGAAGATGAAGTAACTCATCTTCCTCACTTTGACCTTTTTGCCTTTCTGAGTTTTAACAATCCTAATTACTTTAGTGACCTCTAAGTTTCCTCTTGCATGACTTTTGGATGGGCTCCCACAAAGGGAGGAAATTGGTAATTGTCTTTATTCTATACACCAACTTATCAATGTTTCTGCTCCTTATTCTAAGCACAGCTAAACAAACATGCAAATGATGGATCATCAGTTATTTGGTAATCAGTTACTAACATCTAAAACCCTATTTCAGGTCCAGCTCTCCTAACTATTTTAATTAACTCTCACTGGGCCCAAATTCTTTCCTATTCCACCCATTCCAACACAGCTAGCCTATAACTAAAATCTTTATGTTTCTTCTAAATCTATGTTTCACTGTGACAGGAAGTTGTCATCAATGGTTTCCAGGAACCTCCTGGACTATTTGTGCTTCACTGTGTTGCTTCTCCAGCAGATGTCAGGGCAGTTAAATTCCCCACAAGAACCAGGGCCTGTGACTGTGAGGCTGCTTCTAGCTGCCTGTAGAAGGCCTCATCCACTTCTTCCTCCTGATCAGGTGGCCTATAGCAAACACCCATGATAATGTCACCCTTACTAGTCAGGCTTTAATCCTAACCCATAAGCTCTCAACTAGCTTGCCATCCACCCCAAGACAGAGCTTGATACATTCCAAGTGTTGTCTCACATAAAGGAGAACTACACCACCACGCCTTCCTGGTCAGTCATTCCTAAACAGTGTAGCTCTTGTAGTTGGGTTGATGCTGACCAGATGCCAGGCACCTACCAAAGGCACTCTATCACTCCCTTCTGCAGCTGGACAGGGGAGAGAATATGTAATAAAGGGTTCATGAGTTGAGATAAAGACCAGGAGAGATCACTCACCAAATACTGTCAAGGGCAAAACAGGCTCAACTTCGAGAAATAAAGTGAATTTATTACTAACAAAATTAGAGCAGGATTATGAGAAGTAAAATACCCTTAAAAAGACCTTCCCAGCTCTACTTCCTATCCCAGCAGTGCAAGAAGACAGGGAATGGGGGTTATGGTCAGTTCATCACCTGTAGCTTATCCCGCTGCTCAGGGAGAGGAGTCGTTCCCCTGCTCCACCATGGGATCCCTCCCACGGGAGACAGTTCTCCACGAACTTCTCCGACATGAGTCCATCCCATGGGCAGCAGTCCCCCTCAAACTGCTCCAGCATGGGTCACTCTTCTATGGGGTGCAGACCTCCAAGGGCTGCAGGGGCACAGCTGTTTCACCATGGTCTTCACCACGGACTGCAGAGGAATCTCGGCTCTGGCGCCTGGAGCACCTCCTCCCCCTCCTTCTTCATGCACCTTGGTGTCTGCATAGTTGTTCTCACATGTTCTCACTCCGCTCTTCTCTGGCTGCAATTACAACTGTGCAATAACTTTTTTCCTTTCTTCTTAAATATGTTATTACAGAGGGGTTACCACCATTTCTAATTGTCCCAGCCTTTACCAGAGGCACATCCATCTTTGGAGCCACCAGGGATGGACTCTGCTGGACATGGAGGAAGCTTTTAGCAGCTTCTCACAGAAGCCACCTCTGTAGCCCCCCCCGCTACCAAAACCAGGCCATGCAAACCCAATACACCCTTCATGACAACATTCCAGTCATGTGAGCTATCCCACCATGTCTCTGTAATTGCAATGAGATCAAAGCCCTGTGACTGCACACAGATCTCTAGTTCCTCCTGTTTGTTCCCCATACTGCATGCATAGGTGTACAGGCACTTTATAGAAGTGGGGTTTTGTGTCAATATCCCAGTAAGGGCGCAAGGAGTTCCCCATAGTCCTGTCTTGTGATTACGTCTTTGGCTGCTTGCACTTGCTGGAGATATCCCCTCTTAAGTGTTCTTTTGCTACTTGGGTGCGCGCTATAGTTCTCCACCTCCCATACCTTATTCCTGTCGAGCCTGGCTATGTCCCTGTTCCCCTTCAAACCTAGTTTAAAGCTCTCTCAACAATCCCTGCTAACTCCTGAGCCAGGATCCTTTTATCCCTTTGAGACAGGTGGACATCATTTGTTGCCAGCATGTTGCTACCTGCTCAGAGAGAGCCGCCCCTCCCTCTCCCCGAGACTGGTCAAGCAGCCATGTGCTCTGAATCCCCTTTGCTCCAAAGCGCGGGCAAAACTGAAAGTAACTCAAACTCTGGAGCAGTGTCTGATTGGCCAGTTATCCTGGGTCTGCCCCTAGCTCTCCCCTTTCCCTTCTCGTGAATAAAAGAGAGAGCTCAGATTGGGCCTGCCCTCTTTGGCTCTGCTCCCTTCTGCGAGCAACTTCTGTGTGTCTCTGTCTCTGACTGAAAGCATTTAATTGCAGGATTAAGGCATAAGCCAAGAGCTATATTTCTCCCTCTTTGCTTCTACTTGTGGTATTAGCTTTGCAGCTACCACTTGCCGTCTTCAGAGCTACTGAAGTGCCAGATTGCCCGTGTAACATCTCTAGGCTGCTCGAGGCTTTCTAAGGCACTGAACTACCAGCCTAGCCGGCTAAGAGTTGTGAGTATTTCCACACCAGCAGGCTCAGTGTCATATAAACTGACCCATGATCAAAAACCCCAAAATTCTGCTGGTAACACCAATCTCGAAGCCAGGTATTCATCTGTGTGATTTTCCCATTTCTTGCCCTACCATTCCCTGCAACTGGCAGGACAGAAGAGAACGCAACTTGTGCTCCAGACCCCTTGACCAGTTGTCCCAAGGCCCTGAGGTCCCTCTTGATTGTCTGCAGCCTTCTTGTAGGGACTTGGTCAGTACCCACCTGGAAAACCAGTAGTAATAGTCAGTGGGCTGTACCAGGCTGGGAAGTTTCTAGGTGGTCTTTTACTCAGACCCTAGGGAGGCAGCACATCTCCCTATATCAGGCCCTCAATTCCTTTTAAAAAGGAGTCACCAATGACTACTACCTTACTTTTTTTCTTAACTGTGGAAGTCATGATGCTGGAGGTACGCTGCCCTGCCTTAGGTGACCTCTCCAAGCTGGATGGACCTTCATCTACTTCCTCATTTACCTGATCCTCAAATTCCAGGGCCTCATATTTATTGTGTGAGGGCACCTGGGGAAGTGAGGTAGGTTGGGAAGGGATTTGTCTGCCACCTGGAGCAGAAACCCATTTCTATTCCCCTCTGTCTCTAGGGTCCCTTCCATCTGCCTAGTGGTAGGAGGGTAGGGGATCCATTGCTTCTTGTGAAATGGATGGCAGGTCTGTTTGTCTGAGGCTTGGTAGACTGAGGTTTCACCAGTAAATCTCTTCTTCAGTCTCTAATACTTCACCTCTCAATTTGGCCACTAGGCTAAGTAGATTGTTGACCTGATTGCACCTCACACAGCTGTTCTTTCTGCTGCCCTCTGAGAGCAGCACCAGGCTCTGGCACTCCCTGCAGCCTGAGACCTGGGCCCCTGCATGCTTTCATGGGCATTCTGTCTGAGTCACCACATCCTTTCTGGTATGCGCAGAGGAAACAACTTTTGTCTGAGTGTACACCATACCTGAGCTCTCTTCACAAGGGTGATGACCACCAACTGAGCTAACTGAGCTGGCAATGCCTCAACGCCCTTCCTGCTCTGCCTGCGTGAACTGCTGCACTCGTGGTCACTCTTGCTCCCTTGGGGCAGCTTATATACGAGGGGCTGGGGCACCTCTCTCTGCTCTGGTATCAAGGTCTTGTCGGGTAGGAAAGCTCACCTCCCTCCCTTGGCATGATACTTAAACATAATGCATCTGTGTCAGAAGGTACATTTATGGTCTTCCATGTACTACAAATCAAACTTTGATTTATTTAATTTACATTAAAAAAATCATCTGATTGAAAGCAGTATTAACAAAACTGCTACATAGATGATTAAAATATTAAGCTTATGGACATCTCTCAAAAACTAAAATTTCTAGCAAAAGAATGAGAAAAGGAGGAAAAGTTATCTACACCTTTGCCTAGTGCTCCTCCCATACAGGGAAACTCCTTCAAACTGCAAAAATATCTCTGTTTGTCTCCTATCAGAAAGTAGTGTTGGGGAAACTAGACCAGGGATTCAAACTGAAAGAGGCCATAATAAGTGATAAAGGAAAAACTGTTTTCCTCAGAGATACTGGAGCAGAATCATCCATGGTGTCTTGGGGTGACGTTATGATGTGTATCCCATATCGCTGCCTATGCCCAAAATTAATTTTTGTGCCTTTCTGTGCCTCTAAACTGAGCCTGAGAGGGGGAAGGAAAAAACTGAACAAAACTTTTTCAGGGCAGTTTGCAGCTTGTTCAAGGTCACACAGAGATAGCAGGGTTTTTTTTCAGCTGCGGGAGGAGAGCGAGGAAGCACCCGGCTTGCTGCTTTCCAGTCAGCTTTTGGCCAGTTGTTTCAGCTTCTTGTTCTCCGGAGAGAGAGACTGAGAGTTGGACTTTGTTTTTCCTTCTCTGGAATTCCGGATTTTCTCCCTTTTATACTGGACTGTTTTTTTCAACCTCAGAGCACATCGGGAGGACTTTCCACCGGGCACAGAGGGCCTGGCCCTGGCCCAAGCCCCAGCGCTGAGGAGACCAAAGGGAGGACTCTTAACACTTTCCCAGGTTTTTTTTCCTCCACAGTGAAACATTTTATTATTTAGCCTTATTTTCCTTTTCCCGTGTGTTTGGTAAATAAATAGTTTTATCTTCTTCACTTTCCTTCGAGGAAAATTTATTTTTTCCCGAACCTGGGGGGGAAGGGGTAGTTGTGCCTTCTCTCAGAGGTTATATTTCTAAATTTGGCCAAACCGGAACACATGGTTAAAGCAGAATCATGTCCTGGAGTCATCCCTCTGAAACATCAGAAAATATTAGTGAATGGATTAAATGGAGTAGTGGTTCCTTATTCAATTGTTAAGGTATAATTGGAATTTCCTTTTTCCACCCATAGTCATCCCTGCGCCCCCTCCCCCCCCAATAGTGAGTGCTGCTAAGAAACCTAAATATAATGTGTATGGATATTCTGTGAGGCAAAAGCTGGATACAGGGCAAAACTAAACAGGCTTTTGAAACAACTGATGAAGAAAAAACGCTTGTTACCTTTTTCACCACCAAATGGATAGGGGATAGGAAATAAGTCCCCGTGTCCACTTGGCAAATTGATTATGTCAAACCTTTCCCTCAAACACCTGAGAAGTGATGTTATATCCTTACTGAAGTAGAAATAATATTGGGCTCAGGGAAAGGTTTTCCTTGCAGGAAAACTGATAGTCTTACTCCTGTGGGAGGACTTAAAGGATAGTTTTCTGACACTCCCATACCTTCTGCTGTTGTCTTGGGGTGACTTTATGATGTTGTATCCCCTATTGCTGCTCTATGCCCAGAAATTAATTTTGTGCTTTTTCTGTGCCTTTAAACTGAGCCTGAGAGGGGGGAGAGGAAAAAACCAAGTGAACTTTTCAAAGCAGTTGTTCAAGGACACAGATACGCACACTCCTCTGCTTCTGCAGCAGCAAGAGCAGAGGAAGCGCCCTTCTTGCTTTTCAGCCAGCTTTCAACTCCTTTTCTCTAGAGGGAGATGATGAGTTGAACTTTGTTTTCCTGGGACTTCAGCTTTTCCCTTCTTCTCTTCTGGACTGTTTCAACATCAGAACACATCGGGAGAATTTTCCACCGAGGCCCCGGGGTGGGCCCACATTGACCCAGCTCTGAGGGGGAGGACAGAGAGCACATCTACAGAAGGACTCTGAAATTTTCCCAGGTTTCTCTCTACAGCGAGAGGTTTTATTATTTAGCATTATTATCCTTTTCCTGTGTGTTTGTTAAATAAATAGTTTTTATCTCTTTCACTTTCCTCCAAGGAAAATTTCTTTTTTCCCGAACCTGGTGGGGGAGGGGTGGTTGTAACCTGCCTTCTATCAGGGGATATTTTCCTCCAAATTTGTCCACACTGGCACAGCTGTGCAGTCTGACAATGGCTCTCATTTAAAAATTAAAATTGTACAAGAGTGGTGTGAACATAATGGAGTTGCCTGAGTGTTCCACCTGCCCTACAGACCCCAAAGTAATAGCATGGTTGAGAGATGGAATGGTCTACTAAAATGAACTCTAGAGCTACATTTATATACAGAAAAATGGAGTAAAGCCCTACCTGAAGCTGTCTGATGCTTAAATAACTGACAGACACTCACCAGATGCCCAGTGGTTTAGCAGGGGGGGGGTCCCGGGTGCAGGGGAACCAGCCAGAGTCACGACACGAACACTGATACGATTTGAGCATCGTGCTCCAGTTTTATTGTTTACTTACACCAAGTTATACTTTGCAAAGTTCACGCCCCTTTCCCACGAGAAAGCCTCTAAGCAGCTGGGGAGCTGACTAGTGTATAGCTTTTCCCAAGGCTGTTCAAGGCTGCCGGCTAGCAGGTGCCTTGCAAGCCTATCTTCAGCCTGAGGCCCCGTCAGGGGTACTTCTGCAACAGCCCTGGGATGCCCAAGCTCTCCTGGGGTATCATATGCCCCCGTTCCACAAGGAATTCCTCTACACAGTGGAATGAGCTCATTTTCCTGGTCTCCAAACAACAAAACCTGTAAAACCCCCACTGTCAGCCTGTTGCTTTTCTCAGCGTGACGCTGTTCTTGACTGGAACAATAATCATGTCATTCAGTTAATGAACATCATCTCTCAAATGGGTAATGAATCAAACTGTTGGTATTGTTTACACCATTCTCAGTCTTCACATGCTAATTCCGCATGGTTAGCTGAATCTGTTCCTGAAACATCTTGGTATCAATCTAAATTGGTATACTTACTTCCCAACCCTCCAACTTATAAAGCCCAACCTTTTATGGCACATTCATATGATAAAACCCCATGGTGCATTACAATGCATGAACACATAAATTCAGTGTGGGAGAAACAAGCCTTTGTGACTATACTCTGCTCTACAGCTAGATGCAAACCCACTTTCAGATGATATGCTGTAATTGAACCAGAGTTTGTAATGACTCCAATTTAAGAACCACATGGATCTGTAAAAACAAAACACTGCTCTTTTAAATATTTCACCACTCTGGAATCTTGCATGGAATATTAATGGTACATTTTGCTGAAATTCTATAATTTCACTGGTCCTAATTCTACATTTTACATTTTACAGAGTAATGGTTGGTTAAGTACTAACAACAATTGGACCACCTGTAACTGGCATAACATGATCGGCTCTATATATGCCAATTCTTTTTCATACTATTTGAACGAGCCACACTTCCCTACTCAAACTTCATCATCCTGACAGTGAAAAGGAGACATATCAATGGTGTGAGAAATATTTCCCTAGATATTCTTATAAAATCAAGTTGGTGGCCTACCATTCTAGCATCTGGATAGTTCTGGCTCTGTAGCAGAAACATGTATAAAAGTCTTCAACCACAATAGGAAGGAAGTACTTGTACCATAGCACATCTTGTTTCCTGTGCATTTCAAACCAAAAATTTAACTATTCCTTTTTTACACAACCATTAGCCTGTATGCCATAAGCATTTTGTAATTAAACCCCTGGTAAAAACACCTATTTACACCTATATCATGATTACCTATTCAAAACCATTAGGCTGTTGGAAAATAGAATTATTGGGATCAATAAAAGAACTGTGCAAGCTATTGAGCTGGAGGTTTTTGGGCCTGTGTGAGACACTTTCCGTGGGAAAGTCTCTGTTGTGAAGCTAAACAGTTTCAGCCTGAGAAATTTCAGGGAGTAACGTACTTGCAGGTGTGATATCTAGGAGTATAAGGGAGGCAAGGGCAAAATTCTTTTGATCATAACAAGACCGTGGAAAACTGCCAATGTAGTCCAATTGTGTAGAAATAGAAATATGTCCTGATAAGCGTTAAGCCACTTAGGAGCTAACAAGCTGGTATACTATATAAGTGTCTTTAGACTGCTAATAAAAGGGAGTGTATTTTTCAACCATATTGGTTTGGCTTCTGTTCGTCTCCCCCCGCCGGGGATCCGAGCTCCCCGTCCCGCCGCGGCTTCCGACATTAGGCCACAGACTATCTTCTAGCATCACAAGAAGGTGTATGGGTACTGCCAAATACCATTTGTTTTTATACTAACAAATCTAAACAAATTTAATATCATATAAACATAAATCAAAGACAAGTTCATACCTTTCACCAAATAACTCAAGCAACCCTTGTCAGAAGGTCTATCAACTGCCTGGTTTTGGCTGTGGTCTTCGTTACCTGACTTCAGAGCATGGGCCTGTCATGTTCTGTTAATATTAGCTCTTACTATGGCTGTTGGAATTATGTTATTTTGTATCATATCTTGCTTTAAATCTTTATGCATATTGGTTACTAAAAATTAATGTTTTATACTCTCCTCCCTCCTCAAATGAACAGCCTTCAGACAACAAAAGGCCCATTACTGCTGTGGAGTCCTTTTTATGACCCTATTACTAAGTTGCAGGTCATGGGCAAGAGGTGATGGTGCCACCACCACTGGCATATTTCCCTGTTTGTGATGGTGTTGGGGGTGGGGTGTGGCTGGTACCCCCTGCTCCTGACCCCTGGTAATATGGTTAGCATAACTAATGTCATTTTATAAGGCAAACAGACATTCTCTGTGACCAACCTGGTCACGTATTAGTCCCCTTTCCCCTCATTATCAGGCCCTGAAGGTCCTGTGAACCAAGTAGATAAATCAAAGATTTCTTCTTTCCCGCCCTATTGGCCTCAAGATTCCTGGGTCCCAGGCTAACTAATCCCCTTCTTACTGGCCTTGAAAGCCCTAGGCATCCAGATAACCAGGTGTTGTTGATGACTCCATCACAGAATAGGGAAACATAACAGAGCAGTTACAAGTCCTAAGAGGGAACTTGGACCAGAACTGCTGCTGGACAGTGAGACCTGTGACCTCCCAGTGGCCAGAGGTGCCTCCACTGTCACCTGCTTCCTCCGAGGATTGAGTGACAAGTGTTCTTTTATATGTCTTTCAAATATAGATTATGATTGTTATGTTCATACAGTAAACCAAGTATTAAGATGTGACCTGATTTGCAGAGGGTCCAGGTGATTAGAAACCATAAGCTAAGTGATGCTATAAAATTCTGAACTACTGTTGCTAGATGAAAAATTGTCTACACCTGGTGAGATAACACAATGTTTATTCTTCAAAACCCACTGGTCCATGGAACTGCACAATGCCCATTGTGTAAGAAGGAGAACTGGATAGCAACCAGCCCAGTTGTGCCAACTTTTACCAGTTCACTGGGTGGTCAAGTATGACTTTGGGGTCGCTGACCACCAGGGACCACCAGAGAGACCCCCAGGACAGAAGAACGCACGTGTAAAGGGGAGGAAAAATATGTTAATGATTTTGAGGAAATTATTATCATATGTATGTTTATTCTGGTAAAATCAATGAATATGTATGTAAAATATCATATCTAAACAGGAACTTTCCTGTACTCAACATGCGTGACTTTTGGAGGAGCTACCCCCTCGTGCATCCAGCTGAATAAAGAATGCCTGCTTCTTAATGCTACATTGGTGTTAAGAAGTTTTTTTATTTTTACCAATTTTTTGGTTACGCTACACTACTTATAAAATTGTACTACACTGATTCTGCTTATAGAAATCTTGTATTATTCTGATTATAAATTATATTCTATACTAATCATAAAATCCTGTTAAGTAAAATAAATCTCCAACTGTAACTATGACTTAGTGCTGTCATCATTCTGCCAAAGATCCCTAAAAGAACCTGTCTGTCCCCTTGGTTTCAGGTGACAGCATGTGATCTAGATACATTTATTGATGTCTACTGTCGGATATCACTTGCTAGTTATGCTATTAAATCTCTGCAAGAAAAAAAAGGCTATGCTAATCAATATTGTAACTTTCAAGTTCAAATATATTTTTGATAAAATTAAGGTTAAAAACAGATATACAGATATACCAGAAATGCTAGAGCAGTTTAAATGAAAAGGTAGCATTAGAAGACTTTTGCATTGAAATTTACTGCAAAACTATTTGCTAGTTAAGAGTTTTGACATACTAAGTTCCTGTTTCATTAACATTTTCTAAAGCTCTAAGTACTTAAGGTCATGCAGTCACATAGAAGTCAAGCTACCTTTTTTGTGGCAGACTAATGCTTCAACACTGGCATGAAGTTTCCTAAGTTGCTGATCCAGATTCTCAAATTGCTCCTGTTTTTCTTCAAACCACTGACAAAAGAGGGAAAAGTCTAGCATTATAATTTATATTACCAACAGCATTCCTTGTTTTAAAGAAGCAAATGATTCATTTATTGCTAGGATGGTCAACTGATACAGCTAAGAATCCAAGACAATAAAGCAGATTACTATCTTACTTTCTATGTCTACAGCTTTAAAATGCAATTGTTGAACTTCATGAATTCATTTCATTCATTATTCGAGTAAAAAAAATGAGCTCTTACTGCATCTGATTCATTCATCTTAATTGTCATTTTGTTGACAGCATCAGCAGCCTTGTTTACCATCCTCAATATTCCTGCTCCACTCAGAGCCTGGGTGTTAACCGCTCTAGGCAGCTGGAAATGAATGACAAATAAGGGCAAACAGACTGGTTTAAAGGCCGAAGGTTTAACTGGGTACAAGGGGGAGGAAAGGATAAACTATTTTCTTTACTCCTATGTGTTACAATCTAGTGGAATCCAATTTCTCAGTTTTACTATTTTTACATTCTCAGAGGAAAACTTAACAATACAGACTATTTACTTTACTTCTACACCTTTACATTTAAATGGAACAAACAACCTACTTGTCAGAAGTTATGAACTAGCCAAAGGCCATAACTAGTCAACTATATACTACAAAGAACAAACTGCCACTACAGAAACAGAAAAGCTTAGATTTATAATTACATACAGAAATTCTGTAATCCATTTCATTACAATGCACGATTCACATTGTGTACAGTTCATAAAAAGTTGATGTCTTTTTGCTTTTAAATATAGGTCAGGTTTCAAAACCTACCTCATGAGTATTGAGAGAACTGTGCATTTTGAGGTACTTAGAAGTCCTCATGAATAAGTTAACAAACTTGAAATTGATATTATTCTTTGTTAACATTAGACTAAATATATCAGGCCATTTACCCTTCATATCTGATACTTTGTGTCAGCAGCATTGACACTTTTAAGTTATCTATCAATGATGCTTCTGTCAGTAATGAGGCCTCTATGACTTATTAGCATAGCTAAGATATTGACATTGGCCGAAAGATAATCCACTATTACAACAAATCAACTATGTATGCTTATAGATGTGTTTTTGGAGAAATAACAGACAACCACAATATATTTCCTTTTGTAAAAGGTGCCAGATTGATATAGCACTGGTGACTGAAGTCCTCAAAACATCTAGCATGGCCAGCAGCACTGCATGCCTGTTCACGTTATGCCAATAAACCTCAAGCTTGACTCCTAGAGGCAAGAACTGTTTCCAAGCCAGTTTAATTCATTATTTTAATTAAATCTCAGTAGCACTGACTATGGATTTTTATATTGTGTATGATGAGCTTCACACAGAACCAGAAAAACCAACTCACTTGGCAGAAGTCATTGAACAGCAGATAGCTTTTGGTCAATACTAGCCTAAGATTTATCAGAGGCAGAGGCAGTAGGCTTTGTACACAATTACCTAAGTAGCCTTTTGTCACTCTGTCCCATGAAGGGTACAATCCAATTTGATTTCATACAAATTTAGGAGATTAGGTTTCAATACAAAGAGTGCATTGCTTTGTAAATTACCACATCTGGAAACAAATAAAGAACTTAAAAGACGGTAAATACCTCAGAACTTTCCAAGAATAGCCTTAAATCTGGATCTTGCAACAAGGTAGGATGCTTTACTGTTCTTTGTAGATACCTATGATTTAAAAAAGTTCAAATATTAGATAACAAAATGGATTTCATGTGCCTGACAGCATTGGAAAGTATCCTTTAGCTAAAGAATGGGTACAATGCAGGCAGCATGTAACCTTTTTTCATTATCTAATGGGGTTTGAACAGTTGTAGTCATCTCTAGAGACAAGTTGTTGGCAGTGGTTTCTAACCTAGTTTGTTTATATGAAACTTAAGGTATTTTAATCTGCCATAAATCTATATTGCACAGTATTAAAATAATATACTTGATATTTTAAACACCTCAGTGAAGGCTTTCTGTTCTAACAACAACCAATTTAAATGAACTATTTATTCATGGGCTAGACAGCCTTCTTCCTATATTAGTTCTACAGGACTCATCCACCCAGAAGTTAAATTAGTGCAAGTCTTTCTTTTTGAATTTTTTTCCATTTCTGCTTGGATCTAAAAACCACTGATTGTACAAATGTGAGTTGAAGATGGAAATTTCTACAGTTCTCATTCACTAAAAACTGCTGCAAGTTTGTCATAACTGATTTTAATATTATGTATTAACAGAAAGTGTCTGACGTTTAAAAGAATGCTTTACAGAAAAGTAATACCTCAAAATACCATGGGAGCATGGGAAAGTATTCAATATTGCCAATTAAGATGAACTAACAGAATGTGCCACTGCGGCAGCTGTGCGGAGCCCTTCTGCTCCGCCAGCAAACCGTAAGTCTGTCGGGGCTGTGGGAGAAGAACCAGAAGATGGCCCCTCGTCCCCCGACCCGTTTGACCCTGGAGGGGAACCGGACGGTATCATAGAAGAGCTCGCGCCGCCCCACGCCATGCGGCATCAGCCGGAGCCAGGTCGTGGCTAGTGGCTGGAGCCGGGGCGGCATTTCCTGGTAGCGTGTTCCCTCTCCATTTGCCCTCTGCAAGAGTGTAGCAGCGGCGGCAGATGTGGCAGGAGGAGAGTGAGCGGGGCCAAGGGGGAGCGGCACCAGCGACCTCGAGGCGCCAGCGACCACATGGCGGCGAGCGCATGGCAGCACAAAAGAGCACAAGGCAGCACACAGAGAGGTTTGTCTCCACCGGACCCTGGGAAGAGGAAGTGCCACACGGCAGATCCCTACGGAGAGGAGCCTGTCGAGAGCTGACGGACGAGTAAACAGCGAGTGATCATCCCATAGAAAGAAGTGTGTTGCTGATGTGGCAACACGGGATAGGTCACGTAGTGAGGATTACCATATAAGGAAATACTCTACCTTAGAAAAGTGTATAAAACCAGCTCATTTCTTTGAATAAACCATTCAGATTCCTGTTATGAATGTATTGTGATGTTGGCTTGTCATAGGTTAGCAAGCATAGTCCTGGAAGGGATGTCCTTGCTAAGGGGTGCTTACAGTTTCCTCTGGGACCTGATAGAACCTATCAGCTGGCCAGTTTGAATATGGACAATTCTTTAAGCCACTTAAAGTTGTGACCGCCTCTATGATACACACTTAAGAATAGACAAACTTCTCCCCCCCAAGCTCTCTCTAGTTTCCGGTGCTGGGACAGGTGGCTGCGGGCCCCGAGCGGGAACCAGCGGGCCCAGCCGGGCCCTGCTCGGGCCCGGCCGGTCCAGGCCACAGCTCCAGGATGACTTCCCCCCAGCAGGGCTGTGGGCAGCCAGAGCGGCTCGGAAACACCTCCCCCCCACCCCCCCCCCCCCCCCCCCACTGCGGCCAAGATTTCAGCAAACACGGTACCTCTGTCCGGCAGAGGTCAGGTGACCAAGACCGATAAGGCACACAGCTGCAAGGCCGAGGTGAGATTAACCCTTTTATTGCTGTGAAGAGCTGAAAACCTGAGGGAAGAGAGAGAGGAGATGCTTAAAGCTGAAATTCTGTTGTGAAGCTATGATATGTCAGAGTATCCCGTTGTAATTTCATGAAGATATGGGGGGTGGAGTGTTCAACTCATAAGCAAAAGCACCTGCGCTGAGATAGGCAGATGCTGACGCAGCTGTAATTTCATGAGAAGTTTGAACAGGGAGAGATGGAAGCGATGAGGACTTTGGCTCCAAATGGGAAAGGAGAAAACCTCAGTTCCTAGAGATGCTCCCAGAGATAGTCCTAACGATGAAGATGATGAAGACCCTTTGCTCCCAGGGAAGGAGAAGGGCCTCTGTTTTTTGTTTCTGAACGGCTCAACCTTAAAATTGTACCCCAAAAAACTTCAAGAGTGGACCCTCAAAAGCAGTTGCGGGAAAAGCTGCAAGTTGGGGGAAGGGACTCACATCGCGAGCAGAGAGACTCCTCTTCCTAAATGGGCTGAACAATATTTGGAAGTGGACGGCTGTCTAGTTGTGATACTGTTTTCATAGCATGAGCAAGAAGAGACTTCTCTTTCTAAATGGACTGAACAAGGTTATTATGGAAGTGGTAAACAGACTGAACATCTCAAGGGTTGTCTTTTTACATTGTCAGTGGGAGAAGGGAGGAAGGTGGGGGGAGGAGGAGAGTTCTGAAGGTGGTATAATTATTCTTTTCCTTCTTTTAGGTCTGTTAATAAACTTCTTTATATTCTTTCAAGTTTGGTGCCTGCTTTGGGTTTCTCCTAATTCTTATCTCACAGAAGATAAACAGTAATGAGTATTTTAGACCAAACCACTACAGATAGGCAGAGAAAGTCTTCACATTCCTGGAGTATCTTATCAGAGAAGAAGAAAACCAGAAACCAGAGAGAAGAATTTATGGAGGGAACAGAGGCATAATGGAGCCAAGGAGGAAGATATGGCTGATGGGATGATACACAGAAACTCCAAAGAATTTTTGAATCATGCATGATTGTGATGGATATGCAATAAGAGATGTACTTTTAAAGACGATCTTTTGGATGTAGAGGTGTGCTTTTGGCTCTCTGCCAAAGTACCCGGCCATAATACCCTTTTTGCTATTGTCTCCTAATTGTCCCTTTTATTAAACTTTTTTTTTAAATTCTACAAAAAGTGGACCTCGTTTTTCACATTCCCTGCCGGTCTGAGTCTGTGATTCAATTGCCGACAACAGAACATCATTAACAGTATTTGTATTTTTTGCAGAGCTTTAGTTTTGCTCAAGCCTCAGCTGTAAATTACCAAAACTGCCCCATTAGAGGCACAAATTGCTTGGAAACTGTGCTAGAAAGTTATATAGACTGGGGCTTAACTGAAAGTTTGAGTACATCGATATTGTAAACACAATGTATTGTCTCCATCCTCCATTAGATATGGCCACCAGATCCTTGCTTTTCTTCCTAAAGAAGCTAAGATTTGCAGTGAAACTATTTCATACATTAGATTGCTCAACTTTTCCTTGCCTGTTCTGATAGTCAATAACAAGTACTAGTTGACCTGGCAAAGAGCTTTTCCTTTTGAACTTTTCTACTAGAAAATAGCACTTACTGCAAGGGTGATAACTAACATTTTCACTGAAGACAACACCAGGCATGCTTGAAGACACCTGTCAGTCTTGTAGTACTTAAGTTCACTATTCTAAGGCATAAACTTCAATGAATTAAAAAAAAAAAGGCAAATTGCTTTTCTGCCCACTTTCCCCATGATACTAAAAGGGTTAATTCAATTTCTACTGTTTCTGTGAAACTTTAAGCACAGAAACAAGGCATGCAAAAGTGGCTTTCAGCAAGGACAATATTGTAATCAGTGGTGACCACTTTACACATTGGAAGATCAAGAGGAGTGGCATAAGGATGGAACATTACAGTATAATAGCATATTGCAATTAATGTTGTTTTGTAGAAGGGAGAATAAGTGGGATGAAGTTCCTTATGTTGACTAGTTTTTCACCCTAAGAAATCATCCAGAGTGGCAAGAGGAATGTGGGAGGACCCTTCAAGATCCATTAATTTTAACATTTGAAAAGGAAAAGAAAGGGAAAGGGTTGATGTTGTTCTGTGTGCAGCATAGGACAGAAGTTTTTAAAGTGCGGGCGAGAGGAGGAGGAGAATTTAGAGCTGATGGTTACTCTGTGGCAAAGAATTGGGGAGGGGAATGATGAATCACTGGGAAAGATGTTTAAACCTATGGGTAGGTTGTGGGAAAGTGGACTGGAATGGAGAGAATGTTTTAGGGGATCAGAGGATTTTAGTCTGATTGCAGGATACACTAGAAGGCAGAAAGGAAATGTTGGGGGAGATGCCAGGGAAGTCCTTATGGCTCCCCCACAGAAGCGGTCAGGAATCATGGTCCAGTAACCCCATTTTTAATAGTGGATTTAATGTCATGGAGACAGGTGGCAGGAGTTTATAGGGAAGATCCAAATAGAGTTGCTAAAGTATTTGAAACCAAAATTAGAACTCAGGACCCCCTCACTTGGAAACAATTGGTTGAATATTTTAATAGTTGGTTGTTGGAAAAGGTTCGTGGACTGCGGCGGGGGAAGAAATTGCAGACCAGCCAATATGGTTGATAAAAGCATGCTCTTTTTATTAGCAATCCAGAGGCACTTATATAGTATATCAGCTTGTTAACTCTTAAGTGGCTTAAACCTATCAAGCGCATTTCTGCTTCTACCTAATTAGACTACATTGGCAAGCTTCTACTAGTTATGTTATGATTAAAAGAATTCAGAGTTCACCCTCCCTTCTCCTGGCCAGTACATCTTATCTGCACAGCTGCACCTCTTCAAAACTCCCTTTTTGTTTCTCAGGCCTGTTTCTCGTACAGGGATTTTCTCATGGAGACAGTTTCTCACACTAACCTTTGCTTGCAGGCCTTTTGCTTGTACAGTTCTTTTATTGATCCCATAATTCTATCAATGACCCATGCCCCTGATCCTCTAATCATTTTGCAACAGTTGGTGGCTGAAGAATACTTTGGTAATTTGTAAAGAAAGGGGACATTGGAAAAGGGAGTGCCCCCAAGCCAGGGGAAATCAGACAGGAAACCTAGACCTGGTTCTTCAAACCATCAAGCTCAAGACCTTAAGTGAAAATGAAGGATTCCCCTGAAGGGGACCAGGGGAATCATCGTCAGCTGAGCCCCTGGTTACATTATTGCTGGGGTATGAAAAGGTGCAGTTTTTAAATTGATACAGAAGCAAATTATTCAGCACTGAATACATACAGAGGAAAACTTAGCTTGGAAATTGTAAGTCTTATGGGTAAGTCTTATGGGTATTCCTTGCCCAAACTTCTCATGATATTACAGCTGCCTATTGCTTACGAGTTGAACACTCCACCCCCCATATCTTCATGAAATTACAATGGGATACTCTGACATATCATAGCTTCACAACAGAATTTCAGCTTTAAGCACCTCCTCTTTCTCTTTCCTCAGGTTTTCAGCTCTTCACAGCAATAAAAGGGTTAATCTCACCTCAGCCTTGCAGCTTTGCAGCTGGAATGTTGAATTTTTCTTATCGAAGTGGAGAGGGGGGAGACCCAAGCCGCTCCGGCCGCCCACGGCAAGGCAGTGGGGGCGGGGGGGGGGGGGGGGTTCCATGACTGGAACAGGCCCATGGCTTCAGGATGGCCGTGGCCCGGCCCAGCCTGGCCCAAGCAGGGCCTGGCCAGGCCTGCTGGCCCCCACACAGGCTCCGCAGCCACCTGTCCCAGCACCGAAAACGAGAGAGAGCTTGGGGGGGAGTTTGTCTATTCTTAAGTGTGTATCACAGAGGCAGTCACAACTTTAAGTGGCTTAAATAATTGTCCATATTCAAACTGGCCAGCTGATAGGTTCTATCAGGTCCCAGAGGAAACTGTAAGCACCCCTTAGCAAGGACACCCCTTCCAGGACTATGCTTGCAAACCTATGACAGGAGGAAAGAGACCAGGCCTTTTTTACAACCATTACTATTTGAATTAAGAAAACAGTGGAGGGCACACCAAATTATATATGCCTGAATGCCCAATCCCCTTGCTGGGGAAAGATTTATTGGGAAAATTGGATGCTCAAATAACTTTCTGGGATGGGGAAATACAAATTCAAATACCAGAACCCAAAACTGTCAGGGCAAAGATATTTATGTTACAGGAATCAAATGAGTTGGAAAAAATCTCAAAGGAGGTAGAGAATGCTGTAACCCCACTGGTGTGGGCAACTGAGATGCCTGGATGATCAAAGGTGGCCAAACCAGTGAGGATTACTCTCAAACCTGAAGCCAGACTGGTAAAGCAAAAACAATATCCTATTTAGGAGGCAAGGAAAAAGTTGGAGAAGTTTATAGAAAAATTTTTAGAGTATAGGTTATTGAAAGAGTGTGAATCAGAATATAACACACTGATATTACCAGTTAAAAAGCAAAATAGGGAATATAGATTAGTACAAGATTTAAGGGCCATTAATAAAAAGTACCTGATATTCATCTAATAGTAGCTAATCCGTACACACTCTTGACAACACTGAAAAGGGCATAAAAATGGTTCATGGTGCTCTATTTTAAGGATGTCTTTTTCTGCAATACCTCTTGACTCAGATGTTAATGATTTTGGGGAAATGATTATTATATGTATGTTTATTCTGGGCAAATCAATGAATATGTATGTAAAATACATTATATAAACAGAAACTTTCCTGTACTCAGCATGCGTGAATTTAGGAGGAGCTATCCCCTCGTTCATCCAGCTGAGTAAAGAATGCCTGCTTTTAAATGCTACATTGGTGTTAGGGAGTTTTTTTATTTTACTGAATTTTTGGTAACACTCTCATGACTGCCATCCTGAACATTGCTACATTAACTGTCACCCTTCAGGCAGCTGTTCACCCCTCAATGGAAGTACCAGATGTAAAAGATGCATTCTTTATGGTGCTGCTACAGGAGGAACATAAGGAAAGATTTGCTTTTACCTCTGTCTTGGTTTGAAAGACAGATGTCTGCCAAGGAAGGTGGGAACCTCCCTTGAAATGGAGAGTATGACCCCTTTCCCTCCAAATTATTATAACTATGAAATTAAGGGGCTTTCAGGCAAAGATATGGGAAAAGGAATAACAGTTCTTTACTAGTCTGTATATGGATAACAAGGCAAACAAGCAACAACAATGGCAGCAACAACAAACAAAACCAGAAACCCAGTAACTGCCTTCTCTCGGCTGTCAAGCCCTTTCCCCTTTGGTGTAGTTACGGTCACAGCTGGCAGGGTAGGTGCCATGATTCCCCCCATGACTGCAGGGGGTGCTGTGGTGCAAGCTCAGCTGCCTTCTCCATTAGGTTAATGCTTTCTTTACAACCTTACAGGGGCAGTTGGTCCCGGTGCCCCTCTGGATAGCGAAAGGAGCTGTAGCAGGAACCTCAGAGCAGCGGCTGGAATGGCAGAGGCAGGCATACCCAGGGTAGCAAACGACATGTAGCAGAAACTCTGCAGCTGTAGCAGGAGCCGGGGGGTGTCCCAGCAGGCATGGGATGCTCAGTTACAGTGTAGCAAAAAACCTGGAGCAATGGCAGAAAAAATGGCGGGGCTGGGCAGCAGCATCCGGGCTCCCGAAGGCAGCCAGGAGACACTCCCTTGGAGGGGGCTCAGGGTCTCAAGTTTTCCCGTGAGGCGCCTGAGTAGATGGTGAGGGTCCTTTCCAGTGAGGTAGGGTGTTAATAAGGTCCCAGTGCAACAGCGGCTCTTACGAGCAGAGCCTCACTCACGGTAGGAGAAGGCAGTAGGAGACGGGACTCCACAGCGGTGGCGAATTCTTCCCACAGAAACCACAGCCTGTCTCTCCTTCGATCCCGAGAGCAAGACAGAATGGAGCCGAGCCCAGCTCCTCACCCCCCAGCCAAAATCTCGAGGTATCTCTGCCCTTCCAAAAGAAAGCCCCTAAGCTACAAGAGTCAGCTGCACCCTTCCCCTCACCTTAGCCACTTCTTTTGTCTCTGTTAAGTACCAGTAGTTATTATCTCTGAGGCAACAGATGGGGAAAAAATTGCCTGAGAGAAAAAAAAAAAAAGAACAATCTTAACCTCCAACAACCTATGATAGGATTCAATTTACTTTTAACAGACTTCCTCATGGCTATAAACATTCACCCACTATAACTCATGCAGCTCTTGCTGAATTGTTGGACAAGCTGCTGCTACCATTTGGCAAGCACTGTACAAAACAAAAACATCATATTAGCTCTGGCTGGATATACCCTAGGCACTCACTAGAAAGGGTATCCAGTCCAGTCTCCCTGATGAGACTTGTGTTATTTTTATTTCCCTTTCCAGGAACAGAACTGGTGACAATATCAAAACACCTTCCCTGAAGATGGTCAAACACTGGAAGAATACTTATCTTTGCCACAAGACTAACCATCTCCAATATGAATCAGATCCAGTTTATACATTGACAAGTCCAACGCATGGGGTGGAAGCTCACAATTCTTTTATTTGTACTAATCAATATGGTAACTGCAGTACTTTCTAAATCATACGTTTAAGATTGTTGGGAATACAGGAATATTGGGGAATACAACAAAAAAATTAACAAAGCCGATCATTAGTCAACAATACAGTAAGTGGCTAAAATCTGAAAAGGTGGAACTGTCACTTTTTTGTCCCACAATGCAGAACCATCTTTATTAGACTACACAAACAGAAACACCCTCTTAACTATAAAAATAGTGAATCAGATAGAAAAAAGAGAACAATCTGTCCACAATGCATCCTACTATCTCTGAGACCCCTGATAAGACTGTTGAAACCTTATCCCCCCAGGTTTCTGAAGTTGGACTCTATGCTATTAAATATACAGAGTAGCAACAAGTGCTGTTTAATCCATCATTGTTCCTCGAGTAAGTGGAACTATCAATGCAGGTTAATATCTCTGCAATTAAACCCACCTGCTCACCATTCCTAAATACATCTCATACAGGGTGGTCAGCATGGTTGCATGAGCAAACCATCACCTCTACAAAACAAGCAAGGAGAGATGTGATTGGCATCCTGGGAACAGGATTAGGAGTATTAAACAGCATAGATGCTGAAGTTTTGGTAAACAAATTAAGCTTGGAAACAAGTGATTAATATAAATTGGAACATCTGTTAAGATCTTCTTTGCTGGCACTAGGAACTAGTCAATGGCTCTTAGCTGATATATTGCCTAAATGGGAAAGAATGAATGAGAAGGATCACCAACTAGTTGTAGACACACTTGGCATCACCCAGAAGAATGTTTCTCTAGCTCTTACCAGTATGCAAGCTCACTTATGGGTGCAATCAACTATAGCAGCAATTATAAAGGAAGGCAATGAGGGCACATTACCCACTGAGATTCAAAAGTTACTTTGGGAAAATGCAACTCAATTTGAAAAGGATTTACAGTCTTAGTGGTATCTAATCAACTTCACTTATGACCCTACCAAAAGTAAAGCCATAGCTTTTGTTATTATAAATACGCAATGCTTTGGTATATACTTATAGTGGTTTGGTCCAAAATACTCATTACTGTTTATTTTCTGTGAGATAAGAATTAGGAGAAATGCAAAGCAGGCACCAAACTTGAAAGAATATAAAGAAGTTTATTAACAGACCTAAAGAGGAAAAAAAATCATACCACACCTTCAGAACTCTCCTCCTCCCCCCACCTTCCTCCCTTCTCCCACTGACAATGTAAAAAGACAACCCTTGAGATGTTCAGTCTGTTTATCACTTCCATAACAACCTTGTTCAGTCCATTTAGAAAGAGGAGTCTCTCTGCTCGCATGCAAGTCCCTTCCCCCAACTTGCAGCTTTTCCCGCAACTGCTTTCGAGGGTCCACTCTTGAAGTTTTTTGGGGTACAATTTTAAGGTTGAGCCGTTCAGAAACAAAAGTTCTCTTCACCCATCTCTGGGAGCATTTCATCTCTAAGAAATCTTTGGGAGCATCTCTAGGAACTGAGGTTTTCTCCTTTCCCATTTGGAGCCAAAGTCCTCATCGCTTCCATCTCTCCCTGTTCAAACTTCTCATGAAATTCCAGCTGCATCCGCATCTGCCTATCTCAGCACAGGTGCTTTTGCTTACAAGTTGAACTGAACACTCCACCCCCCATATCTTCATGAAATTACAATGGGTACTCTGACATATCATAGCTTCACAACAGAATTTCAGCTTTAAGCATCTCCTCTTTCTCTTCCCTCATGTTTTCAGCTCTTCACAGCACTAAGAGGGTAAATCTCACCTAGGCCTTGCAACTGGAATGTGGCCTATCACAGTGGAGGGAGGGGGGAGCCGAGCCGCTCCAGCTGCCCACAGCAGTGCTGGGGGGGGGGGGGGTTCTGCGGGTGGAACAGGGCCATCGGCTCCAGGATGGCCGTGGCCCGGCCCGGCCTGGCCTGAGCAGGGCCTGGGCCAGGCCCATGGCCCCCGCACGGGGCCCCGCAGCCACCTGTCCCAGCACCGAAAACTAGAGAGCTTGGGGGGGAGTTTGTCTATTCTTAAGTGTGTATCACAGAGGCGGTCACAACTATAAGTGGCTTAAAGAATTGTCCATATTCAAACTGGCCAGCTGATAGGTTCTATCAGGTCCCAGAGGAAGCTGTAAGCACCCCTTAGCAAGGACATCCCTTCCGGGACTATGCTTTGCTAAACTCTGACAATACTATATACCCAATCCTTGCACTAGGAGTAAATCACCATGGAACTATATCTGTTTGGACAGAGAGTATGGGACCAACAAAATGGGAACAAATGTCACACTGATGATGTTGACGTGTTTTACAGAAACAACAAGGATTTATTTGTGAAAGCAACACCATTAAGGCCCAAGACATTTGTCTTGACACTGAACAAAATGTTTGTTATTTTGAAATACATCCTGATGAAGTCCTTAAACTGTACTGGTATATGTTGGAAATAGATGTGTTTGTACGAGAGAATGTGCTGGTTTTGACTGGGATACAGTTAATTTTCTTTACACTATCTTGTATGGGGCTATATTTTGGATTTGTGCTGGAAACAGTGTTGATAATAGATGTTTTCCTTATTGTTGAGCAGGGCTTACACAGATCCAAGGCCTTTTCTGCTTCTCACGCCACCCCCACTGTTGCCAGAATGATTTTTGCTTTTATATTTTCTATATTCTTTACACACATATTTGTAGCTCTGTAGCCTATTATTGTATTCATAGCTGCCTGCCTGCCAACCCTGAGTCCAAGTACTTTTCCCTACCTTTTCACTACCCTGATAGGCAAAAGGACAAAACCCATTCCAGAGCTCCAAGCCCCGGGGGGTACAAAGCTCCTATCCTGTTACAGTGCAGATACTGCAACATGCGTATCAAATCAACGAGGCCTGTGGAAAAGAAATATATATGGACTGATTCTTGATAGATGTTTCAGAGATGTTTATTTCTCCAGCCGCATGGCCAGGTTCTGCCGAGCAACTGTCGCAATCACGGGACCCGAGGGTCCCTGCCCGCTCAGGGGAACACAAAACAGCCAATGGGAAATGAGGCTGATCAGGGGCGAGGGAAACCCCATGTCTCCCCCCCAGGGCCCCTCTCCCAGGACCACATGGCGGGGGGGGGGAGACCCCAACACTATCCTATCTTGGTTCTTCCTGGGAACCAAGAATGAAAACAGCTCTTCAAGATACATTTTTATAAACAATGTTTAGTCCCTATATAAAGGGGGGGTGGGATTCAGAGAGGGTTGAACTGGGGGGAATTGCCTTACCACTTGTGCTCCTAATTGGTGATTTTTGTCAATTATGCTAATTTGCTAAACTTATAAAACTGTATTCACCCCATCCGGGGGTGGGTATTTTGGGTATTTTCCATATCTGCCCCTTGGAGGCCTCCGATAAAGACCAGCCTTTATATTACATCCTATAATAATATTATCTCAAAAGTGTGTTGTTTTATTTCTAGGTTCTTTAAGGCATCACCACCAGTGAGTAGGCTGGGGGTGCACAGGAAGTTGGGAGGGGACACAACCAAGACAGCTGATCCTGGTGGACCAAAGGAAAATTCCATATGATATGATGTCATGCTCATCATATAAACCTGGGGAAAGAAGAAGGAAGGGGGCACATTCAGAGTTACAGTGCTTGTCTTCCCAAGTCACCATTAGGTGTGATGGAGTCCTGCTTTCTTGAAGCTGGCTGAACACCTGCCTGCCCATGGGAAGCAGTGAATTAATTCCTTGTTTTGCTTTGATGTGTGTGTGGCTTTTGCTTTACCTATTAAACTATCTTTATCTCAACCCATGAATTTTCTCCCTTTTACTCTTCTGATTCTCTCCCCTATCCCACCAGGGAAGAGTGAGTTAGTGGCTGTGTGGTGCTTAGTTGCCAGCTAGGGTTAAAGCAGGATAGAACCCTTTGTTATTTTCTATTTATAGACAACACCACTGTAGATATGCAAATATCTGTATTTTCAATTTTAGTGAAATTATGGGATGCCATTAAGCATTCAGCTCTTGTCACAACCTAGCAACTATTACAATCTAACTATACATTGTATCAAGATTTATTACCTACCCCTATTGGAATCAATCTCACATTGGTAAGAAATCCGTGGCAGCAGGAAGACCTGTGTCAATTGCTAAAATGAGTTCAAAAAAAAGGACAAAGAACCCTAATTACTGTCCATCATGGCACAGATGAGATACACCATGTCCTAGAAAGAGTGAAGATAGTGGAGAACGTCACTGGTGGGAAACTCTACTTGGATGGTCACCAACAGCAACTGGAGCTTTGAATTTGATGTTAGACCCCATTGTAGTCTTGTTAATCTTTGTATTTTTGTGGTTATTGTTAACCCTTTGTTTATATATCAAATTGCAGAGCTTATCTCAATGTATAATAGCTATGAGTGCCCATGTTGATATTAAAGAATCAGAGAATCTGATATTTTAATTTTTTTACCAGCCTATCAAAAAGGTGATGTCTTTAGCACCCTTTATTTATGGCACAGAGGCAAGAAATGACCATACCACCACTCTGGGAAGTAAAATGGATTGACTGTAGTCACAGGGTAGAGAATATGATGGGTACACTCTTCCTGTTTGAACTAACTGAACTTTGGTGCAGGCAGATGCTCAACAAGTAGGCCTATCCAAAGTTAATCCTACTGCACCAAAGCCACAAAACTGGATTAGCTGGAAACAGGGCTGATAAGTGCCTGAAACTGCATGAACGCAGCACAAAATCTGACTACGAGTCAACCACTTGACGCTACCAATATGTGCAGCCATCAGGGTCCATTGAGCTCTCCCTCCATAGCAGCTGGCTGTGTAACAGTGATCTCCCCTTGAGTGGAGATGCCTCTCAAGGTTACCCCTCAAGGCTGAGAGATCCCCTACCTAACACCAGGCATCAATGGGTTGCGAAGTGACATTTTTTGCATGCATGTAACATTTAGATACATAGAGTAAGATTACACAATGGTCTTTGTATCCCATACTAATTTTAAGTGTAGTAGATCATAGAGCATTGACTGCTAATCCATTTGTACTCATTAAATATCTTACATACCTACATTTACTGATTAGAACTCAATAAACTAACTACTAGATCAGATCTGAGTGATCTAATCTAGTCTTGTAACACCTTTCCACAGCAAAAGTATGTGAACAATACCAGTTGTATGCCACTTCTGGATGTCAGAGATCTGCTATCTCTTACACCAAAACATAGCTAGTTATGCTAATGCACGATAAGTCATCAGAAGGCTGTTATACAGGAGAGCAGACTTTGGCCTCTTCAGGAATCTGCTTGGTAGAGTACCATGGGATAAAGACCTGGAGGGAAGAGAAGCCCAAGAAAGCTGGTTAATATTCAAGGATCACCTCCTCCAAGCTCAGGAGTGATGCATCCCAACAAAGACGAAGTCAGACAAAAATGCCAGGAGGCCTGCATGGCTGAACAAGGAGCTCCTGGACAAACTCAAACATGAAAAGGAAGCCTAGAGAGAATGGAAGCAAGGACAGGTAGCCTGGGAGAAATTCAGAGGGATTGTCTGAGCAGCCAGGGGTCAGGTTAGGAAAGCCAAACCCTGATAGAATGAAATCTGTCCAGGGACATGAAGGGCAACAAGAAAAGCTTCTGTAGGTATACTGGTGATAAAAGGAATAGGGAAAACGTAGACCCTCTCTGGAAGGAAATGCGAAATTTGGTTACCATGAACATGGAGAAGGATGAGGTACTAAACTATTTTTTTGCCTGTCTTCATCAGGGAGTGTTCCAGCTACATCACCCAAGTCACAGAAGGGTGTCACTGTTTAGCCTAGTTTGGGTTTTTAGTTAAAGAGGGCTCCATCAGCCACAGAAGTGATTCTTTGCAAAGAGGTGCTTACAGCTTCCTCTAGACCCAATAGAACCAATCAACTGGCTAGTTTGAATATTGGCAACATTTTTAAGCCACTTAAAAAGCTTGACACACCTCTGTGATCCACATTTAAGAATGAACAAAGCCCGGGAAAGCTCTCTTGCTTCCGGCTTTCGGACAGGTAACTGGGGGGCCTGTGTGGCCCAGCGGGGCCAGGCTGGGCCCTGCTTGGTGCAGCCCGGCCGGGTCAGCCGCGGTGCGGTTTGGCTGAGATCTCAGCCGCTTCTGCTTCGCTGGACACCTGGCGCAGCCCCACTCAGTGCAAGCCAGGCTGGCTGGAAGACAGCCACCCTGGAGCCATGCGGCCCTGTTCCATCCTTGGCCCTGCTCCGTGCAGGCGGCCCTGAGGCTCGGCCAGCCCCTCCCAGTGAGGCTGCTGAAATAAAATGCCGCACAGAAACAAGCTCTGTCCTCCACCTGGCAGAAATTAGTTGACCAACAGCAAAAGGCAAATTCCAGCTGCAAGGCCTGGGTGAGATTAACTCTTTTAGTGTTGTAAGTTTTCTCCAGAACAGATGAAGCCTGCAGACATCAATCCTCTCCCAAGTCAGAGGAAGAGGAAAGGTGAAGGCACGTGAAGAAAACACCATAAAGACACCAAAGTCAGTAAAGAAGGAAAAACTGAAACCCCGAGAGAGGAGAAAGACAAGATGCTTCAAACCTAGAAGTTGAAATTCTGTTGTAAAGCTATGGTGATTGACTATGATACATCAGAGTACCTGTTGTAATTTCATGAAAGCATGGGGGGTGGAGTGTTCAAACTGCACTTGTGAGCAAAAGTACCTGTGCTGAAATAAGTAAATGTTGAAGTAGCTGTGATTTGATGAGAAGCTTGAACAGAGAGATGAAAGTGATGAGGACCCTTGCTCCCAGGGAAGAAGACCTCTGTTCCTAGAGATGAACATGCTGCCAGAGATAGGTGAAGAGAACCTTTTGCTTCTGAACAGCTCAACCTTAAAATAGTACCCCATTAGCTCAAGATTGGACCCTCAAAAGCAGTTGTGGGGAAAGCTGTAAGTCGAGGGAAGGGACTTTCACATGTGAGCAGAGAACCAACCCAGGCAGCTGTCTCCCTGTGACACTGAAGCCATGAGAGAACTGTTTCTTGTGGAGATGTCTCCATAGCATGAGCAAGAGAGACTCCTCTCCCTAAGTGAACTGAAAAAAGAGATTATTACAGAGGCGGTAAACTGACTGAAAATCTCAAGGATTGTCTTTTTACATTGTCAGTGGGAGAAGGGAGAAAGGTGGGGGGAGGAGAAGTGCTCTGAAGTTTTAGTCTGACTTTTTTTCTTTCTTTTAGGTCTGTTAATAAACTTCTTTATATTCTTTTAAGTTTTGTGCCTGCTTTGTTTTCTCCTAATTCTTATCTCACAGAATGAAAATAAGTAAGCAATAGATATTTTGAACCAAAACTCTACACTTAATTGGTGTTTCTGCCTGGTTCACGAACTGAACCCGCTACAAAGGGAAAGGCAGGATTGGGAAAATGAAGAACTGCCCATTTGTGAGAGACTGCACTTTTATGGAAGCCCCTGTAGCAGGATGCTCTGCCTGGAGTGAGGGCTAAATAATTCAAATAATACCCTTTTTGCAAAGCTACCTGTGGTGAAAGGAGAAGGGGGTTCATGCTGCTTTTGGTGTTGAAGAATGCTGAAACTAGCCTGACTCATCAATTCCAAAGGTAAACATCCTGATAGTGAGGTGAAGATATGGCAGACCTGGCAAAGTACCTGATAAAGGAGCAAACAAGTGATACTACTGAAAACTTATCTAAAGTTGCTGAGCTGACACAGATGGCCTGGAGACTAATGACTGACAGTCCAGTACTTTATACTATAAAAGCCCAATCCCACTTTTTAACGACAGGGTCTTCTAATATACCTCTTCTTGGACTGTGTGTGGAGATTCGTCCCTTGAGTAGGGACATCCCTCAAGGTTACTCCTCGAGGGTGAGTGAAAGAGATTTGCCCACAGTCCCTAGGTATGGGTGAGCAACATCAATCTCCATTTAATAATTCTTTTTGCTAGCTTTAATATAATTGCTTTAATATTGCTTTAAAAATACTGCAGTATACTATACTAGTAGTTATAGCTACCTATACTGTGTACTAAATAATTCTGATTAAGATCTTTTGTCTAAACATTATCATAATAAACGAATGATTTTTATATAAATATATCTGGTTTGGCATCCTTAATCCTGTGGAACAAAGTTGTATAAAGGTTCAATTACACCTATACAATCTTTTAGACATAAACCGTTGACCAGGTCTGGGACTAGGATTGGATCCAGCCACACCCAGACTCCTCTCTGAGGAGTTTAGAATGCAAGGGGATCCTTTCTGTACCTTGTGACTCAACAGAAAGGTTTCTCTAACAAACTTTGTCTGAAGCTCCCACTCTGCTCACGACAATGCCCCATCCCTGGAGGTGTTCAAGGCCAGGCTGGATGGGGTTTCGAGCAACCTGGTCTAGTGAAAGGTGTCCCTGCTCATGGCAGGGAGGGTAGAACTTGATGATCTTTAAGGTCCCTTCCAACCATTCTATGATTCCACTATTCTATAGTTTCAATTGACTAAAGGTTTCTTTCATCCTTCCCCCTGCCCAACAGTCAATTTTATATAAAATAGCTTCACTGAAGGTATTTAATGCCTTAAAATTACAATGTTTAAGTAAGTTGAAGAAAGTTTTTCTTACCAGATCTCTGCAACATCAGTTTTAACAAGTGACCTGTTTGAAAACAGGTAACTATAATTTTCCCCATATATTTCCTATTATTAACGGAAAGTATTCAATTTCTACACAAAAATTGTGAAGCTGCATACAGACTCCAGAATCCACCTAAGTACAGATGGTTCAGATCCCAGTTACAAACCCCATGCAGTAAATTAAAATTCCTTTTGATGTTAAACAAGTTTTAGTTAGATACATACAGTACCTTTCTAATGCTGCTCTTCTTTTTTCTACAAATTCAGCAGATGAAGAATCTTCCTTGCCTACTTTAACCTTGGTCATGCCTTTGAAGAAAAGTGCATCATGTTAATTTTATGTTATCATAAAGAAATCATTAATGTAACTGATATGATTGGAAGATTAAGCTCAGCTAATCTTAAAACAAATTACAATGAAAACACCACATAGGAATACAAAGAGCACAAACACTCTATGCTGCACACTTTTGTGGGAAACAGAACTATGGAATATGCAATTTCCTGTAATACATCTATTGTGATCAAAAGTTTTTAATAACTCATTGGATTCGCTTTTATGAAAACAATCTAAATAAATGTCACAGTTTCTCTGGCCACTTGTGTTCTGAAGAAAACAGTTACTCTAATAAAGCAGAACAAGAAATTAAATCTTAGTTTATAAGTATATTTCTTGGTATGCTCGTAATTAATATTTTGATTCTATTATTTTTTATTTCTAAAAATAAATGTGGAGGATTTTTTGTTTTGGGTTGTTTTATAGGGTTCCTTTTAAATTAATGTATTGGGTATAAATGGCAAGGCTTTAGGTGCCAGGGGGGCAGGCCCTGCAGGGGTGATATCTATGGAAGGAGGTCAAATTCTATCCTATGCTGGTCACAGCTGGTTCCAATCCCCTTAACAATGGAACCATCACAGGCCAAAGCTGAGCCAGAGAAGTTTGTGGTGCCTCTATGAAAACGCATTTTTAAAAAGGCAATAAATATCAAGGGAGAAAAGAAACAAGGCCAGAGCAGTAGGGGAAACCACACTGGAGCAGGTACATCCCTGAAGGGACTGCAGCCTGTAGAGGAACCCATGCCACAGCAGAGGAAATGAGTAGAAGGAAAGAGCAGTGGAAGATAAGGGTAAGGAACGAGGAGTGGCAGAAAGAAACCCCTATGTCTTCATCCCAACCTCCTGTATGATCTGTGGCCTCACTGTAAAGGGACTGAGTGTAAGATGCACCGATAATAAGGGTGATGCCATGAAGATTTTTTGCCTTTTCTTTTATACCCCTGTTATACCTTTTTACAACTTCTGTATTCTTAGTGCTTTTTGCCTACATTCTTGGACTTGTTTGTCAAGCTGAGAGACTAAACATTTTAGAAGCTTCATAGGTAGAGGATAGTGTGCCCCAGACCCCAAGGTCCTCTCCAGAACACATTCTGTAAACTAAGATAGAACCATGCAGGGGAAGGTTCCTTGGGGAGGAGGGAGCTCATTCAAGCCTCTCATTGGGGAATTTTTGATAGATATGCTAATTAGTAAGACCTATAATGTTATACCAGATCTTTTGGGGGTGTGCTGGTGTGGTGTGCATTGGGGTGCATTTGACCTGGACGTGGTGCACCTAAGGATCCTTAAAATAAATACCAAGGTAAAATCCCTTTTTCCCCTTCTAACCATGTTTGACTCTTGATTTTAAGACCAGGAAAAGGCATCAGTTGCTGGTGACCCAGATGGGACCCTAAAGACATTTAAACTCACAGTCTTGGGTTGAAACATATCTTGCTTTGCCCCTCTCTCTGCCGACAAATTACAAAGGGGCCAGAGCGACGATCCAGGACTGTGACCAGGACTTTAGGACCCAGCACGGAAAGGCAGAAGCATAGAAAGGAAGGTGAGTTAAAAAGGGGACCGATATTGTGCTAGCATTGGGGAAGATCTCCAAGGGAGGTGGAAAGGTTGGGGGCAGAGAGGCCCATGAAAGGGGAAAGGTTAAACCTTTCCCCTTCAAACTGTGGAAAGGAGGGGACACCTGCCATGGAGTCCACAACAGCCCAGAGGCTGCACTCAACACAGCTGCAGGAGTGGCTCAGAGGTTTGAGAGGTTGGTTGGGATGTCAGGAGGCTGTGGGCTCGAATCCTGTTGAGACCAGATTTTTGTGTGCGAGCATTTACTGTTTGCCAAAACTAGTTGCTTTTCAGTATTTTAAAGTGCTGTTTTGAAGTGTTTGTGTAGTAAGCTAGATAAACTGCCCGGGAAGTCAGAATTCCAAGGCCAGATTGCAGTCTGAATTCTGGAGTTAAAAGCTTCCCTCTGGAAGAGTTTTCCTGTCTGTGAGCAAACATGAGTGGTGTTTTTTCAGATGAAAATGAGAAAATCCCTCCTAACAGCCCATTAGAGTTGATAATAAAACACTGGAAATGGCTGACAGGGCAAAAAACTACTTTGGACACCCGAGAATTGATCAGGTTGTCAACACGAGTTTGGCCAACTTTAAAGTTAAGTCAGGAAAATTGGCCTCACTTTGGTAGCTTGGAAAATGACATCATTACTGACCTGATGGTAGAACTGAGATCATTATGTAGGTTTGATGAACTAAGATATGCAGAACTTTTTACTATGTATCTGAACAGGGAAGAAGCATATGTAGTAGACAGAAGTAATATGGAAGTGACTTTGAGGAGGAGAAAGGGAAAGAAAAAGTTGCAGGAAGCTAGCTCACATACGAATACGAACAGAGAGATCGATATGACAGATCTAGATATGATGGGCCCAACTTTGTGTGATGGGGGGGGGGGTCTCCCAACCCTGTTCAACTGCCGGGGCAGCCTGCACAAGTGCGGGATGGAGGAGCGGCAGCGCCGCCAGTGGCGCTGTCCGAGCAGGGGCAGAGGAGGAAGCAAGTGGCCAGCTCCAAGCCAGAGGAGCGGTGCGGGGCCTTCCCCCTGCCAGTCTCATCAGGGGCGGAGGGTGGGCACGGAGGTGGGAGAGAGGCAGACATGCCACCACCCCCTGACTTTTCCAGAGGCGAGGATGGGGGAGGGGAAGGGGCAGTCTGGCCGCCTTTCCCCGAGTTCCCCAAACACGGAAGTGAAGGCAGAAATGGGCACAGGCGGCTCCGAGTACTTACCCCAGTGCAGCGAACTGAGTGTTTCTGAACTAGAGACAGGAGGAGCCAGTTGTTCTCCCCACCCTGCGGCGCAGGCAATGTTAAAGCTGAGGGCAGACAGGATGGCGGAGCTAGGGAGGGGAGAACCTGCTTGCAGCCCCTGCCTTCCTACCCCTCCACTGCCGCAAAAAGAGAGACAGTCTCTGATCAACATTCGGCTGGAACAATCTTTCCAACAATGAACCAATTTCAATTAAAAGCTAAAGGGATGATTCCAATACAGATGATTCCCACGGAGAGGGTGGTAGAAGAAGGGGGAGGATAGCCTGAGAAGCCATGAAAGCAGTCAGTCCTGTCGCTAAACACACAAGGTCAGAAGCAGATAAAGGGGGGGAGGAAAAACCTGCATTAGAAGCATCTCTGACACAGGCTGTGGGAAATCAAGGATTCACTTATATAAAGGCACCATTTTCTCTCGGAGAATTACAGCAGTGGAAAAACTCAATTAGGAAGTACAGGGACAAGCTGGAGAGAGTAGCTATGTGTGGGGAAATGGCCATAAAATCCCCAAACCCAGATTGGGGTGATCTAAATGTTATGCTAGATGAATTATTGGATAAAACAGAGAGAGAAATTGTCAACAAAGCTGCTATATCTGCTATAGAAACTCAAATTGCAACTGGGAGTCTCCAAGGATCAGTTAATGACATCTATCCCCTAGCAAACCCTGGCTGGAATCCCAATGTCCCAGAACAAATGGAAAAGCTGAAGCGATACCAGAAATGGGTGGTTGTTGAGTTAATAACGTATTCTGTGTTAAATACTTTAAAAGGTAAACTGAGTCAAGACACTGTGGATGTGATTGGAGCTACAGGGGTAAGTGAAACAAGGCCTTTTTTCCAACCTTTAAAATTTAAATTGGGAAAACACTGGGTCACTCACCAGTTCCTGTATATGCCAAATTCCCCAATGCCATTATTGGGCAGAGATTTACTGGAAAAATTGGAAGCAGAAATTAAGTTTGCCAAGGAGGAGGGAGTGAAAGTTATAATCCCAGAATCTAAAATTATCGAAGCAGCTGCTATACTTGTACAGGAATGCCATGGAAAAATTCCCAAAGAAGTTGAAGAGGCTGTCATTCAAATAGAGTGGGCCAATGATTCTCCTGGGAGATCCAAAAAAGCTGAACCTGTGAGTATCACACTCAAAGCAGGGACTACACCAGTAAGGCAAAGACAATATCCTCTGAAATTAGAAGCTCGCAAGGGATTGGTACCTGTGATTGAAAAGTTTCTCAAATTTGGGTTATTAGTGAAATGTGAATCCAGGTGCAACACACCAATCTTGCCAGTAAAGAAAGCTGATGGTAAAAGCTACAGGTTGGTACAGGATTTGAGGGAAATTAATAAAATAGCAGAGGCCATACACCCAGTGGTAGCGAATCCTTACACACTTTTGACAACACTAACAAATGAATTAGGGTGGTTCACTGTTTTAGATCTCAAGGATGCCTTTTTCTGCATTCCTGTGCATAAGAATAGCCAAGAACTCTTTGCTTTTGAGTGGGAGAATCCTGAAACAGGGAGAAAGACCCAGCTCACCTGGACAGTTTTACCACAAGGATTCAAAAACAGCCCAACCATATTCGGAAACCAGCTGGCAAAGGAGCTGGAGGACTGGAGGAAACAAGAACCAGGAAGAGCAGTTCTCCAGTATGTTGCTGACATCTTGATAGTGGCCAAGATGAGAGATGACTGCATCCAGCTCACTGTAAGTCTGTTGAACTTTTTAGGTAAAAGTGGGTATCAGGTCTCGAAAGAGAAAGCAGTGGTTGCCAGGGAAACAGTAGTACACCTGGGCCTGGAAATTTTCCGTGGACATCGACACATGTAGACAGAGAATGCTAGGGCTGCATTTAAACAGCTGAAACATTCCTTGATATCAGCCCCAGCTCTGGGGCTGCAGGATTTGACTAAACCTTTTAAACTCTTTACACATGTGCCAGTTTGGCCAAATTTAGAAATATATCCTCTGAGAGAAGGCAAGTCACAACCCCTCCCCCACCAGGTTCAGGAAAAATAAATTTTCCTCAAAGGAAAGTGAAACAGATAAAAACTATTTATTTAACAAACACACAGAAAAAGGAAAATAATGCTAAATAATAAAATCTCTCGCTGTGGAGAAAAAACCTTGGAAAGTGTTAGAGTCCTCCCTTTGGTTACCTCGGAGCTGGGACTTGGCCCAGGGCCAGGCCCTCTGCGCTAGGTGGAAAGTCCTCCTGATGTGCTCTGATATTAAAGTAGTCCAGTAGAAAAGGGAGAAAATCTGAAATTCCAGGGAAGGAAAACAAAAGTTCAACTCTCAGTCTCTCTCTGGAGAAAAAAGGAACTGAACAACTGGCCACAAACTGACCCAGGAGCAGCAAGCCGGGTGCTTCCTTGCTCCCCTGCTGCAGCTGGGAAAAAAAAAGTTGCTATCTATGTGTGACCTTGAACAAGCTTCAAACTGCTTTGAAAAAGTTTTGCTCAGTTTTTCCTTCCCCCTCTCAGGCTCAGTTTAGAGGCATAGAAAGGCACAAAGTTAATTTCTGAGCATAGGGCAGCGATATGGGAAACACATCATGAGTCACCCCAAGACAACACATGAGCGACTGAATGTTGCTCTGGGGGTACTGGCACAGCACCTTGGAGACCAGCGAAGAGCTATGGCCTATTTCTCAAAACAACTAGACAATGTAGCCCAGGGTTGGCCAGGATGCTTGAAAGCTGTGGCAGCAACAGTCCTTCTGATACAGGAGGCCCGTAAATTCACCCTTGGGCAGCACATTGTCGTGTATGTACCCCATGCAGTGATAAATGTGCTGGAGCAAAAGGGGGGACACTGGCTCTCCCCTAGCAGAATGCTCAAATACCAATCTGTGTTATTAGAACAGGATGATGTTACTCTAAAGACAACTTCTGTGGTAAATCCTGCAATGTTTTTATCATCCACGTTACCTGACAGTGTGCCTGAGCATGATTGTTTGCAGACAATAGAGGAAACTTATTCCAGCAGACCAGACCTGAAAGATGTTCCTTTGAAGGATCCAGACTGGGAATTGTACACTGATGGGAGCAGCTTCATGAGAAACGGTAGGAAGATGACCGGTTACTCCGTAACCACCTCAGATAAAATCATTGAGGCAAAAGCCTTGCCTCCAGATGTGTCATCACAGAAAGCTGAACTCATTGCACTAACGAGAGCTCTAGAACTGAGCGAGGGGAAGAAGGTGAACATATGGACTGATTCCAAATATGCCTTCAGTGTTGTTCATGCCCATAGAGCTATTTGGAAGGAACATGGCCTGCTGACTGCTCAAGGTAATGAAGTTAAGCATGCTAAACAAATTCTTGCACTTTTACAGAGCATTTGGAAGCCTATGGAAGTGGCTACCATGCATTGTAAGGGTCATCAAAAAGGGAAAACAGCCCCAGAATGGGGAAATTGTTTTGCTGACAAAAAAGCAAGAGGAATTGCAGAAAAAGGCGTTTTTGCAGTGGTACCACAGAAAGAGATATATTTGTCATCATTTACCCCAAAATACAATCAGAGGGATCACAAATTAATTAAGTTCCTTAAGGCTGAAATCAAAGAAGGTGGTTGGGCTGTTATTCCGGTAGGACAAGTCGTAATTCCACCCCTGATCCTTCAGGAAATAGCCCAACGAGAGCATGAAAGTACCCACTGGGGAACAGAAAATCTTTTAAAACATTTAAGGAAAGTAGTGATAGGGAGAGGAATGACTAATATTGTACAATCTGTAACAAGCAAGTGTGAAACCTGCTGTAAAAACAACCCTGACACAAGCAAGAGAGTTGTGTTAGGAGTGAAAAAGACAGGAGATCTCCCAGGAGATTATTGGCAAATAGATTTTGCTGAGATGCCACGCAAAGAGGGATGCAGGTATATACTGGTACTGGCTGACACCTTCAGTGGATGGCCTGAGACTTTCCCCTGTTGCATTAACTCAGCAAAAGTAGTAGTGAAAGCTTTGCTCAATCATATAATACCAAGATTTGGGGTTCCTTTGGGAATGTCATCAGATAGGGGACCACATTTTGTTGCAATGGTGGTTGGGGAAGTTAGCAGGATTTTGGGACTTACCTGGGACCTGCATACACCATACAGGCCCCAGGCAAGTGGCAAAGTTGAACACATGAATGTAGATACAAAAATGCTGCTAGCAAGGATTTTCTTGCTATTTTCCAAGTCCGTGAGAGACTTTTCTCTCATGCAGAAGAGGTAGCAGGGAATGTAAACAACCAAGCCACCTGCAACCTTGAAAAGTCTTGTTTATGGTATAGTAAAAAAATATTTTGACAATGGATGTTTTAGGATTTTAGCCAATCACTCCCAAGGGGTGGCTGATCCTTTGTCCAATTAGACTAGGAAGAAAAAAGTCTATAAAAGAGTTTGTAAAATAATTAAATAAATCAATCTTGCTGCACAATTCCTGCCTGCTGGATCTTCTCTCCTCCTCCTCCCTATGGCTGCGGGACACGGTGATATAGCCTAGGGCCCAGGCCTGCGGTAATATTTGGTGCTGCCCGACGTGATTTGCACTCTCTGACGTGTCAGGCACGCTGCGAGTCAAGCCGAATTCCTCTAGAGGTACGCTGTTCCCCTTCCCCCCCGGGACCAGGAGGTCCGACAGGACTGAGAAATGGCAAACAGCGGCTCACAAACCGACGCTGCAGTCATGGTCTGGAAAGGTGTGTTTAGTATAATGCACACCTCCATTCCTGAGAACTCAGTTCGGGTATTATTAGACTGGGCTACCTTAAAAGGGATTTCCATGGACAGAGATACTGCCCTGGACTTTGCCTTATGGCAGGAAATCGGCTGTGCTGTCCGACAGGAGCTCCCGACTGGGGAGCCAGCAGCGTTAGAATTATACAAAACCTGGCGTTCGTTATTTATTCTGCTGACCGACCTTGACTTTGACAGCAGAGCTGGCTCACCTATTTCGGTGATGAGTGATGGAGGAATGTCCGAGGGGGACCCTGCTGACTGGGCTTCTGGGGCAAATGATGGTGGATTCGGAAAAACCCCCCCGGCTCCACAGGCAGAGCCTGCACCACCTCACCCTGCACAATCGCAGGACTCCGCGGGACCCAGGGACCCCGCGCCGGCAGAGGCGGGGAGGTCAAGGCAGCAGGAGGGTGTGCAGCCTGCCTTAGCGCTCAGCTCGGCGGTGGCCACGGCTTATCCTGGGCCGCAAAATAGCGGCTTAGCGAATTGGACCCCCAGAGCGGCTCCTAGCCCGGTCGCGTATGCACCTGGATCTGACTTCTTAGCCGGTGTTGCACCGGGCGTGAGTGCGCCGAGACTGCCTGGGTGTGGTCCGCTGCCCTCCTTGGCGCTGGACTGTTCTGTGCAGTCGCAGAACCAAGCCATCAACCTTTTAATACAGCATCTGCCCTTGCTGACAGAGTTACCAAACATATCCCCAAGGCTGGAGGACCTGGTCAGCTTGCTAGAGCAGCTGCTGCTGATGCCAGAGCCACCTTGCCATGCGGAGCGGGCCGAGCCCGCGCCGCCCGTGCTGCCCACGGGAGACACAGCTCCAAACCAGGAAGCGGCGCTGCCAGCAGTGAACCCAGAAGTAGCACTGCAGAGGGAAAACCCGGAAGCGGCGGCGGTGGCAAACGCGGCCGGGGAGCGAGAAATAGGAGTGGTTTTGGCAGTGACCGCGCTGAACGCGGCTGCAGAGCAAGAGACAAGCACGGCGCCGAGTGCGGCAGTAGCCCCAGAGAGGGCAGCAGCAGCTCGAGTACCGGTGTGGTCGGGACCAGCCGAGACAGCCTCCCTTAAAGAAGCTGTTGTTCAAACTGCAGCGCAGCCAACAGCAGTCTGTACTGTCTGTTCTGCCTCTAGCGAACTTAGCCAAAGTGCCCCTGTCCTGGGTTGAGGTGTATTCTATTACCATCCTCATGAGCCGTTTAAATCAGGTGGGGCAGTGTTTCCTTGCCTCCTCCCCCCAGACTATCTTGCTGTTAATAGCCCATCATTGTCCTGCTGCACGACTCAGAGATAACTCCCTCCGGACTATCTTCTGTTAATGAGCCTAATCAACACTTGGCCTCATGACTCATTACCCTATTGTGAGATGCTCCACCCAGAGGGAGGAACCAAGCATCCCATCGTGGATATAATCTGGGACTCTGAACACCAGAGAGACCCTTCTCCACTGGATCTCCAGAGGACAGGAGCTACAGAGCCACCACCGGACCTTCTGAGGAAGAGCAGACCTTTTTATTCTACAGGATCACCGCTTCAGAGGACTGCAACCACCACCCTGCCTAACCAGGACTCAGGTTGTATCTTGACTCTGTCAGTTTGAACCAGTGTTTTCTTTTAGTCTTTCTTTTTTCCCTTTTCTTTGATTTTCCCCATTAAATTGTTATTCTGACTTGGTGCCTCCCACTGGTTTGTTTTCAAACTAGTACATAATTTGGCGCTCAATGTGCGGCCTGCTCTGAGAGAAAGTCAGAATTACAATTTTGTATTCACCATGGTGCTCAGCTTGTCTGCATGGGTACTCTATCTTGCTCTCTATATTTTTCCTCACATGGGGAACTACCTGCCTGTAGTATTACTCCTGTTAAAACCAGGGAATGGTATGAGAATTGCTTTAATGGTTTATTATGTCTATAGCATAATAACCTGCGAGGCGATGAATGCCATTCGGAAAATATACTCAGTTTTGTTTGGCTGTCCTAGTCTGGGCTCCTATTTCTGGGATCTCCTCAACAATCACACCCAGCCCCTGGTGGGAGGAGTAGAGAGTGGTTTCTTCCAGCCTTTAAGGCCAGGCACAGCAGTTTTTGAAAATATTTAGTTCCCTCTGGATGTCAAAGATAGCATAAACTTGCTGTCAGTTCTGCTTTGTCTTCTCTGTACAGCCTGCACCATGTACACCATGCTCAGAATAAGAGCTATGGCACAGCATCCTCAGGATGAGGGAGGGAAAAAGAGCAGAGCAACAAACACCATGTCTACACAGACTGTCACAAAGAAGAAAGAAACCAAACACAAAGCAACAGTGTCCATCTCTGCGCAGACTGACACAGAGGAGAAAGGAACCAAAAGCACTATCAGCATCCTCACGCAAACCATCACTGAACCAGAACAGCCCAAACCGATTGCAGTTGCCCCCGTGCAGAAGAAGAAATCAAAAAGCAAATCAGTCCGCATAGTGACTGACGAGGATGCAGCAGGACCTTCGCACCCAGCAGAAGAGGCAGAGCCAGAGATCATCACTCGGTCGCTATCCCTGGGTGAGCTGCGTGACCTGCGGAGGGAATTCACCCGCCAGACGAATGAGTCCATCCTGACCTGTCTGCTCCGCATTTGGGACGCTGCAGCCAATGACACCATTCTGGACGGAAGTGAGGCCAGGCAGCTGGGATCTCTGTCCCAGGATGTGGTCATTGACCAGGGGATCTGGAGAACCCAAGAAACTCTCAGCCTCTGGCGGCGACTGCTTACAAGTGTAAGGGACAGGTACCTTTGTAAAGAAGACCTCCAGGTACACCAAGGAAAATGGAGCACAATGGAACAAGGTATCCGGTGCCTGAGGGAATTGGCTGTGTTGGAGATCATTTTCTCAGAAGACGAGAGATTTCCTAAGAGCCCAGATGGTGTCCAGTGCACGTCACAGATGTGGTTGAGGTTCGCACGCCTTGGACCAGAGATATACTCCCGTTACCTGGCAATGCTGCAATGGAGGGAAGGCGAGGACAGGGTGGGCGTCTTGGTGAACAAACTGAGGATTTACGAGGACACCGTCACAGCCCCGTTTCGCACCCATGTCTCATCCGTGGAAACAAGTCTTTTGGCTGAGCAAGTCCGGAGCTTGATTGAAGAAGGCCATCAGAAACTGAATGTTGGGGTTTCAGTTTAGTCCTAGTTTTTTTCTGTTAAAGGAATTTTTTCCCATAGCATGTTGCTAGGAGATAAATAGCCATACTTAAGAAAGACAAAAGGGCCCGGCCAGGCTTTTGTTCTCACCTGGCGGGCAGTTCAGTTCGCTCTCAGCGTCTGGAGAGAGAAGGTGCAGAGAAAGGAGCTGCTGGTTCCCGTTTTCGGCGTCTTTCCTTCTGCTGGGAACAACACCGGGGATCCCAAAGCTGCTTTTCCCTGCCCTGCTGGAGGCTGGGCTGTGGCCGCCCGCCCCGCTGCTGTTTCGAGCCTTCGCTACGCTGTAGCCGTGCTTACCCTGCCTGCCTGGAGCCCCGGGGGGTTCCCCTTTTGGATACATCTCGTCTGCCACCCGGGATTTGTGTTTGTGCCTGCCGCTCCAGCCTTCCAGTCCAGCCTGCTGTTTCCGAGACTCCGGGACCAGCTGCCCACCAGTTTGTGAAGCTCCTTTGTTCCACCCTTCCCCGGGATCCCAGGGCATCAGAGCAGCCGCGTGCTTCCCGAGCTCGCTCCGGAGCGCCCCCTGCAGCCGCGGGGGAACCATCGCACCTGCCCTGCTCACCGGGAGCCGCCAGCGATCCCTGCCGGCTGCGAGCGGAACTGCACCCGAGGGGAAATAGCCTGACAGCCGAGAAGGCTGGGACTGGGTTTGTGTTTGCTGTTACTGTCATAGTTGTTGTTGTTTTGTTTGACTAGTTATATATATATATATATATATATATATATATATATATATATAGTAAAGAACTGTTATTCCTATTTTCCCACATCTTTGCCTGAAGACCCTTGATTTCAAAATTATAATAACTCAGAGGGAAAGGGGTTACATCTGCCACTCCAAGGGAGGCTTCTGCCTTCCTTAGCAGACACCTGTCTTTCAAACCGAGACAGATCTTGGCGCCCAACCGTGGGGCCTGAGGGCATTAAGAGAGAGAGGTGAAAAAGGAATAACAGTTCCTGGATAACTTAATTTGGTGTGTTGGATATAGGAACCTTGGTAGGCAGCACTATGTGGTCTACTTTGCCCTGGTTCGGGTGGCATGTGGCCGTGGCTATATTCTTCCCCTTTGCAGCTCCCTACTTGAATATGGGTCCTCTCACTAAGGCTACCATTGCTGTTATCCAGCTCGTGCTGTGGGTCGAGAAGGTGAGGAATTCATGGGTTTTTAACTTCCTCCGGAATGTGGGCACGTGGATAAATGGCTATCACACACTGAGCGCATGTTTTTGGGGTTATGTTAACAATGGTACCTTCTGTGAGGAAATGACACCAGGGGAAGTTTTCCCCCAACCCCTCAACCAGTTCTTTGGACCCACCCCATCAATTTTTGAAGGGTTTAGATTCCTTCTGAATACTAACCACCTGCTGCTGGTAGGCCTACTCTATTTAGCATTCAAGGATAAGTTGAGACTGGCTTGGATAACTACCCAGACACCAGCCCCAGAGACTAGAGATCCTGCCCCAGAGCCTGACCCTGCCCCAGAACCTGACATGGCCCCAGAGAGTAGAGTTCCTACCCCAGAGCCTGATCCTGCCCCGGAACCTGACACGGCCCCAGACACTAGAGATCCTACCCCAGAGCCTGATTCAGCCCCAGAGCCTGACACAGCCCCAGACACTAGAGACCCTGCCCCACAGCCTGATACCACCCAACAGCCCACCTCAGAAATGGACTACCCGAAATGGGTGGGGGTACTGGCGAAAGGGATGCAGGAGATGTGCCAGGAGATGGGCCAGGTGCGCAAGGAGATGTGTCAGGAGATGGGCCAGGTGCGCAAGGAGATGTGCCAGGAGATGGGTCAGGTGCGCCAGGAGATATGCCAATTGCTAAGGGAATACACCTCCTCAGCCAGTGAAAAAACCTCTCCCTGCCCCAAAGAGGGTGAGTCCGACGGTGCAGCAGCGGAACCCACGGATGTTACAACCGCCCAGGTTTCAGCTGAACCCCAAGGACAAGTACAGCCAGCAGCAGTCGCCCCTGTGCAAAGGAGGAAGTGTAAGACCAAATCAGTACGACCAGTTAATGATGATGGGGAACCAGGGCCCTCACAACCAGCAGGGGAGCCAGAGCCAGAAATCATCATTGAGTCCCTGTCGTACGACAGTCTCCGTGGTATGCGAGACGACATTGTGCGAAGGGGGCGTGAGCCTTATACCACCTGGCTGCTTCGGGTTTGGGACCTCATGGGCACAAGTGTGCAACTGGATAGTGGTGAGGCAAGGTATCTGGGATCGTTGACCCAGGACCCAGGTGTGAACCAGATATTTGTGAGGGAGCCAGGACCCCTTTCTCTCTGGGACCGGCTCTTAATGAGTGTGAGAGAAAGGTTCATTCACAAAGAGAGAATGCAGGAGTACCATCATAGAATGCAGTGGAAGACACTTGAGGAAGGGATCCAACAGCTAAGAGAGGTGGCAGTATTAGAGGTACTCTTTGGGAGGGATGGACAGCACGGTAATGACCCCGATAAGGTCAGGTGCACAGGACAGATGATGTGGAACCTGGCAAGACTAGGGCCATCGCAATACACCACCTTCATTGCAACCATTGATGCTGACAATAACCGAGAAACAGTGGGCTCTGTTGCCAACAAGCTCAGGAATTATGACAGCATGGTCAATGGTCCACTGAAAGCTCATGTCTCTGCTGTGGTCCAGGACCTCAAAGAGGAGATGAAGGAGATGAGGAAGGAAATGAGGGAGGAGATGGAGGAGATGAGGAAGGTCAGTGTGGCACCAGTGCGAGTCACAGGCCCCCAGGTCAGAGCCCGTCGTCCCCCTGCGAGAGAGAGAGGGTACACCCCACGAGCTGAGCTCTGGTTTTTCCTGTGTGAGCATGGGGAAGACATGAGAAGGTGGGATGGGAAACCCACTTCTGTCCTGGCAGCACGGGTGCGTGAACTCAAGGAGGGAGGCACTAACCGAGGGGGTTCCGCTAAGGTGAAAGTAGCCTCAGCCTCCCGTGACCGAGCTGCCAGGTATTACAGACAGGAGGATGATATGTCAGATCCCCTCGAAGGTACCTCTAGTATGTATGCCCAGGGAAAGAATGATAACCAGGGCTAGAGGGGCCCTGCCTCTAGCCAGGAAGAGGCACGGGAGAACCGGGTTTTCTGGACAGTGTGGATCCGATGGCCTGGCACATCAGAGCCACAAAAATATGATGCATTGGTTGATACTGGGGCACAGTGTACTTTAATGCCATCGGGACATGTGGGGGCAGAACCTGTATCCATTGCTGGGGTGACTGGGGGATCACAGCAGTTGACCCTTTTGGAAGCTGAGGTGAGCCTGACTGGGAAGGAGTGGCAAAAGCATCCGATTGTGACCGGCCCAGAGGCCCCGTGTATTCTGGGCATAGACTTCCTCCGGAATGGCTATTACAAAGACCCAAAGGGACTCAGGTGGGCGTTTGGGATTGCTGCTGTGGAGGCAGAGGGCATTAGGCAGTTGAACACCCTGTCCGGACTGTCTGAGAATCCTTCTGCAGTTGGGCTCCTGAAAGTGGAAGAGCAACGAGTGCCAATTGCCACCTCGACAGTGCACCGCCGGCAGTATCGGACAAATCGAGATGCTGTGATTCCCATCCACAAGATGATTCGTGAGCTGGAGAGCCAAGGGGTGGTCAGCAAGACCCACTCACCCTTCAACAGCCCCATTTGGCCTGTGCGCAAGTCTGATGGGGAATGGAGATTGACTGTGGACTATCGTGGCTTGAATGAAGTGACTCCACCGCTGAGCGCTGCTGTGCCCGACATGTTGGAGCTCCAGTATGAGCTGGAGTCCAAAGCAGCAAAGTGGTATGCCACCATTGACATTGCCAATGCATTTTTCTCCATTCCTCTGGCAGCAGAGTGCAGGCCCCAGTTTGCTTTCACCTGGAGGGGTGTGCAGTACACCTGGAACCGACTGCCCCAGGGGTGGAAGCACAGTCCCACCATCTGCCATGGACTGATCCAGGCTGCACTGGAAAAGGGTGAGGCCCCAGAACATCTGCAGTACATTGATGACATCATTGTGTGGGGGAACACCGCAACAGAAGTGTTTGAGAAAGGAGAGAGAATAATCCAAATTCTCCTAAAAGCTGGTTTCGCCATCAAGAAGAGCAAAGTCAAGGGGCCTGCCCGAGAGATCCAGTTCCTGGGAGTGAAGTGGCAAGATGGACGGCGTCAGATTCCCACTGAGGTCATCAATAAGATCACTGCGATGTCTCCACCAACCAACAAGAAGGAAACACAAGCTTTCCTAGGCGCCATAGGTTTCTGGAGGATGCACATTCCTGAGTACAGCCAGATTGTGAGCCCTCTCTACCTGGTTACCCGAAAGAAGAACGATTTCCACTGGGGCCCTGAACAGCAGCAAGCCTTTGCCCAGATCAAGCAGGAAATCGCTCACGCCGTAGCCCTTGGCCCAGTCAGGACAGGACCAGAGGTGAAGAACGTGCTCTACTCTGCAGCCGGGAACAATGGTCTGTCCTGGAGCCTCTGGCAGAAGGTGCCTGGTGAGACTCGGGGCCGACCGCTGGGATTCTGGAGCCGAAGCTACAGAGGGTCCGAAGCCAACTACACTCCCACAGAGAAAGAAATCTTGGCAGCTTATGAAGGAGTCCAAGCTGCCTCAGAGGTAATTGGAACTGAGGCACAACTCCTCCTGGCACCCCGACTACCGGTGCTGGGGTGGATGTTCAAAGGAAAGGTTCCCTCCACGCATCACGCCACCGATGCTACTTGGAGCAAATGGATCGCCCTCATCACGCAGCGCGCCCGAATTGGAAACCCAAGTCGCCCTGGGATCTTGGAAATAATTACGAACTGGCCAGAAGGTGAGACTTTTGGGTTATCTTCTGAAGAAGAAGAGGAGCAGGTGACGCGTGCCGAAGAAGCCCCACCGTATAACGAGCTACCAGAGAGTGAAAAACAATATGCCCTCTTCACTGATGGTTCCTGCCGAATTGTAGGCGCTAGCCGGAAATGGAAAGCCGCTGTATGGAGCCCCACACGACAAGTTGCACAGGCTACGGAAGGAGAAGGTGGATCGAGCCAATTTGCTGAACTCAAAGCCGTTCAATTAGCTCTGGACATTGCTGAAAGAGAGAAGTGGCCAAAGCTCTACCTCTACACTGATTCATGGATGGTAGCCAATGCTCTGTGGGGTTGGCTGGAAAGGTGGAATAAGGCAAAATGGCAGCGCAGAGGAAAACCAATCTGGGCTGCTGAGGAGTGGAAAGACATTGCCGCTCGAGTAGAGAAGCTATCTGTGAAGGTCCGTCATGTAGATGCTCACATTCCCAAGAGCCGGGCTAATGAAGAACATCGTAATAACAAGCAGGTAGATCAGGCTGCGAAAATAGAGGTGTCCCAGATAGACCTGGATTGGCAACATAAAGGAGAGTTGTTCCTAGCTCGATGGGCCCATGATGCCTCAGGCCATGAGGGCAGAGATGCCACCTATAAGTGGGCACGAGACCGAGGGGTGGATCTGACCATGGACAGTATCTCCCAGGTCATCCATGACTGTGAGACATGCGCTGCGATCAAGCAGGCCAAGCGGGTGAAGCCCCTGTGGTATGGTGGGCGGTGGTCCAAATACAAGTATGGGGAGGCCTGGCAGGTTGATTACATCACACTGCCTCAAACCCGCCAAGGCAAGCGCCATGTGCTCACAATGGTAGAAGCCACCACAGGATGGCTGGAGACCTACCCTGTGCCTCACGCTACTGCCCGGAACACCATCTTGGGCCTTGAAAAGCAAGTCCTTTGGAGGCATGGTACCCCTGAGAGGATTGAATCTGACAATGGGACTCACTTCAAGAACAGCCTTATAAACACCTGGGCTAGAGAACATGGCATTGAGTGGGTGTACCACATCCCTTACCATGCACCAGCAGCTGGGAAGGTTGAGCGGTGTAATGGACTGCTTAAAACCACCTTGAAGGCACTGGGTGGGGGGAGTTTCAAAAACTGGGAGGTGCATTTAGCAAAAGCCACCTGGTTAGTTAACACCCGAGGCTCCACCAGCCGAGCCGGCCCTGCCCAATCCGAACCCCTACAAACAACAGATGGGGATAAGGTTCCAGTGGTGCACATGAGAGGTATGCTTGGAAAAACTGTTTGGGTAAAGTCTGCCTTGAGCAAAGACAAACCCATCCGTGGGGTTGTTTTTGCTCAGGGACCAGGTTGTACCTGGTGGGTGATGCAAAGGGATGGAGAGACCCGATGCATACCGCAAGGGGACCTTGTTTTAGGGTGAACTACCCATGGCTCTGTACTTGTATCAGTATCAGCATGTACATATGTATATAATTTAGGTGATGCTTGTATTTATATGGTTAAAAAGTTAAGTTTCATGTAACATGTTAGTATGGAAAAAAATTCGGGGTGGATAATGTTGGGGTTTCAGTTTAGTCCTAGTTTTTTTCTGTTAAAGGAATTTTTTCCCATAGCATGTTGCTAGGAGATAAATAGCCATACTTAAGAAAGACAAAAGGGCCCGGCCAGGCTTTTGTTCTCACCTGGCGGGCAGTTCAGTTCGCTCTCAGCGTCTGGAGAGAGAAGGTGCAGAGAAAGGAGCTGCTGGTTCCCGTTTTCGGCGTCTTTCCTTCTGCTGGGAACAACACCGGGGATCCCAAAGCTGCTTTTCCCTGCCCTGCTGGAGGCTGGGCTGTGGCCGCCCGCCCCGCTGCTGTTTCGAGCCTTCGCTACGCTGTAGCCGTGCTTACCCTGCCTGCCTGGAGCCCCGGGGGGTTCCCCTTTTGGATACATCTCGTCTGCCACCCGGGATTTGTGTTTGTGCCTGCCGCTCCAGCCTTCCAGTCCAGCCTGCTGTTTCCGAGACTCCGGGACCAGCTGCCCACCAGTTTGTGAAGCTCCTTTGTTCCACCCTTCCCCGGGATCCCAGGGCATCAGAGCAGCCGCGTGCTTCCCGAGCTCGCTCCGGAGCGCCCCCTGCAGCCGTGGGGGAACCATCGCACCTGCCCTGCTCACCGGGAGCCGCCAGCGATCCCTGCCGGCTGCGAGCGGAACTGCACCCGAGGGGAAATAGCCTGACAGCCGAGAAGGCTGGGACTGGGTTTGTGTTTGCTGTTACTGTCATAGTTGTTGTTGTTTTGTTTGACTAGTTATATATATATATATATATATATATATATATATATATATAGTAAAGAACTGTTATTCCTATTTTCCCACATCTTTGCCTGAAGACCCTTGATTTCAAAATTATAATAACTCAGAGGGAAAGGGGTTACATCTGCCACTCCAAGGGAGGCTTCTGCCTTCCTTAGCAGACACCTGTCTTTCAAACCGAGACACTGAAAAAGGAGCTTAAGGAAGAGATTTACCACATCTCGCCAGAACCAACAAGAGTCTCTGCCATTAGGAGCCGGCGTTCCCCAACCAGGGAGAGAGGATACACCCCATGAGGTAATCTCTGGTTTTTCCTTCAGGAACATGGAGAAGACATGAGTAAGTGGCATGGAAAACCCACTTCCTCCTTAGCGGCCAGGGTACGTGAACTAAAAAGAGGGGCAACTACCACAAGAAGCGCATCTAGAGTCAACATTGCTCCGGTCTCTCACACACAGATCTCCAGACGGTACCAGAATGATAGTATCACTGATCCTCTTGAAGGGACCTCAGGAACGTATTCACCGGAAGGGAGCAACATGCACCATGACCAGGAATAGAGGGGCCCTGCCTCTAGCCAGGTAGAGGAAAGGGATAATCGGGTCTTTTGGACTGTGTGGGTCCGATGGCCTGGCACAGCTGACCCACAAAAATACACGGCTTTGGTTGACACAGGCGCTCAATGTACTCTGATGCCATCAAGGTATGTGGGAGCAGAACCCATTTCTATTTGTGGGGTGACAGGAGGATCCCAGCAGCTGACTGTACTGGAAGCTGAAGTGAGTTTAACTGGGAACGAGTGGCAGAAACACCCCATCGTGACAGGCCCGGAGGCCCCGTGCATTCTCGGCACAGACTATCTCAGAAATGGATATTTCAAGGACCCAAAAGGACATCGTTGGGCTTTTGGGATAGCTGCTGTGGAGACAGAAGATATCAGACAACTGAGTACATTGCCTGGCCTCTCAGATGACCCCTCTGCCGTGGGACTGCTAAGAGTTGAAGAACAACAGGTGCCAATCGCCACAGCAACAGTGCACCGTTGGCAATACTGCACAGACAGAGACTCTGTGGTTCCCGTCCATGAGATGATGCGTAAACTGGAGAGCCAAGGGGTGGTCAGCAAGGCCCATTCACCTTTCAACAGCCCTATATGGCCAGTGCGTAAGTCCAATGGAGAATGGAGACTGACAGTGGATTACCGTGGCCTGAATGAGGTCACGCCACCATTGAGCGCTGCTGTGCCGGACATGTTGGAACTTCAGTACGAGCTGGAGTCCAAAGCAGCGAAGTGGTACTCCACTATTGACATTGCCAATGCCTTCTTCTCCATTCCTCTGGCAGCAGAGTGCAGGCCCCAGTTTGCTTTCACCTGGAGGGGTGTGCAATACACCTGGAACCGACTGCCCCAGGGGTGGAAGCACAGTCCCACCATTTGCCATGGACTGATCCAGACTGCACTGGAAAAGGGTGCGGCTCCAGAACATCTGCAATACATCGACGACATCATTGTGTGGGGGAAACACAGCAAAGGAAGTATTTGAGAAAGGAGAGAAAATCATCCAGATTCTCCTGGAAGCCGGCTTTGCCATCAAAAGGAGCAAAGTCAAGGGACCTGCCAGAGAGATCCAGTTCCTGGGAGTAAAGTGGCAAGATGGACGACGTCAGATTCCCACCGAGGTCATCAACAAGATCACTGCAATGTCTCCACTGACCAGTAAGAAGGAAACCCAAGCTTTCCTAGGCGCCATAGGTTTCTGGAGGATGCACATTCCTGAGTACAGCCAGATTGTGAGCCTTCTCTACCTGTTGCAGTGGGGATACTGCAACACGCCTATATCAAACCAGGAGTCCCGTGGAAAATAAATATATACGGACGGATTCTTGCTAGATGTTTCAGAGATGTTTATTTCCCCAGCCGCATGGCCGGGCTCTGCTGAGGGACTCTGCCACAGTCACAGGACCCGAGCTGCTTTGCCCGCGCAGGGGAACACAAACCAACCAATGGGGAACGAGGCCGACCAGGGGCAGGGAAACCCCGTGCCTCCCCCCCAGGGCCCCTCTCCCAGGGCTACATGGCGGGGGGAGGAGACCCCAACATCTCACCCATTTCCTTTTAATAAAAGGAAAATGAAGACAACTGGATAACCATAACAAGAACTGCTTCAAAACAAAACAAGCCACCCTCCTGAGTCTTTAAATGTCCAAACAGATTCTGGGGAACATCTTAGGGCTGACAGAAGGGAGACAGAACTCTCTGGACATGCCTGTGGGGAAACTGAGGCAGGAGAGGGTTCAATCTCTTCCCTCCCCCTTTTCATCCCCCCATCGGCATCGGAGAGGAATTGTAGGGGAAACAATTGGCAAAGGCAGGGGTTTGTGAGGGAAACCATGGATGAAAAAACGGATTGGGAATACACTGGGGGTAATAGGACATAGGGTAAAAGGGAAAGGTGGGATTAGGAAAGGGAGACTGTAGGGGGGGTTTACAATGGAGATATTGTCTAACATGACTACGATTTTTTGCATATATACTGCCTTTTACAGGAACACCATCAGGCCCAGTGACCTGCGATGCTTGTAACCCTTTTCTACCTTGTATGATTTTGAATTCCACCACCTCTCCATCTCCCAAGCTTGGGATGCATTTTTCAGGGTTATTCTTTTTAATAGCAGTTCTATGCACGAATATGTCTTGCTGGTTATCACATCTTGTTATAAAACCATAGTTTTGTTTAACATTATACCATTTCACTGTCCCTAAGATCTTAGCTACTATGGTCTTTTCCTTTTTCCGAGTGGCTGCTGTTTTCTGTCTCGCTGTGTCTTTGCTCTCTCTTTCGGTCGCTCCCGTGTTGGAATTATCGGCGCGCTTTTCCCAGGGTCGCGTTTGGGGCCGCGCGGGCCGGGCCGGGCCGCGCCGCTCCGTTCTCCGTGCGTCGCCTCCTCTGCTCTCAGCTGCGTTGCCATTGCCAGGCGCTGCATCTCGGCCAGGCCCCCAAGCGATGACCCCCCCGTGCCCTGCTCCAGCGCGCGTTTCGGCTGGGCACAGCTCCACTCTGCCGCCGCCAGCCGCCGCCCGCGCGCCGCCCCTCTCGTTCGGGCGCTCACGGGGCTCGCTCCACCACGCGCTGCGCGGGGCCGGGCGGGCACTGCCGGGCCGCGCCGCTCCTGCCGCGCCTCGCTCCGCCACCGACACTGTGGCCCGCGTGGCTCCTCCCGCGCACGGGAACCGTCTCGCTGCTGCTCGCAGAGCGCTCAGTGCACGTGGCCTGGGTCGCACGGTCCCTGAGCCAGGCTTCCCTTCGCCAGGACACAGCTGACATTGCTCAACAGTCTCGGTTATTAAATAATATTCACGAAAATATTCTTCCATCGGCATATATTTTGACTCAAATATTAACTGGGTCCAAACGGTCTTCCAAAAGCTCTTGGTAAGAATTAGATCCCAAGAAACATAGAAAAAGTTCTTAAACAACCATGCCAGGAAGTGTTTCAGTTCTTTCTGAGCTTGAATCAAGCTAAAATTTACAAACCGTTGTTCAAGAATCATTTTAAGTTTAAGATAAATGTCCATATGCGGCTCTGAAAGCCAAGAGTCTTCCCACGGTTCCTCCATAGTTTAGATATGGAATAGCAAAACAAAACCAAGAAGAAGAATCCAAAGTTTCCAGGGTTTACTCACACAAAGTCGCTTAGGGATCGGGGATCGTTCTGCTCGCAATTTACCACCATTATGTTGCAGTGGGGATACTGCAACACGCCTATATCAAACCAGGAGTCCCGTGGAAAATAAATATATACGGACGGATTCTTGCTAGATGTTTCAGAGATGTTTATTTCCCCAGCCGCATGGCCGGGCTCTGCTGAGGGACTCTGCCACAGTCACAGGACCCGAGCTGCTTTGCCCGCGCAGGGGAACACAAACCAACCAATGGGGAACGAGGCCGACCAGGGGCAGGGAAACCCCGTGCCTCCCCCCCAGGGCCCCTCTCCCAGGGCTACATGGCGGGGGGAGGAGACCCCAACATCTACCTAGTTACCAGCAAGAAGAACGATTTGCACTGGGGCCCTGAACAGCAGCAAGCCTTTGCCCAGATCAAGCAGTAAATCGCTCACGCAGTAGCCCTGGGCCCAGTCAGGTCAGGACCAGAAATGAAGATTGTGCTCTACTCTGCAGCCGGGAACAATGGTCTGTCCTGGAGCCTCTGGCAGAAGGTGCCTGGTGAGACTCGTGGCCGACCACTGGGGTTTTGGAGTCGAAGCTACAGAGGATCTGAAGCCAACTACACTCCCACAGAAAAGGAAATCCTGGCCACCTATGAAGGAGTCCAAGCTGCCTCAGAGGTAATCGGCACAGAGGCACAACTCCTCCTGGCACCCCGACTACCGGTGCTGGGTTGGATGTTCAAGGGAAAGGTTCCTTCCACGCATCACGCCACCGACCCCACATGGAGCAAATGGATTGCTCTCATCACACAGCGTGCCCGTATTGGAAACCCGAATCGCCCTGGGATTCTAGAAATTATAACAAACTGGCCTGAAGGTGAGACTTTTGGATTATCTTCTGAAGAAGAGGAAGAGCAAGTGACTCGTGCTGAGGAAGCCCCACCATATAATGAGCTACCGGGGACTGAAAGACGTTATGCCCTCTTCACTGATGGTTCCTGCCGAATTGTAGGCGCTAACCGGAAGTGGAAAGCTGCAGTATGGAGCCCCACATGACAAGTTGCACAAGCTACCGAGGGACAAGGTGGATCGAGTCAGGTTGCAGAGCTTAAAGCCGTCCAGCTGGCTTTGGATATTGCTGAACGAGAGAAATGGCCGAGGCTCTATCTCTACACCGACTCGTGGATGGTAGCTAATGCTCTGTGGGGATGGCTGGTTCGCTGGAGAAAAGCCAACTGGCAGCGCAGAGGGAAAACCATCTGGGCTGCTGAGATTTGGCAGGACATCGCCGCCCGAGTAGAGAAGCTGACCGTGAAGGTTCGACACGTGGATGCGCACATACCCAAGAGTCGGGCTAATGAAGAACATTGCAACAACAAGCAGGTGGACCGAGCTGCCAAGGTGAAAGTATCACAGGTGGATCTGGACTGGCAGCACAAGGGAGAATTATTCCTAGCTCGTTGGGCCCATGATGCCTCTGGTCATCAGGGGAGAGATGCAACATACCGATGGGCCCGTGACCGAGGGGTGGACCTTACCATGGACAGCATTTCACAGGTCATCCACAGTTGTGTGACCTGTGCTGCAATCAAACAGGCCAAGCGGGTGAAGCCTCTGTGGTACGGCTGACGATGGTCAAAGTACAGGTATGGGGAAGCCTGGCAAGTTGATTACATCACCCTTTCCCAAACCCGCCAAGGCAAGCGCTACGTGTTGACCATGGTTGAAGCAACCACTGGATGGCTGGAGACCTACCCTGTGCCTCATGCTACAGCCCAGAACACCATCTTGGGCCTGGAAAAGCAAGTCCTTTGGAGACATGGCACCCCTGACAGGATCAAGTCAGACAACGGGACTCATTTTAAGAACAGCCTCATTAACACCTGGGCCAGAGAACACGGTATCGAATGGATATATCACATTCCTTATCATGCACCAGCTGCCGGAAAAGTTGAACGCTGCAATGGACTACTTAAGACCACCCTAAAGGCACTTGGTGGGGGGACCTTCAAAAATTGGGAAGTGAACTTAGCAAAGGCCACCTGGATGGTCAATACCCGAGGGTCCATCAATCGAGCTGGTCCTGCCGAGTCTGAACCCTTGCACACAGTGGATGGAGATAGAGTCCCTGTGGTACACCTGAGAGGTATTTTAGGAAAGACTGTTTGGATTAATCCCACCTCAGGCAAAGGCAAACCCATCCGTGGGATTGTCTTTGCTCAAGGACCTGGTTGCACTTGGTGGGTAATGCAGAAAGATGGGGAAACCCGTTGTGTACCACAAGGAGCCCTAATCTTAGGTGAGAATGGTGTGTAGGGTTTCATTGTGTATATATATATATATATATGTATGTGTGTGTAGAGTTTAAAGAAGGTATTGATTTGGGATGATGTAGATGGTAATAGAATAAGGGGTGGATAATGTCCTGGGTTGAGGTGTATTCTATTACCATCCTCATGAGCCGTTTAAATCAGGTGGGGCAGTGTTTCCTTGCCTCCTCCCCCCAGACTATCTTTCTGTTAATGGCCCATCATTGTCCTGCTGCACGACTCAGAGATAACTCCCTCCGGACTATCTTCTGTTAATGAGCCTAATCAACACTTGGCCTCATGACTCATTACCCTATTGTGAGATGCTCCACCCAGAGGGAGGAACCAAGCATCCCATCGTGGATATAATCTGGGACTCTGAACACCAGAGAGACCCTTCTCCACTGGATCTCCAGAGGACAGGAGCTACAGAGCCACCACTGGACCTTCTGAGGAAGAGCAGACCTTTTTATTCTACAGGATCACCGCTTCAGAGGACTGCAACCACCACCCTGCCTAACCAGGACTCAGGTTGTATCTTGACTCTGTCAGTTTGAACCAGTGTTTTCTTTTAGTCTTTCTTTTTTCCCTTTTCTTTGATTTTCCCCATTAAATTGTTATTCTGACTTGGTGCCTCCCACTGGTTTGTTTTCAAACTAGTACAGCCCCTCCACGTACATTTCTGTTCGCTCCCAGCACCTCAGAGTTGCCTTTGCCTGATGACTCATCGGCAGGCAGTGAGGCAGATGAGGTTCTGGGCCCAGGTCGTAAGGCAGCTGTAGCCACGAGGCGAAGAAAAAGGCTGCGCCGGTCTCGCCCCTGGACCTTTCAGGACTGCACGGTAACAGTGCGTCCGACCCACTACGGTCGCTTCTTAGAGTCAGTTAAGATGGGAGCATTGGAGGAGGATGACTGGAGGTTATTGGAAACCCTTGGAATGCCAAATAGATCAGAGGATTCTGGAGGTAACCGGGGAGCTGTGAAACTTCATCCACAGGGTGTGCCAGAAGTTCAGGATGGTAGTGATTCCCCAAAAGGGGAGATCCAAGCTTTCCCAGTGTATAAGGCTCTCCCAAATTCAGGGGAGCATGATAAGCATGAGGTAATTGCTTGGAAGGTTGCCCAGGACCTGCAGTCCAAGGTGGCACAACATGGGCTAGGTTCTACTGAGGTTCTGCAGATAATAAGGGTGATAAATACAGATTTGCTTGCTCCATTTGATATCAGACACTTAGGTCAAATTCTATTTCAACCTATACAATTTACAGTTTTTGAGAAAACCTGGAGAAAGCTGGCCTACAAGGCTGCATTAGGGAATATGCAGCTCCCTGGTGCCGATCCTAGATGGACAGCAGGAATGGATGCTTTGATGGGGACTGGTCCCTTCTCTGATCCCAGTCTACAGGGTACTTTGTCCTCTAGTGTCCTGCAGCAAGTTCAAAAGGTCGGCATAGCCGCCCTGTTGAAAACCATGGAGTTGTCTGTACCCAGAAAGTGATATACTGAAATAGTTCAAGGGAAATCAGAGTCATTCCTCTTCTTTGTAGAGAAAGTCGCTGCTTCTCTCGAGAAGCAGGTTGAGGATGATGGGTTAAGACAGATGTTGTTAAGGCAGTTAGTGAGAGATAACGCAAATGAAGAGTGCAGAAAAATCATAGATGCCTTACCAGGGGATCCTGAGGTAACAGACATGGTCAAAGCCTGCGCTAAGGTGGGATCTGGGAACCAGAAAAGGTCTGCTTTAGCTGCGTTCCTGCAGCCTGTTCACGCATCTTCTGGTCGTGAACCAAAGCAACCAAAACAGGCGAAAAAAAGGAAGGGGCCTAGGCCAAGCCAAAAAGAGAACCCACCAATCCCCCAGTGCAAGAGGTGTGGCAGGCCAGGGCATTGCTCCGACTATTTGTCGGGAAACTTCCGCCGGGGTGCAAGGAGGGGGAATTGCTCTCCGATGCAGTCTCTCCCCCAGAGAGTGGCACAGGTACAGGCACAGGCCTACCCAGACACCCTAGAGACAGCACCCAGGGAGCAGACAGCACCCAGGGATTAGATGTTTTTGACGTCCACACCGCAGCCACAGTCGTCTTAGACTCTAGCGGTATTTATAACGTTCCCTTGGATGCATATGGACCCTTAGCCCAGGGATCCAGTGCAATGCTGGTGGGAAAACCTGATGTTGCCCATCAAGGAATCTTAGTGCACTCAGGAGTTATTGATGCTGACTTTAAAGGTCAGATTTGCGCTATGGTCTCCACGCAAAAACCCCCTGTCACTATTCCTGAAAAGACCTGCCTTGCTAAATTAGTGCCTTTTAAGTCTTGTGTCCCCAGGATAGAACAACAAACTCACGAAGATAATGGCAGTGGATCTACGGGACTTCCGCAGGCCTTCTGGACTGCAGACATCTCTGACCAAAGGCCACAGATGACATGTACCCTGGTCCTGCCAAGCGCCCGTCCACCCCGGATTCAGCTTCGAGGTTTGATTGATATGGGTGCTGATGTAACTATCATCTCCTTCTCTGCATGGCCTCCCTCATGGCCTTTAGCCCCGGTGGGATCGGCCATCGCAGGAGTAGGAGGAACCACACAGAACTATTTAAGTGAACGGCCTGTGGTGGTGAAGGATTCAGAAGGGCACCCAGCTATGATTAGGCCTTATGTTGCTACCACTTCCCTTAACCTTTGGGGACGGGACATGTTCGCAGCTTGGGGCATACAGATTGGGAGAAATTTTTAGGAGGGGTCGCTGTGCGTAAGGGCGCACAGTATCCTACACTGCCTTTGCAGTGGTTGATTAACGCACCAATCCGAGTCAGACTCTGCTCAGTTAGTTGAATTAAGAGCTGTTATCATGGCTTTTCAATGATTCTCACAGGAACCTTTGAATTTGGTTACTGAAGCTGACTAGAAAAAGCTTTGTATACAGTTAATCACCTTACAGTGCCATAAAATTCAAATAAACCTATTATTCTGAAGCATTTTCTCTCATTGCAGTCTGCAGGTGAGACACAACTGCCCCGGGAAAAAGTCTGGGTGCAAAATCTACTCACTAACCAGTGGGAAGGCCCGCATGAGCTTATCGCTTGGGGTCGTGGGTATGTTTGCGTTTCCACAGATACTGAGGTACGGTGGCTACCTTCAAAATGCGTTCGCCCTGACCTACGGCACCAGAGGCGGAACAGGCAACCTCCAAATGATGACCAGAACACCAACCATCCAAATGGCGACCAGAATGTAGATCATCAGCCTAATGACTCTTCTGATGATGACCAGGATGTCAACCATCAGGCAGATGGTCCTTCCACAAGCAGAGACTGGGATGGTCCTTCTACAAGCAGAGACTGAACTTTAAAATTCTTGTTATGGAGTCAGATAGTTAAAGCCTTAAGGACATATTTAGAATTAATAACTGATGTAGATTTCTATTTGGCATTAATAGTAGAGTTGTTATCTTATAAAACAAAAAGGGGGAATTGTAGATACAAACATGCTGCTAGGAAGGATTTTCTTGCTATTTTCTAAGTCCGTGAGAGACTTTTCTCTCTCACAGAAGAGGTAGCAGGGAATGTAAACAACCAAGCCACCTGCAACCTTGAAAAGTCTTGTTTATGGTATAGTAGAAAAATATTTTGACAATGGATGTTTTAGGATTTTAGCCAATCACCCCCAAGGGGTGGCTGATCCTTTGTCCAATTAGACTATGAAGAAAAAAGTCTATAAGAGTTTTTAAAATAATTAAATAAATCAATCTTGCTGCACAATTCCTGCCTGCTGGATCTTCTCTCCTCCTCCTCCCTTATGGCTGCGGGACACGGTGATGTACCCTAGGGCCCAGGCCTGCGGTAATACATGAATGGGTCCCTCAAAACCCAGATTTGCGAGATTTGTCAAGAGACATCCATGACATGGGTTCAAGCCCTGCCTATAGCCTTACTGAGAGTCCGCATACAGCCAAGGCGAAGGGACAACATAAGTCCCTATGAAATATTATATGGCAGGACATACCAGGTTCCACACATCCCGGGGGAAATTCATATGAGAGGTAAAAATGATTTGCAGAAGTATTTAATGTCTCTGAGTTCTACTTTGCAGAAGCTCCAGATTTGTCGTGTTATCCAAACCAATAGGATTGGACACTCCTGCTCATCCATTCAAGCCTGGAGACTGGGTCTACATCAAGTGGTGGGACAGCAACCCCTTGCAAGCCAAGTGGAAGGGACCATTCCAAGTTTTGCTGACCACTCTTACTGCGGTAGAGGTTGCTGGCAAGGGACCGTGGATTCACTACTCCAGGGTGAAGAAAGCTTCTGCTCCCAAAATCACCAAGAAGACAGAGACTGATACAAATCAGAAAGATGCAGTCTAAACTGTCTTTTACATGTTTGCTGTTTGCCCAACTGGAAATCATGGTTCAAGGTTCGCCCCATGATTTACATAGGACTGTGGTCCAAAATGTGTCCAAGGTTCTTAGTGGACCAAAGTGGGAGAATTAAGAAAGATTTGGATGAAATTTGGAAAGGAACGCAAATTCTACATGAAGTACCTTCTAGAAATAACACCTTAAAATTTGGTCATATTTTTGATACCCTCACTTCATGGTTACCAAACTGGGCCTGGGTAAAAGAAACATTTACAATAGCTGCAATTGTAGTTATCATCTGTGAAATAGCCTGTGGAGCAGCCAGTTGTGTAAACCGGTTCTGCGGGTAAAGTACAGTAGAGACTAGACAAGGTAGAGTTTTGTTAGTCTCTAAAAGGGGGCAAATGATGCCATGAAGATTTTTTGCCTTTTCTTTTATACCCCTGTTATACCTTTTTACAACTTCTGTATTCTTAGTGCTTTTTGCCTACATTCTTGGACTTGTTTGTCAAGCTGAGAGACTAAACATTTTAGAAGCTTCATAGGTAGAGGATAGTGTGCCCCAGACCCCAAGGTCCTCTCCAGAACACATTCTGTAAACTAAGATAGAACCATGCAGGGGAAGGTTCCTTGGGGAGGAGGGAGCTCATTCAAGCCTCTCATTGGGGAATTTTTGATAGATATGCTAATTAGTAAGACCTATAATGTTATACCAGATCTTTTGGGGGTGTGCTGGTGTGGTGTGCATTGGGGTGCATTTGACCTGGACGTGGTGCACCTAAGGATCCTTAAAATAAATATCAAGGTAAAATCCCTTTTTCCCCTTCTAACCATGTTTGACTCAATTTTAAGACCAGGAAAAGGCACCAAGGGGAGCAAAGACTATGAAGGAGGGACAAGAAGTATCTGGCCTGGAGTTGAGCCTGAGAAAGCCAGAGGGAAAGTGTTTTCCTTAAGTGTTTGTCTTTTTTTTTCCCCCATGTCCTGGTTCCAGCCCAGATCAGTGGGAGGGGGCATGGCCAAGAAATTGTGTTATTCAATACCATCTTATGTCATTGCCAGGTGTGGGGAAAAAGGACTCCCTCTCACTTCCAAGAAGAAAGGACATTCCTTTCTGGTTTGTGGTGGCCAGTGAGCCTATGTAACAAGGGACAAAGAGAGTCCTCTGGTGAGACAGTCCCTAGTATCAGAGAACCTCCCCAGGTTGGGTGAGAAAAGAAGCTTCCCGCAGAATGCTCTGTTCTTTTATGGTAATGTACCCCAGTTCTGCTTCCCTGGTTGGCCGTTGACCTCTCCACCCGTCTTGGGGTGACTTTGTGACGTATATCCCCTATCGCAGCCCCCTGCCCAGGAATTAATTTTCTGCCTTTCTATGCCTTTAAACTGAGCCTGAGAGGGAAGAGGAAAACCTGAACAAAACTTCTTCAAAGCAGTTTACAGCTTGTTCAAGGTCACACAGAGATAGAGACTTTTTTTTCAGCTGCGGCAGCAGAGCGAGAGTGGGGAAGGTACCCGGATTGCTTTTGGCCAGTTTTTCAGCTCCTTTTTCTTTTTCCGGAGAGAGACGGAGAGTTGAACTTTTGTTTTTCCTGGGACTTGGGTTTTTCTTTTCTTTTTTTTCCTCTGCTGTACTTTTTCAACATCAGAATACATCGGGAGGACTTTCCACCGAGGCCTTGGCCCTGGAGGTGGGCCCACCACCCCATCCCAGCTCCAAGGTGAGGGAGAGAGATCTGCGGAAGGACTCTAAAAATTTTCCCAGGTTTTTCTCTCCACAGCAAGAGATTTTATTATTTAGCATCATTATCCCTTTTCTTGTGTGTTTGTTAAATAAATAGTTTTTATCTCTTTCACTTTCCTTTGAGGAAAATTTATTTTTTTTTCCTGAACCTGGTGGGGGAGGGGTGGTTGTGACCTGCCCTCTCTCAGAGGATATATTTCTAAATTTGGCCAAACAGGAACAGCCCCCTTATATGTCCCATGCCCTAGAAATTTCTCCACTCCAGGTTCCCCCCATTGGCCCTTGCCCCTCGCCACTTCCCCAGAGCTTCCCCATTGGCTCCCATTCCATAGTCCTGCCTGTGTACTGCCCCCGTGCCCTCAGATCATTGGTCTCTGATGCTCGCCCCGCTCCCATACTTAAACCTTGTCTCTCCATTGTCTTTTGTCTTTGTCCTTTGATCCCTTCACGGTGTGGCTGCAACAAACCTTCGACTGTGGAACTCTACATGGAGACCCTTCCTGCCTCTTTGCCATCGACTCATATTACTGGAGCTATCCGTTTGTGTGTGCACGCGTGTGTGAGTGCGTGATGGTCCTGCCGAGCGGCTTCACTAAGGAGATGCTTTTGGAAGGTCACAGCACCCCGCACTACAGCACAGCAAAGCCGCGCGCGAAGAGCGACACTGGTTGGAGGAAAGCATGGCAGGCAGAGGTTCTGTCCACCATTTTTTTTATTGTCCTGGGCTTGGTGAGCATCTTCTATGTAAATCACTGTCACGGTTTAAGCCCAGCTGGAGATTAAGCACCATGCAGCTGCTCACACGACCTCCACTCTCTCCCCCAACCCTGGTGGAAGTAAAACTTGTATGTTGAGAAAAGAACAGTTTAATAATTGAAAAGAAAATAAAATGCAGTAAGAATGATGCCTTAGGTTTTAACTTTTATATTTTTTAAATCCTGTACTGCTTAGTGTGTAACTCTGAAGTTTCTTGTAGCCTGTTAATTTCTGCTCTGTCATGCTAGGTAGACATAACAAAGCCTCTCCAGGCCTGCTCTCCAAGGACACTCAGACTGTCCTAGACCCAAAAAGAATAAACCAAAAGCCTTTGAGAGGGGGGCAAGCTGAGGGGGAATTACATCATTAAACTGAAGCTTTAATTGGAGAATTAACCCTGATATGCAAACGAACCAAACCTATAAAAGTGTGAAGAACTCGTGACCTGTCCTCCATCTTGGGGTCCATCTTGGCAATAGCCCCTGGCTCCCCAGGGTGTACCTTTGAAGGCCTTTCAAATAAATACCTACCTTTATTCCCTTACTCCTGTCTAGTCTCTGTTTATAGGTGGCCTCTCAAGGCATCAATAATGGTAAATGATAATAAGGGGAAAAAAAGTGATACACAATGCAGTTGCTCACCACCCACTGACTGATGCCAGACCCCCTTCCCAAACCCAGATTGGCTGCCCTTCTGGGTAACTTCCCCCAGTTTATATACTGGGCATGATATTCTATGGTGTGGAATATCCCTTTGGTCAGTTTGGGTCACCTGTCCTGGCTATGCTCCCCCTCAGTTTGTTTTTTTTTGTGTACCTCCTCACTGGCAGACCATGAGACAAGAAAAAAAAGTCCTTAACTCAGGATAAACATGACTAAGCAAAAAACCAAAACACCAGTGGGTTATCAACACCATCCTCATTCCGAATCCAAAACAGCACTGTACTAGCTACTGAGACTGAAACCCTCTCTTTGTACACTTTTGTTATTAGTATTAGTATTAGTATTGTTTCTGTTTCTGTTTCTGTTACTGTTAGTTTCTGTGGATACAATATTGCTGCTAGCAAGAATTTTCTTGCTTCTTTCTAAGCCCATGGGATACTTTTCTCTCTCACAGAAGATATTGCAGAAGTTCTATAAACTATGAACACCTGCGACCTTGTAAAACTATGTTTATAGTATAGTAGAAAATATTTTGACAATGGATGTTTTAGGATTTTAGCCAATCACCCCAAGGGGTGGCTGGTCCTTTGTCCAATTAGACTAGGAAGAAAAAAGTCTATAAAAGAGTTTGTAAAATAGTTAAATAAATCAATCTTGCTGCACAATTCCTGCCTGCTGGATCTTCTCTCCTCTCCTCCCTACGGCTGCGGGATACAGTAATATTTGGTGACCCTGAAGTGATCTGCACGCTGCGACGTGTCCTGCATGCTGCGAGCCAAGCTGAATTTCTCTAGAGGCATGCTGTTCCCTTCCCCCCCCGAACTGGGATGTCCAACAGGACTGAGAAAATGGTGAACAGCGGTTTAAAACCCGATGCTGTGCTAACGGTCTGGAAAGGTGTTTTCAGTATAATGTGCACCTCCATTCCTGAAAATTCACTTTGTGAGTTATTAGACTGGGCTGCCCTGCATGGCATTTCCCCGGACAGAGACACCGCCCTGGATTTTGCGCTGTGGCAGGAGATAGGCTGTGCTATCCTGCACAACCTTCCATCTGGGGATCCAGCAGTGCTAGAATTATTAGGCATATGGTGATTTTTATTTAACCTGCTGATAGACCTTGACTGTGGCAGCAGAGCTGGCTCGCCTGCTTCGGTGATGAGTGACAGAGAGATATCTGAAGGAGAGAGATCCAAAAAATCCGCCCCATCTCCACAGGCGGAGAATGCCCCGGAGACTGCACCGGGTCACCCTTCGCTGCTGCAGGACCCCACGCCACCCAAGGACCCTGCTCTGGCAAAGAAGCTAGCGGGGGTGTCGGGGCAGCCGGAGAGCATTCGGCTCAGTGGCGGCCACTGTTTTCCGGGGCTGAGGTTGGGGGGTCTAACGTCCTGGACCCCCATGGCAGCTCCTAGCCAGGCTGCGCACACACCTGCTGTGCTGAGAATGCCTGGATACAGATTGCCCCTCTCCACAGAGCCTGACGGTGCTGTGGAAAAGCAGAACTGAGCAACTGACCTTCTAATGCAGCATCCGCCTTTGCTGACAGAGCTGCCGAACATATCACGGCAGCTATCGGAGCTCCTCAGCTTGCAAAAGCAGCTGTTGCAGCTGCCAGAGGCGCCCCTCCATGCAGAGCATTCCGCACCTGCGCCGCCCCCCACAAGAGACGTGGCTCCGAACCCGGAAGTAGCGCGACCAGCATCTCCAAACCCGGAACCCGCGGCGGTGGCAGTCCTGGTCCAGGCGTTATCCACCAGCGCAGTGCTGGAGCTCCAGCTGGCAGCGAAGCCAAGACCAGTGATGGAAGAGGCGGCTGCAGCCGCCACACCCCTGCCAGGAGCGGCTCCGAATACTGCTGCTCCACAGGAAACAAGCTCTGCACGTGGCTGAAGCACCAGAGACAGCAGCAGTAGCTTCAGCACCAAATCGGTTGAACCCAGCCGAAGTCGCGTCCCAGAAAGAATCTGCAGTTCAAACTGCAGCTCAGCCGACTCCAGCCTGTGCTGTCAGTTTCTCTTCTGGTCAGTCCATCCCTCCCTGCCCACCTTTGTTCGTTCACGGCACCTCAAAAGTGCCTTTAACCGACAATTCATCATTGGGGATGAGGCAGAGGAGGCTTTGGCCCAAGGTCATAAAGCGGCTGTAGCCTGGAGGCGAAAGAAAAGGCTGCTCCCGTCTCGCCCTTGGACCTTCCCGGACTGCACTGTGACAGTGCGTCCGAGACACTACAATCGCTTCTGGGAGTCACTTAAGATGAGGGCTTTGGAGGAGGGTGACTGGAAATTATTGGAAACACTTGGGATTCCAAGCAGAGTTGAGGATCCTGAGAGTACTCGAGAAGCTGTTACACTGCATCCACAGGCTGTGCCAGTAGTTCAGGATGGTAGTGACGCCCTCAAAGGGGAGATCCAAGCTTTCCCAGTGTATAAGGCTCTCCCAAATTCAGGGGAGCATGACAAGCAGGAGGTGATTGCTTGGAAGGTTGCACAGGATCTACAATCCAAGGTTGCACAACATGGGCTTGGTTCTGCTGAGGTTATGCAGATAATAAGGGTGATAAATACAGATTTGCTCTCTCCATTTGATATCAGACACTTAGGTCAATATCTATTTCAACCTGTACAATTTTCAGTTTTTGAAAATACTTGGAGAAAGCTGGCCTACAAGGCTGCAGTAGGGAATATGCAGCTCCCTGCTGTAGATGTGCAGTGGGGATAGATGCTTTGATGGGGACTGGTCCCTTCTCTGATCCCAATATTCAGGGTACCTTTCCCTCTAGCGTCCTGCAGCAAGCTCAACAGGTCGGCATGGCTGCCCTGTTGAAAACCATAGAGTTGTCTGCTCCTAGAAAGCGATATACTGAAATAATTCAAGGGAGATTAGTCATACCTCTTTTGTAGAGAAAGTCGCTGCTTCTCTCGAGAAGCAGATTGACAATGACAGGTTAAGGCAGATGTTGTTAAGGCAGTTAGTGAGAGATAATGCAAACGAGGAGTGCAGAAAAATCATAGATGCCTTACCAGGAGAACCTGAGCTCACAGACATGGTCGAGGCCTGCTCTAATGTGGGATCTTGTCACAATCCGCTTATACAAGCGAGGGACGTGATGGTTCGTTTATAGATCTCAGAGTGCAAAAGGACACAAGGGATTTCAGTTTTAATCAAAACAGTGCACCTTTATTAAGTGCTCACAACACGGTAATGCAATAGAGGAGAGAAAGAGAGAGAGAGATAAAGAAAAGAAAAAACAAAGTAAAAGAGTAGAGAGGAAGAAGGGGGGGTAATAGCTACCAACGGATGAGACGAAGTCCTCGTGGCCTTCTGCCAATGGATTCGTCTTCTTTCCGTGGGGAGATCGCATATCAGTTATTTCAGAAAGTCCCTTTATAGTCTTTTTCAGAAGCGAGGGGCAACTGGCCAAGACCATATTTATGTTTCATAATAACATTGCAAAACTAGAGGCTAGCAGTAACTATCACAGGTACATACCAAGCATGCCTTTTATAGGCAATACTGTCTGCCATGGTTTGTGGCCTAGCAGCTGACGTGAGTTAAGCAGTGCTCTCACTTCTGCTTCCTAGCTGTATCTCCACCTCTCTTTCATTTCCCCAAGAGGTGGAGAGATCTACAGACATTGTTATGAGGCCTGTTGGTTTGGGAAACAGGTACAGGACAGGTGTACAGGACAGGTGTTCTGGTTTGGCCAAATTTAGAAATATATCCTCTGAGGGAAGGCACAACCACCCCTCCCCCACATGGTTCAGGAAAAAAATAACTTTTCCTCGAAGGAAAGTGAAGGAGATAAAACTATTTATTTACCAAACACACGGGAAAAGGAAAATAATGCTAAATAATAAAATCTCTCACTGTGGAGGAAAAAAAACCTGGGAAAGTGTTAGAGTCCTCCCTTTGGTCTCCTTGGAGCTGGGGCTTGGCTCAGGGCCAGGCCCTCTGCGCTTGGTGGAAAGTCCTCCTGATGTGCTCTAATATTGTAGCAATCCAGTAGAAAAGGGAGAAAATCCAAAATTCCAGAGAAGGGAAAAAAAAAATTCAACTCTTAGTCTCTCTCCAGAGAAAAAGACGCAGAACCACTGGCCAAAAGCTGACTGGAAAAACAGCAAACCGGGTGCCTCCTCCCTCCTCTGATGCAGCTGGGAAAAAACGCTATCTCTGTGTGTGACCTTGAACAAGCTGCAAAATGCTTTGAAAAAGTTTTGCTCAGTTTTTTCCTTCCCCCTCTCAGGCTCAGTTTAGAGGCATAGAAAAGCACAAAGTTAATTTCTGGGCATAAGCAGCGATATGGGATACACATAATAAGGTCACCCCAAGACATTCCACACCTTATCCCATATTATAGGCTCAATGCCCAAACTAAGATAGTCTAATTCTACACACACATTAATACATATATATATATATACACAGCTATATACGAACAGTGACAGTGACAATCAGCAAGCAGGGGTATACAAGCATTTCACACTACAGGTGGTTTTCATACAACAATCAGATCTCCCTGCGGTACACAACGTGTTGTTCCGTCTTTCTGCATTACCCACCATGTGCAACCAGGTCCCTTAGCAAAGACAACCCCAAGGATGGGTTTGTCTGTACTCGAGGCAGAATTTATTCACACAGTCTTTCCTAACAGACCTCTGACATGCACTACTGGGACCTTATCTCCATCTACTGTATGCAGGGATTCAGATTGGCCTGGACCAGCTCTATTGGTGGAACCTCGGGTGTTAACTAACCAGGTGGCCTTTGCTAGATGCTGTTCCCAATTTTTGAAAGTTCCCCCACCTAGTGCTTTCAAAGTGGTTTTCAACAATCCATTGCACCATTCCACTTTGCCTGCAGCTGGTGCATGGTAAGGGATGTGGTACACCCACTCAATGCCATGTTCTCTAGCCCAGGTTAAGCCAGGAATAAGGCTATTCTTAAAATGAGTCCCATTGTCAGATTAAATTCTCTCAGGGGTGCCATGCCTCCAAAGGACTTGCTTTTCAAGGCCCAGGATGGTGTTACGGGCAGTAGCGCGAGGCACAGGGTAGGTCTCCAGCCATCCAGTGGTGGCTTCTACCATTGTGAGCACATAGTGCTTGCCTTGGTGGGTTTGAGGCAGTGCGATGTAATCAATCTGCCAGGCCTCCCAATACTTGTATTTGGACCATCGCCCACCATACCACAGGGGCTTCACCCGCTTGGCCTGCTTGATCGCAGTGCATGTCTCACAGTCATGGATAACCTGGGAGATACAGTCCATGGTTAGATCCACCCCTCGATCTTGTGCCCACCTATAGGTGGTATCTCTGCCTTGATGACCTGAGGCATCATGGGCCCATTGAGCTAGGAACAACTCTCCCTTGTGTTTCCAGTCCAAGTCTACCTGTGACACTTCTATCTTTGCAGCCTGATCTACCTGCTTGCTGTTTTGGTGTTCTTCATTAGCCCTACTCTTGGGGACATGGGCATCTACATGGCGGACTTTCACAACCAGCTTTCCTACTCAGGCAGCGATGTTTTTCCACTCTTCAGCAGCCCAGATTGGTTTTTCCCCTACGCTGCCAATTAGTTTTTTCCCACTTTTCCAGCCATCCCCACAGAGCATTGGCTACCATCCATGAATCAGTGTAGAGGTATAGCTTTGGCCACTTCTCTCTTTCAGCAATGTCCAGGGCTAGTTGAACAGCTTTGAGTTCAGCGAGTTGGCTTGATCCACCGTTTCCCTCAGTAGCTTCTGCAACTTGTCGTGTGGGACTCCATATGGCCGCTTTCCACTTTCGTTTCATCCCTATAATGCGACAAGAACCATCGGTGAAAAGAGCATAGTGTGTGTCTTCTGATGGCAGTTGGTTGTACGGTGGAGCTTCTTCAGCGCATGTCACTTGTTCTCCTTCATCAGTGAGACCAAAGTTTTCACCTTCAGGCCAGTTTGTGATTATTTCCAAAATCCCAGGGCAATTAAGTTTTCCGATACAGGCGCGCTGTGTAATGAGAGCAATCCATTTGCTCCATGTGGCATTGGTGGCGTAGTGTGTAGAGGGAACCTCTGCTTTGAACATCCACCCCAGCACTGGTAGTCGGGGTGCCAGAAGGAGTTGTGCCTCAGTGCCAATTACCTCTGAGGCGGCTTGGACTCCTTCAAAGGCTGCCAAGATTTCCTTCCCTGTTGGAGTGTAGTTGGCTTCAGACCCTCTGTAGCTTCGGCTCCAAAATCCCAGCGGTCGACCTTGAGTCTCACCAGACACCTTCTGCCAAAGGCTCCAGGACAAACCATGGCTCCCGGCTGCAGAGTAGAGCACGTTCTTCACTTCGGGTCCTGTCCTGACTGGGCCAAGGGCTACAGCATGAGCGATTTCCTGCTTAATTTGGGAAAAAGCTTGCTGCTGTTCGGGGCCCCAATGGAAATTGTTCTTCTTGCGGGTAACCAGATAAAGAGGACTCACAATCTGGCTGTACTCAGGAATATGCATCCTCCAAAAGCCTATGGCACCTAGGAAAGCTTGTGTTTCCTTCTTGTTGGTTGGTGGAGACATTGTGGTGATCTTATTGATGACCTCAGTGGAAATCTGATGCAATCCATCTTGCCATTTCACTCCCAGGAACTGGATCTCTCGGGCAGGTCCCTTGACTTTGCTCTTCTTGATGGCAAAACCATCTTCCAGGAGAGTTTGGATGATTTTCTCTCCTTTCTCAAATACCTCCGATGCCGTGTTCCCCCACACAATGATGTCATCAATGTACTGCAGGTGTTCTGGAGCCTCACCCTTTTCTAGTGCAGTCTGGATCAGTCCATGGCAAATGGTGGGACTGTGCTTCCACCCCTGGAGCAGTTGGTTCCAGGTGTACTGCACACCCCTCCAGATGAAGGCAAACTGAGGCCTGAACTCTGCTGCCAGAGGAATGGAGAAAAATGCATTAGCAATGTCAATAGTGGCGTGCCACTTCGCTGCTTTGGACTCCAGCTCATACTGGAGCTCCAACATGTCCGGCAAAGCAGCGCTCAATGGTGGAGTCACTTCATTCAAGCCACGATAGTCCACAGTCCATCTCCATTCTCCTTCCAATTTGCGCACAGGCCAAATGGGACTATGGAAGGGTGAGTGGGTCTTGCTGAACACCCCTTGGCTCTCCAGCTCACGGATCATCTTGTGGATGGGAATCACAGCATCTCGAGTTGTCCGATACTGTCAGCGATGCACAGTCGAAGTAGCAATTGGTACTCTTTGTTCTTCCACCTTCAGAAGGCTGACTGCAGACGGGTTCTCTGATAGCCCAGGCAAAGTGTTCAATTGCTTACTGCCCTCTGTCTCCACAGCAGCTATTCCAAAAGCCCACTTGAGTCCCTTTGGGTCTCTAAAATACCCATTCCAGAGGAAGTCTATGCCCAAAATGCACGGCGCCTCTGGGCCAGTCACAATGAGATGTTTCTTCCACTCATTTCCAGTCAGGCTCACCTCAGCTTCCACCAAGGTCAAATCTTGTGATGCACCTGTTACATCAGAAATAGAAACAGATTCTACCCCCACATTCTGCGATGGGATTATTGTACACTGCGCACCAGTGTCAACCAAGGCATCATATTTTTGTGGTTCTGATGTACTAGGCCAATGAATTCACACGGTCCAAAAAACACGGTTTTCCCTAACCTCTACCTGGCTAGAGGCAGGGCCCCTCTAGTCCTGGTTATCTTTCTTTCCCTGGGCCTGCATCTTAGAGGTTCCTTCATGGGAATCGGACATGCCATCGTCTTTTCCATCCTTTCCGGCAGTTTGGCTACAGGCAACTGGAGCTACTTCCTTTTTGGTAGAACTTCGTTTTTGAGACTTGCGCTCCTTCAATTCACGCACTCGTGCTGCCAAAGCAGACGTGGGTTGTCCACCCCACCTCTTCGTGTCTTCCCCACTGTCACACAGGAAATCCCACAGCCTACTTTGTGGGATGTTCCTTCTCTCTGGGGAACATCTGCTTTTGGTATCAGAATCTCCAATCTGTACTGCTGAGATTTGGAGAAGGCACTCTTTAATCTTCTGGTGATTCTTCTTTATTTCATCTTCCATTTTCTGCATACGTGTTTCCACAGCTGCGATCCTTGCATGTGTTGGGCCATGCACAGAGTCTGCATATGCTCGGAGCTTCACTGCCATATCCCGCCCGGTCTCATTCGCACCGTAGTCCAATTTCATTATTGCTAAAGCAGAAGCGTATTCTTGTGGCCCAAGTTGTATGAGTTTTCGCCACATATATGGAATAACTCTGGCCAGGTCTGGACTTCTCAATCCTGGGTCATTTGCGAAGACAACCTCTACCACCCCTAGTTCTCTCAGGCATTGGATCCCTTGTTCTATGGTCTTCCACGGGGTTTGCTGCATGTAGAGATCATCTCCGCACATATATCTTTCGCCCACGCCTGTCAAGACCCGTCTCCTGACACTGGCAGAGGCAGGATCCCTTATCATCGCTTGGTCAATCACTGGATCATGTGACAGGGATCCCAAATGCCTCGCTTCAGCACCGTCCAGCATCACATCATCACCTGCCGCATCCCAAATACGAACCATCCAACTTATTATGGATTCATCGAACCTTCGGGTGTAGTCCTTTCTTAGGCTGTGAAGGTCCTTTATGGACATGGACTCAGTAATGGTTTCTATGCCTGAGTCCATTGGTAGTTTTGAGGTTCCTTCCCCTGCATCCTTTGAGGTTCCTTCCCCTGCACTGTCCTCATCTTTCACTGGGCGATCAGTTTTGGTTGTGTTTTTTCCTTATGACAGGAGCCACTGTCAGTGGCTTAGACTCTCCATCTGGTTTGGGCTTGCTGTCTGGTTTATCTGCAGCCTGAGTGACTGCAGGGGTGTCTTCAGGCTTTGCTGATTTATCTTCCTGCCCCTCTACCATTACCTGCTGCAGTGTGCGATAGGCATATGCCAAAGCCCAACATATTACAAGGATCTTGTTCTCATTAGAATTGCCATTGTATTTCTCTTTCAGATATTTCCCCACATCAGCTGGTTTCTGAACTTGTTCAGGGGAAAAATTGCAAACCATTGGGTCAGAGAATTTCTTCAGGATTTGGCCTATATCCTCCCATTCCCCACACCACTCAGGATGTTCCACCTCTGGGTCAGGTGTCTCAGCAGTCACCCTGGAAATCTGAGCTCTCATTCTAGACAAGCTGCCAACCACATAGAGGAAGCTTACCAGATAAAATACCAGAAATACGAGGAAGGTGGTCTCTTTAACATCCAGGGGATACTGAACATTCTCAAAAGATAAGCTATCAAATTTAAAGGGGAGGGAAACCCCGACTCCTCCTCCTCTAACAATCTGGGTGCAGTTACTAATAAATTCCCAAAACAGGCTACCGAAGCTAGGACTGGGGTTAGGACGGAGAAACCACATATCATACACACCTCGAACAGCTGCCTGTACCTCTGTCAACTTCTTATAAATCATTATCACCGAGCACAGCAAAATAGAAATCCTGATTCGTCTCCCTTCTCTGTAAAATTTACATATCAGGGACAAGATTGGAGCAAGTTGTGGATAGGCAAACAACCCTAGGGACCAAAAAAGCACTAGTACCTCAATGAAGCCTAAGGACCAGAAAGACATGAGTACATCAAGCCAGAGAGACATTATGAACTCAACCAGCATGGTGACTACTTTACCCCAACACAGAATAAGTAAATTCAAACCAAAATGTAATTACTACAGGTTTTTTCACTTTCCTTCAAGCACCGCAGTTGGGCACCACTAAATTTGTTCCGGTTTGGCCAAATTTAGAAATATATCCTCTGAGGGAAGGCACAACCACCAGTTCCCCCACATGGTTCGGGAAAACATAAATTTTCCTCGAAGGAAAGTGAAGAAGATAAAACTATTTATTTAACAAACACATGGGAAAGGAAAATAATGCTAAATAATAAAATCTCTCACTGTGGAGAAAAAACCTGGGAGAGTGTTAGAGTCCTCCCTTTGGTCTCCTTGGAGCTGGGGCTTGGGCCAGGGCCAGGCCCTCTGCGCTTGGTGGAAAGTCCTCCTGATGTGTTCTGATGTTAAAGCAATCAAGCAGTCCAGTAGAAAAGGGAGAAAATCCAAAATTCCAGAGAAGGAAAAATTCAACTCTCAGTCTCTCTCCGGAGAAAAAGAAGCTGAACCCCTGGCCAAAAACTGACTGGAAAAACAGCAAGCCCGGTGCTTCCTCCCTCCCCTGCCGCAGCTGGAAAAAACCGCTATCTGTGTGTGACCTTGAATAAGCTGCAAACTGCTTAGAAAAAGTTTTGCTTAGTTCTTTCCTTCCCCCTCTCAGGCTCAGTTAAGAGGCATAGAAAGGCACAAAAATTAATTTCTAGGCATAGGCAGCGATATGGGATACACATCATAAGGTCACCCCAAGAACACAGGTCATTCCTTTCCGCATCAGCGCAGTCCTTTCCTCCTAGGCAGCAAGAATGGCGCAGTCCATTGTGACCTGCACTAATTTCCTCAGGAATGCGTACCAGTTCCCAGAGGGTACACCTGCAGGCAAAACTTGACAGACATCCCACCTCAGCCAGGCCAGGACTCCTGTGTTCAGTCTCTGTCCTTGGCAATGATCGTGAGGCAGATGAGGGATCTTCAGACCATCTGTTACCGATCTGGAAACCAGAAAAGGCCTGCTTTGGCTGCACTTCTGCAGCCTGTTCACGCATCTTCTGGTTGTGAACCAAAGCAACCCAAACACGTGAAAAAATGGAAGCGGCGTAAGCCAAAAGAGAACACAGCGATCCCCTAATGCAAGAGGTGTGGCAGGCCAGGGCATTGCTTGGACTACTGTAGATCTCAGACTTATACCGATGGTCGGCCAGTGTCGGGAAACTTCTGCCGGGGTGCAAGGAGGGGGAATTGCTTTCCGATACAGTCTCTCCCCTAGAGGGTGGCACAGGTACAGGCACAAGCCTACTCAGCCACCCTACAGACAGCACCTAGGGATCAGATGGTTTTGACATCAGCAGTAGTTGTCTTAGACTCTAGTGGTATTTATAAGGTTCCCTTGGGTGCATATGGACCCCTAGCCCAGGGATCCAGTGCAATGCTGGTAGGAAAACCTGACGTTACCTGTTGCTGTGACCCATTCCACTGCGGGGCTGGGGAAGAGTGATGCCAATCAATCCCAGCCCATCCCCTGGATCGAGTTTCCCGAAGAGGCAGACTCAGAGGGTGGGTCAATGGGCGGCTCAGAAGCCTAAGCTGCACCCCCCAGGGCGGCGCCCGGGTACAAGCCGCCTCCTCCAGTTCGGGAAAATTCTTGGTTACTCGGTTGTTCATTGGTTCTCTGCTATAACTCCTGCCTCTCGGTTTCCCCCAGTGGTTCTTGTTAAATTGTACCCTCCCCCTGGCTTGTAACTCATTGGTTGTTTTCCCCTTTCACTGTGGTTTTAAAACTCTCTATAAAACTGAGGACAAGCCTCGGGGGATCTTCCCATCGCATTCCATCCCTTCTGAGCTTGTTCGGGTTTCGAAACTTCTAACAATAAACCTGTTAGGAGTCAGACCAGAACAACCTCTCTCTTCCTTTGTCTCCAAGCTAATGTGAGCCGATACCATCGGCTCCTGCCGTGTTCCCTCTGCAAAGAAGCCAGCTAGCTAGCTCAGCCAGCAGCTCTTTTCCTGATGCCGAAGTCGCTTCAGCGACACACAGAAGTAACGCAGTTGGACTCTCTCGGACCTGGGGCATGCAAGAGCTCGTGCCTCGAGCACAAGTACTGCGTTACTTACCCATCAAGGAATCTTAGTGTGTTGGAGAATGGTTAGAGGATCAGGGACATGGATCATTGATAAAGACAGATCAATAAAAGAACTGTACAAACAAAGGCCTGCAAGCAAAGGCCGGCATGAGAAAAAGCCTACATGAGAAAATGCCTGCGTGAGAAACAGGCCTGAGAACCAAAAGGAAGTTTTAAGGAGGTACAGTGCTGTGCTGATAAAATGTACTGACCATGAGAAGGGAGGAAGATCTTTGATCCCTCAAGTCAAAACATAAATAATAGAAGCTTGCCAAATGTAGTCTTTTATCTAACCCAATTATGTAGAAGTAAGAATGCGCTTTCGTAAGTTTGAACCAATTAGGAACTGATAAGCATGTATACTCAATACTATATAAGTGCCTCTGTATTGCTAATAAACGAAGCTTGCTTTATCAATCACATTGTCTGCATGCCTTCCCCCGCCGAAGTCAGCATTAGTGCACTCAGGAGTTATTGATGCTGACTTTAAAGGTCAGATTCATGCTATGTTCTCCACGCAAAAACCCCCTGTCACTATTCCTGAAAAGACCTGCCTTGCTAAATTAGTGCCTTTTAAGTCTTGTGTCCCCAGGATAGAACAACCAATTCACAGAGATAGCGGCAGTGGATTTACAGGACTTCAACAGGCCTTCTGGACTGCAGACATCTCTGACCAAAGGCCACAGATGACATGTACCCTGGTCCTGCCGAACGCCCGTCCACCCCGGATTCAGCTTCGAGGTTTGATTGATACAGGTGCTGATGTAACTATCATCTCCTTCTCCGCATGGCCTCCCTCATGGCCTTTAGCCCCCGTGGGATCGTCCATCGCAGGAGTAGGAGGAACCACACAGAGCTATTTAAGCGAACGGCTTGTGGTGGTGAAGGCTTCAGAGGGGCACCCAGCTGTGATTAGGCCTTATGTTGCTACCACTTCCCTTAACCTTTGGGGACGGGATGTGTTGGCAGCTTGGGGCGTACGGATTGGGACAAATTTTTAATAGGGGCCACTGTGCGTAAGGGCGCACAGTATCCTACACTGCCTTTGGGGTGGTTGATTAACGCACCAATCCGAGTCAGACTCTGCTCAGTTAGTTGAATTAAGGGCTGTTACCATGGCTTTTCAGCGATTCTCACAGGAACCTTTGAATTTGGTTACTGACTCTGCTTATGTAGCAGATATCACCCAACGCTTAGATTGCTCATTTCTGAAGGAGGTGAACAATGCGGCTTTGTTTTCACTGTTGCAAACCTTGTGGTCTGCAATTCAAGCTCGAGTGCATCCGTATTATATCCTGCACATTCGAAGCCACACCGATTTACCAGGTTTTCTAACAGAAGGCAATGCCAGGGCTGACATGCTGGCCAACCCTGTGTGGGCAGGGCCTCAGCCTGACAAAATTGCACAAGCCAAGGCATAGCACGGTTTCTTCCATCAAAGTGCACATACCCTGCAGAAGCAGTTTCATTTAATGCCAACCGAAGCGCCTGACATTGTCAGCGCTTGTGCTGACTGTCACGGACTCGCTGCGCCTTTGCCAGCGGGGGTAAACCCCAGAGGGCTAAAAGCCTTGCAGATTTGGCAAACGGATGTAACTCACATCCCAGAATTTGGTTGGCTAAAATATGTGCACGTGTCTATTGACACTTTCTCCCCAGCTATGTGGGCTTCTGCTCACACTGGAGAGAAGGGCCGTGATGTCATTGCCCATTGGAAATTGGCTTTCTCAGTCCTGGGCGTGCCAGCTTCTGTGAAAACCGATAATGGTCCTGCCTATGCCTCGGAGAAGACGGGGCAGTTCTTGCACCTATGGGGTGTAGACCATACCTTTGGTATCCCACATTCCCCTACTGGCCAAGCCATTGTCGAATGCATTCATGGTACTTTGAAGCGTGTTTTGGAAAATCAAAAAGGGGAATGCATGGAGAAACCCCACAGAGCCGACTAGCAAACGCTTTGTATACAATTAATCACCTTACAGTACCACAAAATTCAAATAATCCTGTTATTCTGAATCATTTTCTCTCATTGCAGTCTGCAGGCGACAGACAACTGCCCTGGGCAAAAGTCTGGGTGCGGAATTTACTCACTAACCAGTGGGAAGGCCCGCATGAGCTTATCATTTGGGGTCGTGGGTATGCTTGCGTTTCCACAGATACTGGGGTACGGTGGCTACCTTCAAAATGTGTTCACCCTGACCTACGGCACCAGAGGCAGAACAGGCAACCTCCAAATGATGGCCAGAATGCCAATCATCCAAATGGCGACCAGAATGTAGATCATCAGCCTAATGACTCTTCTGATGATGACCAGGATGTCAACCATCAGGCAGATGGTCCTTCTACAAGCAGAGACTGGGATGGTCCTTCCACAAGCAGAGACTGAACTTTAAAATTCTTGTTATGGAGTCAGATAGTTAAAGCCTTAAGGACATATTTAGAAGTAATAACTGATGTAGATTTCTATTTGGCATTAATAGTAGCGTTGTTATCTTATAAAACAAAAAGGGGGAATTGTGGATACAATATTGCTGCTAGCAACAATTTTTTTGCTTCTTTCTAAGACCATGGGATACTTTTCTCTCTCACAGAAGATATTGCAGAAGTTCTGAAAACTATGAACACCTGCGACCTTGTAAAACTATGTTTATAGTACAGTAGAAAATATTTTGACAATGGATGTTTACGATTTCTAGCCAATCCACCCAAGGGGTGACTGATCCTTTGTCCAATTAGACTGTGAAGAAAAAAGTCTATAAAAGAGTTTGTAAAATGATTTTAAAAATCAATATTGCTGCACAATTCCTGCCTGCTGGATCTTCTCTTCTCTCATCTGTTGGGGTTCGTCCCCCCTGCCATGTAACCCTTGGAAAGGGGCCCTGGGCAGGGGAGACGGGGTTTCCCTATCCCCTGGTCAGCCTCGTTCCCCCTTGGTTGTTTTGTGTTCCCCTGTGTGGGCAAGGACCCTCGGGTCCCGTTACTGTAACAGTTCCTCAGCAGATCCCGGCCATGCAGCTGGGGAAATAAACATCTCTGAAACATCTATCAAGAATCGGTCCATATATATTTCTTTACCACGGGACTCCTTGTTTGATATGCATGTTACAGTATCCGCACTGTAGCAAATGGTGGAGATGCTGGGGAGACACCGATCCCTAAGAACAGAAAATTTGTGAGTAAAAACCACTCTAGATGTCTCTCTTCTCACCTTGGTTTGGATATTCTCTCTGGACTATGGAAGAATCGTGGGAAATGTGTCTCTCTGAGCCACAGAAAGAAATGTATCTAGAAGTTAAAGGAATCCTTGAACAGCAAAACAAGAAAATATTTGTTCCGGGAGATCTTGAACATTTTTTAAACTGGCCTTTCAAAAATTTCTTTTATATTTCTCGAGACTTACTTTTTGATATTAATCCTCCTGGAACTATTTACAGGTGTTATTGGTCTAAAATCTTGTGTGAGATGAAGGATCAAACAGAACATGCATTAGTGATAGAACCTCTCCGAGGATGCCTTGTAATCAGTGAAGCTCTTCAGGAGCATTTGTATGGTCCCATTACCCCTAAAGCAGAGGGTGGCCATAATCCCGTGGCTGAGACCAGGCAGCAGCCATCCCAGGAGCGTGTGACTGCAGCCGTGCCTGCGGAGGAGCCTGTGCTGGATGCGCCCAGCCCCCCCAGGAGTGCGCGCCTTATCACAGACCCCATCCCTGTCTTGGGGTGCCCTGCCAAGCGCAGGCGCTGCGGGTGCCATGGGCCATGTGCAGCAGAGAGGTGGCCCCCACAAGCAGCCAGGAACTGGGGGTCAGCGTGGAAGCCCGCTCTGAGCACACGGCTCGGAGAGCCCTGTAGAGCAAGAAGCGGCGGTTTCCATAGCGACACGAGAAGCCATGCAGCACAGCACCGAGCCGTAATGGAGCCGCACTCAAAGCAGCGTGGAGTTGGCGGAGCGGAACCGCTCCCAGGGGGCGGGGCCAGTGGCAATGGCAATGCGGGGCCGCGCAGAGCCCAGACACGTGCCAGAGCAGCGCCGCTTGGAGGGCACGCAGCAGCCGCAATGTGAGGGCCCGGCTGAGATGTCGGAGTCAGCGAGGCGGCGGCCACGTGGGACCAGCAGCCACGACAAATGCGCAAGCATGTGACAGGAGAAGTTGTAGCAATGAAAATCACAGGAACTGTGAAATGGTACAATGTCAAAAACAACTATGGATTTATAACACGAGATGATACAGGGGAAGACTTATTCATCCATAGAACTGCCATTAAAAGGAATAACCCTAAAATTACATGCAAAGTGTAGGAGATGGGGAAGTTGTACAATTTGATATAGTGCAAGGAAAGAAGGGTTTTCAAGCAGCGAATGTTACTGGGCCTGGAGGTATTCCAGTCAAAGGCAGCCATTATGCACAAAATTATAAACAACATCTATCGCAGCAATCTCCCTACCCACAGCCTAATTTCCCCTTTTACCCTATACCAAATATGAACCCTTTCCTAAGTTTACCCCATCCCCAGTTTATTCCTAATCCGTTTTTCACCCCATGGCTTCCTTATACAATTCCCTTTCCCTACAACTCCTCTCCAATGCCGAGGGGGGGATGAAAAGGGGGAGGGAAGAAATTAAACCCTCTCCTGCCTCAGTTTCCCCACAAAGCATGCCCGGAGAGTCCTGTCTGCCTTCTGTCAGCCTTAAGATGTTCCAGAGAATCTGTTTGGACATTTAAAGACTCAGGAGGGTGGCTTGTTTTGTTTTGAAACTGTTCTTGTTATGTTTATCCAGTTGTTTTCAATGTTAAGTTTTAAATCTCTTTTGTTATAAGAAACGGGTGAAATGTTGGGGTCTCCTCCCCCTGCCATGTGGTCCTGGGAGAGGGGTCCTGGGCAGGGGAGACGGGGTTTCCCTTGCCCCTGGTCAGCCTCGTTCCCCATTGGTTGTTTTTTGTTCCCCTGTGTGGGCAAGGACCCTCGGCTCTCGTGACTGTAACAGTTCCTTGGCAGATCCCGGCCACGCGGCTGGGGAAATAAACATCTCTGAAACATCTATCAAGAATCGGTCCATATATATTTCCTTTCTAAGGCCCTCCTTGTTTGATACATCGTGTTACAGAATCCCCACTGTAGCACTCCTCCCTACAGCTGCAGGATACAGTAATAAGCTTCCTTATCTCATTGCTGTTTCCAGTAAATTGTTCTTATCTCAATCCATGGTCTTTGCCTTTTTTGCTTCCAATTGGAGGGGGAGGGGAAGCAAGTGCTGGTGCAGTTTCGGTGGGAGCACTAAATTGATGAATACCATTCTTAAACCACTGACAGCCTTAATTGGTGCCAAACATGGAGCATGAAGGGTTGAGATAACAACAGATCTGCCCAGAGTGGGTTGGAAACAAATTTGATCTTAGCATTTGCCGTAATTAAATACTGAGCTACTGGTCACAATGTTGCTTGGTCTCTTCATGTGGGTGTGGTACCTAACCCTGTATATATTCCCATATGTGCTCCTCACTGGGATCTGTTCCAGAGCAGAGAGAAGAATCAGGGTTACTTTGTTGCTGTACTGTGGGATATCAGTTCATCACATGATAACATCAAGAGCAATTAGGGTATTTTGGGATGTGTATTCAGTGTTGCTCTCCTGCCTTGGCCTGGGGTGCTATCTCTGGGAATTCATTAATAATCATACCCAGCCTGACAGGGGGAACAAGGGAGGAGGATTTTCCCCAGCCTTTCACTCCCTTTTCTTCCTTCAGGCCTGTTACAACAGCTTTTGAGAATTTTGAAATCCCCTTGGATGTTAAGGAAAGCAGGTTCTTGTTCGTGGTGATCTATAGGGAATCGAATAATGAGCAATCCCCTGTCAATCCATATGAGGTGCAATGTACACATTCCATGTGGCAGAAATTTGCATGGAGCCCACCATTGTTGTCATTGTTGTATGCCAACTCACTGGCACTAATGTCAATGAAAGAAAGAAAAGAAAGAGTGTATCAGGTGACTACCCACCTCTGGCAATATGGGTTAGCAAGCATAGCCCCGGAAGTGATGTTCTTGCAAAGAGGTATTTACAGCTTCCTCTGTGACCTGACACAACCTATCAGCTGGCCAGTTTGAATATGGACAATTTTTTTAGCCACTTAGAATTTTGACTGCCTCTGTGGTCCACATTTAAGAATGGACAAACCCTGGGAAGCTCTCTCTCTTGTTTCCGGCTGGAGGATAGGTAACTGGGCTGGGTCCGTACAGGGCTCAGTGGCCCTGCCAGGCCCTGATGGGCCCTGCTCAGGTCGGGCCTGGCCGGGTCACAGCCATCCCGGAGCCGATGGGTCCTGTTCCACCTGTGGACCCCCCCCCCCCCCATCCCTGCTACATGCAGACAGGCAGCTCCCCCTCTCCAGTGCGGCCAAAGAATTCAGCTGAAGCTGCCCTGTTGCCTAGCAAAGATCATGTGACCAACAGCAATAAGTGAAATTCCAGCTGCAAGGCCTGGGTGAGATTAACCTTTTTAGTGCTGTGAAAAGATGAAATCCTGAGGGAGAAGAAAGAGGAGATGCTTAAAGCTGAAATTCTGTTGCAAAGCTATGGTGGTAATAGACTATGATATATCAGTGTACCTGTTGTAATTTCATGAAAGCATGGGGGGGTGGAGCATTCAAACTGCACTTTTGAGCAAAAGCACCTGTGCTGGAATAAGCAAATGCTGAAGTAGCTGTAATTTGATGAGAAGTTTGAACAGGGAGAGATGGAAGCGATGAGGAGTCTTGCTCCAATTGGAAGAAGACCTCTGTTCCTAGAAATACTCCCAGAGATAGTCGTAGAGGTGAAGATGATGAGGACCCTTATCCTCTCAGGGAAGGGGAGGGCTCTCTATTCCTAGAGATAAAATGCTCCCAGAGATGGGTGAAGAGAACTTTTGTTTCTGAATGGCTCAAACTTAAAATGGTACCCCAGTAGCTCACGATTGGACCCTAGAAAGCAGTTGTGGGAAAAGCTGCAAGTCGTGGGAGGGGAGTCTCACATGATGCGAGCAGAGAACCAGCCCAGGCGGCTGTCTCGTTGTGATAATTCCTCCATAGCATGAGAAAGAGAGACTCATCTCCCTAAGTGAACTGAACAAGGTTATTATGGAAGTGGTAAACAGACTGAACATCTCAAGGGTTGTCTTTTTACACTGTCACTGGGAGAAGGGAGAAAGGTGGGGGGAGGAGAAGAGTTCTGAAGGTGTAGTATGATTTTTTTTTCCCTTCTTTTAGGTCTGTTACTAAACTTCTTTATATTCTTTCAAGTTTTGTGCCTGCTTTGCTTTTCTCCTAATTCTTATCTCACAGAAGGTAAACAGTAATGAGTATTTTGGACCAAACCACTACAGAAGATCATCTTTTTCCTCCCTACCAAGCTGCACCTCAGCTGTGGAAAGACTATCAAAACTTGCAGACAGACTTGAAAGACTGGAGCAAACTAGAGAGGAAATGTCCCATGCCCCTACAGTATGTACCAGTCTCTGCTATTGGGAGCAAGCACCCCACTTAATGAGAGAGAAGGTGCACACCATGATGTAACCTGTGGTTTTACCTGCATAACCACCGAGGGGACATGAGGAAGTGGGATGGAAAACCCACCTCTGCCCTAGCAGCACAGGTACATGAGTTGAGAGGAAGAACAACCACTGCAGGAAATTCTTCAAGGATTAATGCCACTCCAGTTTCCAGTGGGCAAGTCCTCAGGCAGAAAAGAAGGGATGATGTTATGTCCAATCGTCTTGAAGGAACCTCCAGTTCATACTTACAAGAAGTGAGCAATGACTACTATGACCAAGACTAGAGGAGCCCTGCCTCCAGCCAGGTGGAGGAAAGAGACAATCGGACCTATTGGACTGTGGGGATCTGATGGCCTGACATGAGACCCACAAGAGTATAAGGCTTTAGTTGACACCACCGCACAATGTGCCACCATCAATACTGCTAATGTATTTTTCTCCACTCCTTTAGCAACAGAGTGCAGGCCACAGTTTGCTTTCACCTTGTAGTGGTTTGGTCCAAAATACTCATTACTATTTACCTTCTGTGAGATAAGAATTAGGAGAAAGCAAAGCAGGCACAAAACTTGAAAGAATATAAAGAAGTTTATTAACAGACCTAAAAGAAGGGAAAAAAGAAAAAAAATAAAATCATACCACACCTTCAAAACACTTCTCCTCCCCCCACCTTTCTCCTTTCTCCCACTGACAATGTAAAAAGACAACCCTTGAGATGTTCAGTCTGTTTACCACTTCCATGATAACCTTGTTCAGTTCACTTAGGGAGATGAGTCTCTCTTTCTCATGCTATGGAGACATCTCCACAAGAAATTCTCTCATGGCTTCAGTATCACGAGACAGCCGCCCGGGTTGGTTCTCTGCTTGCATGTGAGAGTCCCTTCCCCTGACTTGCAGCTTTTCCCACAACTGCTTTCGAGGGTCCAATCTTGAGCTATTGGGGTACCTTTTTAAGATTGAGCAGTTCAGAAACAAAGGTTCTCTTCACCCATCTCTGGGAGCATTTTCATCTCTAAGAATAGAGGCCCTCCCCTTTTCCTGGGAGAAAAGGGTCCTCATCGTCTTAATCTCTAGGACTATCTCTGGGAGCATTTCTAGGAACAGAGGTCTTTCTCCTTCCAATTTGGAGCAAAAGGGTCCTCATCACTTCCATCTCTCCCTGTTCAAACTTCTCATCAAATTACAGCTGCTTCAGCATTTGCTTATTCCAGCACAGGTGCTTTTGCTCAAAAGTGCAGTTTGAATGCTCCACCCCCCATGCTTTCATGAAATTACAACGGGTACACTGATATATCATAGTCTATTACCACCATAGCTTTGCAACAGAATTTCAGCTTTAAGCATCTCCTCTTTCTCCTCCCTCAGGATTTCATCTTTTCACAGCACTAAAAGGGTTAATCTCACCCATGCCTTGCAGCTGGAATTTCACTTATTGCTGTTGGTCACATGATCTTTTCCAGGCAGCAGAGCAGCTTCAGCTGAATCTTTGGCCGCACCTGGGGGGGGGGGGGGGGGGGGGCTCGCCGTCTGCACATAGCAGGCCTGGGGCGGGGGGGGGGGGGGGGCCCAGGTGGAACAGGGCCTATCGGATGCAGGATGGCTGTGTCCCGACCCGAGCCCAACCAAGCAGGTCCCGGCCCAGACCCGGGAGGCCTGAGCCCAAGCAGGGCCCGGCCTGGGCCCTGCGGGTCCTGTATGGGCCCCGCAGCTACCTGTCCCAAGACCAGAAGTGAGAGAGAGCTCTCCCCCAGGCTTTGTCCATTCTTAAATGTGGACCACAGAGGCAGTTAAAAATTTAAGTGGCTTAAAAAATTGTCCATATTCAAACTAGCCAGTTGATAGGTTCTGTCAAGTCATAGAGGAAGCTGTAAGCACCCCTTTGCAAAAGACTCACTTCCGGGGCTATGCTTGCTAACCCATGACACACCTGGAGGGGAATCCAGTACATCTGGAACTGACTGCCCCAGGGGTGGAAACAGCCCCACCATTTGCCATGGATTGATCCAGACTGCACTGAAAAAAGGGTGAAGCTCCAGAACACTTGCAGTACACTGATGACATCATTACATGGGGCAACACAGCAGAGGAAGTTTTTGAGAAAAGGGAGAAGAAAATCCAAATGCTCCTGAAGGCCAGTTTTCCAATAAAGCAAAGTAAGGTCAAGGGACCCGCCCAGGGAATTCAGTTTTTAGGAGTAAAATGGCAAGACAGAAATAATGAGATTGCAATGGATGTGGTCAACAAAATAGCAGCTATGTCCCCACCAACCAGCAAGAAGGAAACACAGGCTTTCCTAGGCGCTGTGGGTTTTTGGAGGATGCCTATTCCTGGAATTACAAGCAGATAGTACACCCTATCATGTGACCAGGAAGAAGAATGATTTTAAATGGGGTCCTGAACAACAAGAATCTTTTGAACAAATTAAGCAGGAGATTGTTCATGCAGTAGCCCTTGGGCCAGTCAGGACAGGACAAGATGTGAAAATGCTCTACACTGCAGTCGGGGAGAATGGTCCTTCCTGGAGCATCTGGCTAAAAGTACCCGGGGAGACTTGTGCATGACCCCTGGGGTTCTGGAGTTGGGAATACAAAGGATTCAAGGCCTGTTACACCCTGTGGTGGTTTAACACCAGTAGGAAATTGAACTCCAAATAAGCCACTCCCCTTCCCCTGCCCCTTCTGGTAAGGGAGGGACAAAAGCAGAGACTATGGATTGAGATAACAATTTACTGAAAGCAAAAAGCAATGGAATAAGAAACTCACAGTAACAACAGCAATATTAAGAACAAAAGTATACGAAAAGAGAAGGTGTTTTACCCACAAAAAAGGTGTTCACCACTGGGAACAGAAGAAGTTGGTGGATGCTTACTGTAGGCCATGTCTACATGGCTTCCCCAGACAAAGATAAGATGGAGACCATTCCCACATGTCATGCCACTTGGCTGTTGGGAACAAAGGCAAGATGGCGAGGGCGCTTCCATGGCTAATGTTTTCTGCCCCCCAGCCTGAAACAACGAAGAACAATAATGAACAAAACCCCCCCAAAGGTAGGTCATCTGAGTCAGGTCGTACTGCTATTCCACTGGGCTCAGTTCCACACTGGTGCCTGTCTGCTGCCTCCACCACTCCACTGTGTTGGATGTCAGTCCCGCAGGTCGCTGCCACTTTCCCACTGCTCTGCCACGATCCCTTTAGCTCGGCTCAGCTGGACGGGGCTCGGCTCCACTCCTGTCGGCCTGGCTACCCTCAGCTGGACTGCTGGCAGCCTCCCCGCTTGCGCTGTTGTTCAACACACGTCGATTTATGTTTTGTCGTTTTCCCTTCAGCACCATGTCCTGTAGCTAAGCTCCATAGAAAACTGGAAAGGGGACCGGTGGAGCGGCAGAGGGACCTGGGTCCACAGGGGCTGATCCCAACAGTCCCTCAACTGGAAAGAGAGAGCGAGACAAAAATGGCACCCACTTCCGTGGGGTGAGCTCATTTTCATCCCAAAACCATGCCCCCCAGTGATAATGTAAGTGGTATAGAATAACAGCTTAGATGTGCCCACACTGCCCTAAGCTCCACCCCCTCCCCCCGCAACCAGGACACACCTCAACTGAAAAAGGCATATTGGCATCTTATGAAGGGGTTTGAGCTGCTTCAGAAGTGATTGGCATCAAAGCACAGCTCCTCCTGGCATCCCAACTGCCAGTGCTGGGCTGGATGTTCAAAGGGAATGTCCCCTCCACATATAATGCCACCGATGCTACATGGAGTAAGTGGGTCTTGCTGGTCACACAGTGAGCCCAATAGCCCAGGGATCTTGGAAGTCATCATGAACTGGCCCAAAGGTGAAAATTTTGGACTATCATCATCATCATCAGAGGAGGAAAACGTGACACATGCAGAGGAGGCCCCACCATATAATCAGCTACCTGAAAATGAAAAGCGATACACCCTCTTTACTGACAGTTCCTGCCGTATTGTAGGGATACATCAAAAATGGAAAGCTGCTGTATGAAGTCCTACCTGGTGAGTTGCAGAAGCTATTGAGGGACAAGGTGAATCAAGTCAGCTTGCAGAGCTGAAAGCCGTCCATCTGGCTTTAGATATGGCTGAATGAGAGAAATGGCCAGCACTCTGCCTCTACATTGACTTGTGGATGGTAGCAAATGCTGTAGGGGTGGAGGTAGAATGATGGAAAAAGACCGATTGGCAGCACAGAGGGAAACCCATCTGGGCTGCTGAATTGTGGCAAGACACTGCTGCCTGGATAGAGAAGTTGGCTGTAAAAGTATGTCAAATAGACACACACGAACCTAAGAGTCGGACTACTGAAGAACATCAGAACAACAGACAGGTGGATCAAGCTGCCAGGATTCAAGTGTCTCAGATGGATCTAGACTGGCAACATAAGGGTGAATTATTTCTGGCTCAGTGGGCCCATGATGCCTCAGGTCATCAGGGAAGAGATGAAGCATACAGATAGGCTCATCATCGAGGGGGGGACTTAACCATGGACAGTATCTCCCAGGTTATCCATAACTGTGAAATGTGCTGCAATCAAGCAGGCCTAGGTGGGTAAAGCCCCTCTGGTATGATGGACAATGGTTAAAATATATCTAAATATGGGGAGGTCTGGCAGATTGATTACATCACACTCACAGAAACCCACCAAGGCAAGAGCTATGTGCTTACAGTGGTGGAGACAACCACTGGATGGCTGGAGATGTACCCTGTGCCTCATGCCACTTCCTGGAACACCATCCTGGGCCTTGAAAAGCAAGTCCTGTGGCAACATTGCACCTCAGAAAGAACTGAGTCGCACAACAGGACTCATTTCAAAAACAGCCTCATAGATACCTGGGCCAGAGAGCACAGGATTAAGTGGGTATATCATATTCCCTACCATGCACCAGCCTCTGGGAAAATTGAATGGTACAATGGACTGTTAAAAACCACATTGAAAACAATGGGTGGTGTGACCTTCAAACATTGGAATCTATGTTTAGCAAAGGCCACCTGGTTAGTTAACACTAGAGGCTCTACCAATTGAGCTGGCCCTGCCCAATCGAAACCACCATGTATGGTAGAAGGGGATAAAATCCCCTTGGTGCATATGAGAAATGAGTTAGGGAAGACAGTTTGGATTAGTCTCGCCTCAAGCAAAGACAAACCCATCCATGGGGAAAAGGGACTCTGAGAAGAAAGGGCATTCCTTTCCAGTCAGGAGAAAGTGTGGCGAGCAGAGGGTTTGTCCGCCATTGTTTTTCATTGTCCCGGGCTTGGTGAGCATTTTCCATGTAAATCATCCTCTCTTTGTACACTTTTGTTATTAGTATTGTTGCTGTTACTGTTCCTTTTCTTATCTCATTGCTGTTTCCAGTAAATTGTTCTTATCTCAACCCATGATCTTTGCCTTTTTTGCTTACAATATTAGGGGGAGGGGAAGCAAATACTGGCATGGTTTCAGTGGGAGCACTAAACTGGGGAATACCATTCCTAAACCATGCCACCCCAATACCCAAATCAGTAATTAATTCTTAAAACTTAAGTCAAATACTTCAAGTCAAGTCTGTTTTGCCCACAACAGCCAAAAGATGTCCATAGAGGAAAATCACTGCTTCAGTTTCTATTGGGCAGAGTAGAAGGGCTGATCTTACTTCTAACCCTGATGAGGGGACTTCTGGTTTGCAGTTACAAAAATCAAGTAATAAATACTCCAACCAGAAATCAATGGGCCCTGCCTCCAGCCAGTTGAAGGAAAGCGACAACTGGGTTTGCTGGACTGTGTGGGTTCAGTGGCCTTGCACACCAGACTCAAAGGAGTATAAGGCTGTGGTTGACACCAGTGTACAGTGTACCCTTATGCCATCAGGTTACAAAGGAGCACAACCTATCTGTATTTCTGGAGTGATAGGGAAATCCAAACAACTGTCTGTGTTGGAGGCTAAGGTAAGCCTAACTGGGAATGAGTGGAAAAAGCATCCTATTGTGACTGGCCAGGAAGGTACATGCATTCTTGGCATAGACTATCTCAGGAGAGGGATGTCTTGGAGTGACCTTATGACGTGTATCCCATATCGCTGCCCTATGCCCAGAAATTAATTTTTGTGCCTTTCTATGCCTTTAAATTGAGCCTGAGAGGGGGAAGGAAAAACTGAGCAAAACTTTTTCAAAGCAGTTTGCAGCTTGTTCAAGGTCACACAGAGATAGAGACTTTTTTTTCAGCTGCAGCAGGAGACCGAGAGGGAAGGGAAGCACCTGGCTTGCTTTTCTTTCCAGTCAGCTTTCGGCAGTTTTTTTTCCTCAGCTCCTTTTCCTCTGGAGAGTTGAACTTTTGTTTTCCTGGGACTTTGTTTTTTTCTCCTTTTCTCTCTGCTGGACTGTTTCAACATCAGAATACATTGGGAGGAATTTCCACCGAGGCCTTGGCCCTGGAGGTGGGCCCACCACCCCATCCCAGCTCCAAGGAGGGGGAGAGAGAGATCTATGGAAGGACTGAAATTTTCCCAGGTTTCTCTCAGCAGATCGAGAGGTTTTATTATTTAGCATCATTATTTTTTTCCTGTGTGTTTGTTAAATAAATAGTTTTTGCCTCTTTCACTTTCCTTCGAGGAAAATTTATTTTTTCCCGAACCTGGTGGTGGAGGGATGCCTTCTCTCAGAGGATATATTTCTAAATTTGTCCAAACCGGAACAGGGTACTTCAAAGTGGGCTTTTGGTATAACTGCCTTGAGTATGGAGAAGATTAAACAACTATCTACCCTGCCTGGCCTCTTGGAAGAGCCCTCTGTTGTGGGCTTGCTGTATGATGCCAGCGTTTTATGATGCTGTATGTCACCACTTGTGGGGCTGCCATATGTAAAAGATATTACAGCAAGAATCACACAAACCAATAAAGCGTGAATCTCAAGAGAAAGCAGGCAAGTACAGCAGTGATGCAACCTGACCTGGTTTTGATACACAACATTCCAACACAACACACCATCCTGCCTGTCCTGAGTGACCACCATAACAGCCAGACCCCAAAGTCATAGAGTAAATGAACTCAACAGACATTTATATTGTCATTTTATGGACATTTTACAGGGGTGGCCCATAGACTAAGGGAATGATATCTGTGTGTATATCAAAGGGTGGGAAGGGTGGTGGTAGTTAATAATGAATGGGATAGTGTGGGACCTGAGCATGATGTAAACAGTATGAAATAAGGGGTGGAGATTGTACTGGGTCTGACTAGGATGGAGTCAGTTTTCTTCATAGCAGTTGATAAGGTGCTATGTTTTGAATTTGTGATGAAAACAGTGTTGATGTTTTAGTTATTGCTGAGCAAGGCCTACATAGTGTCAAGGTCTTCTGTTTCACACTGCCTTGCAGTGAATAGGCTGGGGGTGCACAACAAGTTGGGAGGGGACACAGCTGGGACAGCTGATCCCAACTGACCAAAGGGATATTCTGTACCATATGACATCACTTAGCAATAAAAAACTGGTGAGGGGGTGTGGTGTGTCTTTCCAGGGCTGCTGTTACTCAGGGACTGGCTGGGCATTGGTCGGATGGTAGCAAGCAATTTGGTCTTTTTGCATCACTTGTTTATCTAGGTTTTTTTTTTATTTACTTGTTCATTTTTTTTCCCTTCCTTTTTTTATTGTCTTTATCATCTCAACCCATGAGTTTTTCACTCTAACCCTTCTGATTCTCTTGTCAGGGAGCGAGTGAGCAGCTGTGTGGTGCTTAGCTGCCTACCAGGGTTAAATCACAACAGCAGGACATTTCATATTAAGACATCAGACTTAAAAAGTAAAATACAATAAACGCGTGAGTGGTGCAAATGCATGTCATCTACTTTCAACTGTTTTGTCAGCTCTCTGCTTTAAGATGCCTCATTTTAAATCAGCCTAGACAATTATATTTTTCCTTCTTCTCTTCAAAATTAGAAACATGTGGACTATACACTTTTAGATGGGACTAAATACTGCCCAAGAAGTGAAGGGTTGGCAGTTCAAGTTTAAAGTGGGAGCTTTGTGGTCTTTGGAGAAAGGTCCAACAGTCTGTGAGTATTCCCAACTTATCCATAACCAAAGAAAGTCTCTACACTAGGACCTTAAGTCACACCCAGAGCTTGCTTACATGACAGTAAGTCCCACCATTTTACCAACTTCCATGTATATTTATTTTACAAGCACAATTGGTATAAAATATTTCATTTATATTATAGTACTGAAATCACATGCATACATTCAACCTTGAAGAAAGTAGACTTACCTACAATACTTTTTTCTGGAGCGGGAGGCACAATGTAACCAATATGCATGTACTTCATTGCTAATTTGCCGTGCAAGCCAAGGAAATCGCTGAATCTTCTTTTAACAGAGAATTCATTTTTGTGAAACATGGAAAGGGATGTCTAAAAAAAAGAGTCATTTTAGTTATTACTGATACATTTACTCAGCTGTGATATAAAGTTATTTGCAAATATTTGTTGCACTAGTTACCTTTGTTGTTACTCTGTAAGCCATATAAGCATTCATGCCATCCCCTGTAATAAAATTAAAATACTTAAGGCAAGTTATTTTAATCCCTCCACAGACTTTTTTTTTCCAAAATGCACATTAAATAGCTTTTTATTTGCATGCTAAAAATATCAGAAGATAACTGAATAAGGAATTATATTAACATTTCAGAATAGTCTCTAAGAGGTAAGACAGCCTAACATAATTTAATAGGTTCAAGTAACTTACCAATTTTCTCTGGGTCTAATACATTGATTTCTATATCAAACAAATCTCCATTTGCTTCCTCTTCAATCTAGAAAAAAATGTATGTCACGTTTAATAAGTTAATGTGCATTCATGCTACATGTTGGTACAAAGATAAGGATATATGTGAAGGAAGAGTCAGTATGTCTCAATGACTAAAAAGTTCTTCTAGGTCTACTATCCAATTTTAAGTGAACATAATTTCACATCTTGGTTTTTAATTTTGAGCCTTCCTGAAAATTTTTTAGTGTGGCAACTTCTTCAGACTTGTTGGCTTTAGTTTTAGTAAACATTTATCTTGGGGAAATGCTCATTTTATCTCCTCCAATCCCAGCAGGCACAGAGGTTTAAAAATGCTCTCACTTGCAATGCTTCTATAAGCTTCTAATCAAAAGACAGATATATTCCTCATTATTAGTGGTATCTGAGGTTGAAGAGTTGGGGATGAGGAAAGGGACATCTATGGAATTTTCAGATACTTGCCTGAGATGTGTGATAACAGAATTTCCTAATCTTTTGTGCAATATACATAAGTTTAATAGAACAGAAGTAGTTAAGAAAGACCATGACAGAACAGTGTGCCAAGGCTGAAGAGGAAAAAAATCTGAATGAAATGTCAACTTAGGGCATCTGGGAAAGCAGCCATCAAGTCCCAAGCCAGTCTTATTTGCCAAACCTCATTTATCAGTGACATTTTCTAGGAGCATATTCTAGAATGAATGGTATTTACCAATGCACAGACTTTGAATGGAATGACAAATGTAAATAGCAAGTGGTAAAACTATGAACAGCCTTATCTGTTTGTTAGTATGCAGAATAACACTAACAAGTTTCCTCAATTTCCTTATTAACAGCAGCTTCAGAAATGTGAGTTAAAACCTGTAACATGCTAGTATGAATTAATACACCTTTAACACATAACACTTGTTCTCTTCACACACTTTTACAATACCTATCCTGTAGGAATGGAGCATGTTACTCCTCATACAACAGATCTCTCATCACCTAAGCAATGAACACTCATGATTTGATGAGTCAAATACATATTAAACACAAAATAAACAGAATAGTTGTTCTCTTGCATACTTCCCTTTAACAAAGAATGTTCCTGTAGTTAGGAACTGCATTAAAAAAACCCAAAACCTGCAAATAGCAAACACACACCACACACACACACAACACAAAGACATTTCCATAGTCATCAAAATATAACTTAAAAATTTTCTCAGTACCTGTTCTCTGCATCTATCAAAAATCACAGGGGCTGTTACACTTCTCAATTCCATTCTGGGAGATACTAATGAAGTAGGTGTTACAGGAGTGATTCCAGGAGTAGGTTCTGGTGAAAGTACTGGATCCCTCACTGGACTGTCCAATGAAACTTCTTCTGTGGCTTCTACATAAAGATTTTGAGTTCACAAAAAATATATTGTTTCATAGAGATAGATGTACACCACAAAAGATACCAAGCATGCATATTAAAAAGTGATAATACATAAGTTTAATAAGATAATTTATAAATAACATCCATTTCTCTCTCAGATAATTTCTCTAAATATGTCAGTAAAACTAGAGGTGACATCTGAGTTTCTAGTGAATAACAGGTTAAAGTAAAATTAAGTATACAATTTTTTTCTCTGCTGCCACGTAGTCTTTTAAAGTAGTCACAAACTGCTAAATAATTAATTTCTAGATATGATAAGAACAAATGAAATTTTTTCCACCACAGACTGCTTTTTTTCAATGCCTATGCCAGTAGTTTTTGCACTCTGAACAACTGCCGATTGTCATATAGGCAGCATACTGAGCATAACAAGAAAAGTTACACATATACACCCCCTACAAAAAACCTACAACTCGTAAAATACAAATGTTAGTAGATGAGGTATTCTGACCAGTAAGACTAACTACTTATTTTTACTTTCTTCAGATTGTAGATAATCTATATTTTAAAATTATGTATATCTCTGCTCTGCAAACCCTTTATGCTTTCTTTCCTCCACTACTTGATTTTGACCACCAGCAAACCATACATTTAAAATAGAATATTTTAGTTGGGAGTGACCTACAATGATGTGTTGGTTTTGCACAGCCTGGTTTTTGGTAGCAGGGGGCCACAGAGGTGGCTTCTGTGAGAAGCTCCTAGAAGCTTTTATCATGTCTGGCAGAGCCAATCCCTGATGGCTCTGAAGATGGACATGCCGCTGGCCAAGCCTGGGCCAATTAGAGAGGCTGGTAATGCCTCTGTGATAACACATTTAAGAAGAAAATCAAAACAAAAGAGGACACAGTGTTTTCTTCTAGGCAGAGGAGGAGGTGAGAACATGTGAGGGAAACAACATGGAGACACTGATGCCTAGGTTTTAACTTTTATATTTTCCTGATTCTGTACTGCTTAGAGTGTAACTCTGAGGTTTCTTGTAGCTTGCTAATTTCTTCTCACTTGTGCTAGGTAGACATAACAAAGCCTCTCCGTGCCTGCTCTCCAAGGTCACCCAGACCGTCCAAGGCCCAAAAAGTTTAATCCGAAGAGCTTCTAAGGGGAGCCAGTGGAGGGGAAATTACATCATTGAACTGAAGCTTTAATTGGAGAATTAACCCTGATATGCAAATGAACCAAACCTATAAAGGTGTGAAGAACTCGTGACCTGTCATCTATTTTGGGGTCCATTTTGGCAATAGCCTCTGGCTCCCAGGGTGTACCTTTGAAGGCCTTTTAAATACCTATTTTATTCCCTTACTCCTGTCCAGTCTCTGTGTCTTGGAGGCCTTTTAAGACATCAACACAAAGGTCAGTGAAGAAGGAGGGGGAGGAGGTGCTCCCAGGCACCAGAGCCAAGATTCCTCTGCAGGCCGTGGTGATGACCACGTGTCTTGGTTTGAAAGACAAGTGTCTGCCAAGAGAGGTGGGAACCTCCCTTGAAATGGAGAATATGACCACCTTCCCTCCAAATTATTATAACTATGAAATTATGGGGCTTTCAGGCAAAGATATGGGAAAAGGAATAACAGTTCTTTACTAGTATGTATATGGATAACAAGGCAAACAAACAACAATGACAGCAACAACAAACAAGTCCAGGAACTCAAATAACAGCCTTCTCTCGGCTGTCAAGCCCTTTCCCCTTTGGTGTAGTTACGGTCACAGCCAGAAGGGGAGCTGGTGGCTCCCCGGCTGGGCAGGGTGGGTGTGATGATTCTCCCGCGGCTGCAGGGGGCACTGTGGCACGAGTTTGGTCGCCTCTCTGCACAAGGTAATGGCAGATGCAGCCAGCGGAAGGGATGGAAAAGGGGTTTCTGTTACAAACCCCCAGAGCCAGACGGTCCTGGTGCCCCCCTCTGGATAGCGAAAGGAACTGTAGCAGGAACCTCGGAAACAGCAAGCTGGAATGGTAGGGACAAGCAAAATCCCGGTGTGGTAGATGAGATGTATCAGAAACTCTGCAGCTGTAGCTGGAACCGCGGGACGTCCCGGCAGGCAGGGGGTGCCCGGCTACAGTGTAGCAAAAACCCGGAGCAGTAGCAAATACATGGTGGGGCTGGGCAGCGACAGCCCGGCTCCCAAACACGGCAGGGAGAGGGTCCGTGGGAAGGGGAAGGGGCTTGGGATCCAGGGTTTTTTCCCCTGAGGCATCCGAGCAAATGGTGAAAGTCCTTTTTTTAGTGAGGTAGGGTGTTAATAAGGTCCCAGTTCAGTGACTGCTCTCACGAGCAAAGGCTCACCCATGGCAGAAGATGCAGGACAGGGCTGGGCTCCGGCGGTGGCAGCAAATTCCCCCCTAGTAAGCAGCAACTCGACCGTCCTCTGAAGCCGAGAGAGCAAGAGAGCGAGGAGCTGCGCCCAGCCTCTTTTTCCCCAGCCCAATTCTCCTGGTATCTCTGCCCCTCCAAAAGAAACCCCCCAGCTAAGGGAATAGCCAGCCGCACCCTTTCAGTCTTTTGTCTCTCTTAAGTATCCGGTCGTTATTGTCTCTTAGCAACATATGGGAGAAAATTCCCTGAGAGAAAGAAACAAAAACAAAAATCCTAAACCCCAACACCATGGTGAAGCAGGCTGTCCCCCTGCAGCCCATGGGGATCCACAGGGGATGCAGAGATCCACTCACAGCCCATGAGAGAGGTGCTCATGCCCAAGCAGATGGATGCCTGGAGGAGGCTGTGGTCCAGTGGAAGACCCAGTAGAGAGAGAGGGCCCCTGCTTCCAGGCTGGAGCAGCTTGTCCTTGGAGGACTGCACCTCGTGGAAGAGTGACCCACGCCACAGCAGTTTTGGGAGGACTGTGTGCCCCTGGGAGGGACTCACATTGCAGCAGTTTTGGGAGGGCTGCTGCTTGAGAGATTGGAACCACGTTGGAGAGGTTCACAGAGAACTGTCTCCCGTGGGAGGGACCCCACGGCATAGCAGGGGAACGACTTGACTCCCTGCCCAGCAGTAGAAAACCAGGTGATGAACTGACCAAACCCCCCACGCCCTGTCCCCTGAGCTGTTGGTGGGAAGGAGGGAGGGGCTGGGGGAAGAAAAGGTGTTTTTAAGGGCTTATTTTACTTCTCATTATCCCCCTCTGACTTTGTTAGTAATAAATTCACTTTATACCTCTAAGTTGAGCCTGTTTTGCCCTTGGAGTGTTTTGTCCCAGTCCTTATCTCAACTCATGAAGCCTTCACTAAATTTTTCTCTCCTCTGCCCAGCTGTGGTAGGGGAACGTGAGCGAGCGACTTTCATGAGTGCCTGGAATTTGGCCAGTGTCAAACCACAACAAATGATCATCTAGTCCAACTGCCTGACTACTTCAGGGCTTGCCAAAAGTTAAAGCATGTTATTAAGGGCATTGTCCAAATATCTCCTAAACAGTGACAGGCTTGGGGCATTGACCATCTCTCTAGGAAAGCTGCTTCAGTGTTTGACCACACTCTTGGTAAAGAAATGCTTCCTAATGTCTACTCTAAACCTCTCCTGGTGCAGCTTTGAACCATTCCAACGTGTCCTGTCAATGGATACCAGGGAGAGGAGATCAGCACCTCCTTCTCCACTTTCTCTCCTCAGGAAGCTGTAGAGAGCAATGAGGTCACCCCTCAGCCTCCTTTTCTCCAAACTACACAACTTAAAGTCCTCAGCCCTCCTCATAGGACATTTCTTCCAGCCCTTTCACCAGCTCCGTTTCCCTCCTCTGGATACATTTAGGGACCTTCACATCCTTCTTAAGTTGTGGGGCCCAGAACTGCACACAAGACTCAAGGTGAAGATGCACCGATGCTGAATAGAGTGGGATAATCCCCTATTTTGACCGACTAGTTATACTGTGTTTAATGCACCCCAGGATGCAGTTTGCCCTATTGGCTGACAGGGTATCCTGGGGTGACTGTATGATACTGTATTACTTATCGTCTGCCCTATGCCACATGAATCCTGTGCCTTTCTGTACCTTTAAGAGAGGCGGGGGGCGGGGGGGGGGGGGGGGGGGGGGAACGGGGGACCGGTGGAATTCTTTCGGCGGCCTGTGTTCAAAAACACAGATAACTCTCTCGCTCTCTCCCCAGCTCTTGGCTCTGCAGCAGGGAAGAGAGTGGCATTCTCTTGCTTTTTAGCTAGCTTCTTGTTCGTTAGATGAGGCAAGAAGTTTTCCTGGGACTGTAGCTTCTTCTTTTTCCCTCTGGAACTGTTCAGCAACACCAGAACATCACCAGGAGGCCCCACACCGTGGCCCGGAGAGGCCCATGCCACACCCCAGCTCTGGAGAGAACAGAGCTACACCTACAGAAAGGACTCAGGTTTTCTCCACAGCAAGAGGTTTTATTATCTAACATTATTCTTTTTTTTTTCTTTTCGTGCCTGCGTGCACCCTGCTTGTTAAATAAACAGCTTTTTTTCACTTTCCTCCAAGGAATTTCTTTCCAAACCTGGTGGGGGACGGGCTGCTGAAACCTGCCTTCTATCAGAGGAAGTTAATTTCAGACATTTCCTCCAAATTTGTCTCAAGCCGAGACACAGGGCTCACTGCTGACTCATACCGAGCCTCCTATCAACCAGCACCCCCAGATCCCTTTCTGAAGGGCTTCTCTCCTGTTTGGAAATAGAATTATTGGGATCAATAAAAGAACTGTAGCAAGAGCCTGCAAGCAAAAGGCCTGTGTGTGAGAAAAAACTCTCCATGAGAAAATTCTTGTGTGAAGAAAACAAGCAGGCCTGGGGAACAAAGAGGGAGTTTGAAGACTTGCAGCTGTTCAGATAAGACCCAGAGAAGGGAGGTAAACATTGAATTCTTTTAATCATAACATAACTAATAGAAACTTACCAATGAAGGTCCAATTAGGTAGAAGTAGAAATGCGCCTTGATTTAAGCCACTTAGGAGTTAACAAGCTGGTATACTATATAAGTGCCTTTGGATTGCTAATAAACGGAGTTTTGAGCTTATCAACCAAATTGGTTTTGGACTGCTTTTCTCCCCCCGCCGGAGTTGCCAGGCCCTTTCTCTCTTTTTACAATTCCGACACTCTCCAGCCATTCCTCTCCCAGTTTATACTTGTGTCTAGCATTACTCCATCCCAGGTACAGAATCCAGCATTTCAACTTGTTAATTTCATCCCATTGGTGATTGCCCAATGCTCCAATCTATCTAGATCCCTCTGCAAGGCCTCCTGTCCCTCTAGAGAGTAAACACCTCAGAGTTTGGTATCATCAGCAAACTTGCTCATGGCGCATTCAACTCTTGCATGCAGATCACTGATAAATCTATTGACCAGAACTGGCCCTAGAATTGAGCCCAAAGGAACACTGCTGGTGACTGGTCACCAGCCAGTTGTAGCCACCATCACTACAACCCTTTGAGTTTCTGCCAGTTCTTCACCCAGCACACTGTGAACCTGCTCATCCCACAGTTGGACAACTTCTCCAGAAGAATACTGATACCAAAAAGGTTAATTCAATTTCTACTGTAACTGTGAGCTTTTAGTAGAAAGACACTGTGTCTGTGGACCTTTAGCAGAGAAGCAAGGGATGCAGAAATTGTTCTCCAAGCAAGGACGTTGGAAGATAAAGAGGACACATCAGGTTAAGGAATGCAGCTACAGCCAAGACAAGGACTGAGTTTGGGAATTTGGGGAAGATGGGGAGGGTTTTTATTGAAGAATGGTTAGAGGATCAGGGACATGGGTCATTGATAGAATTATGGGATCAATAAAAGAACTGTACAAAGCAAAGGCCTGCAAGCAAAAACCTGCATGAGAAAATCCCTGTGTGAGAAACAGGCCTGAGAAACAAAAAGGGAGTTTTGAAGCGATGCAGCTGTGCAGATAAGATGTACTGATGAGGCCAAAGGAGGGTGAACTCTGAATTCATTTAATCATAACAGTACTAGTAGAAGCTTGCCAATGTAGTCTAATTATGTAGAAGCAGAAATGCACTTTGATAGGTTTTAAGCCACTTAAGAGTTAACAAGCTGGTATACTATATAAGTGCCTCTGGATTGCTAATAAACGGAGCTTGCTTTTATCAACCATATTGGCTGGGTCTGCAATTCCTCCCCCCGCTGGAGTCCACGGACCCTTTTCCAACATTTGGCGCCCGAACTCGGAGTGGCACTTCGTTCCTTTTGACTCGGCGGGAGGCCAACTGCGGCGCCGGAGCAGCGCCGGCGTGTGTAAGGATCGGCAGCTGTGGACCAGTGCCTGATCCCAGCCTGGACCGCCCGGACAGCAGGGTCTGCCGTTTGGCTGACAAGGGCTAAACCTGAAAGGCTGCATGACCCTGACAGCAGGGACAGCACGGTAAGACGTGGAATTGCGGGTAGACGCAGAGATTGCAGTTGGACGCAGGTTGCAGTTAGACGCAGTGGGTGCGATTGGACGCAGATTGAGGTGAGACGCAGGCTTGCGGTAGGACGCAGTTATGGAACCCGAGGTGGCCCTTGGTTTATTTTTACCCTTTTTAGAAAAGCGGGGAATTAAGAAGATAAACCTTAATAAGGAATTGGTGGGGTTGGTGGAGTTTGGAAAGGCAAAAGGGTATTTTAAAGAGTCAGGGTCACTGTCTCAGGAACAGCAATGGAGAGAATATGGTGACTGCTTGTGGAATTTGGTTATAGACGAGAATAAAGAAGCTAGGAAGTTAATGAAGCCATGGAGAGCGGTTACTAATTGCCTAAAACAATATCAGGTTGAAAAGCAGGTAGCAGCAGTTGCTACAGCTCATTTAGAAGGCAAAGACCCTCCACCAGGTATAATGACACTTGGGAGCGATTATGTTCCCATGCCACCAATAGGGTGTCCCATACCTGTAAAACCCCCTACAGATCTGACACCGGGTACCATATCTACTGCATCCCCGGTGAGAAATGTTACAATGGTGATACTGTAACACGCATATATCAAACCAGGAGTCCTGTGGAAACAAAATATATATGGACAGATTCATGGTAGATGTTTCAGAGATGTTTATTTCTCCAGCCGCGTGGCTGGGGCTCTGCTCAGGAACTGCTGCAGTCACGGGACCCCTGGGACCTTTGCCCACACCGGGGAACACAAACCAACCAATGGGGAACGAGGCTGACCAGGGGCAGGTAAACCCCGTGTCTCCCCCCCAGGGCCCCTCCCCCAGGGCCCCATGGCAGGGTGAGGGACCCCAACAAGAAAGCAGGCTGAGTTATCGGACGGCGACAAAAAAGAGTTAGGACAAGAAGCCGCTAGATGTCTCCATGAGCCTGCTGGAACTGAAATTCGCAGAGCATGTAACACCCCTAAGTTACAATGAAGTCGGGTTGATTGGAGAAATATCATAAAGACAGCCCTTGAAAATAAAGATTACGAACTCCCCGAAGTGATCGGAGATCCGGTTGCCTTCCCGGTAATATATCAAGCAGGTGGGGACGAAATAGTAGGAGAATATAGTCCTGTAAACTGGAAGTTGTTAACTCAGCTGCGGGGCACAGTCAATGAGTCCGGCCTGCACAGTGAGCCAGCCAAGCAGATGTTAAACTATGTGTGGGGGTGTGGGATTCTTTGCCCAGAGGATATTAAAACTATTATGAGAATGATTATGACCCCTTCGCAAGTTATGCTGTGGCAGGCGCACTGGAAACGCCTTTGTGATGCCTCTGCTAACACCCCCCGTGACCCACAAGACCCTTTACATGGGGTTATGGTGGAGCAGCTTATGGGTGTTAGGCAGTTTGCCAGAGTGGAAATGCAAGTGCAAGTGGGACCAGAAAGATTATTAGAGGCTATGAGACTTGCCCGGCAGGCAATGTCCTTTGTAAAAACAGCACCCCCTCAGCCTTCCTATCTGTCAATCAAGCAAGGAAGGGATGAGTCCTTTTCGAGTTTTGTCGATAGAGTTACTAATGCTATACACAATTCAGATGTACAGGATTTTATGAAGGGACCATTGTTAAGACAGTGTGTAATGGAGAATTGTAATCCATACACCCGGTCCATAATAGTTACTTTGCCAGCTGACGTACCGGTAGAGCTGATGCTAGATAGAATGAGCTGAGTGCCAGTAGGGCCACAGGCAATGTTAGTGGAAGCTGTTAAGGAGATAGCGAAAGATCTCGTGCAAGCCCAGACTCAAGCCTTTGCAGCCCTTGCCCCCTTGAAAGGGGCAGAAGCACCAAGAGACGGGTGCTATAATAAGTCTAATGAAGTCAAGTGCTACCGATGCGGCCGCAAAGGACACATGAAACAGCAGTGTCCGGTCCAATGAGTACGGTGCCGTAACTGCAATCTCAATACTCACTCCACGGAAGCCTGCCGAAAGAAGCCGGGAAATGGGAGACTGAGCGTGAAGGGTCGCCGTGCGCCGACACCAACAGTGGCCCCAGCAGTAGCGATGCCAGTCTCCTCAGCTCCCTGCAATCTGCTGACTGCCTTCGGCCAGCAACCCGAGGAAGCTTCGGCTTGGACCTGGCAACAGCAATAGATGTGACTCTGATCGACAGCCGGCCCCAGAGGATTCCGACAGGCATTAAAGGGCCCCTGATTATCAATGGACAGTGCCATGGAGCTTTGCTGTTAGGCTGCTCTTCTAGTAGCCTGAGAGGACTTTTTATATTGCCCGGCCTAATTGATAAGGACTATGAAGGAGAAATTTGCATTATGGCTCAAACTCACTTTCCACCTGTGCACATCCCAGCACATAGCAAGATCGCTCAATTAATTCCTCTTCCTCACCTGACTGCAGCCATAGCCGAGGGAGCGCCGGAGCGGGGAACTGGAAATTTTGGTTCAACTGGGAGTCTCGCTCTTACCCTCCTGCTAGCTCGGCGGCCAGTTGCTACTGCAGTGTTCACTCGTGGCAATAATTCTATAACATTGTCTGCTCTTTTGGACTCTAGGGCAGACCTGACTATTGTGGCCAATTCATGCTGGCCTCCGCATTGGCCCCTTCAACAGGCAGCAGGGGGGGTCGAAGGTGTCGGAGGCACTGCTTCGGTACAACGCAGCCGGAAGCAAATTCAAATTATACTAGACGGACGCACTTAATCTGTTGTAGTCACAGTGATGCCTCTGCCTGAAAAAGTTAACGCTTTAATAGGAAGAGAAATGCTCACCCAGCTGGGTTTTGTGTTAACCACTGACACGCCTTTTCGATAGCGGCCGCTGCACTGACTTTCCCGATAGCCTTGCACTGGATTACAAATGCCTCAGTGTGGATTGAGCAGTGGCCGCTCAAAGAGGAAAGTCTGCAGCAAGCTCATGCGCTAGTGCATGAACAGTTAAATCAAGGACATTTGCCACCATCTACGAGTCCATGGAATACACCCATCTTTGTAATCAAGAAGAAATCTGGGAAATATCGGCTGTTGCATGATTTGCGTGCTATTAATGCTCAGATGCAAGCTATGGGGACCCTGCAACCTGGTCTTCCCAATCCTGCAGTTGTACCTGAGAATTGGCATTTACTAATAGTGGACCTAAAGGACTGGTTTTTTACTATACCATTGCATCCTAATGACATGCATCGTTTTACCTTTACTCTCCCTGCTATAAACAGGGAAGGCCCTGCTTCTCGATATGAGTGGACAGTACTTCCACAAGGAATGAAAAACAGCCCCACCTTGTGCCAGATGTATGTTGATGCTGCACTGAAACTGGTTCGAGTGCAGTGGCCGAAAGCCATCATTTATCATTATATGGATGATATACTGATCACTCAGCCAGACCCAATCACCCCCCAGCAAGAGCTCCTGCTCACCAAGCAGTTGAACCGGTATGGTTTGATTGTTGAGCCCGAAAAGGTTCAACGTACGCCTGTTTGGAAGTACCTGGGGTGGAATATGACTGAGGCACAAATCAGGCCACAGAAGGTGGCAATTCAAACCAATCTCAAAACCCTGAAAGATGCACAAAAACTCTTGGGTGACCTGCAGTGGCTGCGGCCAGTAGTAGGCATCAGTAATGAGGATCTAGAGGTACTACGGCCCTTGCTGAAAGGGACCGATCCCTCCTCGCCTGTTCGTCCCACACCTGAGCAAGTTGATACTATCCAGCGTATCAGTACAGTTATTGCAGACAGAGCAGTTGATCGAATGGACGCTGATCTTCCAGTCAACTTTACTGTCCTCCACGGTGAGAGTCAACTTATTGGTGCACTAACTCAGTGCAAAAAGGAAAAGGGGGAGCAAGTTAAGGTACTAGAATGGATGTTCACAAGCCTACAGCCTAAAACAACATTGCAACAAAAAATCGATAATGTGGCAGAATTGATACAGAAAGGCCGCACCCGTATAATACAAGCCACTGGGCAAGAGCCAGGAACGATCTACTTGCCAATGAAAAGAACTGAGCTCGAGTGGTATCTACAATATTCTCAAGCCTTGCAAATTAGCTTACTAAGCAATGCCCAGCAAATTGAAGTACAACCACTCAAGGCCCCAGTATTGAAATGGATGACACAGCATACATGGGTTCAGATTCCCAAAAGGAGCAAGCACCCACTACAAGAAGCAGTAACAGTGTTCACCGACGCTGGAAAGAAGTCCCGACAAGCAGCTGCGACGTGGCAGGTTCAAAGACAATGGTGTCACCAGATACTAGAGGCTGAACCTGGGGACTCGTTGCAGACTCTTGAATTAGCTGCAGTGGCATGGGCATTTAAGCGATGGCTGACTGTTAAGCTCAATGTAGTAACAGACTCATTATATGTTGCTGGCATCGTGGAATGGATAGAGGATGCTAGGATAAAAGACATAAACAACAGACGACTGTTTGAACTACTGCTCCAGCTCCAAGCAGCCATTGGTCAGAGATCGTGTGCCTATGCTATAATGCACATTAGGAGTCATCAATGGACAGAGGGCCTGGGCTAAGGGAATGCCTATGCAGATCAGTTAGTCTCTGTGACAGTGCCATTGAATGAATTTGCAAAGGCACGGGAAGCCCATAACACATTCCATCAGAATGCAAGAGGTCTTCATAGACAATTTGACATCACCATGGAAGAAGCCAAAGGAACAGTACGGGCATGTCCTACATGCAGTCATCATGGCCTGGGTCTCGGTGTTGGGGTTAATCCCCGAGGCTTAGGCCCGAACGAACTATGGCAAATGGATGTGACCCATGTTCCTGAGTTTGGCAGACTGAAATATGTGCATGTCACCATAGACACTTGCAGCAAATTTATATGGGCATCAGCACAGACAGGTGAAAAGGCCCTTCATGTAATACGACACCTGACCAGCTGTTTCGCCATGATGGGTGTACCAGAGCAGATCAAGACAGACAACGGTCCTGCCTACATTAGCGAGCGGCTGCGAAAGTTTTGCCAGCAGTTGAGTGTGCGGCACGTCACTGGAATCCCTCATGTACCCACAGGGCAAGCTATTGTAGAGCGTGCTAATCAGACGCTGAAGTTATATCTAGCCAAGTTCAATGACATTTCAGATGTGCAGGAAAAACTAGCAAAAGCCTTGTATGTATTAAATTACTTGTGTTTGTTTGGGGATAGTGACGCTGCACCTGCCTATCTTCACAGCGGTATTGTAGAGGCAAAAAGGAAAGTAACAAAGCCTTTTTATGTGATGTATAGGCACCCAGCTACAGGGACCTGGCAAGGGCCCGCTGAGGTTCAATATTCAGGTAGGGGTTACGTGTGTGCTTACCCCAGCAGGACCTCTGTGGGTACCTAGCCGCTGGACTTGTGCTGCGACAGAGCCTGCAGTGAACAGCGCCGACTCTGGATCCAGAAGCGCATCCACGTGAGGAGAAAAGGCTGAAAAGGGCTGTTGTGCCCGCTGTATATAAACTGCAAACCTTACTTGGGATAAGGGCTCATCTTATATCAAGAGACTGTTTTAATTGTGGTTTTGTGAACTGTAGAGCTTGGGTTAAAATACTTTGTGGTTGTTGTAATAAGAGAATTTGGGTACATCATGCACAGAACCACAGGTGGAAAGATATTAGATTGTCTCAGTATAATGCTCATAGTTGCTAATGCTTGCTTAATACCTAGCTCCCAAGCATGGGTCCCAGTGCAGCCCAAAACAAATATTTGGGTTACTCTGGCTAACCTAACCAACCAAAGTACTATCTGCCTATCTCTTTCTTCCCCTGGGAACCTGTTCTCCCCTTGTTTAGTAGGGTTGCCAATAGATGCTTGGCCGTGTCCGACCCATGCCCCAACCTGTAAAGTGACTAATCCATCTTTCACAGTCAACAATTGGGACCGTTAGGTGCCCTACTTACCTATTGCCCCTGCTGAACTGCAAGAGCTGGAGTTGCTAGGGTCTGTAAAAGCAGATGCCTGTGTTATGTTTAATTGGACAAGTAAGACATGCAGGCAGGAAAGCTGAAAGATGCCTCCTACTAATGTAAACTCCAGTCTACCAGTATATCGTAATAGTTCCCTGTGGTGCAATTATACTGCTACAAAGCTGTCCGTATCTACTAACTCTCCTCTTACTTTGTCATACAGTTGCTTTTTAATCTGCGGTGATCGAGCATGAGCAGGCATTCCTTCTTGCTTAAGAGGTGGACTGTGTACAATTGGCAGGCTATCGGTGTTAACACCAAAGACATCAACGATATTGCAAATGACCCGACATCACCGGATAAGGCGTATGGCTCATCAGTTTACAGCTGAATGCCGAGATAATGTAAAATTTTGGTCCCCCGCAGCCATAATATGTGCATCTTTTTTAGCCCCTGGAGTTGCATCTGCCGGAGCCCTTGGCATGTTAAACAAGCTAGGCTGCTGGCTTGCTAAGCAAACTAATGCCACTTCAAAAGCATTATCAGAGCTCTTAGTAGATGTAGATTCAGTGAGGCATGCTACCTTGCAAAACCGAGCTGCGATCGACTTTTTGTTGTTAGCTCATGGACATGGTTGAGAAGATTTTGATGGAATGTGTTGTATGAATTTGTCCGATCACTCTCAATCGATTCACAAGCAGATAAGTGAGTTGCATCGATTAACCACACAATTGCAAAAAGAAAATGGTCTTGGCTTAGAAGGATGGTTAGAGTCACTTGGGTTAGGACCATGGTTAGTCTCACTCGTGCAGCATATGATTACTGTAGGACTAGTAATATTATTAATGTGTGCTTACCCTGCCTATGCCAATGCTTGCAGAAGATGATATACAAAGTCACTACATCTGTGACCAATCAAGTATTGCTTGTACAAAAAGAAAAAGGGGGAATTATTAAAGAATGGTTAGAGGATCAGGGGCATGGGTCATTGATAGAATTATGGGATCAATAAAAGAACTGTACAAGCAGTAGGCCTGCAAGCAAAGGTTAGTGTGAGAAACTGTCTCCATGAGAAAATCCCTGTGTGAGAAACAGGCCTGAGAAATAAAAAGGGAGTTTTGAAGCGATGCAGCTGTGCAGATAAGATGTGCTGACTGGGAGGAGGGAGGCTGAACCCTGAATTCTTTTAATCATAACAGTACTAGTAGAAGCTTGCCAATGTAGTCTAATTATGTAGAAGCAGAAATGCACTTTGATAGGTTTTAAGCCACTTAAGAGTTAACAAGCTGGTATACTATATAAGTGCCTCTGGATTGCTAATAAACGGAGCTTGCTTTTATCAACCATATTGGCTGGGTCTGCAATTCCTCCCCCTGCTGGAGTCCACGGACCCTTTTCCAACAGGTTTTTATGGTAATAGGCAAATTATAATATGCCTGTAGTGACTGTATATGAGCAACACACTTGTAGAAATCAGGGGGCATGTGTAGTGGCCAATTGACCAGTGGTACAAGGGACAGAGAGAGTTCTTGGTAAGACAGTCTCTGGTGCCAAAGACTTATTGGTTATGATGAGGGAAAGGAGCCTCTCCCAGGATGCCTTGTTTGGTTATGGTAATGTACCCCAGTTATGCTTCCCCAGTTGGGTCTTGGTGTTAGCCACACCCCTGTACTTAAGCCCGAGCTGTCCTGTGTTTGGGGTCATTTGCCTCTGGAAACCTTCAGAAGTTGTAGCAATAAACTGCTTTCTGTGGAACTCTAAGCAAGGACACATCTCAACTCCTTGCCATCAGTTTAATATTACTGGAGCCATCTCTGCGTCTGTGGGTTCATGCATGGTAGCCACAGAGCCAGCAGGGAACCCAGTAATAAGCATGTTAGGAGGAGTTATCCCCCATGCCACTTCAGGCACCTGAATAAATTATACCCTCTTTAACACCAAAATTGGTGTTAAGCAGTTTTATTGTACCCGGTTTTCAGTAATTTGGTGACAGTAATTGGCAACCCAGATGGGACCTTGACCTTTGAGCCTCTGCGGATCCATGGTTGACAGACCTCCAGCCAGCACCGAGGAATTCTTGGGGAGAACCTCTACTGCAGACTGCCAAGGGGCTCGAGGCAAGATCCCTGGGGTAAGTAAAAAGCATCATTTAAATCTTAGGGTTATTGACAAGGAGGTACAAACCCCACACTAAGTTTCCGGTAACTCTGGTAACTGTGGTAATGGGGTTTGAGCCCCTGGCAGGCTTTTAGTTCCTGTAATGTCTGTTGGTAAACTTACTGGGGGTTAGAGGCCCCCCCAGGTCCAGGGGACCTGATAAGGGGTTTGATTCCCCTCTGAAAGCCTTGTACTCGGCTGAGCAGCTGTAGCGCCTTGGCCGTGCCTGGATAAGGGGTTTCAATCCTGTCATAGGTTAGCAAGCATAGTCCAGGAAGAGACTTAAGATTACTTAAACAGAAACAGAAGATTGACTTTTTAATAGACACTGGGGATACTTGTTCGGTACTAAATACAAACAGAATCACAGAATCACTAGGTTGGAAGAGACCTTCAAGATCATCAAGTCCAACTGATGCCCTAACACCTCAACTAAACCATGGCACCGAGTGCCACGTCCAATCTTTTTTTAAACACATCCAGAGATGGTGACTCCATCACCTCCCTGGGCAGACAATTCCAGTATTTAACCACTCTTTCCATAAAAAACTTTTTCCTAATATCCAACCTATATTTCCCCTGGTGCAGCTTAAGACTGTGTCCTCTCATTCTGTCAGTTGCTGCCTGGGAGAATTAAGCCAAAGAACAGTAAATATTGTTGGTGCAACAGGGAGAACAAAAAAGCGAACATTCTTTAACAGCAATAATTTTAAATTCAGCAAACGATGGATCTATGTATGCCGGACTGTTTGATTCCTCTTTTAGGAAAAGACTTATTAAGTAAATTGGAGGCTAAAATTATATTTACACATGAAGAAATACAATTATTGGTACATGAGACTAAAGCCATCAAGGTCAGAACTTTTGTTACAGGGTACACTGAAACCAGACAACTCTGGAGGAATAGCAGAAGTCATAGAAAATGCAGTAATAACCTTGGTTTGGACCAGTGGAGCTCCAGGATGTTCCCAACGAGGTCAGCCTGTAAGCATTACCCTAAAACCTGGATCAAAACCGGTAAGGGAGAAACAATATCCTTTAAAATTAGAAGCTAGAAGAGGACTCGAAAGCCTAATAGAAAATTTCAAGGAATTTGGATTATTGATAGAATGTAAATCAGAATATAACACTCCTATTTTGCCAGCTAAAAAGCACGGAACAGACAAGTAAAGGTTAAAACAAGACCTACAAGCAATCAAATAGTTCAGCACATCCACCCTGTCGTATCTAATCCCTATACCCTGTTAAAAGCCCTTACAGAATATCACCAATGGTTTACAGAAGTAGATTTGAAGAATGCCTTCTTTTGCATATCTCCCGATAAACAAAGTCAGAGCATTTTTACCTTTGAATAGGAAAATCCCCAAACTGGTCAGAAGACTCAGCTTACCTGGATTGTGTTGCCACAAAGATTTAAAAATAGCCCAATGATTTTTGGGACCCAATTGGCAAAGGAATTAGAGATGTGGAAAAAAGAGAACCCTGAAGGGTTGATCCTGCAGTTTGTTGATGACATCTTACTAGCAACTGAAACTAATGAAAAGGAATGCGCATGGAATTGACTATCAGCCTTCTAAATTTCCTGGGCCAAGAAGACTACAAAGTATCTCGGGAAAAAGGCTCAAATCATGAAGTAGCAGGTTACCTACCTAGGATTTGAAATAATTCCAGGATGGTGATAATTGGGAACAGACAGAAAAAAGGCCATCTGCCAGGTACCTCAACCGGCGACTGCTCCAGATTTGAGAGCATTCTTGGGCATGGCGGGGTGGTGTAGACTGTCGGTCTCAAATTATGGACTTTTAGTTAAACCACTGTATGAGCTTTTAAAGGAGTCCCCCAAAGGACCTTTGATTTGGACTCCTGAGAGTGAACATGTGTTCCGTTACTTAAAGATGGCCCTGATGTCTGCACTCACCTTAGGACTTCCAGACTTAATAAAGCCCTTTGAGCTTTTTTTGCATGAACGACAGCATCTCACCCTTGGAATTCTGGCTCAGAAGGTAGGAGACTTGAAGAGGACTGTGGGGTACTTTTCAAAACAATTTGACAATGTAAGCCAGGGATGGCCCAGATGCCTGCGAGCTGTAGTACTGTACTAGTTTGAAAACAAACTAGTGGGAGACACCAAGTCAGAATAACAATTTAATAGGAAAACAAAATAAAGGCAGAAAACACTGGGTTAAACTGACAGAGTCAAGATACAACCTGAGTCCCTGTTAGGCAGGGTGGTGGTAGCAATCTGGTAGAATGGTGGCTGCAGTCCTCTAAAGCGGTGATCCTGTAGAAAAAGGTCTGCTCTTCCTAAGAAGGTCCACTGGTGGCTATGTAGCTCCTGTCCTCTGGAAATCCAGTGGAAGGGTTGTTTCTGGTGTTCAGAATCTCAGATTATATCCGCGATGGGATGCTTGGTTCCTCCCTCTAGGTGGAGCATCTCACAATGGGGTAATGAGTCATGAGGCCAAGTGTTGATTAGGCTCATTAACAGAAGATAGTCCGGAGGGAGTTATCTCTGAGTCATGCAACAGAACAATGATGGGCCATTAACAGAAAGATAGTCTGGGGGGAAGGAGGCAAGGAGACACTGCCCCACCTGATTTCAACGGCTCATGAGGATGGTAATAGAATACACTGCAACCCAGGACAAGTACACACTGTTCTCCTTATCCAAGAGGCCAGGAAATTGACTTTGGAACAAAAGATAAAAGCATACACTTCGCACACTGTAACCACTGCATTAGGCCAAAACTATGCATTACTGTGCCGGTTTGGCCAAATTTAGAAATATATCCTCTGAGAGAAGGCAGGTCACTGTAGATACAAAAATGCTGCTAGCAAGGATTTTCTTGCTCTTTTCTAAGTCCATGAGAGACTTTTCTCTCACGCAGAAGAGGTAGCAGAGTTATGTAAACACCCAAGCCACCTGCAACCTTGAAAAGTCTTGTTTATGGTATAGTAGAAAAATATTTTGACAATGGATGTTTTAGGATTTTAGCCAATCACCCCCAAGGGGTGGCTGATCCTTTGTCCAATTAGACTATGAAGAAAAAAAGTCTATAAAAGAGTTTGTAAAATAATTAAATAAATCAATCTTGCTGCACAATTCCTGCCTGCTGGATCTTCTCTCCTCCTCCTCCCTATGGCTGCGGGACACGGTGATATACCCTAGGGCCCAGGTCTGCGGTAATAGGTCACCACCCCTCTCCCACCAGGTTCGGGAAAAAAAAATAGATTTTCCTCAAAGGAAAGTGAAAGAGATAAAACTATTTATTTAACAAACACACGGGAAAAGGAAAATAATGCTAAATAATAAAATCTCTTGCTGTGTTGAAAAAACCTGGGAAAGTGTTAGACTCCTCCCTTTGGTCTCCTCGGAGTTGGGACTTGGCCCAGGGCCAGGCCCTCTGTGCTCGGTGGAAAGTCCTCCCGATGTGCTCTGATATTAAAGTAGTCCAGTAGAAAAGGGAGGAAATCCGAAATTCCAGGGAAGGAAAAAAAATTCAACTCTCAGTCTCTCTCCAGAGAAAAAGAAACTGAACCCCTGGCCACAAACTGACCAGGGAGCAGCAAGCTGGTTGCTTCCTTGCTCTCCTGACACAGCTGGGAAAAAAAAGTTGCTATCTCTGTGTGACCTTGAACAAGCTTCAAACTGCTTTGAAAAAGTTTTGCTCAGTTTTTCCTTCCCCCTCTCAGGCTCAGTTTAGAGGCATAGAAAGGTACAAGAATTAATTTCTGGGCATAGGGCAGCAATATGGGAAACACATCATAAAGTCACCCCAAGACAGGGGGCCATTGGCTTTCCCTGAGCCGTATGTTGAAATATCAGACTGTTCTAATGAAGAAAGATGTGGAGTTGAAAGTAACCATAGCAGTAAATCCAGCCCAGCTCCTGAACACCCCGATGCAAGGGGAAGAGCAGCTAACCCATGATTGCTTACAGACAATTGAATAAGTTTATGCAAGCCCACCAGACCTGCAAGATGCACTCATAGAAGACCCAGAGACAGAGCTCTTTACAGATGGAAGTTACTTGGTGCAAGATGGAAAATGAAGAGCTGGCTATGCAGTAGTCACAACAACCAAGGTAATGGAAGCTGCACCGCTGCCTGTGGACACCTCAGCACAAAGGGCAGAACTCATAGCACTACGAAGAGCCTTGGAATTGGCAGCAGGAAAAAGAGTAAACATATAGACTGAATCAAATTATGCTTTTAGCATTGTTCATGCCCATGCAGCCATATTGAAAGAAAGAGGTCTATTAACAGCACAGGGATCTCTGATTAAATATAAACAAGAAATATTGTCCCTCCTCGATGCTATCCAATTGCCCAAAGAAGTGGCAGTTGGACACTGCAAAGCAAACCAACGTAGGGATTCCTAAATTCATGTAGGCAATAGACTTGCAGATAAAGCTGCACGAGAGGTTGCACAACAAGGCATCCTGGCATTAATAGCTGAGAAAGCTTTTTCACTTCCAGAAGTTAGCCCTGGATATAGTCAGGCAGATTTAAAATTAGCTACTTATCTAAAAGCCCAGAATAAACAGAGTGGATGGCTAGTAACTCCCAATAACCAGGTCATAGTCCCACCGCAGCTAATGTTACAAATTGTAAAGGAGAAACACCAACAAACGCTAGGAAATCAATGCCATGGCTATGGTGACAAGTCTATGAACTCAGATACTGTCTCATTTTTGAGACAAATTTAGGACAAGGCACTCTGGAATGAGCTGTCTCCACTAAAAGGGTTCCAACAATCCCTTTACACCAATAGGAAATGAATAGTAATGGATGAAAGTGGAAAAAAAACCCCAAACAGTTTATTAACAAACAGAATGCCTACAAAACAAAGGGAAAGGAAAAAAGTAAATAACTGCTAGATATTAAACTGTCAGACCTTACCCCTCCACACACACACCAGAACAAAAACCCAGAATGCCAGGGAAAATAACTGCTCACAACACGCAGTACAAGATGACGCCAGCTTCTGTCTCAGGGAATTTGGCAGGGGGGGTCCCGGGTGCAGAAGAGCCAGCCGGAGTCACGACACGAACACCGATATGATTTGAGCATCGTGCTTCAGTTTTATTGTTTACCTTCACCAAGTTATACTTTGCAAAGTTCACGCCCCTTTCCCACCAGAAAGCCTCTATGCAGCGGGGGAGCTGACCAGTGTATACCTTTTCCCAAGGCTGTTCAAGGCTGCCGGCTAGCAGGTGCCTTGCAAGCCTATCTTCAGCCTGGGGCCCCATCAGAGGTACTTCTGCAACAGCCCTGGGATGCCCAAGCTCTCCTGGGGTATCCTATGCCCCCATTTCACAAGGAATTCCTCTAAATATCCCCCGTTTTCTTTTTGGGCAACCCAGGTCTGGTCGATGATTTTTTGCAGCCCCGCTTTAAGGCAAGAAAAAATACACCCAAGTATTATTAAGCCTAATATAACTACAAATAGCAATCGGCAGCCTTCTACTACCAAGGTACGCAGCCCTTTGGTGATACCTAGACCCTTAAGCCAATCTCCAATAGGGTTGTCTGTCTCCCGAAGGTCTGGAGGTCAGAGAGGTGCTTGTGAATTGAGACAGAGTGGTCAGAAAGATTCATACAGCACATACCCTGGAACTCTTCACAGCCGTGGCCATGAGCTAGTAGTAGAAAATCAATGGCTGCCCGATTTTGTAATACTGCATGTCTAACACTAGTAACATCTGCACTTAGCTCGTCAAGCATCTGTGAAGTTGTGTTTAGCTCATCCCTCGCCCAGCAAGTAAGTTTATGCAAAATAGTGTGAGCCCTGGCTGCTGAAGCACCAGGTAAAAACATAGATGCTAGCCAAATTGACTGCCTTCACTCGATCTAAATGGGAGGACAGCTGATTGAAAATGTCTGCCAATGCTCTTGTCTCAAGACAGTCAAAAACAATTTCCCACTCTACCTCTGTGTCTGGTGCTATACCCAAAAATTTATGCAACTCCCCTTCTTGGTTTCGCCTTTGGAGAGGGTTCCCCGACACCCACCACCAGTCACTAGCAACCACCCAGGGCAGCTGTTACATTCGCCCCAGAGTCTCGCTATTTCCCCTGCTACAGAGAGTGGTGGATCTGGCAAGTCCTCAGCTCCCTCACTCAGCCACATCTGCAGCCTCTCCCAAGGCTTCTCGGGACGGAGGTCCCAGAGTTCCAGCTGTTATGGTAGTGGCGTCACTTTCCTCAGGAGCTGATGGTCATTGCGCCTTCTCGCTTCGGGTTCCTGTATGCGTAGCACGGCACCACTTGCTGGGCACCCCTCTGGTCAGTGCTGCGGCGATGACTTGTCTCTGTTGTTACAGGACATTCTGCAGCGTTGCAGTAAAAGCAGCTGTTTGAGATGACTGTTCCGCATGGCTAGCATGTATGAGCATCTCATCTACACCTGCTCCTTGGGGCAGCGTGGCAAGAATTGTCTTAGTTTGCCTATTAGCATTTTCAAAGGCAAGTGTTTGGAACATTTGCTCTTGGAGCTCTTCAGAGAGCTCAGTTGCATTCTTTAAGGCTGCTGACAAACGGTCGATGAACTGAACATATGGCTTTGACAGCCCCTGTCGGACTGCTGCATACGGGGGAGACTTCTTCTTTTCAGGTACTGACAACAGGGCTTTGTGGGCAAGAGTCTGTGACAACTGATGAATGACTACGGGCATGGTCAGCTGTGTCACCGTTGCTCCATAAGCCCCGCTCCCAGTTAGCATGTCAGCTTGGAGTGCATACAGTGGGTCTTGTGTGTCACCTTGATGTTTGCTAGCTTCTTCTTGTGCTAGCCACTTCCACGTTCGCTCCCAGAGCAGGAACTGTGAAGGGGTTAATAACAATTGTGCGATGCTGATGCAATCATTCAGACACAGGACATCTGCTGTAAAGATAAACTGCAGAATGCTTCGTGTAGCTTCAGACCGCAAGCCATGCGTGGTGACTGTTTGCTTGGCTTGCTGCAAGAGCTTCGTCTTGGGGTTCCCACTTTGCAGTGTCCCCTTGTATCTGTACAGGGCAAGCGAGGGCATCCACTGCTTGCCAATCACCCTCAATGATTGCATCACAGATAACTCCATTCCATCTTCACAATGGGTCAGTCCTCTCCATCGGGGCTGATGGAAACGATGGCTGCACCTCCCCTCGTGCGAAGGGAGGGGCTGTAGGCACTGTGCCCGATTCTCCCAACGCGAATGTAGGAGCTCTGGGTGTCAACTTGACCGGTGGGGCCACGGGACGCCACGGTGCTGATGGTGTAATATCACAAGCTTTGGACTCTAGCGCATCCTGCTGTGTAGATAAGTCAGCAAGCCTTTTGATTACTTCTTGCATCATCTCTCGGTGGTTCTCCCCCTCTTGGGGCTGATCCCCGGCAGCCCTGGCTGGATCCTGCTCCGCAGGCGACGAAACCACAGAAGCCACTTCACTGCCGGACGTTGCTCCACTGTCCGGCAGAGGGGGGTTGCGCGCCGCTGCTTTTGGCTGGGCATTAGGACCGCTGGTTTGCACCGCCGCTTTCGGCCGGGCACTAGGACCGCCTGTTTCTCCTTGTCCCGCCTGTGCCCCGCCCCCTGAGTCGGGTGGCTCTGCTTCCGCCTTCGCAGCCATTTCTCCCTGAGACGTCGGAGGGGTAACTTCCTTCCCCTCTGAGTCCAGCAACTCCCGCAGCGAGCGAACGGGTGCTGCTGTGCCTTTATTCGGTTTTCTCGCGGCCAGCCCAAAGAACCATGCAACCCTGGACTCCGCTCTGGTCTCTGGCTGCCGCTCCGTAAGACCCCCGTCTGTTCCCTTCCGGGAACCACCACACCTGGAGCTGCCACTCCCTAAAGCCTCCATGGTGGCCGTGGCCACTGTCCTCTGCTTTCATCTCTGCTAGAGTGCCAGTTACTGCTGTCCAGGTTAAGCCGAGAGCTTTAGCTTCTTTAGGCTTCCTTTCTACCCTCAATTGTGGACAGCCACAATTCGTTCCCTACTTTCCACCATGCTTAAGTTGAGGACAAAAGCGAAGTGTATTTCACACACCCATGTTCCCAGGCCCACGTAACGAGGGCATTGAGATCTTGGTCTTTCACGATCTCGCCTCTCTTAGAGAGGATGCTAGCTAGGAGTCGAGTTCCCGCCTTGTAATCCATAGCTTCTTTGCTGCGGGTACGCGCTTGGCCACGCGAAATTGCGGTCTCCAGCCACTTGGCTTTGAGGTTTAGCCCCCGGCTTTACTCGGCTTTGGGGCCACCTGCTCTGGCTCCCCTGGCTCCGCCGCACCGATACGATGAAATTCAGAGTCTTACCGTCTTTAAGCGAACCTGCATGTAGCAAAACTCACTCGGGTCCCTGTTCGGGCGCCAGCATTTTAGCGGGGGGGGGGGGGGGGGGAAGTCCTGGGTGCAGGAGAGCCAGCCGGAGTCGCGACACGAACACCGATATGATTTGAGCATCGTGCTTCAGTTTTATTGTTTACCTTCACCAAGTTATACTTTTTCAAAGTTCACGCCCCTTTTCCACGAGAAAGCCTCTATGCAGCAGGGAAGCTGACCAGTGTATACCTTTTCCCAAGGCTGTTCAAGGCTGCCAGCTAGCAGGTGCCTTGCAAGCCTATCTTCAGCCTGGGGCCCCATCAGGGGTACTTCTGCAACAGCCCTGGGATGCCCAAGCTCTCCTGGGGTATCATATGCCCCCGTTCCACAAGGAATTCCTCTACAAGGGAAGAAAAAGAAACAAAAGAAATAAACCAACCAACCAAACAGGAGCTTCATGCAGCAGTTCCGGAATCAGATGAAAATCTGGTAACTTTCTGGTGTCAACCTCCTCTCCATGGCAGACGAAGCAGCTGGGCTGGAGCCTCTTGGTGTGCTTTCTCTCCCATCTCTGCTTCCCAAGGTTTGGGGGCTGGAGTTGAGTGACCCCTCTCCTGTCGGTCCTGCTGTTCAGTTCACCTCAAAAGGTAGATGAAGGATTGCTGCTGCAGCTTCTCCATGGCCAGGGAAGGGAAAAGCTTCTTGCCTGGACCGACAAAACCAAGCTAGCCAAGCAAAACTAAAACCACACCTCACCACGGAATGCCAGGAGAGTGAGGCTTTGAAAAAGCCCGCCAAAGAGCCCAAAACTCCCCCCTCCCCTGGCCTGCACCTTAAAGGTACAGCAACCACTTTTGGGCATAAGACAGAGGATCATGGAATAGACCATCATCATAAATCACTTCAAGACAGATACTCAGAGTCTGTATGACAAAAATTGTCAAGTCTGTTACAGAAAAATGCCTGATATGTCTTAAAAATAGTCCTTTGAATTTAAAAAGACTGTCTCCAGGGATCACTAAAAGAGGAAACACTCTTGGAGATTACCGGCAAATTGATTTTTCTGAGCTACCATGACAACAAGGATAATAACGCAACGCATGGGTTTGTGAAGGGTAGCTGTGTTTCCCCGAAATGTCCCTGGCAAAGGAATCTCTCCGGTGGGTGCAGTATAGCACACCAGCAAGCTTACTCCTTTCACCCGCGCGGCTGTTAGGCACAGATTCACACACACACATGCTCAAGCCGGATAGCTCACGCGTTAGCAGAGGCAAAGAGTCAGGAGGGCTCTCCCGTATGGTATTCCACGGATGATGGTTTATTGCATCCTGCTGCAAAGGGAACCAGAGATGAAAGAGGCCAGTACCAAGCAGTCCCAGGGCTTTTATACAGGAGTGGAGCAAGCATCAGGGACCAATGATCTGAGGGCACGGGGGCGGTACAAAGGCAGGACTAGGGGATGGGAGCCAATAGGGAAACTCTGGGGGAGTGGCGAGGGGCAGCTCGTCAATTAGACAGACCACGTCTGCATGGCACCACAAAACCTGATGGGAGAGGCTTTTCCTTTCTCACCATGAGGTCAGGGGGTGTTCTTAAACCTCGGAATCGGTCCACCAGCAGGCCCCTGCTATTTCGGGGCTCCTTGGCCCCTCAGCCATCACAATCGCTGGCTCAGTGGCTACAACCGGATAAAGGTATCTCCTGGTATTAGTGGATACCTTTTCCAGGTGGCCAGAAGCTTTCCCCTGCCACACCAACAAGGCTAGGGAAGAAATTGTCAGGAAAATTAATCCACAAGCACCAGAGGTTTATGTCCAAAAAGGAGACAGAAGAGTCTTGTTACTTTATTTGAATAAAGGGAGAGGCCATGAGGCATTTCCCATGTGGTCTCTCAAATTGTTAGAGGACGCAGCCTCCTTTTTATCCTAATTTCCCGGCCACATTTCCCTCTCTCTTTCCCCATTGGCTGAGGTACTTGAGAGGTACAGACTCCCTAAATTGCCTAATACAGATCCCCTTCTAATGTATACCCCCCTTTTTCTTTTCCTATGGAATTTATGGTTCTTCCCATTGCTTCTTTCATCTCTCAGTATCTATCTTTACCTATCAGCAGACCCACAGTTTGTAAAGACAAATCTATCTCGTTCCTTTCATAACCAAGATACTCCTCAGAGATCATACCCAGGTTTGAGGTGCCTATAGGAATGTCATCTGATAGGAGACCCCATTTTATATCTGAAACATTACAGCAACTTTGTAAACAGTTGGGTCTAAGTTGAGATTTACATACTCCATGGAGACCAAAATCTAGTGGAAGGGTTGAGTGAATTAATCAAACTTTAAAGAGACAAATTAGCAAACTGTGTCAGGAAACTTCCTTGAAATGACCACAGGTGTTACCACGAGCTTTGTTACGAATTAGGGTGCAACCCTGAACTAACCTGAAAATAAGCCCATATTGATACCTAAGATTTTTAGCTTTTTATATTTTTCATATATTTCTAGATTTGTAGATTGCTAATGCATGGCTGTAGCTCCTAGTACTTTTCCTACCCTTTTTCCCTACATTTAGGAACAATAAGCTAACCTTCTAACACACTCCTAAAATACTGTTTAGTCTTATTCCAAGAAGAGAACCAACTACAAGGACGTTCTGTTTTCCAACCAGAACCTGGAAAGAAATAACAAGTGGGGCAAAGAAGCCCCTGGACTGCTTCCAGTAGGGCAGTACCGAGGGAATTATTACCTAATCAACTAACCTTCTAATTGGACAATATATGATAGGTATACTAATCAACTAACCTAATAAAGTTGTAGAATTACTGTACCACAGGCAGTTTTCACCAGATTGTGTACCTGAAGGCTTTCAAGTAAAGGTTTGCTTTTATATCAGCACTTCAATGTTTTTTTTGGGAAGATTTGTTCTATTTCCAGGCAACAGTATGAGTTGATGTTTGGGAGACTGTATTCTGTTAAAACTTTCCTAGGATCCAAGGAACAAACTGGGAAACAGGAAATGAAACAATATTTAATTTAATTGGGAAAATCTTTGAATGAACTAAAATGGTTCATCATTCTCTCAGAACCTCTTACCCTGGACACTCCAGTTTATTCATTTCAGCCCGGGGATCACATATACATCAAGACCTGGAAATCAGAACTATTTCAGGAGCAGTGGAAAGGACCTTATTTAGTTCTGTTGACTACAAGAATGGCAGTAAAGATAAAAGGACTTAACTCCTGGATTCACTGCACCTGAATTAAGAAGGCTCTCGACTCAGAGTGAACAGTGGAAAACACTGGACCCCTGCAGATGAAAATCTCAAAGACATCTGTACACAAGTAGTGAAATGCATAGACTAATGTTTCTGGGAATCTTTTTGTCTTTAGGGGGAGGGGTTGAAAAAATTTAGTATTAACTTTAATCCAAGGGTTTGGTAAAATGCACAATCTGACCAGCATTACAGCTTGCCTCCCTATCCCCAGTTCAGCAGGGGAACCTATTCCTTGGGGAATTGTCCATATAGATCTGTCAATAGTAATTGCAAATATCACCCACTATTTGGATGGGAAGGAGATATGTAGGTGATGAGGAGATGGTATTCCTGAAGATCCAATAACTTGGGGGCCAGGAGATGATAGAACTATTTTTGGGAAAAAAAAAAGAGGCAAGAAGTGTCCAACAGGGTCCCATAGTCTTGACCAATATTTTCTGGATTTTGCCTTAGCAGCATCAGGAGGAGAAGCAGCCAGGTTGTTAGATTTATATGCTACTAAAAATCACACCCAAAATGTTTCAGACATGCCAGAGTGGACAAAGCCCTTAGAAGGATGATGGAAATACTTGGGGAAGGTTATACTGCCTGGGTTACTTTGGATGGATATTGGACCACCTGACTCCTGCTTGGACTGACCACCCAGGAAATTACCTTAGGGTTATTAACTTTATGCCCAACATGGAGAAGAAGCCCCATAAAAGACCAATATTGGAGTAAGGTAAAACGAGACACCAAGGATGAATGGACAGGGCCTTCAGCTTCCACACAGTTTGAATGGGCCCTACAGAGTTTTCTCTTACCAGGAGTCATGGCTCTAGAAAACAGTATTTTGTTAGAAAATCTAACTTGGCAAGTAAGGAAACTATCTGAAGCCACAGAAACGGGATTTCAAATTATAAATAGGCAAATACAGGCAAATACTAAATTGACATTACAAAACAGGCTGGACTTAGATCTATTGCTGGTCAAAGAACAAGGGCTTTGTGGGTAATTAAAACTGGATAGAGAACACTGTTGTGTACACATCCCAAATGTAACAGAAAATCTCCAGAAACAACAAAATGTGGCAAGTTGCTGAGGATAGCAAGGCTATCCAAAAGGTCTTTGAAACTAACTGGTTCAATAAAATTCTTCAAGGAATAGGGGGATGGTCCCTGAGAAGATGGCTAGCTGGAATACTGGAAACCATCACAATTATAGTTGTAATCATAGTAATTACCAATCTTACTATTAGCTGTGTTCACAAAATGATCAATCATAACCTTGAGGGAATGTATGCTACTATAGGAAAAGATTGAGTTGAAATTTGTTGCTGCCTGTTCTGAGCTTCCCTTCCCCCTCCCCAAGACACTTGCCTTTGTCATGTGCTCTGAATTCCTTTGTTCCAAGCGCGGGCAAAACCAAATGTAACTCAAACTCTTTAGCAGTGTCTGATTGGCCGGTCACCCCGGGTCTACCCCCAGTCCTCCCCTTTCCCCTTCTCTGAATGAAAGGACCAAGGCGGGGAGGGGGGGGGGGGGGGGGAAGGCTGCCCTCTTTGGCTTGCACTCTTTCTGTGAACATCTTGTCGTCTGTTTCTTTTTGAAAGCTTCTAACTGCAGGAAATTAGGCAAGCTGAAAGCTATATTTCTCCCTCTTTTCTTCTGCTGGTGGTATTAGATTTGCAGCTACCATTTTGCTGCTTTTAGAGCTACTGAAATGCTGGATTGCCCGTGCTACCTCTCTAGGCTGCCCAAGGCTTTCTAAGGCATTGAACTATGAGCCTAGCCGGTAAAAATCTGTAAGTATACTTCCTCAGAAATTTATCAAATGGCCTTAAGGAATTTGAGAAGTTTCAAAGAGGGGAACTGATACCAAAAAGGTTAATTCAATTTCTACTGTAACTGAACTTTTAGCAGAGAAGACACTGTGTCTGCAGACCTTTAGCAGAGAAGCAAGGCATGCAGAAATTTTTCTCCAAGCAAGGACATTGGAAGATAAAGAGGACACATCAGGCTCAGGAATGCAGCTACAGCCAAAACAAGGACTGAGTTTGGGAATCTGGGGAACATGGGGAGGGTTTTTATGGTAATGGGCAAATTATAATATGCATGTAGTGACTGTATATGAGCAACACATTTATAGAAATCAGGGGGCATGTTAGGAGGAGTTATCCCCCATGCCACTCCAGGCACCTGAATAAATTATGCCCTCTTTAACACTAAAATTGGTGTTAAGGAGTTTTATTTTACCCAGTTTTTGGTAATTTGGTGAAAATACTGTGAGGGATAGTATCAAAAACCTCATTAAAATCCAGAAAACCTACATCCACGACGTTCCCTTCACCCATTAGGTGAGTGACCTTATCATAGAAGGATATCAAATTACTTAAAGAGGACTTTCCCTTTGTGAATCCATGTTGACTGTGCCTGATGATTACACTGTACTTTAAATGCCTTTAAATATTACCTAGTATAACCTTCCCCATAATTTTTCTTGAAGCTGAGGTTAGACTAACAGTTCTGTAGTTCCCTGGGTTTTACCTCCCTTCCTGTAAAGTGGAATAACACTGCTGAGGTGTGACAGGACCTCTCGCCCTGACACAGAAAAAGCTTATCTACTTCCCCCCCAGATGGCTAAGCCAGGCCAGAATGGTTTGTCTTGTGGTGAATTATCTCAGCTGAAAACATCCTTAGCCAGCAATAAACATCCTGCCTTGAATGCATGGGAAAGGATAACCAAGAATTTGGGACTGACAGACACAGCACTTTTACAAACTATAAAAGAACAATATAATTTTCAAAAAATCACAAATCTCTTACTCTCTGAGTGTGTGGAGAGCTCTCCTCGAAAGCCGAGATGTCAGCCTCGAGTTACTTTCCCAGGAGCTGAGACGAAGGAGACTTCTGCACACCACTATAATATGTTAGTAAGTGACATTGGCTCCTAATTTATACTATTTCTTTGCTAGCTGTAATATAGGTACCTTTATGATTGTACACTGCCTTATGAACCTACTAGTAGTGTTTCTTTTGCTTATCCTGTGTAGTAAGTAAGCCTGTTAAAGTCTTATGTTTGTTTTGTGTGTCTATTTGTAGTGGGTTGAACCTGAGTTGATGGACAGACTTTTAGACCAATAACGCTTCTCACAATTTACATATTTAAACCATGCAGAAAGGCAGGAATTTCCTTTTTGTTCCAGCTTGCCTGCCGGAAGGTGGGGGGCCTTGGAGCCTCCGGGCCTCACCAGGCCAGGCCGGGGCCACTGCCCCCTTCCCCTTTTCCCAACGTGCGGCACAGACCCTGGGTTGCTGGGGAAGGGGGGGGAAACTAAAACCACCTATGGACTGCCACACAGCTAAACCTATCCGGTGCAGCTTCTACCATTGTGAGCACATAGCGATTGCCTTGGTGTGTTTGAGGTAGTGTGATGTAATCAGTGTGATTTAATCAATCTGCCAGGCCTCCCAGCCCGACCCCTCTGGATTGAAGCTCCAGTCTCTTCAGGGCGTGGGTTTGAATCCCACTGCTGCCACCCGGCAAAGATCATGTGACCAACAGCAAGAGGCAAATTCCAGCTGCAAGGCCTGGGTAAGATTAACTCTTTTAGTGCTGTAAGATTCCTCCAGAACAGATGAAGCCTGCAGACATCAATTCTCTCCCAAGTCAGAGGAAAAGGTGACGGGACATGAAGAAAACACCATAAAGACACCAAAGTCAGTGAAGAAGGAAGAGCTGAAACCCCGAAAGAGGAGAAAGAGGAGATGCTTCAAATTTAGGAGCTGAAATTCTGTTGTAAGGCTATGGTGATGAACTATGATACATCAGAGTACCTGTTGTAATTTCATGAAAGCATGGGGGGTGGAGCGTTCAAATCGTAATCATGAGCAAAGATACCTGTGCTGAAATAAGTAAATGTTGAAGTAGCTGTGATTTGATGAGAAACTTGAACAGAGAGAGATGAAAGTGATGAAGACCCTTGCTCCCAGGGAAGAAGAAGACCTCTGTTCCCAGAGATGAAGATGATCTCAGAGATAGATGAAGAGAACCTTTGCTTCTGAACAGCTCGTCCTTACAATGGTACCCCATATGCTAAAGATTGAACCCTCGAAAACAGTTGTGGGGAAAGCTGTAAGTCGAGGGAAGGGACTTTCACATGCGAGCAGAGAACCAACCCGGGGTGGCTGTCTCCCGGCTGGCCTGGCCCGCACTGAGTGGGGCTGTGCCAGGTGTCCAGTGAAGCAGAAGTGGCTGAGATTTCAGCCAAGCCACGCTGCAGCCAGCCTGGCCGGGCCATGCCAAGCAGGGCCCAGCCCGGCCCTGCTGGGCTGCACCGTGGGCCCCCCAGTTACCTGTCCAAAAGCCGAAAGCAAGAGAGCTTTCCCAGGGTTTGTTCATTCTTAAATGTGGATCACAGAGGTGTGTCAAGCTTCTTAAGTGGCTTAACAAAGTTGTCAATATTCAAACTAGCCAGTTGATAGGTTCTGTCAGGTCATAGAGGAAGCTGTAAGCACCTCTTTACAAAAGAATCACTTCTGTGGCTGATGGAGTTCTCCTAAACTAAAACCCAAGCTGTGCTAAACCACGACACTATTCAATAAATAATTCACGTTATAATAGACCTGACTTGTCATTATTAGGAACTTGTGAGTGAGAGTAGGTTTTGGGCTGCTGGCCGCATCAATAAAACTGCTGCCTAATGCCAGAAACCTGGGCAAAGGCAGGGACTTGTCTAAGCTCTCCCCTCTCCATTCATAACACGAGGTTCCAGTCAGCAGGGACCTCCCAAGGCCTTTGGTAGCTGATCAAGAGTGTCCTACCATAATAGCCATGAGCTCCTTCAGTACTCTAGGATGATCTGAGGGTTATGCCTTAGGTTTTAACTTTTATATTTTTCAAATTCTGTACTGCTTAGTGTGTAACTCTGAAGATTCTTGTAGCCTGTTAATTTCTGCTCTCTTGTGCTAAGTAGACATAACAAAGACTCTCTGGGCCTGCTCTCCAAGGACACCTAGGCTGTCTTAGGCCAAAAAAGTATAAACCAAAGAGCCTCTAAGGGGGGGTAAGCTGAGGGGAATTACATAATTAAACTGAAGCTTTAATTGGAGAATTAACCCTGATATGCAAATGAAGCAAACCTATAAAAGTGTGAAGAACTCGTGACCTGTCATCCATCTTGGGGTCCATCTTGGCAATAGCCTCTGGCCCCAAGGGGGTACCTTTGAAGGCCTTTCAAATAAATACCTACTTTTATTCCCTTACTCCTGTCTAGGCTCTGTGTCTAGGAGGCCTCTTAAGGCATCAGTTCTTTGGCGACTCCACTGGGACAATGAGGCTTCTGAAAATCCTCTGGGACTCAGAAAGATCCAGCTCAGCTCCCCTCCTCTATTGGCACCCAGGGGGGACAGTTGCTACAGTCCAGGAGGCAGAGGAGCTCCAAAAGCCCAGAAAACTCTCCAGATCCAGCACAGAGGCACGTGAGTAACTGAATAAAGATGGTATTCTGTTAGCACCTGGGTTGGGTGTTAAGAGATCTCTTACAGTTTGTTTGGGGACTCAGAAGAGTCCAGTGAGTTTCATTTGGTGTTTCCCCCTTTTGCTAGCTTGGCAGCTCTTGAGAGCTTGTCAGGGAACTCCTATGAGTCCCAGGGAATTTAATTTTCCCTCTGTTGGTTTGTTGCTAGCTTCTGTCCAGCCAATGCCCTTTGGCATCCAGCCAGGTGACGCAGCAGCTCAGAGGCTTGGAATGTATTTCCAGCCATTGTTTAAATCCCGGGGTTGTGGGTTCCAATCCTACCTTCTCTAGTTTTCTCTCTTTGCTTTATAGAGTATTTTAGATCTCCTTGCTTTGTTTTTGTGAATTTTCAGTTTATAAGCATAAAACCATGGATGGTAATATTTCTCGTATGGGGAGTGAAATACCACAGAACTCACCTTTAAGTTTGGTATTAGATAACTGGGGAAAATTGACTGGCAAAGATAAAACCCTTACAAAAGCAGAATTAATTTGAGTTTCGACAGTCATCTGGCCAGTTTATAGGTTAGGTCATTGGCAAAGCTGGCCTCAATTTGGAAGATTAGATGGAGAATTAATGTTGAGTTTAATATCGTATCTTCGAAGAGATCACTGTTTCTTAGAACTAGAGTATGAAAAGCTCTTCTTGGCTGCATCTAAGTTACAAATATCTAAAAGAGCATATACTGTTTTTAAGGAAAAAAGAGAAAAAGGTTAAGAAGTCTATGTTGGACCTGACAAAGGGGGAAGACATGAAGATGGATTTAATAGCTCCCGCCTTGAGATTGGGCCCCCCTCCTCCTCCTCCACCCCCTCTCCCTCCTCCTCCTTCTCAGCCGAAGTGGGTCCCGGGGCTGGGGGGGGAGGAGAGGCAGCTTTAGATGGGTTCCGGCCAGTGAAAAAGGAGAAGGGGGAGGAGGACTGGCCGCCCCCGCCACTTCCCGCAGACCCAGGAGACTTCCCGGCAGCGACTCGGGCTCTGGAAGGGCCGCATCTGAAAGAGGATGAAGACTGGCCGTGGCGGCTCTGGAAGGCATTTGCATCTTCAGTGGCTTCTGCCCAGAAGCTGCCCAGCTCTCTCTCTCCCCCCTCCCCTCTGGTCCCACCGGGGGGGAGGGGCTGAGGGGAGGGGACAGCCAGCATGTGCAGATGTAGGTACAAAAATGCTGTTAGAGAGGATTTTCTTGCTATTTTCTAAGTCCGTGAGAGACTTTTCTCTCTCACAGAAGAGGTAGCAGAGTATGTAAACAACCAAGACACCTGCAACCTTGAAAAGTCTTGTTTATGGTATAGTAGAAAAATATCTTGACAATGGATGTTTTAGGATTTTAGCCAATCACCCCCAAGGGGTGGCTGGTCCTTTGTCCAATTAGACTATGAAGAAAAAAGTCTATAAAAGAGTTTGTAAAATAATTAAATAAATCAATCTTGCTGCACAATTCCTGCCTGCTGGATCTTCTCTCCTCCTCCTCCCTATGGCTGCGGGACACGGTGATATACCGTAGGAACCAGGCCTGTGGTAATATTTGGAGCTGCCGGACGTGATCTGCACTCTCTGACGTGTCCTGCTGCTGCGAGTAAAGCCAAATTTCTCTAGAGGTACGCTGTTCCCCTTTCCCCCCGGGACCGGGAAGTCCGACAGAACTGAGAAATGGCGAACAGCGGCTCACAAAACGACGCTGTGGTCATGGTCTGGAAAGGTGTGTTTAGCATATTGCATACCTCCATTCCTGAAAACTCAGTTCGGGAATTATTAGACTGGGCTACCTTAAAAGGGATTTCCATGGACAGAGATACTGCCCTGGACTTTGCCTTATGGCAGGAAATTGGCTGTGCTGTCCGACAGGAGCTCCCGACTGGGGAGCCAGCAGCGTTAGAATTATACAAAACCTGGCGCTCGTTATTTATCCTGCTGACAGACCTTGAGTGTGATAGCAGGGCTGGATTGCCTATCTCGGTGATGAGTGACAGAGGAATGTCCGAGGGGGACCCCGTTGACTGGGCTTCTGGGGCAAATGATGGTGGATTCAGAAAACCCCCCCCCGGCTCCACAGGCAGAGCCTGCGCCGGCTCACCCTGCACAATCGCAGGACTCCGCAGCCCCCAGGGACGCCGTGCCAGCAGAGGCGGGGGGTGTCGGCTGGGCGGTGGCCACGGCTTATCCAGGGCTGCCAATCAGCGGCTTAGCCAACTGGACCCCCAGAGCGGCTCCTAGCTCAGTTGCGTATGCACCTGGATCTAACTTCTTAGCCAGCGCAGCGGGGGGCGTGCCTGCACCTAGATTCCCTGGGTGTGGTCCGCTGCCCTCCTTGGCGCTAAACTGTTCTGTGCAGTCGCAGAACCGAGCCATCGACCTTTTAATACAGCATCTGCCCTTGCTGACAGAGCTACCGAACCTATCCCAAAGGATGGAGGACCTGTTCAGCTTGCTAGAGCAGCGAACGCCCGAGGCACCCTGCCGTGCGGAGCGCGCTGCGCCTGCGCCGCCCGCGCCCGCCCTGCCAGCCGCGGGAGACGCGGCTCCGAGCCAAGAAACGGCGTGGCCGGCGGCGAAACTGGAAACGGCGCGGCCGGCGGCGAAACCGGAAGCAGCGCAGCCGCGGGAAAACCCGGAAGCGGCAGCGGATGTGGAGCGGCGGGCAGGGGCGGCGCCGCCGGGCAGGGCTGCAGAGAACGGGCCAGCGGCGGACCCGGGCGCATCCGCAGAGCGTGGGCCAGAGACGGCGGCGCCGGGCACGGCCAGGGAGCGCGAAACGGCCGCGGGGGCAGCGGTGCCAAGCGCGGCCGGGGAGAGCGAAACAGCAGCAGAGGCAGCGACCGCGCCGAACGCAGCTGCAGTACAAGAGGCAAGCGCGGCGCCGAGCGCAGCTGTAGCCCCAGAGACAGTGGCAGCAGCTTCAGTACTGGCTCGGTCAGGACTGGCTGAGACAGCATCCCATAAGGAAACTGCTGTTCAAACTGCAGAGCAGGCAACTGCAGTTTGTACTGTCTGTTCTGGCTCTAGCGAACTTCACCAAAGTGCCCCTCCCCGTCCATTTCTGTTCACTCCCAGCATCTCTGAGTTGCCTTTGCCTGATGATACCTCGTCAGGCAGTGAGGCAGATGAGATTCTGGCCTCAGGTCATCAGGCGGCTGTAGCCGCGCGGCGAAGGAAAAGGCTGTGCCGGTCTTGCCCCTAGACCTTTCAGGACTGCACGGTAAGAGTGCGTCCGACCCACTACAGTCGCTTCTTAGAGTCTATTAAGATGCGAGCATTGGAGGAGGGTGACTGGAGGTTATTAGAAACCCTTGGAATGCCAAATAGATCTGAGGATTCTGGGGGTAACCGGGGAGCTGTTACACTGCATCCGCAGGTTGTTCCAGAAATTCAGGATGGTAGTGATTCCCCTAAAGGGGAGATCCAAGCTTTCCCAGTGTATAAGGCTCTCCCAGATTCAGGCGAGCATGATAAGCATGAGGTAATTGCTTGGAAGGTTGCCCAGGACCTCCAATCCAAGGTGGCACAAGATGGACTAGGTTCTGCTGAGGTTATGCAGATAATAAGGGTGATAAATACAGATTTGCTTTCTCCATTTGATATCAGACACTTAGGCCAAATTCTATTTCAACCTGTACAATTTACGGTTTTTGAGAAAAACTGGAGAAAGCTGGCCAGCAAGGCTGCATTAGGGAATATGCAGCTCCCTGCTGCTGATCCTAGACACACAGCAGGAATGGATGCTTTGATGGGGACCGGTGCCTTCTCTGATCCCAGTCTACAGGGTAACTTGTCCTCTAGCGTCCTGCAGCAAGCTCTGCAGGTCGGCATGGCTGCCCTGTTGAAAACCATAGAGTTGTCTGCGCCCAGAAAGCGATATACTGAAATAGTTTAAGGCAAATCTGAGTCATTCCTCTCCTTTGTAGAGAAAGTCGCTGCTTCTCTCGAGAAGCAGGTTGAGGATGACGGGTTAAGACAGTTGTTGTTAAAGCAGTTAGTGAGAGATAACGCAAACGAAGAGTGCAGAAAAATCATAGATGCCTTACCAGGGGATCCTGAGGTAACAGACATGGTCGAAGCCTGTGCTAAGGTGGGATCTAGGAACCAGAAAAGGCCTGCTTTGGCTGCGTTCCTGCAGCCTGTTCACGCATCTTCTGGTCGTGAACCAAAGCAACCAAAACAGGTGAAGAAACGGAAGCGGCCTAAGCCGAGACAAAAAGCGAACACACCGATCCCCCAGTGCAAGAGGCGTGGCAGGCCAGGGCATTGCTCGGACTACTGTAGATCCCGGACTCATGCCGATGGTCGGCCGTTGACGGGAAACTTCCACCGGGGTGCAAGGAGGGGGAATTGCTCTCCGATGCAATCTCTCCCCCAGAGAGTTGCACAGGTACAGGCACAGGCCTACCCAGCCACCCTAGAGACGGCACCCAGGGATCAGACGGGTTTGACGTCCACACTGCAGCCGCAGTCGTCTTAGACTCTAGCGGTATTTATAAGGTTCCCTTGGATGTATATGGACCCTTAGCCCAGGGATCCAGTGCAATGCTGGTGGGAAAACCTTTCGTTGCCCATCAACGAATCTTAGTGCACTCAGGAGTTATTGATGCTGACTTTAAAGGTCAGATTTGCGCTATGATCTCCATGCAAAAACCCCCTGTAACTATTCCTGAAAAGACCTGCCTTGCTAAATTAGTGCCTTTTAAGTCTTGTGTCCCCAGGGTAGAACAGACTAACGAAGATAACAGCAGTGGATCTATGGGACTTCCGCAGGCCTTCTGGACTGCAGACATCTCTGACCAAAGGCCACAGATGACATGTACCCTGATCCTGCCGAACAGCCATCCACCCCGGATTCAGCTTCAAGGTTTGATTGATACGGGTGCTGATGTAACTATCATCTCCTTCTCTGCATGGCCTCCCTCATGGCCTTTAGCCCCGGTGGGATCGGCCATCGCAGGATTAGGAGGAACCACACAGAGCTATTTAGGCGAATGGCCTGTGATGGTGAAGGACCCAGAGGGGCACCCAGTTATGATTAGGCCTTGTGTTGCTACCACTCCCCTTAACCATTGGGGACGGGATGTGTTGGCAGCTTGGGGCGTACGGATTGGGACAAATTTTTAGCAGGGGTCACTGTGCGTAAGGGCGCACAGTATCCTACACTGCCTTTGCGGTGGTTCATTAACACACCAATCCGTGTCAGACTCTGCTCAGTTAGTTGAATTAAGAGCTGTTATCATGGCTTTTCAGCGATTCTCACAGGAACCTCTGAATTTGGTTACTGACTCTGCTTATGTAGCAGATATCACCCAACGCTTAGATTGGTCACTTCTGAAGGAGGTGAACAATGCGGTCTGTTTTCACTGTTGCAAACCTTGTGGTCTGTAATTCAGGCTTGAGTGCATCCGTATTACATTCTGCACATTCGAAGCCACACCAATTTACCAGGGTTTCTAACAGAAGGCAATGCCAGGGCTGACATGCTGGCCAACCCTGCGTGGGTAGGGCCTCAGCCTGACAAAATTGCACAAGCTAAGGCAAAGCACGGTTTCTTCCATCAAAGTGCACATACCCTGCAGAAGCAGTTTCATTTAATGCCAACCGAGGCGCGCGACATTGTCAGCGCTTCTGCTGACTGTCACGGATTCGCTGCGCCTTTGCCAGCGGGGGTAAACCCCAGAGGGCTAAAAGCCTTGCAGATTTGGCAAACAGATTGTCTTGGGGTGACGTTATGATGTGTATCCCATATCGCTGCCTATGCCCAGGAATTAATTTTTGTGCCTTTCTGTGCCTCTAAACTGAGCCTGAGAGGGAGAAGAAAAAAACTGAGCAAAACTTTCTCAAAGCAGTTTGCAGCTTGTTCAAGGTCACTTAAAGATAGGAGGTTTTTTTTTTTTTTCCCCAGCTGCGGCGGGGGAGCGAGGAAGCACCCGGCTTGCTGTGTTCCAGTCAGCTTTTGGCCAGTTGTTTCAGTTTCTGGTTCTCCGGAGAGAGACTGAGAGTTGGACTTTGCTTTTTTTTCCCTTCTCTAGAATTCCGGATTTTCCTCCCTTTGCTACTGGACTGCTTTTCAGCCTCAGAGCACATCGGGAGGACTTTTCGTCGGGCACAGAGGGCCTGGCCCTGGGCCAAGCCCCGGCTCCGAGGAGACCAAAGGAAGGACTCTAACGCTTTCCCAGGTTTTTTCCTCCACAGCAAAAGATTTTACCATTTAACCTCATTTTCCTTTCCCGTGTGTTTGTTAAATAAATAGTTTTATCTTCTTCACTTTCCTTCGAGGAAAATTTATTTTTTTTTCCCGAACCTGGTGGGGGAGGGGTGGTTGTGCCTTCTCTCAGAGGTTATATTTCTAAATTTGGCCAAACCGGTACACAGATGTAACTCACATCCCTGAATTTGGTTGGCTAAAATATGTGCACGTGTCTATCGACCCTTTCTCCTCGGCTATGTGGGCTACTGCTCACACTGGAGAGAAGGGCCGTGATGTCATTGCCCATTGGAAATTGGCTTTCTCAGTCCTGGGCGTGCCAGCTTCTGTGAAAACCGATAATGGTCCTGCCCACGCCTCGGAGAAGACGCGGCAGTTTTTACACCTATGGGGTGTAGACCATACCTTTGGTATCCCACATTCTCCTACTGGCCAAGCCATTGTTGAACGCGCTCATGGTACCTTGAAGCGTGTTGTGGACAAACAGAAAAGGGGAATGCATGGAGAAACCCCACAGAGCCAGCTAGCAAAAGCTTTGTATACAATTAATCACCCTACAGTACCACAAAATTCAAATAATCCTGTTATTCTGAATCATTTTCTCTCATTGCAGTCTGCAGGCGACAGACAACTGCCCCGGGCAAAAGTCTGGGTGCGGAATTTACTCACTAACCAGTGGGAAGGCCCGCATGAGCTTATCATTTGGGGTCGTGGGTATGCTTGCGTTTCCACAGATACTGGGGTACGGTGGCTACCTTCAAAATGTGTTCACCCTAACCTACGGCACCAGAGGCAGAACAGGCAACCTCCAAATGATGACCAGAACGCCAACCATCCTAATGGCGACCAGAATGTAGATCATCAGCCTAATGACTCTTCTGATGATGACCAGGATGTCAACCATCAGGCAGATGGTCCTTCTACAAGCAGAGACTGGGATGGTCCTTCCACAAGCAGAGACTGAACTTTAAATTTCTTGTTATGCAGTCAGATAGTTAAAGCCTTAAGGACATATTTAGAATTAATAATTGATGTAGATTTCTATTTAGGATTAATAGTAGAGTTGTTATCTTATAAAACAAAAAGGGGGAATTGTAGGTACAAAAATGCTGTTAGAGGGGATTTTCTTGTTATTTTCTAAGTCCGTGAGAGACTTTTCTCTCTCACAGAAGAGGTAGCAGGGAATGTAAACAACCAAGCCACCTGCAACCTTGAAAAGTCTTGTTTATGGTATAATAGAAAAATATTTTGACAATGGATGTTTTAGGATTTTAGCCAATCACCCCCAAGGGGTGGCTGGTCCTTTGTCCAATTAGACTATGAAGAAAAAAGTCTATAAAAGAGTTTGTAAAATAATTAAATAAATCAATCCCGCTGCACAATTCCTGCCTGCTGGATCTTCTCTCCTCCTCCTCCCTATGTCTGCGGGACACGGTGATATACCATAGGAACCAGGCCAGCGGTAATATGCAGCCTACGGCACCGCCCTTAGAGGTGGAGCTGGGAGGCTGGGCTCTCCGCCAGGAGGGTGGGGAGAGACCCTCCCGCAGGGGGGGTGGCATTCCTCCCTCTCCCAGGCGTTGGAGTCTCCATGGCAATGCTGTGTGCCGAGCAGCTGGCTTAGAGGATGATGTCATCGAAGCGCACAGGCCCAGGGACCCTGCCCGGCCCCTGTGGCAGAGCAGGTCCCTGACAGGTATACCAGGTACCAGAACGGGCCCGGGCAGACCTGACACAGCTGACTCCATGGAATCAGACAACTCTCACCCAGGCAGTTCCTCTGAGGAGGAAGATGAGATAGCTGTTTTAAGCTGGCGAAAGAGGGGAAAGATAGCAAGAAAAGCAATAAGGGAGCAAAGCCCAATTCCTAAACGGACCAGAGTGAAAAGGGAGCCAGCTTTACAAGCCCGTCTGAGACAGGCTGTGGGTAATCAAGGGCCAATCTATGTGAAAGTTCCATACTCCCTCATAGAGTTAGAAAAATGGAAGAGTACAGTGGGAAAATATAAAGAAAATCCAGACAAAGTGGCTACTTTGGTACAAAGAGCAATTCAAACACAGAACCCTGACTGGAGTGATTTGGCAGCTATGATAGAGACATTGCTTGATCCCATTGAAAGACAGATGGTAAATAAAGCTATTACAGACTCTGTGGAATCAGGCATAGCTAACGGGACACTACAAGGTACGGTTGCAGAAACTTTTCCAACAGATGATCCAAGGTGGGACCCAAATGTGCCAGCACAAATGCAAAGATTAAAATGCTATCAAGATCTCATAGTATATGGGTTAAAACATGGTGTCCCTAAAGCTCTCAACTGGGCAAAGCTTTACGAAGTGAAGCAAGGTCCTAATGAAACTCCTTCTGATTTTTTGAATAGGTTAAGAGAAGCTGCTACCAAATGCACACACATAAATCCTGATACAGCGGAAGGGGGAAATCATCTGGCTTATTTGTTTATGGGTCAGGCTTCAAACGATATAAGAAGAAAGTTGCAAAAGTTAGAAGGGGTTCAAGACATGAGTAAATTGTTAGAAGCAGCCTGGAGAGTGTTCCGAGATAGAGACTCCAGTGACAAAGGTAAACCCTGTCCCAGGAAGAAGGATAGCCAGGAAAAGTCATCTAAGAAAGCCCCTCCCCCTAGGGACAAAGACACATACGCTTATTGCAAGAAGAAAGGGCATTGGAAGGCTGACTGTCCAATGTTGAAGGAGACACCCCTGCTTCTACAGCTCCCATTGGAACCAAACTCATACTCAGAATGATGGGGACGGAAGGCTTCTCCCCCAGAAGAGCCTTCGGTTATAGCCAAGCTGGGGAAAGATGATATAGAATTTCTGGTAGACACCGGCGCGGCATATTCTGTGTTAAATACTTTAGAAGGGAAACTGAGTCATGAAACTGTTCATGTCGTTGAGGCGACAGGGGTAAGTGAAACATGGCCTTTCTTCCAACCTTTAAAATTTAACCTAGGGAAGCACTGGGTAACTCATCAATTCCTTTATATACCTAACTCCCCTAAACCATTGCTGGGGAGGGATTAATTAGAAAAATTGGAAGCCTAAATTAAATTTAAAAAAGGGAAGGGTGTTCCAGAGACTAAATTTGTCGAAGTTGCTGCACTTTTTATACAGGACAGATGTGGTGAAATCCCCATTGAAGTTGAAAATGCTGTCAACCCAATTGTGTGGGCCAGTGATGTTCCAGGAAGATCCAAACAGGCAGAACCAGTGAGCATTGCACTCAAACCAGGAGCCACACCGGTAAGGCAAAACCAATATCCTTTAAAATTAGAAAGTCGTAGAGGATTGGCACCTATAATTGAAAAATTCCTCTATCATGGGTTATTAGTGCAATGTGAGTCCAGGTATAACACACCAATCATTTCAGTGAAGAAAGCTGATGGCGAGAGTTATCGGTTAGTCCAAGATTTGAGGGATATTAAAAATACAGAGGACATACACCCAGTGGTAGCCAATCCATACACACTTTTGACCACACTGACAGATGAATTAGGGTGGTTTACTGTTGTGGACCTGAAAGATGCCTTTTCCTGCATTCCTGTGCATAAAAACAGCCAGGAACTTTTTGCTTTTGAGTGGGAAAATCCTGAAACGGGGAGGAAAAGTCAGCTTATTAGGACAGTCCTACCCCAGGGTTTCAAGAATAGCCCGACAATATTTGGAAACCAGCTAACAAAGGAATTAGAGGATTGGAGGAGACAAGAGACAGGAGGGGTTATCCTTCAGTATGTTGATGACATCTTGATTGCAGCTAAGACCAGAGATGACTATATCCAACTCACTGTAAGCTTGTTAAACTTTTTGGGACACAGTGGGTACAGAGTTTCCAAAGACAAGACACAGATTGCCAAGGAAGCAGTAGTTTATTTGGGACTTGAGATCTTCCGTGGACACCGTCAGTTCAGCAAGGAACAGAAAGAAGCCATCTGCCGACTTCCAGAGCCCCACACCGTGAGACAGATGCAAGCTTTTCTGGGAATGGTAGGTTGATGTCGGTTGTGGATAGCAAATTATGGATTGTTGGTGAAACCCTTGCATAGAGCAATAAAAGCAGCTGACAATGGTATTATAATTTGGACTGAAAGCACAAGGGCTGCATTTAAACAGCTGAAACACACTCTAATGTCAGCTCCAGCATTGGGCTTACCAGACTTGACTAAACCTTTTGAACTTTTTACATATGAGAGACTTAATGTGGCACTGAGCATATTAGCACAGTGCCTCGGAAACCAACAGAGGGCTGTGGCCTATTATTCCAAACAGCTAGACAATGTTAGCCAAGGGTGGCCTGAGAATTAACTTAGATCTTACATTGGATAACATTCAAAGCCGATTGTATCTTCCACACCCTGGTTTCATGGTTACCCAACTGACCCTGTATTAAAGATTGTTTATAATGATTGTAATTAAAATTCTTGTTTATAGATATATACTGCTGTTTAGACACATATTATTAGTAGATATTTAGAATATTTGGAATAGAGTCTCGAGAAGGTAGAGGCCTTGTCAAGCCTCTAAAGGGGGAGAATTGATGCCTTAGGTTTTAACTTTTATATTTTTCAAATCCTGTACTGCCTAGTGTGTACCTCTGAAGTTTCTTGTAGCCTGGTAATTTCTGCTCTCTCGTGCTAAGTAGACATAACAAAGCCTCTCCGGGCCTGCTCTCCAAGGACACCTAGGCTGTCCTAGGCCAAAAAAGTATAAACCAAAGAGCCTCAGAGGGGGACAAGCTGAGGGGAATTACATCATTGAACTGAAGCTTTAATTGGAGAATTAACCCTGATATGCAAATGAACGAAACCTATAAAAGTGTGAAGAACTCATGACCTGTCGTCCATCTTGGGGTCCATCTTGGCAATAGCCTCTGGCCCCAAGGGGGTACCTTTGAAGGCCTTTCAAATAAATACCTACTTTTTAATACCGTCCCTGCCCGGCTCCGTGGGGTCCCGCGGGCACCCACTGAAGCACGGGTGGGTTCAGTATTATAGTCAGTAGCAAAGAGTCGAGAAGGGCATTTGCGTGCGTTCCGCCAGGAGCATTTATTGCTTCTACACTGTTGAAGGTTGCAGAGGCAAATGCGAACATGATCCCAAAGCTCACAGTTTTATCTGGGGGCGGGGAAAAGGCAGGACCAGGGAACGGGGACCAATGGGGAATTCTGGGGGAGTGAAGAGGGGTAAAGGTTAACAGCCAACTGGGGAATCCAAACTGGGAGAGATTAACATAACAGAACAAACATCCCGGGAGAAGCCCTTCCCGCCACCCTAACATGAACTGGTTCTTGTGGTACTAGGGACTTGTCTTACTGAAAACGCTCCCTCCCTTGTAATGTATGTTCACCAGCCACCACAACTTTTATTCTCTTACACCTGTCTAGTCTCTGTGTCTAGAAGGCCTCTTAAGGCATCAGTTCTTTGGTGACTCTGCCGGGACAATGAGGCTTCCAAAAATCCTCTGGGACTCAGAAAGATCCCGCTCAGCTCCCCCCCATCTCTGCCGGCACCCGGGGGGGCAGTTGCTAGGGTCCTACAGTCCAGGAGGCAGAGGAGCTACAAGAGCCCAGAAAACTCTCCACATCCAGCACAGAGGCACGTGAATAACTGAATGAAGGTGGTATTCTGTTAGCACAGCAGAAAGAACAGCTGTGTGAGGTGCAATCAGGTCAACAATCTACTTAGCCTAGTGGCCAAACTGAGAGGTGAAGTATTAGAGACTGAAGAAGAGATTTACTGGTGAAACCTCACCTTACCAAGCCACAGACAAACAGACCTGCCATCCATTTCACAAGAAGCAATGGATCCCCTACCCTCCTACCACTAGGCAGATGGAGGGGACCCTAGAGACAGAGGGGAATAGAAATGGGTTTCTGCTCCAGGTGGCAGACAAATCCCTTCCCAACCTACCTCACTTCCCCAGGTGCCCTCACACAATAAATATGAGGCCCTGGAATTTGAGGATCAGGTAAATGAGGAAGTAGATGAAGGTCCATCCAGCTTGGAGAGGTCACCTAAGGCAGGGCAGCGTACCTCCAGCATCATGACTTCCACAGTTAAGAAAAAAGTAAGGTAGTAGTCATTGGTGACTCCTTTTTAAAAGGAATTGAGGGCCTGATATAGGGAGATGTGCTGCCTCCCTAGGGTCTGAGTAAAAGACATCACCTAGAAACTTCCCAGCCTGGTACAGCCCACTGACTATTACTACTGGTTTTCCAGGTGGGTACTGACCAAGTCCCTACAAGAAGGCTGCAGACAATCAAGAGGGCCCTCAGGGCCTTGGGACAACTGGTCAAGGGGTCTAGAGCACAAGTTGCGTTCTCTTCTGTCCTGCCAGTTGCAGGGAATGGTAGGGCAAGAAATGGGAAAATCACGCAGATGAATACCTGGCTTCGAGATTGGTGTTACCAGCAGAATTTTGGGGTTTTTGATCATGGGTCAGTTTATATGACACTGAGCCTACTGGAAACAAATGATGTCCACCTGTCTAAAAGGGATAAAAGGATCCTGGCTCAGAAGTTAGCAGGGATTGTTGAGACAGCTTTAAACTAGGTTTGAAGGGGAACAGGGACATAGCCAGGCTCGACAGGAATAAGGTATGGGAGGTGGAGAACTATAGCGCGCACCCAAGTAGCAAAAGAACACTTAAGAGGGGATATCTCCAGCAAGTGCAAGCAGCCAAAGACGTAATCACAAGACAGGACTATGGGGAACTTCTTGCACCCTTACTGGGATATTGACACAAAACCCCACTTCTATAAAGTGCCTGTACACCTATGCATGCAGTATGGGGAACAAACAGGAGGAACTAGAGATCTGTGTGCAGTCACAGGGCTTTGATCTCATTGCAATTACAGAGACATGGTGGGATAGCTCACATGACTGGAATGTTGTCATGAAGGGTGTATTGGGTTTGCATGGCCTGGTTTTGGTAGCGGGGGGGGCTACAGAGGTGGCTTCTGTGAGAAGCTGCTAAAAGCTTCCTCCATGTCCAGCAGAGTCCATCCCTGGTGGCTCCAAAGATGGATGTGCCTCTGGTAAAGGCTGGGACAATTAGAAATGGTGGTAACCCCTCTGTAATAACATATTTAAGAAGAAAAGAAAAAAGTTATTGCGCAGTTGTAATTGCAGCCAGAGAAGAGTGGAGTGAGAACATGTGAGAATGTCTCGGTTTTGAAAGACAGGTGTCTGCTAAGGAAGGCAGAAGCCTCCCTTGAAGTGGCAGATATAACCCCTTTCCCTCTGAGTTATTATAATTTTGACATCAAGGGTCTTTAGGTAAAGATGTGGGAAATAGGAATAACAGTCCTTTACTATATATATATAGATAGATATCTAACCAGTCAAACAAAACAACAACAACTATGACAGTAACAGCAAACACAAACCCAGTCCCAGCCTTCTCGGTTGTCAGGATATTTCCCCTCGGGTGCAGTTCCGCTCGCAGCCAGCAGGGATCGCTGATGGCTCCCGGTGAGCAGGGCAGGTGTGATGGTTCCCCCGCTGCTGCAGGGGACGCTCCGGAGCGAGCTCGGGGAGCACGCGGCTGCTCTGGTGCCCTGGGATCCCGGGGAATGGTGGAACAAAAGCTTCACAAACCGCTGGGCAGCCGATCCTGGGTTCCCGGAAACAGCAGGCTGGAATGGCAGGCTGGAGCGGCAGGCACAAACACAAATCCCGGGTGGCAGACGAGATGTATCCAAAAGGGGAACCCCCCCAGAGGCCCAGGCAGGCAGGGTGAGCACGGCTACAACGCAGCGAAGGCTCGAAGCAGCAGCGGGGCAGGGTGGCCACAGCCCCAGCCTCCAGCAAGGCAGGGAAAGCGGCTTTGGGATCCCGGCGTTGTTTCCAGCAGAAAGAAAGACGCCGAAAACGGGAACCAGCAGCCTTCTCTGCAGCTTCCCTCTCCAGACGCTGAGAGCGAACTGAACTCACAACCAGGTGAAAAACAAAAGCCTGGACAGGCCCTTTTGTCTTTAAGTACGGTCATCTTCTCTTAAGTATGGTCATTTATCTCCTAGCAACATGCATATGGGAAAAATTCCTTTAACAGAAAAAAACTAGGACTAAACTAAAACCCCAACAGAGAACAACTATGCAGACACCAAGGTGCATGAAGAAGGAGGGGGAGGAGGTGCTCCAGGCGCCAGAGCCGAGATTCCTCTGCAGTCCGTGGTGAAGACCATGGTGAAACAGCTGTGCCCCTGCAGCCCTTGGAGGTCTGCACCCCATAGAAGAGTGACCCATGCTGGAGCAGTTTGAGGGGGACTGCTGCCCATGGGATGGACTCATGTCGGAGAAGTTCGTGGAGAACTGTCTCCCGTGGGAGGGATCCCATGGTGGAGCAGGGGAACGACTCCTCTCCCTGAGCAGCGGGATAAGCTACAGGTGATGAACTGACCATAACCCCCATTCCCTGTCTTCTTGCACTGCTGGGATAGGAAGTAGAGCTGGGAAGGTCTTTTTAAGGGTATTTTACTTCTCATAATCCTGCTCTAATTTTGTTAGTAATAAATTCACTTTATTTCTCGAAGTTGAGCCTGTTTTGCCCTTGACAGTATTTGGTGAGTGATCTCTCCTGGTCTTTATCTCAACTCATGAACCCTTTATTACATATTCTCTCCCCTGTCCAGCTGCAGAAGGGAGTGATAGAGTGCCTTTGGTAGGTGCCTGGCATCTGGTCAGCATCAACCCAACTACAAGAGCTACACTGTTTAGGAATGACTGACCAGGAAGGCGTGGTGGTGTAGTTCTCCTTTATGTGAGACAACACTTGGAATGTATCAAGCTCTGTCTTGGGGTGGATGGCAAGCTAGTTGAGAGCTTATGGGTTAGGATTAAAGCCTGACTAGTAAGGGTGACATTATCATGGGTGTTTGCTATAGGCCACCTGATCAGGAGGAAGAAGTGGATGAGGCCTTCTACAGGCAGCTAGAAGCAGCCTCACAGTCACAGGCCCTGGTTCTTGTGGGGAATTTAACTGCCCTGACATCTGCTGGAGAAGCAACACAGTGAAGCACAAATAGTCCAGGAGGTTCCTGGAAACCATTGATGACAACTTCCTGTCACAGTGAAACATAGATTTAGAAGAAACATAAAGATTTTAGTTATAGGCTAGCTGTGTTGGAATGGGTGGAATAGGAAAGAATTTGGGCCCAGTGAGAGTTAATTAAAATAGTTAGGAGAGCTGGACCTGAAATAGGGTTTTAGATGTTAGTAACTGATTACCAAATAACTGATGATCCATCATTTGCATGTTTGTTTAGCTGTGCTTAGAATAAGGAGCAGAAACATTGATAAGTTGGTGTATAGAATAAAGACAATTACCAATTTCCTCCCTTTGTGGGAGCCCATCCAAAAGTCATGCAAGAGGAAACTTAGAGGTCACTAAAGTAATTAGGATTGTTAAAACTCAGAAAGGCAAAAAGGTCAAAGTGAGGAAGATGAGTTACTTCATCTTCCTTAGGACCACTGACCCAATTCAAGACCACCGACTCAATTTAGAACACACACTACGCATGCTTAATGATGTGTAAACTCATTTCCATACGAAGCAGAGAATGGGAGGTGTTAACACTATGAATATGCATTTGTATTTTGGATATTCATAATATTTGGAAGTAAAAGGTATCATGTTTGCTTGTATCGGGGCCTGCGTCTTAGGGAGCTATCCCACGCAGTGCCTGGTGCCAAATAAAACATGCACTTTCTAACTTTAAACTGTTAGAGAGTTTTTGTCCGTCTCAGTTGGATATCGATATTAGGTCAATATTCATATTTTGGTAAATCAACAGGTAGTGGAGGATCCCACAAGGAATGGTGTGCTGCTTGACCTTAAACTAACAAAAAGGGAAGGCCTTGTTGGAGATGTGAAGGTTGGGGGCAGCCTTGGCTGCAGTGACCATGACATTGTGGAGTTCAGTATCTGGTGAGGAGGAAGCAAGGCAGCAAGTAAGATTGCAACCATGGACTTCAGGAGAGCTAACTTTAGGCTCTTCAGGGATCTTCTTGAAAGAATCCCATGAGAACAGACCCTGCAGGAAAGAGAGAGCTGATTCAAGCACCATTTCCTCCAGGCTCAAGAACAGTGTATCCCAATGAGCAAGAAATCCAGTAAAAGGGACAAGAGACATGCATGGATGAACAAGGAGCTCCTGCCAATACTCAAGCATAAGCAGGAAATACACAGGAGATGGAAGCCTGGACAGGTCACTTGTAGTGATTATAGAGAGGCTGTCAGAGTAAGTAGAAATGAGACAAGGAAGGCCAAGGCCCATCTGGAATTAAATCTGGGCAAAGATGTCAAGGACTTCAAGATGGGTTTCTTCAAATACATCGGTAACAAAAGGAAAACAAAGGATAATATGGACCCATTACTAAATGGAGGCGAGACCCTGGTAACAGAGGACGCAGAGAAGGCAGAGTTACTGAATGCCTTCTTTGCATTGGCCTTCACTGACAAAACCAGCCCTCAGGGATCTCTGGCCCAGGAGATCAGGGTAAAGGAATCTTGGAAGGAAGACTTTCCCTTCATCAAGGAGGATTGGGTCAGAGAACACCTAGGCAAACTTGACATCCACAAGTCCATGGGCCCTGACAGGATGCATCCAACACTGCTGAGCAAGCTGGTGGACATCATAGCAAGGCCACTCATGATCATCTTTGGAAGGTCATGGCAATCACGAAAGGTGCCTGAGGACTGGAAGAAAGCAAATGGCACTCCAGTCTTCAAAAAGGGTAAGAAGGAGAACCCAGGGAACAACCATCCAGTCAGCCTCACGTCAATTCCTGGAAAGGTGATGGAGTGCCTCATTCAGCAGGCAATCTCTCTCCACATGGATGACAAGAATGTGAATCTATGCTGACGACTCCTGATCACCAAATGTAAATCATGCTTGTCCAGCCTGATTGCCTTCTATGATGATATGACTACCTGGATGGATAAGGGGAGAGCAGTGGATATTGTCTACCCTGAGTTCAGCAAGGCTTTCAACACTGTCTCTCATGACTTCCTCATATTCAAACTCAGGAAGTGTGGACTGGATTGAGAATGGGCTGAATGGCAAATCTCAGAGGGTTGTAATCAGTGGCCCAGGATCTAATTGGAGGACTGTCACTACTGGTGTCCCCAAGGTTCAATACTGGGCCCAGTATTGTTTAACTTATTCATCAGTGACTTGGATGAAGGGGCAGATGCCTCCTCAGCAAGTTTGCTGACAACACAGAACTGGGAGGAGTGGCCGATGCCCCAGAGGGCTGTGCAGGCCTTCAGAAGGACCTGAATAGGTTGGAGAGATGAGCAGAGAGGAACTGTCTGAAATCCAACAAAGGCAAGTGCAGGCTAAGAATAACCCCAGGCACCAGTATAGACTGGGGGCTGACCTGCTGGAAAGCAGCTCTGCCAAGAAGGACCTGGGGATCCTGGTCAACAACAAACTGTCCATGAGCCAGCAGTGTGCCCTTGTGGCCAAGAAGGCCAATGGTACCTGGGGTGCCTTAGGAAGAGCATTGTCAACAGGTCAAGGGAGGTGATTTTGCCCCTCTACTCAGCCCTGATGAGGTCACATCTAGAGTGCTGTGTCCAGTTCTGGGCTCATCAGTAGGAGAGGCATGGAGCTCCTGGAGTGAGTCTAGCGAAGGGTGACAAAGATAAGGAATCAGAGCGTCTTTGTGTTCAAGAAATGACTGGACATGACACTTAGTGCTATGGTCTAGCTGACAAGGTGGTGATCAGTCCAAGTTTGGACTCACAGAATCAAAGAATCAATTAGGTTGTGGAAAAGACCTCTGAGATCATCAAGTTAAACCTTTGTCTGAACAACACCATGTCAACTAGATCATGGCACTAAGTGCCACGTCCAGTTCTTTCTTGAACACCTCCAAGGATGGTGACTCCACCACCTCCCTGGGCAGCCTGTTCCAATGCTTGACAACCCTTTCTGTGAAGAAATTCCACCTAACGTCCAGCCTGAACCTCCCCTGGCACAGCTTAAGGCTATGTCCTCTCATCCGGTCACTAGTTACCTGGGAGAAGAGGCCGACCCCCAGCTGTCTGCGACCTCCTTTCAGGTAGTGGTCTCCCTTGATAAGGTCTTCCTTGAGCTTCCTTTTCTCCAGGCTAAATAACCCCAGCTCCCTCAGCCATTCCTCGTAGGACTTGTGCTCTAGACCCTTCACCATATCTGTTGCCCTTCTCTGGACATGCTGCAGCACCTCAATGTCTTTCTTGAGGGGCCCAGAACTGGACACAGTACTCGAGGTGCGGCCTCAGCAGTGCTGAGAACAGAGGGACAATCACTGCCCTTGTCCTGCTGGCCACACTATTTCTGATACAAGCCAGGATGCCATTGGCCTTCTTGTCTACCCAGACACTGCCGTCTCATGTTCAGGCAGCTGTTGACCAGCACCTGCAGGTCCTTTTCCACTGGGCTGCTTTCCAGCCACTCTTCCCCCAGCCTGTAGTGCTGCCTGGGGTTGTTGTGGACAAAGCATAGGACCCAGCACTTGGCCTTATTGAAACTCATACTGTTGGTCTTGGCCCACTGATCCAGCCTGTCCAGATCCCTCTGCAGAACCTTCCTACTCTCCAGATCAACACTCCCAGCCAACTTAGTGTCATCTTTGAATTTACTGAGGGTGCACTTTATCCCCTCATCCAGATCATTGATAAAGACATTAAATAGGACTGGGCCCAACACTGATCCCTGGGGGAACACCACTAGTTACCAGATACCATCTGGATGCCGCACCATTCACCACCATTCTCTGAGCCTGGACATCCATCCAGTTCATAACCCAGCAAAGAGTGCACCTGTCCAAGCTGTGGGCTGCCAGCTTTTCCAGGAGAATGCCATGGGAGACAGTATCAAAGGCTTTGCTGAAATCCAGATAGACAACATCCACAGCATTTCCCTCATCTACTAGGTGGGTCACCTGGTCATAAAAGGAGATCAGGTTGGTCAGGCAGGACCTGCCTTTCCTAAACCCATACTGGCTGGGCCAGATCCCCTGGTTGTCCTGTATGTGCCATGTGATTGCACTCAAGATGATTTACTCCATAACTTTCCTGGGCACCAAGGTCAGGCTAACAGACCTGTAGTTTCCGGGATCCTCCTGGCCCTTCTTGTGGATGGGTGTCACATTGGCCAGCCATCTGGGACCTCCCTGGTTAGCCAGGACTGGTGATAAATGATAGAGAGTGGCTTGGCGAGCTCTTCCGTCAGCTCCGTCAGCACCCTTGGATCAATCCCATCTGGTCCCATAGACTTGTGAGTGTCTAAGTGGCACAGCAGGTCAGTAACTACTTCCACCTGGCTTGCAGGGGGTCTATTCTGCTCCCAGTTCCTGTCTACCAGCTGTCATAGGTTAGCAAGCATAGTCCCGGAAGGGATATCCTTGCTAAGGGGTGCTTACAGTTTCCTCTGGGACCTGATAGAACCTATCAGCTGGCCAGTTTGAATATGGACAATTCTTTAAGCCACTTAAAGTTTTGACCGCCTCTGTGATACACACTTAAGAATAGACAAACTCCCACCTCAGCTCTCTCTCGTTTCCGGCGCTGGGACAGGTGGCTGCGGGCCCCGTGCAGGGGCCAGCAGGCCCGGCCAGGCCCTGCTTGGGCCAGGCCGGGCCGGGCCACGGCCAGCCTGGAGCCTGTTCCAGCCATGGAACCCCCCCCCCACTGCCTTGCCGTGGGCAGCCGGAGCGGCTCGGAACCCCCCCTCCACTGCGGCCGAGATTCAGCAAAGCGGCACCTCTGTCCGGCAGAGGTCAGGTGACCAACTGTGATAAGCCACATTCCAGCTGCAAGGCTGAGGTGAGATTAACCCTTTTATTGCTGTGAAGAGCTGAAAACCTGAGGGAAGAGAGAGAGAGGAGATGCTTAAAGCTGAAAGTCTGTTGTGAAGCTATGATATATCAGAGTATCCCATTGTAACTTCATGAAGATATGGGGGGTGGAGTGTTCAACTCGTAAGCAGAAGCACCTGCGCTGAGATAGGCAGATGCTGATGCAGCTGTAATTTCATGAGAAGTTTGGACAGAGAGAGATGAACCAGATGAGGACTTTTGCTCCAAAGAGGAAAGGAGAAAAACCTCAATTCCTAGAGATGCTTCCAGAGATAGTCTTAAAGATGAAGATGACCCTTTGCTCCCAGGGAAGGAGAAGGGCCTCTGTTTTTTTTGTTTCTGAACAGCTCAACCTTAAAATTGTACCCCAGAAAACTTTCAAGAGTGGACCCTCGAAAGCAGTTGCGGGAAAAGCTGCAAGTCGGGGGAAGGGACTCACATCGCAAGCAGAGAGACTCCTCTTCCTAAATGGACTGAACAATATTTGGAAGTGGGTGGCTGTCTCGGTGTGATACTGTTTTCATAGCATGAGCAAAAAGAGACTTCTCTTTCTAAATGGACTGAACCAGGTTATTATGGAAGTGGTAAACAGACTGAACATCTTAAGGGTTGTCTTTGCATTGTCAGTGGGAGACGGGAGGAAGGTGGGGGGAGGAGGAGAGTTCTAAAGGTGGTATAATTTTTTTCTTTTCTTCTTTTAGGTCTGTTAATAAACTTCTTTATATTCATTCAAGTTGGTGCCTGCTTTGCATTTCTCCTAATTCTTATCTCACAGAAGATAAACAGTAATGAGTATTTTAGACCAAACCACTACACTAAATTGGTGTTTCCGCCCGGTTACAAACCCAACCCGTGACACCAGCTCAGGGGGCTGGTTGCCCTGAGGATAAGCAGTCTTACTGTTGAGGACTGAGGCAAAGAAGGCATTAAGTACCTCAGCCTTGGTGACAATATTCCCCCTCACACACATCCAATAAAGAATGGAGGTTTTCCTTGGCCCTCTTTTTGTTGTTTATGTATTTATAAAAACACTTTTTATTACCTTTCACAGCAGTGGCCAGAATGAGATCTAGTTGAGCTCTCATCTTTCTAATTTTCTTTCTACATGACCTAATGAAATCGTTGTACTCTTCATGAATTGCCTGCCCCTTTTTCCAAAGGTGATACACCCTCTTTTTTCCCCTGAATTCCTGAGAAAGCTCCCTATTCAGCCAGGCCTATCTTCTTCCCCAACAGCTCATCTTTCAGCACATAGGGATGTGCACGTAGGGATGTGCAGCACATAGGCTCCTGTGCCTTAAAGATTTCTTCCTTAAAGTATGTCCAGCCTTCCTGGACACCTTTGTTTTTAAGGGCTTTTTCCCAGGGGACTTTCCGAACCAGTGTCCTGAGTAAGGCAAAGTCCGCCCTCCAGAAGTCCAAGGCAAAGGTTTTGTTGACCCCCTTCCTTACTTCACCTAGTATTGAAAACTATCATTTCATGGTCCCTGTGCCCAAGACAGCCTCTGACCACCCCATCTCCCACCAGCCCTTCTCTGTTCCTAAACAACAGGTCTAGCAGGCCATCACCCCTAGTAGGCTATCACCACCTGTGTGAGGAATATGAGTAGATGATCTCAGAGGTTTTTTCCAACCTAAATTATTCTGTGATTCTTATGAGGATAGGCTGAGAGAGTTGGGCCTGTTCAGCCTCAAGAAGAGATGACTGAGAGAGCACCTCATCAATGTCTATAAGTATCTGAAGGGTGAGTGTAAAGAAGATGGAGCCAGGCTCTTCTCAGTGGTGCCAAGTAATAGGACAAGAGTCAGAAAGCAGAAACTGATGCACGGGAAGTTCCACCTGTGTTACAGTGGGGATACTGTAACACGCATATCAAACAAGGAGTCCCGTGGAAAAGAAATATATATGGACAGATTCTTGATAGATGTTTCAGAGATGTTTATTTCTCCAGCCGCATGGCCGGGATCTGCCGAGGAACTGTTACAATCACCGGACCCGAGGGTCCTTCCCGCGCAGGGAAACACAGAACAACCAATGGGGAACGAGGCTGACCAGGGGCGAGGGAAACCCCGTCTCTGTCCCAGGGCCCCTCTCCCAGGGCTACATGGCAGGGGGAGGAGACCCTGACACACCTGAATATGAATAACTTCTTTACTGTGCAGGTGATGGGGCACTGGAACAGATTGTCCAGAGAGGTTGTGGAGTCTCCCTCACTGGAGATATTCAAGAACCATCTGGATGTAATTCTGTGCAACGTGCTCTAGGATGACCCTGCTTGAGCAGGGAGGTTGGACCAGATGACCCACTGTGATCCCTTCCAACCTGACACATTCTGTGATTCTGTGTCTTAAATTGCTTTCTCATACCTCTACCAGGAATTATTCTTTGTAGAGGCAGATGTCTCTGATATCAGATGTCCTCAAGGTTAAAAAGTATTTTAAGAAGTAATGAAAATGGGAATGTATCTGATTATTGCTGATTTGACACCTTATCTTAGATTTCAAGTAATGCTTTTTTTTTTTTTTTTTTTTTTTAAGAGTGGTATTTAAATTGTGATAGTTTTAAATATCTGAAGACACTTCTACAAATATTTATGGTGTTCTGGTGATTCAGTAAAAGCAGCACAGTTGTAAACAAACCTATGCTTTTAATCCTTAACTAAATTGGATTACAATGAGATTTTGTCCAAAGGTTCTTCAGAGGAGTTGACATTGTACACAACTTGAGGTTTGATAACACAGTTGCCTAAGTGTTTGTTAATTAATAAGCTCAAAACTTCAGCTTCATGGATGCCAGGCACAAAGTCACATGCCTTTTTTTAAGGCATATAAAAACATGACAATATATTACAGTATAAACAGTCTTGTTAAGTATACTTTGGTCAACGGAACAGTATAATGGAAGCAAATTCTACTCTGGTGTTGATGTTCTCATTGAATAATTTTCTTCCTCTTCTTCCCTCCCAGCTGCATGGAACAACTTCACTACAGACCAGTTAAGATTGTCTTGAATTTGCTGTATAGGAGACTTGACTTTTGATTTGTGGGCTTGGACTTTTTCTGAACTAAGCAGTTGGATAATACTGAAGTGACAGTTTCTTCCATGTGTTTTGCAAGACACAATAGGCATCATGTAACAGGCTCAGCAAATCATTTACTGATTTTGGAGAGTTTTGGGTTCACTATGTTCTAAATGGTTTTTCATTGTGATGTCCTTGGGCATTTTATCATGAGCTTTGGGAAATATAATTTATATTTTTCAGTTGATAAACTTACAGTTGATGTAGGACAGAGGTCTGCTTGGTTGATTGATCTATCTTGAACAGTAACATAATAAATTAACTTCATTGTATTGGATGTCACTCCTGTATTTCAGAGCTTTCAGCCAGCACAGCTGCCTTTGCTAAAAGCGCTGCCATGTTAGGTAATTCTGAGGACCACACTGCTCTATCTAGAGCTTTGTCTCAACTTGCAGAGGTTGAGGAGAAGATAGATCAGTTGCATCAAGAACAAGTTTTTGCTGATTTTTATGTCTTCTCAGAACTACTCGGTGACTACATTCGTCTTATTGCTGCAGTAAAAGTAAGTGCTGCTAGGAAAAATGTATAATTTCTGTGTTTAGTGTCACACTTTGCAGTTTGTATATTTAAGGTAAATGACCAAGTTGGATGGGGCTTTGAGCAACCTGATCTAATGGAAGGTGTCCCTGCCCATGGCAGGGGGGTTGCAACTAGATGATCTTTAAGGTTCCTTCCAACCCAAACCATTCTACGATTCTATGAATGTTTGTATGCATTTGCACACTTCATTATGCAGTTAAGACTTCCGGAGTTTTTGCTTGAAATTCCAATCAAGTAAAATGAATAAATCCACGATCAGTTATTCCCATGTTAAAAATTGTTGTGACAAAAAATGGGCATGGATTAATAGGATCCAGACAGAATCGAAATGGTGAATATCTTCTAATTAGATTAATGTTAATACCATACTAGTTAGCATGCTGTACATGTTTTTTTCAAGCTACTGATTTTTACACTATGCTCATAAAATGTTTTCAAGAACATAATTTGGCTATATTAGATAACCAATATTTTCAGTAAATAAGCAACAAATATTGCTTGAAGATTTACATCTAATTAAATAAAGAATTCAATTTTGGTGTACAGTATAATTAGATTTTGACATGGGGAGGGGTTGCATTGGGTTTATGTGGCAAGGTTTTGGTAGCAGGGGACTACAGGGGTGACCTCTGTGAGAAGAGACCAGGCACAGCTGGTTCCAGACAGCTCCCCAATGGACCCACCATTGGTCAAAATAAAGCCAACCAGCAAAGTTGGTGGTACCTTTGTGAAAACACATTTAAAAAAGGACAAATTGTTGTTCAGCAGTATGTGCGTGTGAGGAGGAAGTGTAAGAAACAATCCTGCAGACACCAAGGTCAGAGAAGAAGGAGAGGGAGGAGGTGCTCCAGGTGCTTGCAGGTATTTCCCTGCAGCCTGTGGAAAGGACCACTCCTGAGCAAGTGGATATGCCCTGAAGAAAGCTTCAGTCCCGGAGAACCCACATGGGAGTAGGCTCCTGACAGGAACTGTGACCTGTGGAGAGGAGCCCACGCAGGAGCGGTCCTTGAAGGACTGCAGCCTGGGGGAAGGACTCATGCTGGAACAGGGAAAAAGTGTGAGGAGGAAGGAGTGTCAGAGAGGAACTATTGTGAACTGACTGCACATCATCTTTCCTGTGTTGCTCAGGCAGGGGGAGGTAAAGGAGTTGGGAATGTAGGAGTGAAGTTGAGCCTGGGAAGAAGGAGGGAGGGGAGAGGTGTTTTAGTTTTTGCCTTTGTTTCTCATCATTCTATTCTGGTTTTAATTGTCAGTAAAATAATCTTCCCCAAGTTGAGTCAGTTTTGCCTGTGATGGTAATTGGTAAGTGATCTCCCTGTCTTTATACTGACTTGTGAGCTTCTTTTCATCTTATTTTCTCCCCCTGTCCTGTTGAGGAGAGGGAATGAGAGAGCAGCTGTGGGTGAGAGTCTGGCAGCCAGCCAAGTGTCAATCCAGGGATGTCTTAGAATTTTATCCAGAAATATCTTTGAACTTGTCAAACTGTTGGGAAAATATTTTTATATTTTATATATATCCACTTGCATTATGTATATAGTTATAGTCTATCAAATACATAATATATAAAAAATGTATACTTTGATTCTACTACCTCCATCCATTGTTAACAAAAATGTACTGCCAGTTATGCATATAGTCAATGAAAAGGTTTGCTAGAATCTGTATTTAGAGAAGCATTTGGGTATTATAGCATTTTACAGTGGTTGCTTTGGTAGGATTGTGATGGGACAAGGAAAAAAATGGTTTGGAGCATCAAGGGGTCTGTTCTAAAGAGGCTTCTTGAATACCCTCTTTTATTTTTAGATGGTATTTAGCTGTGCAAGGATGATGTCAAATTAAATCTAAGACACAGTGAAGTTTCTTTTGAGTATACTTGTTCCAGTTTTATCCAGAAATAACTTTTTCTAATAGGAATATAGACAGCTTTAACAATTGCAACTGCTTAATAAATGCCCATACTTACAGGGAGTGTTTGATCATCGAATGAAATCCTGGCAGAAATGGCAAGATGCTCAGGTCACTTTACAAAAAAAACGTGAAGCTGAAGCAAAGCTCCAACTTGCCAACAGACCTGATAAACTGCAGCAAGCTAAAGATGATATAAAAGAGGTAATGTTGTCAAGTACTAATATTATTCTGTCAGTCAAACTTTTTTTATTGATTCTTTCCCCATTACTGTACTATTTTATACAATTTTTTTTTCAAATCACATATTAACTATTTTCCATATTTACTGACATTGTTAAATGGAATTTCTTTAAAATATGAGATGGGTATAATTGTTACCCATTCTGAGATATGTAAGGCAGTCAAATACTGTCCCTAAAGAGTCTGGGAGATGGGAAGAGGGGAACATGAGCAAGTTTAAAAATGATTTTAACTGTTGAAGATGACTTGGATAGTCAGAAGAACATCTCTTGGTTTCTAAAGCTAAAATCTACCTAAAAGGATTAACGGAGAACTGTTCTTATGTTTTGCTTGTGTATATATTTAACTTTTTAAAAATACACATATATTATAATTTCAGTAAAAATCCAAAATGTTGAAGTTTCATAGATTATACATTTTTTTTTACATGCTTCACTAAGGAGATTGAAGAGGTAGGACAGCTTAATTATTTAACATTATTGTATTCTAGTTATCAACCACTATTTTCTCATTAAATAATGGAGAACATCACTGCAGACTTCAATCTCTTATGCACTTTATTTTGTTTGGTTGCCTCATTCTTCACTAACTCAAGTTGCTTTGTTCTTTCTGCACTTCAATATATTTTACATACGGTGTTGAAGTTGCTCATTAACGTGGCTTTCTTATTTTCTTTAAAAACGCCCTTGTTGACTAGGAAAAAAAGTTACTCTTTTGTGACCACATTCTTGCTGGTTGACTCTCTTGACGTCATCCATCCACCATACAGAAGTGAGCTGGAACTCATTGGCAAAACCAATTCCTGACTCTTTGGAGCAGTAGGGAATACTAAATGACCCTTTATCGTCCTTAATATAAAAAGAATTAAAGATTTTGTTCTTGAAGGATTTTTTTCCTACGTTATTGTGTGTTTAGAGAAGCTTGTTAAGTAAACCCAGAATTTGAATATGCTGGCAGAAAATTATTGCTTCCACCGAAATATATTCAGAGTTGCTGAATTCTTTAATAGTAGTCCTTTTGACAAAGATATTGAAAAGTGGAAGCCTATCCAGCTTGAGCTTCATCTGTGATTCAGTTCCTTTGTGCAGATAAAAGGTACAAGAGTAGTCCTCAAAACAGCATATAAAACAAGGGGGTGATTTTTCCTTGTCAGAAACTGTAAGATGGCAAAATCTCTGAAGTCTTGGGCACCTCTAAGATGCTGTAATACGAAGGCACAAGCTATTTTAAAGCAGTCTTAATCTCTCTTTCCTAGACTGAATTTTATATAGTTTTAGTTATTAGCTAACTCTCTAGGCTGTGCACATATTAATGTTTCCCTGAAGCACATCGTGTTATGACTTATTGCATAGCTCCATAAATGTACATCTGAAAAGACATTAAGAGAATTTTGAATAAATAGACTAAATACATAAATATCTCAAGATATTTATTTGAATAGATGTTCATTACATATCACAACAGTAAGACAGCACGGCACCACAAAATGCTCTTGTGATTAAATAGCACCACTAGATTGCTAGCAGGAATATATTATATTGGTGCATGTTGCTTCCTGGCTGCATTTTCTTTGAGGAAGATAGCTGTTACCAGATCTATTAGCTCCCATAATTCAGTTAGTATATTAACAGATACAGTTTCATTTTTATAATTTCTGTTAGCATGTATATGTCTGAAGTGTCAGGATGATAGCTTTTTTCATAATATACTTACACAGATGGTTTAAATTTAGCAATATAATAGTTACATAAAGGCAGGAGCAAAGGAAGGTCTAGTAATAATAAGATAATATAGCTGGTGATGCTTTCTTAATTGTGTAGCTGGATGTCTTTTGACATAAAATAAGGATAAACATGACCAAGTGTTGTGTTTTGTAGTGTTGATATTAATGCCTTGTTCCCAGTATGGCAAAACCCTACAAGCAACTTCACTTCCTCTGAATTTTCCTTCTGTGTTCTTACCTGCATTTCTTTCTTCTTTTTTTTTTAATTCCTGCTGTCACTTAAACAATTCCCACTGAGCAAGAGAGTTTGTGTTTTGGCTTGCCTAAACAACATACATTCTGACCAATAAACACATCCCTGTTAGCTTGTCATCTGCAGGAGAAATACGGCAAAAATAACCATTTACTTGACCATAGGTGGGGATGAAGATTTGTTATATTTTCTCTCCTCTCTTCAGATGCAGAGGGGAGTGAGCAGCTTTTGTGGGTGCCTGGTATCTGGCCAGTGTTCAAGCCACGACACAAGGCAGCAAGTAATATAGTAACCATGGACTTCAGGAGAGCTAACTTTAGCCTTTTCAGGGAACTTCTTGGAAGAATCCCACGGTGTACCAGGGCATCTCACCCCCCCACAAGACCTTATCTGTTGTTTGTTAACCGGTCAGATAACTCAAACAGGACAAGCTGTCTTGTAGTGAGTTATATTGGTGCCATGGAGCTAACAACGGTCTGACATCTCCCAACTGCCAATAAACATCTTACTGTTGAAGTGAGATCTGGGAAGATAAGCTGGATTTCTGACTGACAGACACCTCACTTTACAAACTATAAAAGCCATACGAAACTTTCACAAAGCAGAAATCTTCTATACATTTTCCTGGAAATGTGTGGAGTTTCTACCATGAGTAGGGATACCTGTTTTACACTTACTCCCCAGAGGTTAAGTGAAAAGACTGTGTACATTATTGCTATTTCGGTGGTAAGTTACATGGAACTCCTAATCAATACTATTTACTTTGCTAGCTTTAAAACTGGTACCTTGATATCATGCACTGTTTTATGTTATGCTGTAATCTACTGGTAGTTCTTTCATTTTAATCTGTGTAGCAAGTAATTCTGATTAAGATTTTTCATCTGTTACCTCTTGTCTGTTTAATAAATAATTCATTTTTATAAATAAATCTGATTTGCCGTCATTAGACCACATCATTAGGCCAGAGTGATTCCTTACATTTAAACTGTTGCCAAATCTGAGGCTAAGCCAGAGCTTGTCTGAAGCTTCCACTCGTGCCGTGACACATGGGAACAAGCCCTGCAGGGAAAAGAGGTCCAAGAGAGTTGGTTGGTATTCAAGGATCACTTCCTCCAGGCAAAGAAATAAGGGGCAAGAGACATGCATGGATGAATAAAGAACTCCTGTCATTACACAAGCATAAGCAGGAAATACACAGGAGATGGAAGCCTGGACAGGTCACTTGTAGTGAATATAGAGAGGTTGTTAGAGTAAGTAGAAATGAGACAAAGGCCAACACGCATCTGGAATTAAATCTGGGCAAAGATGTCAAGGACTTCAAGATGGGTTTCTTCAAATACATCGGTAACAAAAGGAAAACAAAGGATAATATGGACCCATTACTAAATGGAGGCAAGACCCTGGTAACAGAGGACGCAGAGAAGGCAGAGTTACTGAATGCCTTCTTTGCATTGGCCTTCACTGACAAAACCAGCCCTCAGGGATCTCTGGCCCAGATCAGGGTAAAGGAATCTTGGAAGGAAGACTTTCCCTTCATCAAGGAGGATTGGGTCAGAGAACACCTAGGCAAACTTGACATCCACAAGTCCATGGGCCCTGACAGGATGCATCCAACACTGCTGAGCAAGCTGGTGGACATCATAGCAAGACCACTCATGATCATCTTTGGAAGGTCATGGCAATCACGAAAGGTGCCTGAGGACTGGAAGAAAGCAAATGGCACTCCAGTCTTCAAAAAGGGCAAGAAGGAGAACCCAGGGAACAACCATCCAGTCAGCCTCACGTCAATTCCTGGAAAGGTGATGGAGTGCCTCATTCTGGAGCCATCTCTCCACATGGATGACAAGAAAATGATCAGGAGTAGTCACCATAGACTCACTAAAGGGCAATCGTGCTTGACCAACATGATTGCCTTCTACAATGAAACAACTACCTGGATGGATGAGGGGAGAGCAGTGGGTATTGTCTACCTCAACTTCAGCAAGGTTTTCAACACTGTCTCTCACAGTATACTCATAGGCAAATTCAGGAAGTGTGGACTGGATGAGTAGACAGTGAGGTGGATTGAGAACTGGCTGAATGGCAGATTCCAGAGGGTTGTAATTGGTGGCACAGGGCCTAGTTGGAGGCCTGTCAATAGCCTCCAGGTTCAATAGGTTCAGTACCGGGCCCAGTATTGTTATTCATCAATGACTTGGACAAAGGGGCAGATGACAGATGACTCCTCAGCAAGTTCGCTGACAACACAAAACTGGGAGGAGTGAGCAATACCCCAGAGGGTTGTGCATCCCTTCAGAAGGACCTCAACAGGTTGGAGAGACAGGCAGAAAAGAACTGTCTGAAATTCAACAAATGCAAGTACAGAGTCTTGTACCTGGGGAGGAATAACCCCATGCACCAGTTCAGGCTGGGGGCTGACCTGCTGGAAAGCAGCTCAGTGGAGAAGGACCTCAGGGGCCTGATGGACAATAAGCAGTCCATGAGCCAGCAGTGTGCCCTTGTGGCCAAGAAGGCCAATGGTATCCTGGCGTGCATTAGGAAGAGCATTGCCAGCGGGTCAAAGGAGGTGATTTTGCCCCTCTGCTCAGCCCTGGTGAGGTGCATCTAGTGCTGTGTCCAGTTCTGAGCTCCTCAGTACAAGAGAGACATCTCTTTTCCAGGCTGAATAATCCCAATTCTCTTATCCTTTCCTCATAGGAAAAGTGCTCCATCCCTCTAATCAACTTGGTGGCCTTCCTTTGGACCCACTCCAATGGGTCGATGTCCTTACTGCACTGGGGACTCCAGAGCTGGATGCAGCACTCCAGGTGGGGTCTCACCAGAGTGGAGTAGTAGAGGGACAGAATCACCTCCCTCACCCTGCTGGCCACACTGCTTTGGATGCAACCCAGGATACAAATGACTTTCTGGGCAGCAAGTGCACATTGCCGGCTCATGTCCAGCCTCTCCTCCACCAGCACACTCAAGTCCTTTTCAGCAGGGCTGCTCTTGATTTGTTCATCCCCCAGCCTGTATTGATACTGGGGGTTGCCCCGACCCAGGTGAAGTACCTTGCCCTTTAGTTTGACCAGCAGGTCCCTACTCAGCCATGCTGGTCTCTTGCCTTCCGTGCTCAATTTCTTGCTACTAGGGAGTGCTGGCTCTTGTGCTCTATGGAAGACATCCTTAAAGATCTGCCAGCTCTGTTCTACTCCCTTGACCCTGAGAGCAGTCTCCCAGGGGATCCTATTGACTATCTCATTGAAGAGCTGGAAGTTTGCTTTCCTTTAAGTTCAGGGGCCTAAATTTACTCCTTACCTGACACATATCCTTCAGGACTGCAAACTCCACCAGTGCACGATCACTGTAGCCCAGGTTACCGCCAATCTTGATATCCCCGATTAGCTAACTTGTGTTGGTGACCAATGCATCCACTATCACATCCCCTCTGGTAGGGCTGTCTATTACCTGGATCAGGAAGTTATCCTCCATGCATTCCAAGAGTCTTTTGGATTGTGTACAGCTCACCATGCTACGTTTACAGCAGGTGTCAGGGTGGCTGAAGTCCACCAGCAGGACAAGAGCCTGTGAGCATGATACCTCCTGTAGCTGGAGCAAGAAGGCTTCATCAACAGGTTCCCCTTGACTGGGCAGCCTGTAGTAGACACCAACCACAAGGTGCCCTTTGTTGCCTTGGTCTTATTCTGACCCACAGGTTTTCAACCCACAACTCTTCACACTCAATCTACCTCTTGATGTAGAGGGAAACCCATCTGCCCCTCCTTCCTCTCCCATCTCTTCTGAACAGCCTGTAGCTATCAATGATCACACTCCAGTCATTGGATTCATCCCACCAAGTTTCAGTAATTGCAACAAGGTCATAACTTTCTAGCAACACAGTGGCTTCCAGCTCCTCCTAGTTTGTTGCCCATGCTGTGTGCATTGGTGTAAAGGCACCTCAGCTGGGCTGTCGGCCACGTCACCTTCCTAGAGGAACACTCCTTCATTCCTGTGAGATATTTCCCTGGTGTTTCCCTGTTGGCTGTTGCCTCAGGAATCCCTGGCTCATCTCTGTAAGACTTCAAGTGTGCTTCAGTGTGACCAGCACATTTCAGAGTCACCAGCAGAGGACCCTCACTAGCACCCTGTTCCTCTAACCTTTGCTTCTCATCCCACAGCTTGCCAGGGACAAGGCCTGATATTGTCCCACTCCCCTAGCACATCTAGTTTAAAGCCCTGCAAATGAGCCCCGCTAGTTCCCGGGCAAAGACTCTCCTCCCTTGCTGAGAACGGTGAATCCCATCTGATGCCAGCATGCACAGTGCTGTGTAGGCCATTCCACTATCAAAAACCCCAAAATGTTGGCAGTGACACCAGCTGCGAAGCCATGTATTAATAGACAGCCCATCTGTTTCTTCCAATGTTGCTGCCTTCAACTGGAAGTATAGAGAAGAATATAAATTGTGCCCCAGATTCCCTTACCAACCATTCCAAGGCCCTGAAATCCTTTTTGACTGCCCTCAGACTACGCGTTGCCACTTCATCACCCCCTACATGAAAGATCAGTAATGGATAGTATTACAGCTGGTGAGAGGCCAATAGCTCTGACCGAGGAAGCTGTGACCAGTCTGGAAAGATGGTCCCAAAAGGAATCGCCTTTCCGAGGCCCGGTGTCTTCCCTCAGCTGCTAGCTAGGAGGGCCCGTGCAGAAGCTGTCGGCTCTTTAGTGATTGTCAGCTCGTGATTTCAGCTCAGCTCTGCAGGGCAGCCTCCAGGCCAGACCAGGGAGAGAGAGACGAGAGGCCCGTGTAGCTGTTCCGCATGAGGTAGCTTTATTGGTCCGTACTCCGGCGAAGGGGAGGCCAGGGATGGGCTCTCTCTGCCCTCGCAGGGGCAGAGGGCTAGCTTTATAGGGATACAGGGGGTGGGTGTAAGAGGGTAAAGGCCAATGGGCTACAAAGGATCTGCGTAGGGTCTCCCAGAGGATTCTGGGTTTGTCTTCTTCTCGCCGTAACGGAAAAAGTGGTTGCCTTTCCAGGGGAGTTCTGCTGGGAGATTTGAGCAATCTCCTTATCTCAGCAGACGTCCTTCCAGGGCAGTGGCTGGGCATACCCCCCAGGTAGTATATACAATATTATATAACGTCCATCAGGGGTCTGTATTAGGACCAGTGACATTAATGACATAGACAAAGATAGAGTGCACCCTCAGTAAATTTGCAGATGACACCAAAGTAAGTGGTGTGGTTGACACACCTGAAGGATGGGATGCCATCCAGAGGGACCTGCACAAGCTCAAGAAGTGGCCCATGGAATTCTCATGAGGTTTAACAAGACCAACTGCAAGATGCTGCACCTGGGTCGGGGCAACCCCCAGTATCAATACAGGCTGGGGGATGAACAAATCAAGAGCAGCCCTGCTGAAAAGGACTTGAGTGTGCTGGTGGAGGAGAGGCTGGACATGAGCCGGCAATGTGCACTTGCTGCCCAGAAAGTCATTTGTATCCTGGGTTGCATCCAAAGCAGTGTGGCCAGCAGGGTGAGGGAGGTGATTCTGTCCCTCTACTACTCCACTCTGGTGAGACCCCACCTGGAGTGCTGCATCCAGCTCTGGAGTCCCCAGTGCAGTAAGGACATCGACCCATTGGAGTGGGTCCAAAGGAAGGCCACCAAGTTGATTAGAGGGATGGAGCACTTTTCCTATGAGGAAAGGATAAGAGAATTGGGTTTGTTCAGACTGAAAAGGAGAAGGCTTCAGCGTAACCTATTTGTGGCCTTCCAGTATCTGAAGGGAGCCTACAAGAAAGATGGAGAGGGACTTTTAACAACAGCATGTAGTGACAGGACATTTGAGAATGGTCTCAAACTAAAAGAGAATAGGTATAGATTAGATATTAAGAAAAAATTCTTTACTTTGATGGTGGTGAGGCATTGGAACTGGTTGCCTAGAGAAGTTGTGGATGCCCCATCCCTGGAAATGTCAAGGCCAGGCTGGATAGAGCTCTAAGCAACCTGGTCTAGTATAAGGTGTCCCTATTCTTGGTAGGGGGGGTTGGAACTAGATGATCTTTAAGGTCCCTTCCAACCCAGGCCATTCTATGATTCTATAATAGCTCAAATACAAAAAAGATGGAGCTTCCCTCCACAGACAGAATCTGTGTAGCACGCCATGAGAGAAACACATCTGAGGTGCATCTGTTGCTGCATGATCACAGGGTTCCCACCATCTGAAGAGACATAAGATTTGCTCTTTTTATTCTTAGTAAAATGGCTATTTTATTAAGCCATTTGCTGTTGGGCCTTTCTTACTGAGATCCAGAAAGAACACATGAATATGTATATGAACTGACCTTTTAAAAAATCACTTTTAGTCATATTAGACCTGCAGTACAGTACGTCAGATGCTTTCACAGCTGAATTCTGCTTGAATTTAAAAAAATGTCTTCCATAATAAAACTCAAACTCATTAAATCATTTATCCATCTTTTCTGTATTCCATTCACTTGCAACAATCTGGCTGCTAACATCTTACTTCTGCCTGGATCCCATCAATATTCAGTCCAGCCACCTTTTTTCTTAATTTAATATTTTCTAGCCAAAGGGGAATCTGCTTTCCTAAAATATATATTCCAGATGGCCCTACAGCTACAAAAAGCTGGCTTTGTATACTGAAGCTATATAACCAAATTAAAAATAAAGCTTTCTTGTACTAGTAAAGTGTTCCTAGCTTTTGTAGATCACAAGATCAGGTAATAGAAATACAAAACTAATAGGATTATCACTGAATTCCTAATTATTCTCCATTTCTCTTGAGGCTGTTTTAGAGAGTTTGCAAAGTAATCAATAAACTTGCTTATGACACTGTTAGAATGTAAGTTTAAATATATGCAAATATAAATTTGGTAAGTTAAGAACAAAGGTAATGGGCACATGTATATACTTATCTAGATAAAGCAGCCCAGAACTAAATGCTATGAAGTTTATTTCAAAATAATTACATCAGGGTACAAACAAAGATAAGACTAGGAATGTATTCAAAGCAGACTTCCAACTGACTCACTAATAGGAAAAGCATTAGCATTGAGAAGTATTTAAAATCATGTTTTATCACAATATATTCTAAACATTACATCTCCTTTCTTGAATAGTACATGCTTCTACACCTGTAATTGTGACAGTAACCATAATTCATGTGTAGGAAAAATAGGATGCAGAAAACCAACATCAAAGCAGTGACTGATCAAGGATTAAAAATAAGTGTCATTGACTGATTACTTATCAAAACTTTCATACATCTCTCTCCAAAACATCCAGTATTGTTAAACATTAGAGCTCAAATCTTAGCCTAGTGAAATGCCAAGACTGATCCCATATGTGAGTTTCTCACCTTTTTTTTAATAATAAAAAAAGTCTTTTAATAAATAGAAATACCTTCCAGCTTGCAATATGATCTGAATTATCAGTCTTCATAATTGTAAAAAAGGACTGGGACAACTATAAATGGCTATGCAGTAGAAAACAAGTCTTTAACTTGCCTAGTGTTTTTAGACACACACAAAGTTGAATATTATTACATAACAAGCCATGCTCTATTACCATCAACGGAACAAGTTATTAAGTAGCTAATACTGCCACACTATGCAGCGACAGTACATATCACAGACAAACCTGTATTTAGTAATCAAACTTAACTAGAGTCCCACAAGAAAAAATCCTGTACATCACTGGCAAAATCTTAAGACATTTAAATTTAACTTTTCTACCAAATAAGCTTCTCAAACTGACATTGTTTTAGTATGTAATTCTTAATAGATCCATTAAAAAAATATGTATCATCAAGAGTGTAATAAAGTGTTTACTGCTCAGATGACAACACAGAAATTTGGTGAAAAAAATCCCCAATTTTAATTTACTATTAAATTTAAACAAGACTCATCCACCCCTAAGAGAAGTCACATATCACATTAATTTCCCTAATAAACAAGATTAAATCTTCTACTTCCAGTTCAAAAAGAAAAGGCTACCCTACAAAACAGTTTTACAGTAATATTCAAGCAGTAGATAGGTGTGTTAACAGCAGTAGAACAAATTTTGGACAAAAGTTTTGCTCAGCTGTTTTACCTTTTATAGTATGCCACTTTTCTTGCAAATTATTTCAAGTTCATAAATGACAGTATATTGCAGAAGATCATAGGATTTCAATTAAATAGGTGATCATTGAACCCAATAAAGAATGATTGACAAAGACTTAGCAATACTCCTAATATCCAAAGGAAAATATTACTTAATGAATTTTTCAGAAAGTATATCTTCAGCAGGTTGAACAATGGTTAAGATTTACAATATTAAATTGCTTAAGCTTAAAATCAGAATTTCCATTGCAAGGGCACTGCTTCATATTTCCTTATAGATATGGAAATTACCTTTTACAGCATAAAAAGGTTTTCCTCCTCACAAAAGCACACCCCTTTAAGTCTAAGAAGAGTCTATGCAGTCACATTAGAAGAAGAAAAAAAACAGCAGTTACCAGCAAAGAAGTCTTCTCTATCATCATCTGGCATGGCTTCAGCTGGCTTTGGACCATTAGAGTTTGTGCTGAGGTCTTTTGTAGGAAGACTTGCTGGCTCTGGAGATGAAGAACTTGACTGTTAAAAAAAAAGTGAAATAGCAGAGAACCAGTTGTCACATATCAGTATATAAGTATTGCAATAAACGTTCTTTCATTTCAAAGAAACAAGCAAGATGTACAGAAAGGAAGCCCAGTCAGCTATTTCCATTTCCTACAAAAAGAATGAACAAAGGATACAAACTAGTCAGCTGCTCTCTGTCAGGAAAAAAAAAACCCAAACCATTTCCTCAAGTTTCATTTACATTAAAAACTGCTACAGAAATATCTAGAATAAGCTTGATAGGATTCTGAATGTAGTTTAATTATGAAGGTCTTTTTGGAAAGGCTTATATTTAGATTTTGTTTAGTAATTTCTTCTATGTAGAAAAAGTCTCTAAGTGCTTCTTACTAGTTTTTCATAGATTAAGTGAACAAGTTATCTTAATTCAAACAATACACAGCTGCTTGCAGCCATAAGAAATTTCAAAGTTTCATTTTTACTGTTCATAATATACATGAAATTTATATTTTGTTGGAACAAAGGTAAGTTAACAAAATCTCCTCTTACAAAACAAATGCTAACACTGAAGCTATTTGGAAGAATTATTAGCAGTTTTACAGCTTTTCCACTGCTTAACGTAGCCAAATTATAGGTAAAAACAGAACAGCATGTCTTCTGTCAGGGGCAAAAAGAATGAAAGGGGAAAAAAAGGGGCAAAAAAAAGGGGGAGGGGGAAGGGGGGAAAAAAGGGGGGAAAAAGGAGGGGGGCAAGAACAGAAATTAATCATGCAAAAAGCAAGGTAACAGCTCCAAGATTTAAAAAGTTAGGAACTCTCTTAAAGCACCATTAACCTTCACATAAATTGGATTTGGACCTCACTGTCACCTGCCATACTCTCCTCTTAGTTAATCAGCAAACAAACATATGATCAGGATTAAGTCAGCTCTGTTTTCATTTTAATAGAGCTGCCATTGCCATTTAGAAACAGCTACTTTATGAATATTATAGGACTACAGCAACACTCAAATGCATAAGTTTAATTAGACCCACACCATGTCAATCATTCTTCTCTGGACTAAGGTGCCCTGTACACTTAAACAATCTAGCTTTAAGATAGGGAGACGTTCAAACTCAATCTTCATGGCCTCTTCCTTCCAAATTTGCTAGAAATTCACAAGAGCAGGGTTCTTTCCTAGGCACTCTATTTGATTAAAAGTAAAAACATGCTTTGTCTTCAAAGTGCCTCTTGGAGCAAGGAGGCTACCCTTTGCTACTTAACTACTTTCTTCCAAATAAACTGACCACAAAAGCAAAGCAGCACAACAGAGCTGTCAACCAAACCACTCAATATGGAGGAAGTGCATTTCTTCACCTTTTTTTCCCAGCTATAGAAGTTTTCAGTGACTATTTTTAATCATTAAGATGAGAACTTTTCATTGTTAGACTGTGGCTTAGGCATTAATTCTATCACATCTTAGGGGTTTAATTCAAGAGCATATCAATAAAGAAATTATTTATGTTTTATTGGTTTTTCTGAAAGTACAAAACAAGACTCCAATAATACACCCTGTACCACACACAGATATGCTTAAGTCCTATTAAAACAGTTCTTGACAACTGCAGGTGAACAAATCACATATGTTATTCCTTTACAGTATTTTTCCACAATTTTTTGTAGCATTGCACAAATTATCTATAAAAATTAAAAAAAAAAAAACCAACATTTTTAAACTACTTCAGAGAATGCAAGTGTCTTTGAAAAACACAGTTAAGAGCCTCTACTTAGTGATGTGACAGACAACAGAGCAAAATAGAAATACACAGTGATCCTATCATCGGGGCAGGAAACTCTTCAGGAAGAGGAAGACATACCATTTTCTTTTTAAATAGTTAACTGTGTACAGGGTAAACAAAGTTTTTCCATATGAGCCTAGCAGGGGTGAAACATGGCTACAACTTAGAAAAAAGTTCCCACTTTAATGAAGATATGAGCATTTTTCAGAACTAGGAAGTATTTACATATTCAGTTGTAATGGAGTTTACTTATTAGACTCCTAACATGGAAAGCAAGAGTGATTTATAGATGCATTCACTACACAATTTTAGGTCTTTCAGACTCTCGATTTCTCTGAGCAACTGCAGGTGTGATACTTGAAAAAAAGACTTTTCCGTGGTTTGGTTTTGAGGGGTTTTTTTTGATAGGAAAAAGACCTGAGAGGAACAACCGAGTCCACGCAGGGCTGAGGGCCCCAGAGGGCCCCTAGCGAGGTAACTCTCCCCACCAAATGACAAGGGCCAAGGAGCCGCCGCTCCCAGAAAAGAGGGCAACAGCTGGAGGCCGAGATGGGGTGGGAAGGGACTCCCGGTAATCAGAGAGAGTCCCCTGGGCACCTGCACCGTCACACTCCACCAAAGGGGTCTGGGCAACGACTGGGCCCCGCACTAACAGACTGCGCTAGGGAAGGAGAGAGGGCGGCTGTAAGACAGGCGGGTTCTCACCTCTAAAGTGGATACGGGGCTAGCAAAGACGTTCTTGCCATCCTCCACCACCTCGAAGTCAGCCGGACGTACAGCCGCCATCTTCCTCTTCAGCCTGGGTCATCAGTCCCACCCTCCTGCTCTCACGTGACACCTTGACCCCGCCTCCTCGCAACACGTGATCGAAAATGCTAGGAAGGGAAGGAGGGGGGAAAGGGTAGTACGCATGTCTATATCGTTACAGCTCCTTGTCTTTCCTGCTGCTGTAGAGGGAGTATCGCCGCGATTTGGCTGGAATGGTGCTAGCCTCTCGCATTGTTGGGGTCGTGTGTATTCGTCTTCCTTCCTCCTTCTCCGCGGTCTCTCCTAGTAGGGCAAGAAGGGAACGGAGAACTAAGGGGAGAGGAAGAGGGTTGTGAGTGTAAGTGCCTGTGCATGCTGAAGGCTGCCCGCAGGCTCCATCGTGGGGGGGTTGCATACTGGCAGAACAATTTTTCGACCTTGCCCGGGGTGGGCTCTGTGGAAGCACTGGGATGGCTGTGTACCTGCCTACGCCTGACTGGGATTAATTTACCTGGTATGACCAAACCTGTAGATGTAAATTCCTGCATCAGTTGGGTTATACCATTACTAGTACAGCACTGCAAGCAACTTCCCCAGCTTTTGGTTTCCTTCCCCTTCCTACAAAAGGAGACAGCTGTAGGTGCACCATGTTAGGGCATCTAGATAAAGTGAGAAGCTAGATGTTTGCTGGTAGCTGTGATTTGAAATTGTTATTGTGAAAAAAATAATTTAATAACACTAGTAATTTTAGTCTAGATCCAACAAAGCTTTCCTTCCCATAAAACACAAAGTCTGTGTTCCAAAGTATTTGTATTTTAGGAATCTCATGTCACAAAAATTTTGAAACTGGCCTGTGCTAACTGAGGAGAGAGGCTAGGACACAAAGTATGGAATTATAAGGGTAATTATTTTATTCATGTGTGTGAGGTAGCCTATTCAAACTGGTGTCATGGTTTGACACTGGCCAAATGCCAGGCACCCATGAAAGTCACTCGCTCATCCTCACCTGCCACAGCTGGGCAGAGGAGAGAAAAATTTAATGAGGGCTTCATGAGTTGAGATAAGGATCAAGAGAAAAACGCTCCAAGGGCAAAAGAGGCTCAACTTAGAGGTATAAAGTGAATTTATTACTAACAAAGTCAGAGGACGATAATGAGAAGTAAAATAAGCCCTTAAAAACACCTTTTCTTCCCCCAGCCCCTCCCTCCTTCCCACCAATACTGCAGGGGACAGGGCATGGGGGTTTGGTCAGTTTGTCACCCGAGGTTTTCTTCCGCTTGGCTCAGGGAGAGAAGTCATTCCCCTGCTATGCCGTGGGGTCCCTTCCCATGGGAGACAGTCCTCCGTGAACTTCTTCAACGTGGTTCCAATCTCACAAGCAGCAGTCCTCCCAAAAGTGCTGTGGTATGGGATACTCTTCTGTGGAGTGCAGTCCTCCAAGGACAGGCTGCTCCAGCCTGGAGGCAGGGGCCCCCCTCTCTACTGGGTCTCCCACCAGATTACAGCCTCCTCCAGGCATCCACCCGCTCCGGCATGAGCACCTCCCCCACAGGCTGCGGGTGGATCTCTGCATCCCCCGTGGACCCCCATGGGCTGCAGGGGGACAGCTGCTTCACCATCGTCTGCACCACAGCCTACAGAGGAATCTCAGCTCTGGCACATGGAGCACCTCCTCCCCCTCCTTCTCCACTGACCTTGGTGTCTCCATGTTGTTTCCCTCACATATTCTCACCTCCTCCTCTTCTCTGGCTCAGAGAAAACTGTGCCCCACTTTGTTTTGATTTTCTTCTTAAATATGTTATCACAGAGGCATTACCAATGTCTCTAATTGGCCCAGCTTTGGCCAGCGCCATGTCTGTCTTGGTTTGAAAGACAGGTGTCTGCTAAGGAAGGCAGAAGCCTCTCTTGGAATAGCAGATGCGACCCCCTTCCCTCCAAGTTATTATAATTTTGAAATCAAGGGGCTTTTAGGCAAAGATATGGGAAATAGGAATAACAGTTCTTTATTATTATATATCTATATGTGTATAACAAGTCAAACAGCAATAACTATGGCAGTAACAGCAAACAATCACAAACCCAGTCCCAGCCTTCTCGGCTGTCAGGCCCTTTCCCCTCGGGTGCAGTTCCGGTTGCAGCCGGCAGGGGCGCTGGCGGCTCCCGGTGAGCTGGGCAGGTGCGATGATTCCCCTACGGCTGCAGGGGGCGCTCCGAAGTGAGCTCGGGGAGCATGCAGCACCGGTGGCCTGGGATCCTGGGGAGGGATGGAACAAAGGTTTCACAAACCCCTGGGCAGCCGATCCCGGTGTCTGGCCGGACCCTCGGTAACAGCAGGCTGGAACGGCAGGGACGAGCACAAATCCTGGGTGGCAGACGAGATGTATCCAAACGGGGAACCCCCCAGAGGCCTGGGCAGGCAGGGCGAGCAGGGCTACAACACAGCAAAGGCTCGAAGTAACGACGGGACAGGGCGGCCACAGCCCGGCTCCCAGCGGGGCAGGGAAGGCGGGCTGGGGATCCTGGATTTTCTCCGGCAGAAGGAAAAGGCAGCCCAAGAAAGCAGCCTCTCTCTCTGTCCGAATGCCGACTGACCGACTGTCCACACACCCAGGTGAAACAAAAGAGTAGCCAGATGCACCCCACGCTCCGTAGCCACCGCTTTTGTTTTTCTTAAGTACCCAGCAATTTGTCCCCCTAGCAACACGTATGGGGAAGATTCCTTTAACAGAAAAAAAAACCCAGGAGAGCTCCTAAAACCCCAACAATGTCCATCTTGAGAGCCCTCAGGGTTTGGCTCTGCCAGATATGGTGGAAGCTTCTTGCAGTTTCTCACAGAAGCCACCTCTGTGGCCCCCTTGCTACCAAAAACCAGGCCGTGCTAAACAAACACAACTGGGCAGCCCAAATGTGTTTTACACATGGCCCTTATATGTTTCAATCATCAAGGCACAATATGATTTCACTAATTACTACTTAACACACACTGCTATTTTGCAAAGCAAATATAATTCTATAGCATGTGCTGGTTTTGGCTGGGGTAGAGTTAATTTTCTTCACAGTGGCTGGTATTGGGCTGTGTTTTGGATTTGTGCTGAAACAGTGTTGATAATACAGGGATGTTTTTCATTATTGCTGAGCAGGGCTTACACAGAGCGAAGGCCTTTTCTGCTTCTTGCACTGCCCTGCCAGCAAGTAGGCTGGGAGTGCACAAGAAGCTTGTGGGAAACAGAGGAGTAGAAACTCCTGCAATTAAGGGTGATGCCTTTTCCTGGTCTTAAAATCAAGAGTCATACACGGTTAGAAGGGGAAAAGGGATTTTACCTTGGTGTTTATTTTAAGGATCCTTAGGTGTACACGTCCAGGTCATATACATCGAGATGCACCCCACCGAGTGTTCCCCCAAAGATTGGGTATAACATTATAGGTTTTACTAATTAGCATATCTATCAAAGATTCCCCAATGAGAGGCTCAAGTGAGCCCCCCTCCCCAAGGAACCTTCCCCTGGATGGTTCTATCTTGGTTTACAGAATGTGTTCTGGAGAGGACCTTGGGGTCTGGGGCACACTGATCCCTAGCTACGAAGCTTCTAAAATGTTTAGTCTCTTAGCTTAACAAACAAGTCCAAGAATGTAGGCAAAAAGCACTAGGAATACAGAAGTTGTAAAAAGGTATAACAGGGATATAAAAGAAAAGGCAAAAAATCTTCATGGCATCAAATGAGGTTTTGATTTACAACCCTGGAAGAGACTAGGTCTGGCTTAATTGACAGAGATGTTGTCTTGGTTTGAAAGACAGGTGTCTGCCAAGGAAGGCAGGAGTCTTCCTTGAAATGGAAGAAGAAAAAAAAATTGCAACCCCCTTCCCTCCGAGTTACTATAATTTTGAAATTAAGGGACTTTCAGGCAAAGATATGAGGAACAGGAATAACAGTTCTTTACTATTATATATCTATATGTGTATAACAAGGCAAACAAACAGCAATAACTATGGCAGTAACAGCAAACAATCACAAACCCAGTGTCAGCCTTCTCGGCTGTCAGGCCCTTTCCCCTCTGGTGCAGTGACTGTCACAGCTGGCAGGGGCGCTGGCAGCTCCCGGTGAGCAGGGCAGGTGCAATAGTTCCCCCGCTGTTGGGGCCCTCCCCCTGCCATGTGGTCCTGGGAGAGGGGCCCTGGGGGGGAGACACAGGGTTTCCCTAGCCCCTGGTCAGCCTTGTTCCCCATTGGTTGTTTTGTGTTCCCTTGCGCGGGCAAGGACCTTCAGGTCCCATGATTGCCTCAGTTCCTCGGCAGACCTCCGGCCATGTGGCTGGAGAAATAAACATCTCTCTGAAACATCTATCAAGAATCGGTCTATATATATTTCTTTTCCACGGGCCTCGTTGTTTGATACGCGTGTTGCAGTATCCGCACTGTAACACCCTGTGGCTGCAGGGGGCGCTCCATGGCAAGCTCAGGGAGCACACAGCAATGGCGGCCTGGGATCCTGGGAAGGGATGGAACAAAGGCTTCACAAACCCCCTGGGCAGCTGATCCCAGTGCCCGGCCGGACCCTTGGGAACAGCAGGCTGGAACAGCAGGGACGAGCCCAAATCCTGGGTGGCAGACGAGGTGTATCGAACTCCGGAGCTGCGGTGGGACCCCCCCGGAGGTCTGGGCAGGCAGGGCATGGCGGGGCTACAGAGTAGCAAAGGCTCGAAGCAACAACAGGGGCAGGGCAGCCGCAGCCTGGCTCCCAGCGGGGCAGGGAAGGCGGGCTTGGGAATCCCGGGGTTTCTCTGGTAGAAGGAAGGCAGCCGAAAAAGAAGAAGTCTCCAGTGCTGATGAATTCCTTCCAGCCTCCCTCTTCGTCCAAATGCCGGAAACTAACAGCTCACAAGCCCAGGTGAAAGAGAATAGCCAGATGGACCCCTCCCTCTGTGGGCAGGTCTTTTGTTTTTCTTAAGAACCCAGTAATTTTTCCCCCTGGCAACATGTATGGGGAAAATTCTTTAACAGAAATAGAAAACAGAAGGGGAACTCCTAAAACTCCAACAGATGTATAGACCATTAAGCAAAGGGATCACAAGCCTGTGTTCCTATAGTTATAGGTAAATGGGTGTTTTTGGTGAAGGGTTTTAAATATAATATTGTGATTTTATATAGTTTAAGATTTTAGATGTTATAATAGAAGTCTCTGTGTGGGCGTGACATGACAAGCTATTGGTTAAGACACAACCACACTGCAGTGAAAAGTAGCACAGGTGATAGGTCATAAATCCAAAACAAAGTGTTGTTTTAAGTGATTATTGGATTAGAAAGTTATAAATTACGATGTAACTCTAAATCTTGTGACTAGTCACCATTATTCGGAGGTACTGTAAAATCTCACACTTTGAGACTGATGCGTTTTGTTATTTTAAGCAATAAATCCGATTGGTTGTGTAGTACTGATGACATGAAGATTTTTGCCTTTTCTTTTATATCCCTGTTATACCTTTTTACAACTTCTGTATTCCTAGTGCTTTTTGCCTACATTCTTGGACTTGTTTGTTAAGCTAAGAGACTAAACATTTTAGAAGCTTCATAGCTAGGGATCAGTGTGCCCCAGACCCCAAGGTCCTCTCCAGAACACATTCTGTAAACCAAGATAGAACCATCCAGGGGAAGGTTCCTTGGGGAGGGGGGCTCACTTGAGCCTCTCATTGGGGAATCTTTGATAGATATGCTAATTAGTAAAACCTATAATGTTGTACCCAATGTTGGGGAGAGGGGGAGACAGAGGGACTCGGCGGGGTGCATCTCGATGTATATGACCTGGACGTGTACACCTAAGGATCCTTAAAATAAACACCAAGGTAAAATCCCTTTTCCCCTTCTAACCGTGTATGACTCTTGATTTTAAGATCAGGAAAAGGCAACAGTACCATCTCTCGTAATTAATTAATCCAATGGGTGGAGCACGCTATTTCAACAGAAGCTGATATGAGACACAGCCAGGACAGCTGATCCTGACTGACCAAAGAGATATTCCATATCAAATGATGTCATGTCCAGCATATAAAGCTGGGGAAAGAAGAAGGAGGCATGGGGACATTCAGAGATATGGCATTTTGTTTTCCCCTATAACTGTTAGTTCTGCTTTCCTGGAGGTATGTGAACACCTGCCTGACAATGGCTTTGCTTGCATATGTGGCTTTTGCTTTACCTGTTAAACTGTCTTTATCTCAACTCACAAGTTTTCTCACTTTTACTCTTCCCATTCTCTCCCCCATCCCACCGTGGGGGAGGGAACATGTGACTGTGTGGTGCTTACTTACCAGCTCGGGTTAAACCACAATAGGCATCAGCATCCATCTGCTTCTTTCTTGATCTGAACATCCCTGGAGTGAATCTTGCTACAGTTACTTACCTATGGTGCCAGAAAATGGGAGTGTTTCACAGAGGTGTTAGAATAACTAGGATGCTGGTGTTAACTCTCAGTAGTCCAGTGGTATTCTTTATGTTTCAGGGTGAGGACTGTCCTTCTCCTCTTTGCAATGAGATGGCGTCCTTTAGTCACACTTACTTAACAATGACTGTGCAGTATACAATGTAAATATATATATAAATTTGTTCCGGTTTGGCCAAATTTAGAAATATATACTCTGAGAGAAGGCACAACCACCCCTCCCCCACCAGGTTCGGGAAAAAAAAATAAATTTTCCTCAAAGGAAAGTGAAGAAGATGAAACTATTTATTTAACAAACACACGGGAAAGGAAAATGAGGTTAAATGGTAAAATCTTTTGCTGTGGAGGAAAAACCTGGGAAAGCGTTAGTGTCCTCCCTTTGGTCTCCTCGGAGCCGGGGCTTGGCCCAGGGCCAGGCCCTCTGTGCCCGACGAAAAGTCCTCCCGATGTGCTCTGAGGTTGAAAAGCAGTCCAGTAGCAAAGGGAGAAAAATCCGGAATTCTAGAGAAGGAAAAAGCAAAGTCCAACTCTCAGTCTCTCTCCGGAGAACCAGAAACTGAAACAACTGGCCAAAAGCTGACTGGAACACAGCAAGCCGGGTGCTTCCTCGCTCCCCCGCCGCGGCTGGGAAGGGAAAAAAAAACCTCCTATCTTTATGTGACCTTGAACAAGCTGCAAACTGCTTTGAGAAAGTTTTGCTCAGTTTTTTCTTCTCCCTCTCAGGCTCAGTTTAGAGGCACAGAAAGGCACAAAAATTAATTTCTGGGCATAGGCAGCGATATGGGATACATATCATAACGTCACCCCAAGACAATATCTTAAAGTTCATACAATTATATGCTATAAAGACTAATTGGTACAATAGTTAGGGAATGAGATTTTACTAACATCCTGAGTAATGTTATTTCTTTCAACAGTACTCAAATGGATAAAGAGCAGCTGCTTATATGGTTTAAGATAAAAACTTTTGCAGGGAGTAAGGATTAGAAGTATTATGTCTTATTCTTGCAGACCTGTCATTTAACCAAGTATAGTAATATTCACAATCACTAAAGCAGTATTTCTCATTTAAATAAAGTATTTGCAGGCCATCTCCATATATTACTATTTCTAAATTGCTTTTCTTTTTCTCCTTGTGACTTAGCTCACAAATTTTTAAATTCTTCAAAAACTAAGATGTCAATTGTGGGGTATGCCCAGCCCCTGCCCTGGAGGGATCTCTGCTGAGATAAGAGATTTCGCAATCGCCCAGCAGGACTCCCTGGAAAGGCAACCACTTCTTTGGTCACGCGAGAAAAGACAGACCCACAATCCTTTAGGAGACCCTATGCAGATCCTTTGTAACCCATTGGTCCTCACCCATTCCCTGTATCCCTATAAAAGCAAGCCCTCTGCCCCTGTGCAGGGGGAGTTCTCGTCCCTGGCTTTCCCCTTTGCCGGAGGGGACCAACAATAAAGCTCCTTCCGTGTGGAACCAGCCACACAAGCCTCTTGTCTCTCTCTCTGGTTTGGCTTGGCCTGGAGGCTGCCCTGCAGAGCTGAGCTGAAATCACGAGCTGATAATCACTAAAGAGCTGACAGCCTCTGCAAGGGCCCTCCTGCCAGCAGCTGAGGGAAGACACCGGGCCTCGGGAAGGCGATTCCTTTCGGGACCATCTCCCCGGATTGGTCACCTCTTCCTGGGTCAGAGCCACTGACCCCATCACCAGCTGTAATAGTCAATAGTGTCTAGATGTACGAATTAGCTAAAATACCAATACTTTATTTGAACTATTATTTCTGTTATATTGAAGACAAGTTTTTAAAAGTATATTTTGAGTTTCAATTTAGTCAAAGTACAGCATTCATCCCCTCAGATCTTTGAGAGGACTTGGTTAATATTTGCTGTGTTAATTTTTAAACTTTGTCCACTGGAGAATAGTAAGATTGTGTCTTGTTCTAAAGACTACAAGCTCTTTGGGGCTGTATCTCTCCAGTGTTTGCAAAGTGCCTAATTGTTGGGGAAGATGAAACAGGAAAGCCTTATAAATATGATTGCCTGACAAAAGATTTTGGGAATATGAAAACTATAGGCGACATCGAAATGAAAGCCACCTTTGAGATACCAAGTCTTAGTTACTGAACAACTGGAAAACAATGGTATGGCCGACTGAAGGTAATCCCCTCTTGACTGAACAATACCCTCTGCTTGCAGACAGGTCCAAGGGTCAGAGCAGACCCTACTAGCTTAGCAGAAGGGGTCCAAAGAGTAGTTTTTAGGAGTTAAAATGTAACACTCTATGGTAATGCAATAACTCTTATAGGCTGTATGTAAATGCTATAGGATTTGTACCTTGTACTAGATTGGCTAGTGAGAATTAGAATATTCAGTACAGAAGATGATTTATTGTATTGTAACAAGGACTTCGGTCTCTTTTTACTCTTGCTCTTGCCCTTGCTCTTGCTCTCGCCCTCGCTCTTGCTCTCGCCCTCTCTCTCTCTCTCTCTTACTCCGCTCTTACCTTGGGCCTGCTCCAAGCTGCAGCTGGCAGCTCTAAGCAGTGCCCCTGTACTCACGCCCTTTGCAATAAACCGCGTGTTCCAAGATCTGACTTCAGAGATCTCTCATCGCCGTCCGTCCCGACTGTCCAACCCACCCACTTCAGATCCTACACCTAATAAAGACTGAGAGGAAATGATACAGTCATACATATTGTTTTCTTTCAGCCTCTTTCCAATCATGAGAAAGTCATAAATATATAGAAATATGTGTCATCTTGAAACCATGGAAATGTCATGCATAATTTTATCTGTACTGCTCAAGCTTGAGATGTAAGAAGTTGTTGTGGAGAGTTCTCTCCTTGGAGATTCTGACTGCTGAGTTTGGAAAGAATGTCTCTCCTGCTGACATCTGAGGAAGTTTCAAATATCATTTCTTGGCAGGAGGTATGTAAGTTCACACAGGCAGGCAGACAGGACAACTTCAAACTCGCAGCTAGAATGCAGAGTAAATTCATATCCCTTACCTCGCTAACCGGGGGATCCCTGAAACGACACCTGGGCAGACACACGGACACCATTAAACTCGGTCAGTGCTAGAAGATCACTGGTGTGCTGTTCACACTGGTTTATCAAGAATTATTCCCAGCTGCAAGGTCACTTGAGGAGTTTACAGTCCTCCTCACCATTCTTTTGCTTTTAACCCATTTCTCCCAACAGGAGGTCATTGAGTAAGATCTTACAAATCTACCACTTGCTAAATTTGTGTTTTGGAAGTCCAAAATACCAATTGCAAATAGCAAAGAAGTTTTCAAATAAAAGATTTATGACACTGGAAGTTCTAACAAAGGGGCAATATCTCTTCTTAGACTAATAAATGTAGATGGAAAAGGAACAGCAAACTTTTGTGTATTTCATCAGGTCTGAAAAAGTTGTTCTCTAGGCTTATAAATAAAAGACGCATCTTCAACATAGCTACAATAACACTGGTACTGTAAGATCTAATACCTTATTTTCTCATCAGATTTGATTGTATTTTTAAGTTTCTTAGGAATGGGACATTTAACCAGCATATTCACGTTTCCTTTTTCTTCTCCAAATAAAAATAGTAGGTTGTATAGATATGTAATGAATTATACTCTATTCACATTTTTACACTATTCTTAAACTTAACCCATTGATCTTTATTATATCTCTAAATAACTTTCAGTTATTATTAAGATACAAAAATATAGACTTAGAAACCAAAATAATAACTGAAGAAATTCATGAGTGTCATGGGTTAGCATAGCTAAGGAAGTGATTCTTTTACAAAGAGGTGCTTACAGCTTCCTCTATGACCTAACAGAACCAATCAACTGGCTAGTTTGAATATTGACAATTTTTTAAGCCACTTAAAAAGCTTGACACACCTCTGTGGTCCACATTTAAGAATAGACAAACCCCGGGAAAGATCTCTCTTGCTTCCGGCCTTGGGACAGGTAACTGGACTGGGCCTGTACGGGGCCCAGCAGGCCCGGGCCCTGCCAGGACACAGCCATCCTGGAGCCATGCGGCCCTGTTCCATCCACAGCCCCTCCACATTCCTGTTACATGCAGATGTCGTGGCCCGGCTCCCCCCCCCCTCCAGTTCGGCCAAAGATTCAGCTGAAGCTGCCCAGCAAAGATCATGTGACCAACAGTGATAAGCAAATTCCAGCTGCAAGGCCCAGGTGAGATTAACCCTTTTAGTGCTGTAAGTTTCCTCCAGAACAGATGAAGCCTGCAGACAGTAAGTAAAGAAGGAAGAGCTGAAACCCCGAGAGAGGAGAAAGAGTAGATGCTTAGGAGATGAAATTCTGTTGTAAAGCTATGGTGGTGATAAACTATGATATATCAGAGTACCCGTTGTAATTTCATGAAAGCATGGGGGGTGGAGTGTTCAAACTGTACTTGTGAGCAAAAGTACCTGTGCTGAAACAAGCAAATGCTGAAGCAGCTGTAATATGATGAGAAGTTTGAACAGGGAGAGATGGAAGCGATGAGAACTCTTGCTCCAAATCAGAAGGAGAAAGACCTCTGTTCCTAGAGATGCTCCCAGAGATAGTCCTAAAGATGATGAGGACCCGTTTGCTCCCAGGGAAGGGGGAGGGCCTCTATTTCTAGAGATGAAAATGCTCCCAGAGATAGGTGAAGAGAACTTTTGTTTTTGAACAGCTCAACCTTAAAATGGTACCCCAGTAGCTCAAGATTGAACCCTTGAAAACAGTTGTGGGAAAAGCTGCAAGTCGGGGGAAGGGACTTTCACATGCAAGCAGAGAACCAACCTGGACGGCTGTCTTCCTGTGATACTGAAGCCATGAGAGAACTTCTTGTGGAGATGTCTCCATAACATGAGCAAGAGAGACTCTTCTCCCTAAGTGAACTGAAAAAGGTTATTATAGAAGTGGTAAACTGACTGAAAATCCCAAGGGCTGTCTTTTTACATTGTCAATGGGAGAAGGGAGAAAGGTGGGGGGAGGAGAAGTGTTCTGAAGGTTTGGTCTGATTTTTTCCCTTTCTTTTAGGTCTGTTAATAAACTTCTTTATATTCTTTTAAGTTTTGTGCCTGCTTTGCTTTCTCCTAATTCTTATCTCACAGAAGGTAAATAAGTAATGAGTATTTTGGACCAAACCACTACGCTAAATTGGTGTTTCTGCCTGGTTACAAACTGAACCTGCTATAATGAGACTCCTGGAATGCATTGAGGATCATTTCCTGGTCCAGGTATTAGACAAACCAACCAGAGGAGATGTGCTACTGGACCTGGTGCTCACCAATGCAGATGAGATCATTAAGGAGGTTAAGATTGGAGGCAGCCTGGGCAGTAGTGACTATGCCCTGGTTGAGTTTGTGGGCTCGAGGAATGTGAGCCTGGAAAAGAGCAAAGTTGGGACCCTGAACTTTGGAAGATTCAGCTTCCAGATATTTAATGAGTTAATGAATGAGATGCCCTGGGAAACTGTCCTTAGGGACAGAGGAGCTGACCAGAACTGGCCACTCTTTAAGAATACTTTTCCTAGACTGCAAGAGCTCTCCATCCTGGTGTTTAAGAAATCAGGCAAGGCAGGCTGCAAACCAGCATGGCTGAGCAAAGATGTGCTCCTCAAACTGAAGAGTAAGAAGGAAATAAACAGCCAGTGGTGATGCCTGACATGGCCACCTAAAAACAGAGACTAGACAAGAATAAGAGAATAAAGGTAGGTATTTATTTGAAGAGCCTTCAAAGGTACACCCTGGGCAGTCAAAAGGCTACACCCAAAATGGACTCCAGGTCACGAGTTCTTCACACTTTTATAAGTTTGGTCCATTTGCATATCAGGGTTGATTCTCCAATTATAACTTTAGTTAATGATGTAATTACCCCAAGTTTATCCTCCCTTAAGATTTTAGTTTACACATTTTGGGCCTAGGACAATCTAGGTGTCCTTGGAGAACAAGCTTGGAGAGGCTTGTTATGTCTTACCAGCATGAGACAACAGCAGCTAACAGGTCACAAGAAACTTCAGGGTTACACACTAGGCAGTACAGGATTTGAAAAATGTAAAAGTTAAAACCTAAGGCATCAGTGGAAGCAGAGACATGTGTCCTGGGAAGTACAGGGAAGCAGTCTGGGTTTGTAGGGATGGGGTCAGGAAAGCTAAGGCATGTATGGAATGGGACTTGGCAAGGGATGTGAAGAATAAGAAGGGATTCTGTGTTAGGAATGAGAGGAGAGAGCTTGGGAAAGTCCTGCCTTTGACTCAGATTTCTGGCAGTAGCTCTGTTTGAGGCGGCCTGCGCCTCAGATTGCTCTTGCTTGCAAGTTCTTAATAATGGCTGATTAGGTCTATTACAAAATTAATTATTTATTGAATAGACACAAAATTAACAGACATAAGACTTTAAAACTTTAACAGACTACTTACTACACAGGATAACACAAAAAGAACTACTAGTAGATAAAATACAGTGCACAATAAAGGTACCTATATTACAGCCAGCAAAGAAATAGTATAGATTAGGATTCAATGTAGCTTACCACCAAATTGATAATGGAGTACACACAGAATTCTTTCACTCAATTCCCAGGAAAGTATCCACGGAATTTGTGTCCAAATTCCAGGGAGAAGTCCTACACGTTTCCAGGGTGTGTGTAGGATGCTTCTGCCTCCGTGAAAGTTTGTGTAGCTTTTATAGTTTGTAGTGTGTCTCAGTCAAGAATTCCAGCTTATGTCTCCACATCTTGTTTTCAAGCCCAGTTGTTTATTGGGAATTCTACCCCTGGCACCAGAGGTGAGGGGGAGAATGTCCGGAGCTATTGCACCAGCTCATGGACAGAGCAGATAAGCTCTTCTGTGGTAGGGGGGATGTCCTGCCACAAAAAGTACATAGGCCAGAAAAGAAAGGCCAAGAAGTGTTGCTGCCTGCCCGAGGGGCCGCCCTGGTCCCAGGACTTGCTCAGGCATATCCGGACTTGTCTCTGCCATGTGCTCTGAATCCCCTTTGTTCCAAGCACGGGTAGAAGTTGAAAGTAGCACAGCCTCCCCCGAAACAGAGTCCAATTGGCTGGTTACCACAGGTCCACCCCCTGCTCTCCCCATTCCCCTCCCCCAAATAAAGGCAGCCGATTGCAGCTGACCCACCCCGTTTCTCCTGCTTCTCCTTTCTGTGAACAGATTCTCTCGTCCCTCCCAGGACAGGAGGAATAAAGAAAACAGGAATACAGGCACAGAGTCTGGGCTAAATTTCTACTCTTTGCTTCTGCTTTGACGATAGCTTTACAGCTAACACTTGTTGTGTATCGGAGCTGCCGAGCTGCTGGATTGCCCATGCCATCTCTCTAGGCAGCCCGAGGCTTTCCAGAGCAGAGACCGGTAAATCTGCTGACTGAGCGAGCAGTGACTTTTGTCATTTGGCACCCAATGTGCTATCTTGGAACCATGGTGTGGGGTATGCCTAGCCCCCGCCCTGGAGGGATGTCTGCTGAGATAAGGAGAGTGCTTAACCTCCCAGCAGAACTCCCCTGGAAAGGCAGCTACTTTTCAGTTACGGCGAGAAGAAGACAAACCCAGAATCCTCTGGGAGACCCCATGCAGATCTTTTGTAACCCATTGGCCCTTACCTTCTGATACCCACCCCCTGTATCCCTATAAGAGCTAGCCCCCTGCCCCTGCGAGGGCAGAGATGCTCGTCCCTAGCCTCCTTTCGCCAGACTAATAAAGCTACCTTATGCGGAACAGCTATACGGGCCTCTCGTCTCTCTCCCTGGTCTGGCTTGGAGGCTACCCTGCAGAGCTGAGCTGAAATCATGAGCTGACAATCACTAAAGAGTTGACAGCCTCTGCATGGGCCCTCCAGCTAGCAGCTGAGGGAAACACCAGGCCTCGGGAAGACGATCTCTTTCGGGACCATCTCTCCGGACCGGCCACAGCTTCCTCGGTCAGAGCTACTGAACCCACACCAGCTGCCATACCACGGTTCTAGAGAGACTTTTAGGGTGTCCCAGCAAGTCACGTCTGCTGGAGAAAACCCTGTGTGTGCAGTGCCAGCACTGCAGCCTGCTGTTGCTTTTTGTGCAATAGCGAGCTCAGAGCCCCAGCCGAATCCCCCCCCCCCCCCCCCCCCCACGCCACGTGGCATGGGAATGGCTGAAAAAGCAGAAGACCCACTTCGCTGATTTTTTTTCTCCGGACCTGCTTTCCTGTGGTGAATCCAGAGCTTTGGTGAGTATTTCCCCACTGGTTTGGGGGCTTGTATCTTGTGGCTGGTTTTGGTGAAATTCATCTCTCTCTTTTTTTCCCCTTTTTTTTTGCAATTTGGGGCTGAGGGAGTGGTGTTGCTTTTATAATGGGATCTGAAGTTTCTGCACACCACAGAGAAATATATTACCAAGTTCAGTTACTGTTCTTGTACTGGGCATAAATATCCTAAAAGTTTAGTTCAATCGTTTGTGCGATGGCTTTTCCAGTATTTTCTCCAGCTAACCTCTGAAGATATAAGGTCTTCTGAGTTTTGGGATGGTGTCAGAAGAAAGATTTCCTCTCTCAGGCATTCAGGAGATGAAACAGTTTCAAAATTTTTTCTTCTCCTGTTACTTACTTACACTTTGCCAAATAAGAACGCAGTACAGGAAAAGCCACTGCAAAACCCCCCAGTTGACTCCCTTATACCTTCTCCTAACCCCTGTGTCCCTGATCCCTCTTCCCCTACGCTGGAAAACACGGCTGGAGCAGCCTGCTTTTTAGCACAGGAGAGCTATTAACCTCCTGGCTCAGCCGTGTCTCCTCAGCACCTTGCCTTAGATGGGAATCCGGACCCCATCACGGGAACTTTCCAATCCCTTTTCTCCACTCCTTTGTCCCCAGTTTCTAGTCCACATGTTGTAAGCGCGCAAAAAAACCCCTTTTCCCCCGATCCCTTTGTTCCCAGGAACAGCAATAGCCATGTGTCCGTAGCCCGAGAAAACCCCCCTGTTGGGGTGGCTCAGCCTGCTCTCGGGCTGAAACCGTCAAATGTCAGTCACCAGAAGAGATCACTGAGATCTAGGTTACCTCCCCCTGGGTGGCTCCCAATCCTAAATTACCTCCCTCTGTTCCAGAAAGCTCTCCCTTTCTTAGTTATTAATTGGTTCCCTGTTATGACTCCTGCCTCCCTGTTTTCCCCATTTGTTCTGAAAAATTGTGTCCTCCCCTCTGCTTGTACCCCATTGGTTGTTTTCCCTTTCCCCGCCTTGCTCCACCCCGCCATAACGGGGGGAGCCCACTTCTTCTCGAGGCTTCTCTGGTCCCTGGACCCTCCTGCAAATAAACCTGTTGGAACCCACACCAGAAGCCCCTCCCGCCTTCTTTGCCTCTGGGCTAACGCGGGCCTAATCCATCGGCCGCCCGATGTGCTTCCTCTGAGGAGGAGCCAGCGCACGCACCCATCTCACGCCGATTCCACTGAGCCGTCCAGCGAGGACGTTGTGGAGGCTAACGCTGCGTCCCCTCTGCCGGAGGGCACACCGAGGCTTGTGATTACAAGCCCCAGGTTGCGTTACCCCCCCCCCCCCCAACCCCTTTTCCCCGAGTCTATCTGTTTCCAACATTGGCAGAGGCCATGTGGCCTCATCTCTGAACTACACCTCCCACAATCCCTTTCGCCTCCATCCCACAAATCCCTTCTTGTCTCCATCCCCTCCCACGCCTGCGTAGTAACCTAACCCCGCCCTCTACCCCCCCCCCCCCCCCCACGGCCTTGTGTTTCATCCCTCCCTCTGTTCCCACCCAGGAGGCGGGCACTGCCCCTGCCCCTGAGGGTAGCACCGCCCCCTCCACCCACAACCCCGCCCCCAACCCCTCCCCTCCTCCTGCTGCCTCAGCCTCTTCACTCCCCGCCCCTGCCCCTCCCCTCCCCGCCCCTGCTTCCCACTGTGTTCCTGAGTCTTCCCTTGTGTCCACCCCCTACTGTTGAAACCATACTCGAAGTTTGTACAAAGAAGGTGCAGCTGAACACAACTGTTCCTTTTTCAAAAAAAGTGGGGATGGTGGGGGAAGTTGTGGAGAACGCAGGGGGTACAGGGGAAACTCAATCTTGAGGTAACCTTGTGTGCTACCATTGTCAGAAAAAGGGACATGTGGCTTGGAATTGCAGAGCAATTATAACTGTTGCTAAAAACTCTTCAAAGACTGTTTCCCCAGGTCAACAGCAAAAAACCTAATGATTTAGTGCATCCTAGCTCCGCGTTCCGACATAAATAGAGCTGCAAAAAAAGGAACATGGACTCCTGGACTAAAGTTCAAGGTAACCTGTGATGTAGCACATCACTTCAACAGCAACAGATGGACTGCGATACCAATCACATTCCAAAATGTGGACCACGTACCAGACTTTACATACCTTTTTGTTATTGGGGACACTCAGGAAACACCTGCTGGGATAGAGGTTACACCCACACTCATGAAAGTGGATCGGAATGGGGGTTCTATCCTAATGGCACACTGTATACGTCCACCATACTTTATGCCAAAGGGTCAGGTCATTGCACAAGGCATTCCACTGCCCAAATACCTGCCCGCAGATGGTCACATCCCAGCCATCTGTTGGACTGAGGTTCTGGGAAACGATAAACCTACAGTGGAACGTAAACTCCATCATGGATCACATAAATTCAATATCATGGGAATAATAGACACAGGTGCTGATGTGTCTGTCGTTCCATTTGATAAGTGGCCTGCACAATGAGAATTGCAGTCTCAGGGTATCATACAAGGGATTGGAGGTACCCAAATTGTGAAGCAATCCAAAAACAGCATTCAAATTGAAGGTCCAGAAGGACAAATAGCAACACTTCGTACGTATGTCCTGGATACCAAATTCACCCTGTGGGGAAGGGATGCCATGTCTCAGCGGGGAACAAAAATTGATATCACCCCTAGACATCCAAATTTTCCCTTGTGGCCACTGGAGCTGAGTGCCATCCACAAAAATTAACTTGGAAAACTGATGAACCAGTGTGGATTGACCAGTGGTCGCTAAAAAGAGAAAACTTAGAGGTACTCAAAACATTAGCAAATGAACAATTAGCTAAAGAGAACATCGCACCAGCTAACAGCCCCTGGAACTCGCCCATGTTTGTAAAACAAAAACTGAGAAAGAACAGGTGGCGCCTTCTCCATGATCTCAGGAAAATCAATGAAGTTATTGAAGACATGGGACCCCTTCAACCAGATATGCCATCACCTTCAATTGCTCCCACAACATTGGCATTTAGCTGTTCTTGATATTAAAGATTGCTTTTTTCATATTCCATTCCACCCTGCAGATGCCCCTCGATTTGCATTTTCTGTGCTCTCTATTAATCGTGAGGCCCCCATGAAACGTTACCATTGGCTTGTGCTTCCCCAAGGTATGAAAAATTCCCCAACTCTCTGCCAAGAGTATATTGCTAAAATTCTATCTCCCATCCGTGCCAAAGCAGAGAAAGCCATCATCCTACATTACATGGATGATGTGCTGATATGTGCTCCCAATAATCAGTATCTCGAGCAGACACTTAACATGGTGATTGAGGCCCTAGAGGCCAAGAGCTTTGAATTCTAACCAGAAAAAATGCAGAGAACAAGCCTTTGGAAATACCTCGGACTCAAAATCACAGAGACTTCCATCACCCCAACACCTGTCACCATTAATAATAACCCAAAAACATTAGTAGAATTGCATCTGTGGGTCACTGACTTATATAAGACCCTGGTTGGGACACACCACAGAGGATGTGGCTCCTGTTATAAACCTACTGTCAGGGGAAAGCGGTCCAGCATCCCCTAGATCCCTGACAGAAGAGGCAAGGCAGTCTTTCAAAAAGATACAAGAGATCATTTCCACCAGACAAGCACACAGGTATCAGCCCTCCCTACCCTTTAAGCTTCTCATTCTAGGGAAAGTACTACGCTTTCACGGCCTCATATTTCAGTGAGACAAGGAGCAGAAGGAACACCTCATCATAATTGAATGGGTGTTCCTCCCACTCCAACCACCTAAGAGCATCACACAGCCACAAGAACTGATGGCTAAAATCATCATGAAGGGTAGAGCAAGGCTCCACATCCTAGCAGGATGTGACTTTGCATGCATCTACTTACCTGTAACAACAGACACATTAGATCACCTACTTCAAAATAATATAAATTTACAATTTGTATTAGACAGTTACTCAGGCCAAATCTCCAATCATTACCCAAAACATGAATTGTTTAATCTGTCATTCTCTTTCATCCCTCGAGAAATTCAAAGTAGAAAACCCCTTGATGCACTAACCATTTTTACAGATGGGTGGGGAAAATCTAAAAAGTCAGTATTCACTTGGAAAAATCCAAAGACACAAAAGTGGGAATCTGACATCAAGGTGATCCGGGGATCACCACAAGTAGCTGAACTAGCAGCCGTCGTTAGAGCATTTGAGAGGTTCAAAGAACCCTTTAATTTGGTCACTGACTCAGCATATGTAGCTGGAGTAACTGTGAGAGCAGAACTTGCTCTCCTAAAAGAAGTCTCAAACAAGAAAATTTATGACTTGCTCTCAAAGCTAATTTATCTGGTTTCCCACAGAGAGCATCCCTATTTTGTCAAGCATGTGAGGTCACATACAAACCTGCCAGGATTTATTGCAGAGGGTAATCGTAGAGCTGATGCCCTGGCTATGCCAGCAGACATAGTTCTATCAGCTGATTTACCAAAGCTCCCCCAAGTTTTTGAACAGGCAATATTGAGCCATGCCATGTACCATCAAAATATTCCTGCTCTTATCCACATGTTCCACCTATCACAGACACAGGCAAAAGCAATAGTGGCAACATGTCCCAACTGCCAGAAGCTACAGCTTCCATCACTGGGCATGGGGGTCAATCCCAGAGGCATTAATAGCAGTGAAGTGTGGCAGATGGATGTCACACATTTCCCTGAATTTGGGAGATTAAAATACGTTCATGTTTCTATTGATACCTTCTCTGGTGCTATGTATGCCTCTGCACATGCTGGTGAAAAAGCTAAGGACATTGAAAAACATCTTGTTCAAGCTTTTGCTGTGCTCGGTGTACCTGAAGAAATAAAACCTGATAATGGGCCTGCTTACATCTCTCAGGAGTTCAAAAACTTTTGCCAGCAGTGGGGATTCCGACATGTTACAGGTATTCCTCACTCCCCAGCTGGACAAAGCATTGTTGAACGTGCTCATCAAACTCTTAAATGAATGCTGCTGCAACAATCAGGAACCACCAAACTCAATTCACCTGTTCTCAGACTCAGCAAAGCATTGTTTACTATAAATTTCCTGATCAGCTCCTTTGAGGATCCGAACCCTCAGATGTGTCGTCATTTCCAGAACACCAGGAGACAGAAGCTGAAGGAAAATCCAGAAGTCCTGATCCGGGACTCAGAGACTCAAAAAATCCAAGGACCATACAAACTTATAACTTGGGGGCGTGGATATGCCAGTGTATCTACCCCCTCAGGGATTGAGGTGGATACCCAGCAAGTGAGTAAAACCCTATGTCACTTCCACAAAGGTCAAGGAGGTCAAAACTGCCTCCTGGATGAGACGCCGTAAAGAAAATCCTGATTTTGCACCTCCATTTGAGCCCCTTGCACTGAATTTCAATGTTAATCCCATAAGTTAAATTATGCTGGTTTGCACTCACATTTTGTACTTTATTTTGTAGATCCTTGTCCTGATACCCCATACCATAGATGTCTTCACTAACCTCCTGAATTTTCTAACTGGAGTAGTAGTTTAAAGACATCTTAGGTAGTGTCGGGTTGTAGGGACGGTGGATTTCAATTATGTTCTGCACTGTTGTTTTATTACTGTTTTGTGCACTTTAAGGTTCTCAGGGTTACAGCCCAGCTTTAAAGAAAAAAAATTGGGAATTGTTGCTGCCTGCCCCCAAGGTGCAGCACCACCCCAGGACTGGCCAGACAGGTCCAGACTTGTTTCAACCATGTGCTATAAATCCCCTTTGTTCTGAGCGAAGGTAAAACTTGAAAGTAACATGGACTCCCCCAAAACAGAGTCCGATTGGCTAGTTACCCCAGGTCCACCCCTAGCTCTCCCCTTTCCCTTCCCCCGAATAAAAAGTGACCAGAGCGGGCTCCGCCCCCTCTTGCTCCTGCCTCCCTTCTGTGAACAGCCTCTCCTGTCTCTCTCTCGGGACAGGAGGAATAAAGAAACAGGATTAATGCACAGAGTTTGGGCTGTATTTCTACCTCTTTGCTTCTGCTTTTGACATTAGTTATACAGCTATCACTTGCTGCATTTTGGAGCCACCGAGTTGCTGCATTGCCCGTGCCGTCTCTCTAGGCAGCTTGGGGCTTTCTAAGGCACAGAACTAGGTGAGCTAGATGACTGAGCAAGCTGTGAACATATTGTCAGACCTGGACGTGGTGCACCTAAGGATCCTTAAAATAAATACCAAGGTAAAATCCCTTTTTCCCTTCTAACCGTGTTTGATTCTTGATTTTAAGACCAAGAAAAGGCATCAGTGGCATGTCCATCTTTAGAGCCATCAGGGATTTTCTCTGCAGGACATGGAAGCTTCTAGCAGCTTCTCACAGAAGCCACCTCTGTGGCCCCCTCACTACCAAAAACCAGGCCATGAAAAACCAATACAGGCAGCAATTTGCAGTTTCTGGAAATGGCTCCTCTCAAGTGTGAGGGGAAGATATCCATTCAAGGAAGATCTTGTGAACTCCCCAGGAAAGTAGACTACCACAGATTAAGATAATCCAGTATTTGAGAGAATTAGCAGTGCTGAAAGTCATCTACAGTGATCTAGATGATTAGGTCTCTAAAGACCCAGAGGATGTCCTGTGTATATGGGCCATGTGGAGGAAGGTGATGCTGTCTTGGTTTTGAAAGACAGGTGTCTGCTAAGGAAGGCAGAATCCTCCCTTGAAGTGGCAGATGTAACCCCTTTCCCTCTGAGTTATTATAATTTTGAAATCAAGGGCCTTTAGGCAAAGATGTGGGAAATAGGAATAACAGTTCTTTACTATATATATATAACCAGTCAAACAAAAACAACAACAACTATGGACGTAACAGCAAACACAAACCCAGTCCCAGCCTTCTCGGCTGTCAGGCTATTTCCCTTCGGGTGCAGTTCCGCTCACAGCCGGCAGGGGCGCTGGCGGCTCCCGGTGAGCAGGGCAGGTGCAATGGTTCCCCCGCAGCTGCAGGGGGCGCTCTGGAGCGAGATCGGGGAGCACGCAGCACCAGTGCCCTGGGATCCTGGGGAAGGATGGAACAAAAGCTTCACAAACCGCTGGGCAGCCGATCCCGGACTCTCGGGAACAGCAGGCTGGAACGGCAGGCTGGAGCGGCAGGCACAAACACAAATCCCGGGTGGCAGACTGTCGGAAGCCGAGGCGGGACGGGGAGCTCGGATCCCCAGCGGGGGGAGATGAACAGAAGCCAAACCAATATGGTTGAAAAATACACTCCGATTTATTAGCAGTCTAAAGGCACTTATATAGTATACCAGCTTGTTAGCTCCTAAGTGGCTTAACGCTTATCAGGACATATTTCTATCTCTACACAATTGGACTACATTGGCAGTTTTCCACAGTCTTGTTATGTTCAAAAGAATTTTGTCCTTGCCTCCCTTATACTTCTAGATATCACACCTGCAAGTACGTTACTCCCTGAAATTTCTCAAGCTGAAACTGTTTAGCATCACAACAGAGACTTTCCCATGGAAAGTGTCTCACACACACAGGCCCAAAAACCTCCAGCTCAATAGCTTGCACAGTTCTTTTATTGATCCCAATAATTCTATTCTCCAACAGCAGACGAGATGTATCCAAAAGGGGAGCCCCCCGGAGGTCCAGGCAGGCAGGTCGAGCATGGCTACAATGCAGCGAAGGCTTGAAGCAGCAGCGGGGCAGGGCGGCCACAGCCCAGCCTCCAGCAGGGCAGGGAAAGCGGCTTTGGGATCCCGGCGTTGTTTCCAGCAGAAAGAAAAACGGCCGAAAAAAAAGGAACCAGCAGCTCCTTTCTCTGCAGCTTCTCTCTCTGGACGCTGAGAGCGAACTGAACCCACATCCAGGTCCAACAAAAGACTAGCCAGGCCCTTTTGTCTTCTCTTAAGTATGGCCATTTGTCCCCTAGCAACATGCATATGGGAAAAAATTCCTTTAACAGGAATAAAACTAGGACTAAACTAAAACCCCAACAGATGCAAAGTGACCCAGCGTCATATTTTAACATCTTGGCAAGAATGTATTGCCTGGACATGGATACAACTGTGGAGAGAGTGTCTTTTGGCTTCAAAACTTTGAAGAAAATCTCTGTCCCTCCTCATGCCTACGGGCCAGCACCTTGGCCATCAAGGGAACCCCAAGAATTCAGTTCCCTCCTGCCCCAGTCAGAGGAAAAGGAAGCCCCAGGCGCATGCCATATGGTGCACTCTGGTTCGTCCTGCTTGACCAGGGGGAGGATATGAGGGAGTGGGATGGAAGCCCCTGTATGTGGACACATGGTACAAGAGAAAGAGTTGAATCAGACAATGCGACTCATTTCCAAAATGACCTCATAAACTCCTGTGCCAAGAAACACCACATTGAGTGGGTGTATCACATTTCCTATCATCCACAAGTCTCTGGAAAGATTGAGAGGTATAATGGACTGTTAAAGACTATGTTGAGAGTGTTGGGCACTGGGACATACAAGCACTGGGATGCAAATTTAGCAGAAGCGACTTGGCCGGTTAACACTAGAGGATCTGGTAACCACCCTCATCCTGCCCAAACAAAACCCCTACATATTGTGGGAGGAGATAAGGTCCCTGTACTGCACATAGGGAAGTGGCTGGGGAAGGTGGTGTGGATTTCTCCTCCCATGGGAAAAGATAAACCCATTCATGGAACTGTTTTAGCTCAAGGACCAGGGTGTACTTCGTGGGTAATGCAGAAGGATGGGGAGACCCAGTGTGTACCTCAATGAGATTTAACCTTGGGGGAAAAATAATCTGTGTGTAAGTTCTATGTTCTAGGAAATAATGTAGCAGGAATGACTTGACGAAGAGTGAGTTTCTCAAGGAACCAGGCGAGTGCAGTGATGACTCTAAGCTGGTGATGGTGCTCAACAATCGAACATGCTGCTTCTCCTGTCCTGAGTACCCATCTTGACATCTTCATGGAGCCCAAGTCATAGCCTGGAAGTGGAGAAATCCCATGGAAAGGGAGAATAATATCTATCTGTTAAGGGAAAGAGGGCTGTTGTAACCGCTAGATTTTGTTTGGCAGGCTGTAGCTCCCTCACCTAGGGCAATGTGACCCATCACATCCTGAAATCCATTTTGGAAGGCCCCACGATCTTGCTCTGGTCAGTGTACTAGTTTGAAAACCAACCAGTGGGAGGCACCAAGTCAGAATAACAATTTAATGGGGAAATTAAAGAAAAGGAAAAAATAAAAGAAAACACTGGTTCAAACTGACAGAGTCAAGATACAACCTGAGTCCCTGTTAGGCAGGGTGGTGGTAGCAGTCTGGTAGAATGGTGGCTGCAGTCCTCTGAAGTGGTGATCCTGTAGTAGAAGGGGTCTGCTCTTCCTCAGGTCCAGTGGTGGCTGTGTAGCTCCTGTCCTCTGGAAATCCAGTGGAAAGAGTGTCTCTGGTGTTCAGAGTCCCAGATTATATCCACGATGGGATGCTTGGTTCCTCCCTCTGGGTGGAGCATCTCACAATGGGGTAATGAGTCATGAGGCCAAGTGTTGATTAGGCTCATTAACAGAAGATAGTCCGGAGGGAGTTATCTCTGAGTCATGCAGCAGGACAATGATGGGCCATTAACAGAAAGATAGTCTGGGGGGAGGAGGCAAGGAAACACTGCCCCACCTGATTTCAACAGCTCATGAGGATGGTAATAGAATACACTGCAACCCAGGACAGTCAGCTATCAGCGTTACAACCAGTGATGACAGAGGAGGCGAGAAGGGTCTCTCATGAGGGTTGAGATGGCTTTAATCACATCTTTCCCGGCGACCCTCAGAGGCAGAGAGACGTCATGGTCTGGGCGCAGGGGGGGTTTTGTCAGGGGTCCAGGGGTGGTCCCTGGGCGGGGTTGGGGTACAGGAACCAATAGGGAGACCCTGAGGGAGTGGCCAAGGCTAAGGCAGGGAACGGGGGTGGGGAACAATCTGGGATAGGAAAAAGCATGGGTAAACAGGTTGCCACAGGGGGCAGCAGTTAAGGAAAATGTATAAATCTGTATTCTGTGTATAAAGACAGTTTAAGTCTGTAGTTTAAATTGTAAGCGTTTGTCTTGGGGTGTCTTTATGATGTTGTATCCCATATCGCTGTTCTATGCCCAGAAATTAATTTTGTGCCTTTCTATGCCTTTAAACTGAGCCTGAGAGGGGGGAGAGAAAAACCCAACAAAACTCTTCAAAGCAGTTTGTTTTCAAGGACACAGAGATAGAGATGGCTCTCTGTGTTCAGCTGCGGCAGCAGAGCAAGAGTGGGGAAGCAGCTTGTTTGCTTTCCAGCCAGCTTTCGGCCCTTTTCTCCGGAGGGAGACAGAGTTGAACTTTGCTTTCCTGGAACTTTGATTTTTTTCCCTTGTTCTTTTTTGGATTGTTTCAACATCAGAACACATCGGGACTTTTTCCACCAAGGTGGAGGCCCTGGAGGAGGGGGCCCCATCCCATCCCAGCTCCGAGGAGGAGGAGAGAGGCTACCCACGGCAGGACTGAAATTTTTCCAGATTTTCTCTCTACAGAGAGAGGTTTCATTATTTAGCATTATTATCCTCTTCCAGTGTGTTTGTTAAATAAATAGTTTTATCTCCTTCACTTTCCTTTGAGGAAAATTTATTTTTTCCTGAACCTGGTGGGGGAGGGGTAGTTGTAACCTGCTTCTCTCAGAGGATATATTTCCAAATTTGCCCAAACTGGCACAGTGTTGGTAAGAACAGATTTGAGTAATGAGAATTAAATACAATGGGTTGGTAATAAGAGATATATATGTATTAAATTATGTAGGATCTGAGAATGCCATAGATGATATGGAATAAGGGGTGGAGACTGTATGGGGTCTGGCTGAGAGGGAGTTCATTTTCCCTATAGCAGCCCTCACAGTGCTGTGTTTTGTACTGGTAGCTAGAAAGGTGTTGATAAATCACCAGGGTTTTGGCTACTGCTGAGCAGTACTGGCACAGCATTGAGGCCATCTCTCCAACATTCTCCCCCCTCACTCCCAAAGGCCAGTAGGCTGGGGGTAGGCAAGAGGTTGGGAGAGGACATAGCCAGGACAACTGACCCAAACTGACCAAAGGGATACTCCATACCATATGAATTAGCAGGGCTCATTGAAAGAGCTTTAAACTAGATTTGAATGGGGAAAGGGATGAAACCAGGCTCAGTACAGATAAGCCTGGGAGCAGCACGCCACTGTTTGAGGGAGTGTGCTAGTGAGATCCTTTGGTCTGCTGTCTCTTTGGAGGTAGGCTACGAAGATTCATGTGGCAGCAAATATGCAAAGGTTATTGATGTGTCAGAAACCCTGGAAGGGCTAGATTCCACTGTACAGCTGGAAAACTATGATATAGTTGCAGTCAGGGAAGCATGGTGGGATGACTCACACAAGTGGAATGCTGCAATGGATGGCTATAAACTCTTTGAAAGGAATAGGCAAGGAAGGAGAGGCAGTGGGGTAGCCCTATTTGTTAGGGAGTATTTTGATTGTCTAGAGCTTAATGGTGATGACGATAGGGTTGTGTGTTTATAGGTGTCCTGGTTTGAGACAAATTAAGGGAAACACTCTGGGAGGAATGTCCCCTCCAAAGAAGGCAGGTTTCAGCTGCCCCTCCCCCACCAGGTTTGGAAAGAAAACTCCTCAGAGGAAAGTGAAAAAGGAAAAAAGTTATTTATTTAATAAACACAATACACACAGGCATGGGAAAGGAATTATGCTAAATAATAAAACCTCTCGCTGTGGAGAGAACCTGAGCAGATTTGAGAGTCCTTTCTGTAGGTGTGGCTTTCTCCTCTCCAGATCTGGGGTTCGGTATGGGCCCCTCTGGGCCTCAGTGGAAAGGCCTCCCAGTGAGGTTCTGATGTTCTGGTGTTCTGAACAGTCCAGAAGAGAAGAAGAAACCAAAGTCCCAGGAAAACCTCTTTCCTCAGCTAAGGAATGAGAAGCTAACTAAAACCAAAAGGAATATAACTCTCTTCCCTGATGCAGAAGCGGAGCTGCCAGGCAGAACACAGGGGAGTGTGTATCTGTGTCCTTGAACACAGAGACACTTTGAAAAGTTTGCCTGGCTTTTTTCCTTTCTCTCGGACCCAGTTTTAAAGGCACAGAAAGGCACAGGATTCATGTCTGGGCATAGGGGATACACATCATAAACTCACCCCAAGACAATAGGTAAGAATCAGGGGGAAGGCAAACAGGGCAGATATTCCAGTGAGAGTCTGTTAAAGACCATCCAACCAGGATGAAGAGGCAGATGAAATATTCTATAAGCAGATGGGAGAAGTCTCACGATTGCTAGCCCTTGTATTCTTGGCCAAATTCAACTTACCAGAGGTCTGCTTGAAATACAACACAGCAGAGAGGAAACCATCCAGGAGGTTCCTGGAGTGTGTGGAAGAGAACTTCCTGACAGCTGGTGAGGGAGCCAACCAGGGAAGGTGTCCCACTGGGCCTGCTGTTTACAAACAGAGAAGGACTGGTGGGTGATGTGATAGTTGGAGGCCATCTTGGGCATAGCAGTCACAGCTTACTCACAAGGGAAAGTGGAGGAGCAGGCACCCGTCTCCTCTCTGGTGACCAGTGAAAGGACCCGAGGGAAGGTCATGGGGCTGCATCAGGGGAGGTTTTGGTTGGATATTAGGAAAAGGTTTTTCACCCAGAGGGTGGTCAGACAATGTAACAGGGCATCTCGCCCCCCACAAGAGCTTATCTGTTGTTTGTTAACCCGTCAGACAACTCAAATAGGACAATCTGTCTTGTAGTGAGTTATTTTGCCACCATGGGGTTAACAACAGTCTGGCATCTGGAAGATAAAATGGATTTCTGACTGACAGACACCTCACTTTACAAAGTATAAAAGCCACACAAAACTTTCACAAAGCAGAAATCTTCTATACATTTCCATGGAAATTTGTGGGGTTTCTCCTCTGAGTTGGGATGCATGCTTTGCGCTTAGTCCCCCAGAGGTTAAGTGAAAGAATCTGTACATTACCGTCATTTCAGTAGTGAGTTAAATTTGACTCCTAATCAATATATTTCTTTTGCTAGCTTTAATATACGTACCTTGATATCGTGCACTGTGTTATGTTATGCTGTAATCTACTGGTAGTTCTTTTTAGTTTTATACTGTGTAGTAAGTAATTCTGATTAAGATCTTTATTCTGTTATGTCTTGTCTTTAATAAATAATTCATTTTATAAATAGACTTGATCTGTCATCCTTAGAACTTGCAGGCCAGAGTGATTTCTTAAATTTAAGCTGCTGCCAAAATTCTGAGGCTTAGGCATGGCTTGTCTGGAGCTTCCACTCATCCCATGACATTTTTGGCATAGTCAAAGGCAGGATGGCAAACAATTTTGAGAAACAGACCAAAGGCTTAGCAGATTACCTGCAGAGGCAGAGTGCTCATACTGAAACTGATGACCCTTGGCCAGTGGATAACTGGTATGACTGGGAAAAAATACAAGAGAAAATAGATGAAAAATGGCAACCACTAAAAGATGAAAAAGGAGAAAGTATTATTTGTCATGCACTGGCACTATGTTTAAAATATGCTTGGCAATAGAGGAAACAGAAGATAAAAGAAGCCAATAAGCTGAGAAATTAAATAAAGGAAAGAAAACATGTAGAATTGTCTCTAGAATACCAAAATGACAAATTGAAACAACAGTTAAAAGAATCCAAGGGAAAGACAAAAACCTTAGAAGAAAAATTAGAATTGACATTATTAAAAAACCCCAATTCTATGGATGTTTAAAAAATTAGAAAATTGATAACATCACCATGTCTTGGGGTGACCTTATGATGTGTATCCCCTATCGCTGCCTATGCCCAGAAATTAATTTTTGTGCCTTTCTATGCCTCTAAACTGAGCCTGAGAGGGGGAAGGAAAAAACTGAGCAAAACTTTTTCAAAGCAGTTTGAAGTTTGTTCAAGGTCACACACAGATAGCAATTTGTTTCCAGCTGCTGCAGGGGAGGGAGGAAGCACCCGGCTGGCTGCTCCTAGGACAGTTTTTTTTGGCCAGGGGTTCAGCTGCTTTTTCTCTGGAGAGACACTGAGAGTTGAATTTTTCCTTCCCTGGAATTTCAGATTTTTTTCCCCTTTTCTACTGGACTGCTTGATTGCTTTAACATCAGAGCACATGGGGAAGACTTTCCACTGGGCACAGAGGGCCTGGCCCGGGGCCAAGCTCCAGCGCCGAGGAGACCAAAGGGAGGACTCTAACACTTTCCCAGGTTTTTCCTCCACAGCAAAAGATTTTATTATTTAGCATTATTTTCCTTTCCCGTGTGTTTGTTAAATAAATGGTTTTATCTCCTTCACTTTCCTTTGAGGAAAATTTATGTTTTCCTGAACCTGGTGGGGGAGGGGTGGTTGTGCCTTCTCTCAGAGGATATATTTCTAAATTTGGCCAAACCAGAACAAATTTAGTGGCGCCCAATTTGGGGCTAATGAAGAACACCAAAACAATGAGCAGGTAGATCAGGCTGCAAAGATAGAAGTGTCACAGGTAGACTTCGATTAGAAACAGAAGGGAAAATTGTTCCTAGCTCGATTGGCCCATGATGCCTCAGATCATCAAGGCAGAGATGCCACCTATAGGTGGGCACGAGACCGAGGGGTGGATCTAACCATGGACAGTATCTTCCAGGTTACCCATGATTGTGAGACATGCGCTGCGATCAAGCAGGCCAAGGGGGTGAAGCCCCTGTGGTATGGTGGGCGATGGTCCAAATACAAGTATGGGGAGGCCTGGCAGATTGATTACATCACACTGCCTCAAACATGCCAAGGTAAGCGCTATGTGCTCACAATGGTAGAAGCCACCACTGGATGGCTGGAGACTTACCCTGTGCCTCACACTACTGCCTGTAACACCATCCTGGGTCTTGAAAAGCAAGTCCTTTGGAGGCATGGTACCCCTGAGAGAATTGAATCTGACAATGGGACTCATTTTAAGAATAGCCTTATTAACACCTGGGCTAGAGAACATGGCATTGAGTGGGTGTACCATATCCCTTACCATGCACCAGCTGCAGGCAAAGTGGAACGGTGTAATGGATTGTTGAAAACCACTTTGAAGGCACTGGGTGGGGGAACTTTCAAAAATTGGGAGCAGCATGTAGCAAAGGCCACCTGGTTAGTTAACACCTGAGGTTCCACCAATAGAGCTGGTCCAGCCCAGTCTGAATCCCTGCATACAACAGATGGAGATAAGGTCCCAGTAGTGCATGTCAGAGGTCTGTTAGGAAAGACTGTGTGGATAAATTCTGCCTCGAGTACAGACAAACCCATCCTTGGGGTTGTCTTTGCTCAGGAACCTGGTTGCACATGGTGGGTAATGCAGAAAGATGGAACAACACGTTGTGTACCACAGGGAGATCTGATTGTTGTATGAAAACCACCTGAAGTGTGAAATGCTTGTATACCCCTGCTTGCTGATTGTCACTGTCACTGTTCGTATATAGCTGTGTATATATATAAATATATATGTATGTATGTATTAATGTGTGTGTAGAATTAGAATATCTTAGTTTGGGCATTGAGCCAACAATATGGGATAAAGGGTGGAATGTCTTGGGGTGACTTTATGATGTGTATCCCATATCGCTGCCTATGCCCAGAAATTAATTTTTGTGCCTTTCTATGCCTTTAAACTGAGCCTGTGAGGGGGAAGGAAAAAACTGAGCAAAACTTTTTCAAAGCAGTTTGAAGCTTGTTCAAGGTCACACACAGATAGCAACTTTTTTTCCCAGCTGCGGCAGGGGACGGAGGAAGCACCGGGCTGGCTGCTCCTAGGACAGTTTTTTTGGCCAGGGGTTCAGCTGCTTTTTCTCTGGAGAGACACTGAGAGTTGAATTTTTCCTTCCCTGGAATTTCAGGTTTTTTTCCCCTTTTCTACTGTACTGCTTGATTGCTTTAACATCAGAGCACATCAGGAGGACTTTCCACCGGGCACAGAGGGCCTGGCCCTGGGCCAAGCCGCAGCTCCGAGGAGACCAAAGGGAGGACTCTAACACTCTCCCAGGTTTTTCCTCCACAGCAAAAGATTTTATTATTTAGCATTATTTTCCTTTCCTGTGTGTTTGTTAAATAAATGGTTTTATCTCCTTCACTTTCCTTTGAGGAAAATTTATGTTTTCCTGAACCATGTGGGGGAGGGGTGGTTGTGCCTTCTCTCAGAGGATATATTTCTAAATTTGGCCAAACTGGAACAACCCAAAGATTGAGATGGTGATATTTGGGAAATTTCTGATTAAATTAGTGAGGAAAATATTTGTCATACATGAAATCCCTATTTGTGCTTGGTCTTTGCATATTAAGTGCTTTAATTAATTTGAGCTTAATATTTTTAAATTGAATGTTAAAATCAATCCATCAGTCCAGGTACACTAATCAAGTTTTTATGGTCTTCCTGTGTTTACTGTATACCTTTACAAGTGTTTTAAGATGTGTTGGATGTATTTTTATGTTTTACTTGTATCTTGGTTTCAAGGCAGATTTTAAAAAAACCCCAGTTGCAACAAACAGCCCAGCCCCCCATAAGCACATGACCCTTATCTCAACTAATATCACCCCTCTGACCAGGAGGAGCCATTGGTGGACAGAGGTGGTCTGTCAAGGGGAAAACACCAACCGCCTTGAACCAGGGGGGTGGACTGTGGGTGGGCTGTGGGCGGACTGTGGGCGGAGCAAAAGCTATAAAAGGAATCCAAAAGACACGCCCACTCTCTTTCCCTTCCTCTCCAGCTTGCTAAGGCAGTGCTGGAGAAGCCTACCCCTTTCTAGGGGCTTTTAGAAATAAATTTCTTTTTGACCAGCCTAAACTGCAAGTTTATTTTTTTTCTCTACCTGAGGTTCAGAGCTGTCTTAAGCCTAAAGCTCCTGAATCCCTGCGCTCCTGGGGCATATCTCTCGAGCCATCAGGATCCAAAATTTTTATATTTTGTTAGGTTTTTTTTGCAATTTTTCAATTTTTCTGTTTTAATAAATTGTTTTAATTTCTACAAAGAGTTGTCTCATTCCTCACAACTCTTTTGGGGACTCGTCCGGGAGCCTATTTTTGCCCTAAAATCCAGGTATTTTGGTTAATTTTACTATTTTTGAATTTTTGCGATTTTTTTGGTTTTTCTCCTTGGATTTTCTGGGCTCCCACAAGGATTACTGCAGCAGAGAAAGGACACCTCCGGTGGAGAAAGACTTGTGGTAAGGCTTGAACCCTTCTTAAAGGGAACTTAGTTAGGGACTTACCCTTTTTAAGGGCTATTAGTTTTTGGGGAACCTCCGAGTGGAATTCCTTTTGTGAGAGAGAGTGTGGGGGGGTTGGCCGCCCCCAGTGTGTGTGTGAGTGTGCTTGAAAGGGTTCATTTTTAAGGGCACCACGAGGGATCACCCCTTTAGAGACACAGAGGGGAAGATCGAGTGTGGTGATCAGCCTTTCTGGGGGGAGGTTTCCACGTTTTAGGGGTGTGCGCAGCCCCAAATTCATTTTTATTAGTGTCTCAGTCTCCTCGGGTCTAGAACTGAGGAGAAACCTCATTTTAAACCCCTCTCTTTTTCTTTTCGCCGCGTGGTCGGCGGCCATTTTGAAATTTCGGGCTGCCGCGTGGTCGGCGGCCATTTTGAAATTTCGCGCCGCCGCATGGTCGGCCGCCATTTTGAAATTTCGGGCCGCCACGTGGTCGGCCGCCATTTTGTGTCCTTTTAATTTGAACTGCACCCCTTTGCTACCCCTGTGCATGTGTGAACTTGTTTTAGCTGCACTCTTGTGGTCAGTGCTATCTAGCACCTTTATACTTCCTGTTTGTTTGGAGTGTTTGGGTTATTGGATTGTAGTTGTAATTTGCTTTATCTGCTTTAATCATAAGACACTACTTTGATATTTTGAATTATTGCTTGTGTTATTCATTATAATCTTTTTCCTTTAATTCGGTTATAAATATTTTAAATTTATCTCTCCTTTGCTAATAAAGACAACTCTTGTTTCTTAAATTTTAAGTATATATGTATAAAACTATCTAAATTTCAGTTATACTTTAACCAATTTAAATATTCACTAATTATTCTTTTTATAATTAAAATTAATTTTTCTTACAACATATTTGTTTCTCACCAGCCTGCCATATTTAATTTTTTTCCCACAGATTCGCCATCATTCATTCCCTTATATATCTACTAACCCTGCTTGCTCTTCTCTACATTAGTTGTATTGTATTTTATGCTTATAACTTTATTATCATTTTTTTTATTATTGTGATAGTGTATTGAATTTAGGTTATTCTGTAATATTATTTCCTTATGCAATATTTTAATTGTTTTATATAATACAATACTTTGGTTTATTTAATTAGAAAAAAAAAAAAAAAAAAAAATTTTTTTCTTCTGCACTAGCTACTTGTTTGCTTCCCAGTAACAAAATGGGACAAGCGAATAGCAAAAAGAAAGACCTAATGAAGAAATACAAAATCTTCCCAGACAGTCCGTTAGGGCAAATGCTCCTAAAGTGGGAAGAAAATCTTTTAACTAAAGAAAAAGACCAGTGTCAAATGATTAGGTACTGTGTTTTTAAGTGGCCAAAACATAAAATTAACAAAGATGGACTCAGATGGCCCAAGTATGGGTCTTCTGAAAAATGGCTTTGTGAGGCTTTGCATTCTTATGTACATTACAAAGCTCCAAAACATTCTGATGAATTAGACTATGCTAAAATTTGGTTAAATTATTGGCAAAAACAAAATGAAGACCAAAGCAAAAAAATAGAATTGGAAGAGGAAACTAAATCTAATTCAATTGGACTTAATAAAAATTCAAACCAAATTTTTTCCATTGCAGAAGAACACAAACAGAAGGAAAAACAAAAACCTAAATTAAATAAACCAAAGTGGGACCCCCTAGACTACCTTCCTCCAGTAACTCCTCCAGAAAGGAGGGTCCAAATTGAACAAGAAAGGGTCCTTCCTTCATCGAGCCACCCAATCGAAAGGGACTCAGAAAATGAGAATGAAAGTGAAAAAGAAAATTCTGTTCCTTCCTGCTCTCACAAAAAGACAACCAGACAAAGGATTTCTTCTAGCCAGGATGGCCCAGCATCTTGCACTAGAAAGAAATCATTTAAAACACCTGACTGTCCCACCTGCCTGAGCACTCCCCATGAGTCTAAAATTTTACCTCTTAGGGAGGTACCCATGGGAAATGCTCAAGGAGGAATTGGTTATGTAGTTGTACCTCTAGCTTCATCTGAGGTACGGGAATTTAAAAAAGAAATGAAAAGTCTGATGGCTGACCCCATTGGTCTAGCTGACCAATTTGATCAATTCCTCGGCCCTAATATTTATAATTGGGGAGAGATACAATCCATCCTTCACTCCTTATTCACCATTGAGGAAAGAAAATTGATTAGAGCTGCAGGAGTGACAGTCTGGGACAGAGAAAATAATTCTAATCAGGGCCCAATTGGAGAACAAAAATTACCACTGACAGACCCTGAATGGAACCCAAATTCAGAAGAGGGCAGGAGGAACATGAAGGACTACAGAAATTTAATTATAAAAGGGATTAGAGAAGCTGTTCCTCGAGTTAATAATATGAAAAAAGCATTTTGTGGGGAACAGGAAAAGGATGAGTCCCCAACAGCTTGGATGGCTCGGTTAAGGAATAACATTCAACTTTATTCTGTCATTGACTTAGACAGTGAGGGAGGCAAAACTATGCTAAAGGTACATTTTGTACTTCACTCCTGGCCTGACATCAGAAAAAAATTGGAAAAATTGGAAAAATGGCCAGAGAGGGAACTAGATGAATTACTGGAGGAAGCCCAAAAAGTCTTTGTTAGGAGGGATGAAGAGAGGATGAAGGCTAAAAGCCGAATAATGAATAACAGTACTAATGCTCCAATCCCCAACCCTCCTACACAAAGAACTTCCCAAAGGGGCATCCCACAACAGCAAACCCAAATCTGCTCTCAGCAACAGCCACAGGTTTGTGTTTGCAATAAACAATCTACCCCAATTGTTCAAAGACCTGAGAGGTTAATTTGCACATACTGTAATAAACCAGGCCACGGGCAGTGGTACTGTTTTAAAAAGCAGAGAGATCAAGGAGTCCTTCAAATGGAGGGACAAATTTTGAACAACTGAAGGGGTCAGGGGCTTTATTCTCTGGGGCAAAAACATCTTAAAGAGCCCTTGATAAAATTAGAAGCTGGACCCCAGAGACAACAAGTGGAGTTTTTAGTGGACACAGGTGCTGAAAGAACCTGTGTCACTGAAACACCTCCAGGATGTTTTATTTCTCAAGATACATTAGATATATATGGTGCTAATGGTGAAAGCTTTGCTGTTCCTGTAATTAAAAATGTAATCCTTTCCATACAAGGACGTACCCATACAGGGGATGTGCTATACCTACCTCAAGCTGGGATCAATCTTTTAGGACGTGACTTCCAAATACCTCTGAGGGTTGGGGTGGTACCACAGGGTGGAAAAATGACCACTAAATTGTTTGTTTTATCTTTAGTAGATGAGCAACACATTGACCCGGTAGTGTGGGCCAAACCTGGCAACCGGGGAAAAATGGACATCACACCTCTAACAATTGAGTTGCTCCCAAATAGCCAGCCAGTACGTGTACCACAATATCCCCTCTCCAAGGACAAAAGAAAGGGCCTGAAGCCTGTTATCATGGACTTATTACAAGATGGAATTCTTGAGACCTGCAAATCCAGTTACAACACTCCAATTTTGGCTGTCCAGAAACCAGATAAGTCATTCCGGCTTGTACAAGATCTGCGTGAGGTCAATAAGAGAGTCCAAACCAGGTACCCACTGGTGCAGGACCCCTATACACTCCTGAGTCGGGTACCCCCAGCACATGCCTGGTTCTCTGTTATTGACCTTAAAGATGCTTTCTGGTCATGTCCTCTAGATTCTCATTGCAGAGACATCTTTGCATTTACCTGGGAGGATCCAGACACTGGACGGAGGCAGCAGCTGCGCTGGACTCGCCTGCCTCAAGGGTACACCGAGGCACCCACACTCTTTGGCCAAGCGCTAGAAGATTTGCTAAGTTCCTTTTCTCCACCCGAAGGGATTCAGGTAACTCAGTACGTAGACGACCTGCTCCTCTCTGGGGAACAGGAGTCTACGGTAAGAACTGCTACAATTCAGTTACTGAATTTTCTAGGGAGGAACGGGCTGAGGGTGTCAAAACCTAAATTACAATTTGTGCTACAGGAGGTGAAGTATTTGGGACATCTAATTGGCCATGGCACAAAAAAACTCAGTGCTGAAAGAGTAGAAGGAATCCTAAATCTACCACCTCCAACTTCAAAACGAGAAATCCGGCAATTATTAGGCCTATTTGGATACTGCAGACTGTGGATTGATCAGTATTCACAATCTGCCAAATTTTTATATGAAAAACTAATAGAAGAAGAACCTTTTAATTGGACTAATTCAGACACACAAAAATTACAAAATCTGAAAGAGAAATTAACAAAAGCACCTGTTTTAAGCCTTCCTTCACTAGAAAAACCCTTCGATCTATTTGTTAATGTGGAGAAGGGAGTTGCCTATGGCGTCTTGACCCAGGAGTGGGGAGGAGTCAGGAAGCCGGTTGCTTTTCTTTCCAAATTACTAGATCCAGTGTCCAGAGGATGGCCCGTCTGCATCCAGTCCATCGCCGCAGCAGCTGTTCTGGTCTCGGAGAGTCAAAAACTCATTTTTGGTGGAGACTTGACAGTGCATACACCACACTCAATCAAAACCATTTTAGCTCACAGGGCTGCAGAGTGGTTAACTGACCCAAGAATAGTCAAATATGAAGCCATTCTCATGCACTCAGACCACCTGAGGTTAGTTGTGTGTACACACCAAAATCCAGCTCAATTTCTTTATGGGACCCCATCAGAAAAAGAAATTGAACACAATTGCATTGAGATAATTGACATCCAAACAAAAGTCAGAGAGGACCTGGTGGACTGTCCCCTCAATGAAGGGGAAATCCTCTTCATTGACGGGTCATCTCGAGTGGTGGATGGAAAGCGATGCTCTGGCTATTCAGTGGTCGATGGACACCAAATGTGTGTGCTAGAAAAGGGCAGATTGCCACCAACCTGGTCAGCTCAGGTCTGTGAGCTCTATGCCCTAGAAAAAGCACTCCACCGACTAGCAGGAAGCATCGGGACCATTTACACTGACTCCAGATACGCTTATGGCGTAGTCCACACCTTTGGAAAAATCTGGTCCGAAAGGGGGTTCCTAAACACCAAAGGGAAAGATATCCTACATAAGGAATTGATCCTAAAAATTCTAAAAGCACTGCAACTGCCTCAGGTGATCTCAGTGGTGCATATTCCAGGTCATCAATCGGGAACCACAAAAGAAGCTCGAGGGAACAACCTAGCAGACTTGGCAGCAAAAGAAGCAGCAGTGGAAGAAGAGGTAAAAGTGATGGAAGTAAACCAACTTCCAACTAACACCACCACATCTGACACTATTCCACAAACTAACATTTTACCCACGCCCATTTTTACTGATCAGGAAAAACAGAAATTAGTTTTAATTGGTGCCAATGAGGATTCTCAAGGCCGCTGGTATTTACCAGATAAACGCCAAATTTTAAACAAAAATTTAACCCGAGAAATTCTACAAAATATCCACCAAAGCAATCATTGGGGTTCAAAGGCTCTGGCGGATCACTATCTCAGAACCTTTGGATGCACTGGTGTTTATGAAATAGCCAACCAAATAACCCGGGACTGTGTAATCTGTCAAAAAGTTAACAAAAAGGTAATGAAAAAGAACACGGGCGGAGGAATTGAATTAGCAATCAGGCCTTTCCAAAACATTCAAATTGACTTTACAGAAATGCCTCCTGTCCAGAGGTGGAAATACCTATTGGTAATCGTTGATCACCTTACCCACTGGGTGGAAGCTATTCCAACTGTCAATGCAACAGCCCAGACAGTGAGTAAGGTGATCCTCGAGCAAATTATCCCCCGTTATGGGATAGTCCACCGCATAGATTCAGATCGAGGTACCCATTTTACCTCCCAAATTGTACAACAATTGGCTCAGCAATTAGGAACAAATTGGAGATTACACACCCCGTGGCATCCACAGAGCTCTGGGAGAGTGGAACGGATGAACCAGACAATCAAGAACACCCTCACAAAATTAATGCTGGAAACAAAATGGACCTGGGTAAAATGCCTTCCACTTGCTCTTCTTAGAATTAGGACACAGCCAAGATCTGATTTGGGTTGTTCACCATATGAGATGTTGTATGGATTACCCTACCTTGCTACACCACAAGAGTTGAATGTGAAAGAGTGTGGAAACACCAATGTACAACAATATGTACAGATAATTGCCAAAAATCTAGAGTTGCTAAGGGAAAGAGGTTTTCTACCACAAACTCCCCCACTTGATTTTAATTTACATCACATCAATCCAGGTGACTGGGTGTTAATAAAATCCTGGAAAGAAAAGTCATTAACCCCATCCTGGGAAGGTCCATTTCAGGTCCAGCTAACCACTGAAACAGCTGTCCGGACATTTGAAAAGGGCTGGACGCATGTCAAGAGGGTGAAGGGTCCAGTAACACCACCAATTGAAGAGAAGAAACCTCCAGACAAACCATCAAACTAAACACCCTGTTTGAAAGCTCCACTCAGCATCCCTCACTCCAAGTTAATAAAATCCTGTACTCCCAGTTCTTCCCCAGTTATACCTCAGTAATAAGTGCTAGCTACAAGTTGTTAAACTAAGTTGAAAATATTTTGCTGTTAATTCTGTTCTTTGTTATTCCCTTTTACAGATTCTGCCTTCACACAACCATATTGTCACATCAACTGTATAGTAAGGCTCCATTTGAAGCCAGCATTCTCTTCCAATAACAGTCCAATCAGACTCCAAAATTATGGGCACGATAACTCTAATCTTTGACAAGGCCAACCCTAAAATAACCATGAGTTTCCAGAAGCCTGAGGTCACTGAAGAACCATCTGAAGGTGAGATGCCTAAAGAAAGGACAAAAGAAGCAAAGATGACAACCCCCACCAGCAGAGGCAACCCAAATGCTGACAGCTTCTCTCGGGTATGCCTAAAGGGGAAAGTGAGCAACATCCTGCTACTAAGTGTCATCTGTCTCTGGGTCCTCTGGCCTCCCTTTACACAAGCAGCCGACAGCCGCTGTAACAGATGTTACAAGACTGTGTACCAGGCAGAAGGAGGCTCATTCCAAATTCGACACTTTTTCCGAGCACATACTTATGTTAATCCATCTTGTTACAACATAACAAGGTTGAGTATCTGCTCAGAAAAAGGTCACAAGTACTGGATTGGCAAAAACATTGGCACCCAAATACATAAGCAGAAGGGAGAGTGCCCCTCCCAAGACGATTGGCTCTGTTTCAATTTTAGATACATAACCAAGACAGAAGATTTGTTAAAAAGAAAGACCTATGACACTGACCTGATCCAAGAGGTGGTCATAGAAGAAAAGGAAAAACAAAAAGAAAACAATCCTTTGATGTCAAGGAAAAACTTGTTTATTGACCTGGCAAAAAGGATTGGACAACAGCTAAATTTAACAAATTGCTGGGTGTGCGGAGGAACTTTAGAATCGGAGAGTTGGCCTTGGCGGGGAGTCAGTCTTGGACCCCCCGATTTACTCCGACTGAGTAATCTCTCCCCCACAACCAGACATGACAATGAAACCTGGCTGCTAAGCAATACTGTTATTGGAGAAGAATGCATCTGGAGGAAAGGAAGAAAATTTTTAAAAGAAGTTGGTGAGACAATATGCAAAAGGTACCTGGTAACTGATGGGCAAAAACATTGGTGGATACCTCAAGAACCAGATGTATTCTGGTCTGCAGAAAAGGTTAAAAACAAAAATTGCATTTTGAATCCTGTTAAAAAACTCTGGCAGTGCTGGGATCAAGGAAATCCATATTCTGTCCTGCCACAAATTTCCAAGTACTGGATTACAGCAGCAAGTATACAACCCCACTTCTGGGAAGCACCACAAGACCTCTACTGGATCTGTGGTAACCGAGCTTATTCCAACTTACCACCTCGCTGGAAAGGGAGCTGCACTCTTGGAGCCATTCAACCAAACTTCTTCCTACTTGCTGAAAACGCTGGAGCCCACCTTGGAATCTCCCTTTATGATGAACTTTTCCGTACTAAGAGACATGTAATAGGAGGGACCCAGAGATGGGGAGAAGAAGAGTGGCCACCTGAGAGGATCCTAGAGACTTATGGACCTGCAACATGGGCACAGGATGGGAGCTGGGGGTACCGAACTCCCATCTACATGCTAAACCGGATCATCAGACTGCAAGCACTAATTGAGGTAATCACTAATGAGACCTCTCTTGCTCTTGAACTACTTAACACACAGCAAGGGCAAACTCGAGCAGCCGTGTACCAAAATAGGCTGGCATTGGACTATTTACTAGCTGAAGAAGGTGGAGTATGCGGCAAGTTTAACACCTCAGACTGCTGCATCCATATTGATGATCACGGCGAAGCCATCACCAAGATTACCCAAAACATCAGGAAACTAGCCCATGTTCCAGTGCAGAAATGGCAGCCCTTGATCACTTCTGAATGGTGGGAAAATATTTTCCAAGGACAATGGTGGAAGAAAGCTTTAATTATTGTTGGACTTTCCCTTACAGGACTTATTTTTCTCCCTTGTTTAATCCCTTGCTTCATCCGTCTAATCACCACTGTCGTCCAAGGCATGCCACTGATCCAGGATCTTCAAGGACAACAGCAGCGTCCACCATTCGCTCAAAAGATTATGCATGTCAATAATAGTAACAATAAGAAAACTAGAAAGGAGAGAAAAATTGCCCAGCAAGTGTGGGACAGTTTTAAAGAGCTTGAATCTATCCCTGAAGAGTTATCCACCTCCACTTAAATGCAAAGACCAAAGATGTGAACATAAGAGAAAAAGGGGGGACTTGTCATACATGAAATCCCTATTTGTGCTTGGTCTTTGCATATTAAGTGCTTTAATTAATTTGAGCTTAATATTTTTAAATTGAATGTTAAAATCAATCCATCAGTCCAGGTACACTAATCAAGTTTTTATGGTCTTCCTGTGTTTACTGTATACCTTTACAAGTGTTTTAAGATGTGTTGGATGTATTTTTATGTTTTACTTGTATCTTGGTTTCAAGGCAGATTTTAAAAAAACCCCAGTTGCAACAAACAGCCCAGCCCCCCATAAGCACATGACCCTTATCTCAACTAATATCACCCCTCTGACCAGGAGGAGCCATTGGTGGACAGAGGTGGTCTGTCAAGGGGAAAACACCAACCGCCTTGAACCAGGGGGGTGGACTGTGGGTGGGCTGTGGGCGGACTGTGGGCGGAGCAAAAGCTATAAAAGGAATCCAAAAGACACGCCCACTCTCTTTCCCTTCCTCTCCAGCTTGCTAAGGCAGTGCTGGAGAAGCCTACCCCTTTCTAGGGGCTTTTAGAAATAAATTTCTTTTTGACCAGCCTAAACTGCAAGTTTATTTTTTTTCTCTACCTGAGGTTCAGAGCTGTCTTAAGCCTAAAGCTCCTGAATCCCTGCGCTCCTGGGGCATATCTCTCGAGCCATCAGGATCCAAAATTTTTATATTTTGTTAGGTTTTTTTTGCAATTTTTCAATTTTTCTGTTTTAATAAATTGTTTTAATTTCTACAAAGAGTTGTCTCATTCCTCACATATTGAATAGGATTTTGATGAAAGCACAGAACCCCCACCTCTTAAACAGGAAGAGGTTCCAGAACTTAAAATGAGACCCATAATTAGGACTGAACTTTTCAAAGGACCCCAAGGAGGTCAGAGGAGGGACACAGTCAAAACTTCTTCCTGGGATCCCCTGCAATTGGCAAACCTACAAGAGAAATATGTACGAAGGGCAGGGGAGACAGTAACCGAATATCTGTGGAGAGTTTGTCTCACTGGGGGAGATCGGATATTATTGGATGGGGTGGAGAGTTTTGGGTTCTGGGGTGCAGTTGTTCTTTTGTACCTTGGACCAGACCCTCCTGACAAACCCCATTCGGTAACCAGCAGAATTGCATATTGGGCAAGAAGAATAAATATTATGGAGAGAAGGGAACCAGTCTCAATCTGCATGCAGTCAGTTAATGACATCTCATCTGCTGTTACAAAAGCCACCTGTCTGCAGACAATGCACAGGCATGCAGAGGGAGACATTCCAATCTCCACAGAGGTAGATCCTGATATGTTAAGACCTTTGCTGAGAGGATCTCCAACTATGCTAAAAGGTTATTTTGTGGGGAGACGAGATGAAATCAAACGAGATGTAATGCATAATGAAGCTTTACAAGACCCACAAGCCCTGAGGAGACCGATCCATACGTGGGCAGAACTCCTGCATGATATAGTAAACCATGCCAGAGAGATAGGCTGGGAAAACCAGGAAAAGAACCCAAGTACTGAAATGCAGAAATGCCCTGAGAGACAGGTGAGAATTATTAAACATAACCCACCTGAGAGAAAACAAAAAATGTACCAACCTAGCCTTCTCCAAGAGCAGAGAAATGAATTATGGAGAATGGCTTTGGCTTTAGGAATACCCAGAGCTGCTTTAAGGAAAAACAACAGCACAGGATATATAGAATAGATTAAATGAACAGGGGATAGAAGTGCCTTCAGCTAAGTGCCAAGCTCCCTCTAAGGAGGTGGAATTCCTGGGAACCTGGTGGGTAGCAGGCCAAGCTGTAATTCCAGATGAAACCATTACAAAATTAGATGCTATATCTACCCCCACTACTAAAAAGGAACTTCAAAAGAGCATGGGTACTTTGGGATACTGGCGAAATCATGTTCCTGGATTTTCTGCAATAGCAAGACCCTTGTACACATTAATGAGGAAAACCCAAAACTGGGAATGGCTTGACAGTCACAAATAGGCTTTGCAAACACTGATAGAAGAGTTGAAAACATATCAATCACCTGGGCCAGTTCATCCCAGTGTTCCTATAATAGCTGAATGGGGGTTTGCTGAACATGGAACTTACTGTAATATGTTTCAGAAAGGGCAGCATGGACCAAAACCACCATTAGGATTCAGTTCCGCAGCATTAAAGAATACTGAAAAGAGATACATTGACTGGGAAAAGGGATTATTATCTCTGACCTGAGCTCTTAAACAAGTAGAAAAAATTCAACAGAGTCAGCCTGTAAAATTCCAAGGATCTTTCAATCTTTTAGCCAGTGTTAAGAAAGGCAGTGCTCAGCCAGAGGGAATTGCACAAAGACCAACAGTACACAAATGGTGTGCATATATCTCAGGGTTCACAAATCAAATTGTCACTGAAGGGCCAACAAAACCTACAAAATTACAGATAGCTGTGACTCCAGACATGTCAGATTTGCAACAGCCATATAAACCTAATCTTATGCTGGATGCTCCTGCATTCACTTCAGACTTAAGTTAAAGATGTCTGGTTCACTGATACCTCAGCCAAACACATTGATGCTAAATGGAAGTACAGAGCAGTTGCTCTTAACATTGAAACAGGAATAGAAGTAGTAGAAGGAATAGGAAGTGTACAGGTGGGAGAGTTATTAGCTGTATTACTGGCAGTAAAGGAGAAAGCAAGGATGGTGTATGTTGATTCTTATGCAGTCTGGGCTGGTGCCACACAGTGGTTGTGTCAATGGGAAGCATTAGATTGGCAAGTGAATGGAAAAGAGGTTTGGCAGAAGGAAGATAGGAAATGGTTGTTGTCACAGGTTCAATCTCAATAAATCCACATAGGATGGTTCAAAGCTCATGCAAATGACCAAGCTGTACAGACTTATTGGAACACCAAAGTGGATCAGCTGACAAAAATTAAAAAGATAAAAATTGATCAGTTGGAAGATCCACAACATTGGTATTGATTGGGTTAATGGTTGCACTGTAAATTAAGACATACTAGGCAAGAAGCTATATTTTTTGCAGCACAAAGCAGAGGCTGGTCATTGACCAGGAAGATGTTTAAAGGCATTCTCACACTGTCCCCAGTGCAAATTGAGACTTGAACAAAACCATCCAGACCTGGTATTGCCTTTACATATCAAAAGTAACAAAACACTCTGGTCCATTGGCCAAATAGATTATATTGGACTTCTGAAGACATCTAATGGTTTTGCAAACTGCTCCTACACTGTCACCGTCTGGTGGTAGTGAATATAGCATTTTGTTTGCAACTGGAGGCCAGAGACTGAATTGCTGCCCTAACTGTGGAAAAAAAACCCTTTATCATTGCATAAGCTTTGTTGTTTTAGTTTCTCTAATAACCTTGGATGTTCAAGTATATCCTTCCCAGACAGAAAAATTGGTGTATATCCGGATGTGAGGCAAGGAGCATCTCAAGCAGCAGTGGGAAGGAGCGTTGACTACCTACACAACCGTGAAGGCTACTGACAGAGACTCCCGGACTCCTATAAGCAAATAAAGCCAGTTCCAGACACAGAGGGACTATACTGGACAGCACAGTAACTAATGCATCTGCTCTAGATAAAGCTGCAACAGAATCAGAAACTCTAAAATGACAATCATTGTATGGTTTACCTTTTTTATGTTTACAGGCCAATGTTTTCCATACCACAGTATGGCTCCTCACACCTGGATTAGTCAGCCATCCCAACAAAACCTTGCAACTAACAATTGTAAAAGAAAGAAAAGACAGCAATATCTTTTTTCCTAAGGGCCACTCTAATATAACAGACAGAACAAAAGCTACCTGACCCTCAGAAGAGAAATTCACACCTAAAGCTAATGCAAGCTGTGACACTGATAACAAACCTTGCAACTAACAATTGTAAAAGAAAGAAAAGACAGCAATATCTTTTTTCCTAAGGGCCACTCTAATATAACACAGACAAAACAAAAGCTACCTGACCCTCAGAAGAGAAATTCACACCTAAAGCTAATGCAAGCTGTGACACTGATAACAAACCGCAGTAACTGCTGGATTTGTTCTCAGTTTCCCACTCATTCAGATGAAAGTATTTGGATGATGGGAACTCCAACACCAAACATATTTTCCAATGGTATTCCTCCAGCCAGAGTGATGCTCCTTCTGGAAGGAAAGACAACCCAAATCTCCATAGATCAACAAATCCTGACAGTAGAAATAGCAGTCATTGAGACCTCCTGTGTTCACAGATGCTTAAAGGGACCAGGAGTGGCTTCACACCAAAAAATGCAGTTACCTGAGTGTAACTAAGTGAAAAGCAGAAAGGACTCCACTACTAGAATAAGTAGTAAAGTAGGTATGCTTTATTCCAGCGCTGGGACGCACGGGGGATTGCTCCTCCAAAATCATGCGTGCCGACAGCCGCATTCAGCTCGGTATTTATCGGGTTACAAGTTCCATATTTATTAAGTTTCCTAACAAACTCATACATATTCATGACCTAGCCCCACCCAGCCTTGCTTCGTATTATAATGAACTCAAAAGTCATTTACATCCGCATAGCGCTTGCGCAGTGTTGTTTGGTGGTTGTGGTAGGGGTCTCTCGGGGGTCTTGTGATGAAGTTAGGGGAGTCTTCCTCGTCTGAACTTTTCACCTTTCTCTCCTGCGCATGCTCTTTTATACCTTTGGCCTGGGTTTAAGCTTTGGGACTGGTTTGAGCTAGTTTTGGGATGAGGCAGGATGTCTGTCTGAGACTCCCGCTGGTCTTATCAGCAGTCTCTTATCTTTTTCTTCCTGCTCTGGTATGCTGACCAAGCTAGATGCATTGTTCCTGACAAACGAATTCTTCTGCTCTCCATCCACCTAATTCACTAAGGAATAATGGTAGGGGATTATCCCAAATGTCGCTCATATTTGGATGTAACAGGAATAGGCATTTTAGACACGTTGGTGGCTCATTCCAGACAATATGGGATATTATTGGCTTTGTGTATATCAGAAAGCTCTACCCCCATAAATGGCAAGGAATATGCACCATTGGGACTGTAGTCCCAGAAATAGATATTATTGATAATTCGGAATTCCCCAGAGGATACCTGCCATCTTTTATAACAAGATACAAATGAAATTTAAATCCCTTAATTGAGAGAGCCTCTGGATTTCACAAGTTTATGGGAGGATTCTCACCATAGTTAGAAGTACCTTAATTGGAATAGGCAATCATGAATATATCTGGAGTTATTGAACAAATAGAAAATTGGACAAACAATGCAATTGGTGCCTTGGAACAAGAAATTATCAGCCTTTCAAAGGTAGTTAAACAAAATCAGATGGCTTTGGATTTGCTTTTGTCTTCCAAAGGTGGTGGGTGCACAGTTATCAACACCAGTTGCTGTGTATATGTAGATCAGACTGAGAATACAGACTGATTTGGAAGAAATTAGAAAGAACACTGGAATCTTTCATGTAATACAAAAAATTAAAGGGGAAGATATATTTGGTTGGATAACATCATGGTTTCCAAACGTAAATGTCACTGTAAGAAAATTGATTGGCATAATTATCATAGTTCTGACATTAATGGCTGGTACATGGATTCTATTTCAAAACTTCAAAGTTGGATATACCAAGATGTATAAATCTGACAAAACGCATTTTTTCTAAAAGAGCTCAGAAGAATGGATGACTATTCTACTTAAATTTGTTTATACAGTGTTAAAAATCTTGATCAGTATTGTTAAGGTACTAGATAATTTGATAGTTTTCAATTTTTTTTATTAATTTCTATATATGTTTTGTCTCAATACTTTTGCAGTATATATGAGTTTTCCATGAGTATTGCTTTAGAATGCTTGTGTCTCCACTCTGGTTGTCACGGTGGGTGGAAATATTTCTCCCTGAATGTAACTTGAATTTTCATATTGATGCCTTAGGTTTTAACTTTTAAATTTTTCAAATTCTGTACTGCTTAGTGTGTACCTCTGAAGTTTCTTGTAGCCTGGTAATTTCTGCTCTCTCCTGCTAGGTAGACATAACAAAGCCTCTCTGGGTCTGCTCTTCAAGGACACCCAGACTGTCCTAGGCCAAAAAGTATAAACCAAAGAGCCTCTAATGGGGGGGGGGGGATAAGCTGAGGGGAAATTACATCATTGAACTGAAGCTTTAATTGGAGAATTAACCCTGATATGCAAATGAACGAAACCTATAAAAGTGTGAAGAACTTTTGACCTGTCGTCCATCTTGGGGTCCATCTTGGCAATAGCCTCTGGCCCCCAGGGGGTACCTTTGAAGGCCTTTCAAATAAATACCTGTCGCTGTTGCGAGCAGGGACAGCGAAAAACGGCATTGATTCAGATCAGAGAAGTATGGTTGAAGCCGATCTTTTCATGCCAAAACCCCATCTTTTTATAGCATGGATCGCAAAAGAGAAATTACATGATTGGCCCATCAGTCAACCACCTACCAAGGTGATAGGCTAAGAGGTATAACCACCCATTTCAAAATATTATTCATAGTGAACCAAAACATTCCACTATGTTCTCACAACAGCCCTGCAGGTGCAAATGTTTACCAGATAGCAAACCATCAGACAGCTAGCTTGCGTGAGAATGGAAACTTTCACATGAGACAGTAAAAGTGGAGAATTTTTTCTCTGCTAGCCTCCTCAGCATCTACAAATACCTACTTTTATTCCTTTACTCCTGTCTAGTCTCTGTTTCTAGGAGGCCTCTTAGGTCATCAGTTCGGGTAATACCACAATGTTTAACCGTCAGATTTTTTCCCCAGCAGTCATTGCTACAGCCACTGTAGATTGCTAAATTATTTTGTCTGATGAAAAAATGAGGGATTGAGTTCATCATTCACAGCCTTATCTCACTACTCTGCATGGCCTTGGAGCCCAGACAGAGATGATCACTACCATCTTTTCACAGCATCAGAGAATGGCTGATGTTGGAAGGTACCTCTACATGTCATCTGGTCTAACCCCACTGCTCAAGCAGGCTCACCTAGAGCAGGATTTCCAGGACCCCATCCAGGTAGCTTTTGAATATCTCCAAGGATGGAGACTCGATAATTACTCTAAAAAATATGTTCCAGTACCCAGTCACCCATACAGTAATGAAGTGTTCTTTTTACACCCCCACCAGAACAAGTACACCCCTGAAGGAACTGTGGCCCATGGATAAGCCCATGTGGGAGCAGGTATACTCCTGAAGGGATTGTGAAAAAGGACTGTTGTGGTTTAACTCTAGTAAGCCACTAAGCACCACACAGCTGCTCGCTCACTCTCTCAGGAGTGGGATGGGAGAAAATTGGAAGAGCAAGAGCAAAAGCAAAAAAACACATGGATTGAGATAAAGACAGTTTGACAGGGAAAGCAAAAGCTGCACATGCAAGGAAAGCAAAATAAGGAAATCATTCACTGTGATGTCTTAAGAGGCCTCCTAGAAACAGAGACTAGACAGGAGTAAGGGAATAAAAGTAGATATTTATTTGAAAGGCCTTCAAATAAATAGCCAGAGGCTATTGCCAAGATGGACCCCAAGACGGACGACAGGTCAAAAGTTCTTCACACTTTTATAGGTTTGGTTCATTTGCATATCAGGGTTAATTCTTCAAGTAAAGCTTCAGTTCAATGATGTAATTTCCCCTCCGCTTGCCCCCCTTAGAGGCTCTTTGGTTTATACTTTTTGGGCCTAGGACTATCTAGGTTTCCTTGAAGAGCAGGCCTGGAGAGGCTTTGTTATGTCTACCTAGCAGGAGAGAGCAGAAATTACCAGGCTACAAGAAACTTCAGAGGTACACACTAAGCAGTACAGAATTTGAAAAATTTAAAAGTTAAAACCTAAGGCATCAATTGCTTCCTATCGGCAGCCAGATGTTCACCCATCTCCAAGAAAACAGGGCTTCATCACATATTACAGTTATTTGGGAAGACAAACTCTATCTCCAAATTTGCCCCATTCCTCCTTCTTTCCCCAGCTTTTATTGCTGAGCATGATGTCCTATGATATTGAATATCCCTTTGGTCAGCTGGGGTCAGCTCTCCCAGCTGTGTCCCCTCCCAACTTTTTCAGCACCCCTAGCCTACTTGCTGTGGGAGCAGTGTGAGAAACAGAGAAGGCCTTGATGCTGTGTAAACACTGTTCAGCAATAGCTAAAATCGACATGAATTTGCTGAGGGTACCCTCAGCTTCATCATCCAGATGATGATCTTAAACAGGACTGGACCCAGGACTGACCACTGGTATATACTGCTAGTTACTGGCCTCCAACTGGACTTGGTGTCACTGATCACCACACTCTGGACCCAGCCATTCAACCAGTTTTCAGTCCATCTCACTGTCTGCTCCTCCAGCCCATACATCAACAGGTTCTCTATGAAGATTTTATGGGAGACAGAGTCAAAAGTTTTACTGAAGTCCAAGTAGATAATATCCACTGTCCTCCCCTCATCTGCCAGGCCAGGCATTTCATCATAGAAGGTTATCAAGTTGGTCATGTATGACTTCCCCTTGGTGAATCCATGCTGACTGCTCCTGATTACTTCCTTGTCCTTAATGTGCCTGTAAATGGTTTCCAGGATTATCTGCTCTATCACCTTCCCAGAGATCAAGGTGAGGCTGACAAGCCTGTAGTTCCCTGGGCCCTTCTTCTTGCCCCTTTTGGAGATGGGGGGTGGCATTTGCTTTCCTCCAGCCCTCAGCACTTCTCTCAGTCACTATGATTGATCAAAAATTATCAAGAGTGGTGTCTCAATGATTTCTGATAGCTCTCTCAGAACTCATGGGTGCCTTCTACCAGGGCCTCTGCACTTATGAACATCCAGTTTATTTGTGTTCCCTGATCTGATCCTCCTCCACCAAGGGTACTGTGGTGGGTTGAACTTGACTGGCTGTCAAGTGCTACCAAGATGCTCTATCACTCCTCCTCCTCCAACAAGATAGGGGGAACAAAATACGACAAGAAGCTAGTTGGTCAAGATAAGGACAGGAAGATCACTCAGCAATTACTGTCATGGGCAAAACAAACACAACTTGGGGAAATTAAATCCATTTATTGACAATTAATAACAGAGTAGGATAATTGTGGAGGCTGGTGGGCCTGCTGGACAAGGAATGAAAGGAGTCCTACAGTGGGATAAGTCCTAGGTTCCTTTCCAGCTTATGGTGACTGAAAAGCTTCCCCCAGAATGCTCTGTTCTGTTATGTTAATGTACCCCAGTTCTGCTCCCCTGGTTGGCTCCATTGGCCGCTACACTCCTTGTTATCTGATACGTCCTCAGAGTTTCTCGATTAGTTCCCTTACCCTGGACCCCCCATTGCTCTACCCCAGGACTTCTCTGAAACCTTGCACGAGTGCGGATGCATTAAATCTCTCCTGTAGAACCCTATGCGAAGACTCTTCCTGCTCATTCATTGTTGGACTGTTTTAGCTACCTATCTGGTGTGCGTGTGCAAGTGTGCTGGCTGCACCAAGAGGCTTCCTTGGAGACGCTTTTGGGAAGGTCACGGCATGTTACCATCTAATAGAACTGTGACAGATAATGAGAAATAACACATTTTAAAACACCTTCCTCCCACCCCCTTCATTCTTCCTGGGCTCAGCTTTACTCCTGTCTCCTCTACATCCTTTCTCTGAGCAGTGCAGGGGAAGAGGGAATGGCGGTTGCAGTCAGTTCATAATGCTTTGTCTCTGATGTTCCTTCCTCATCACTCTGTTGCCCTGCTCCAGCATGGGGTCCCTCCCATGGGAGACAATCCTTCATGATCTTCTCCAGCGTGGGTCACAGAATCATAGAAAGGCTTGGATTGGAAGGGACCATAAAGATCATCTATTTCCACCCCCACTGCTATGGACAGGGACACCACCCACTAGATCAGGTTTCTCAGAGTCCCATCCAACCTGGCCTTGAACACTTCCAGGGATGGGACATCCCCAACTTTCCCCATCCATCAGGTCCTTCTCACAGGCTGCAGTTCTTCCTAAACTGCTCTAGCATGTGCCCTTTCCATGGAATGCAGTCCTTTAGAAATGAACTGCTCCAGCATGGGTCTCCTGCGAGGCCACAGGTCCTAACAGAAAACCTGCTCCACAGGCCAGAGCTCCTGCCCAGGAGCCCCCTCCAGTGTATTCTCAGCTTCCTTCAGGACACATCCACCTGCTTCAGCATGGGGTTCTCCACAGGCTGCAGCTTCCTTTAGGGCACATGCAGTGAGAATATCTGCTTCACCATGGACGTCTATGGGCTGTAGGGGGCCAACCAACATCACCATGGTCTTCTCCATGGGCTACAAAGGAATCTGCTCTTGTTGGAGTGAAAGCTCCTCTGGACTCAGGACCAGAGGGAAGCCAAAGCACAGGGATTGAATTAAAACCTTTGGACAAGCTGAGATACATGAAGACACACCAAAGTGAAATAGAAATACAGATTTTTAACTTTTAGTAGAAATATATGCTGAGTGCCTTAAACATTAAAAAGCTGCAGCAGAGACCTTAAACACAGTTCTTGCTGCAGCAGTGTTACCTTTTCACAGAATTCTTTACTTTAGACAAAATATAGATAGAATTACACTGTTCACATTTTTTAGATAGAGTGTTCACATAAACAATAAGAACTGATAGAAACTGTATACGCAAATCTGTGCAATACCTATGTAACACTTGTGTAAGACTTATGACTGTTAGAATTAGACCAGGATAGGTTAAGAAAAGAAAAACTAGAATCGTGTGTTAATCTTATTGGTCAATTAACAAATATAATCCACACTTCTGTAAGAAAAATTATATGGAGCATATAGAGCATACAGAAGAAGCTGTTTTTGCCTGCTGTTTGCTGTTGCTGCTTGGCTTTATCATGTAACCCCCTTCGAACTCTGCCTTCAAGAATGCTATGAGACTATGAAATAAAGAACTTAGCAGAACAGCAGCCTCCTCTGCTCTCTTACCCTGGTCTGAGAAAGAAGGGCACCCCGTCAAAAGCTCAACAGCGAAGGGATCAATAACCAATAGGAAATCAAATACTAAGAACTGTGTAACTTGGGACCAATGAACATTGAACCAATGAATTTCTCTGGGCTTTTACTGTATAAGTATGTGAAAAGTCTAGTAAAGATTAGATGTGATGGAATGATTTTCTCTGCACAACCCGGGCAATGTGTGGATGAAATGATTTCTGTTGCACATCCTGGCCAGAATAAAGTAATGCCTTGATTCTCTAACACTAAAAAGATGTTGTTGGAGAGTTTTTGTTTTTCCCGTAGTTTTGGTGACATCTGCAGCCCCGACCCACTACCAAAAACTGCCATGCAAAAATAATACTGTCTCAGTTTGAGACAATTTAAAGGAAAACACTTTGGAATTAGTTGTCTCCCCTTATAGGTTCAAACAATCCCTTTCCACCAATAAGGAATGAATATGAGTAGATAAGTGAAAAAAACCCCACAATTTACTAACAAGTGGAACAGCAACAGGCAAAAAATAACAGTAAATAACTGCTAGATACAAAATTTCTAAATCTAATGGACTCCCCCCAGAAAAAAAGAGAGACCGAAAATGCTGGGGACAACTTTCTCCCAAGATGGGTTTCCACAGCTGAGTGCGTGGTTGGATGGACAAAGGGAAAGGTGGTGTCAGTCCCTACTCTGCTTATCTCCCTGAGCTGGAGCTCTGACTGGTATTCTCTGGATCAAGAGCTAAAGCTCACAGAGGGACTTAGCCTTCCTTGTGGCAGGGCAGGCACAGCAAGGCAGCTGGGCTGGGAGGACTTGTGATGGTCTCCTCTTGGTCATGTGCTGTTGGAAAGTTGGAGTGGCTTGGACTAGAGCAGGGCTGCCCTGCTTGGTGGCAACAGGCAGACGCCTGTGGAATTCACCCCAAGGCAGCTCAAAACTGCTAACTGCAGTCTCTCTGAGCTGAGGAAAAAAACCGAAAAGAGAACCCAAAAAGAGAAGGAAAACCTTTGCTTGAACAAAGATCAAGTAGCCAGCAAAGCAAATATCATGCAACTAAGAACAGGAAGCAGCCTGTGAGAGACAATTTTAAAAGCCCTGCAATAACCCCCCTCCACACCCAAGGTTCTTTTTTGTAGGGTCTTAAAGATACAGTAACAATTTTTGGGAGCAGATAGATATGGAATACAATGACATTATGGATTACCCCAGGATAAATACAGGGAACATTGTCCTCCCTCGAGCCTTTCCCCTCATCTCTGGGGCCTGGGATTCCTGAAGGCTGGTCCTGCTAGTAAAGACTGAGACAAAGAAGGCATACAATTCCTCAGCTTTTTTCATGTCCTATGTCACCAGGGCCCCTGCCCCATTCAACAGAAGGCACACATTTTCCCTACTCTAGCTTTTATCATATATATATATTTGTAGAAGCCTGTCTTGTTGTTTTCAACATCCCTCACCAGAGTTCATTCTATTCAGGCTTTAGCTTTCCAAACCTCACCCCTAGATGCTCTGACAATATGTCTGTATTCCTCCCAGGTTACCTGTCCCTGCTTCCACTTTCTGTATACTTCCTTTTTTTTTGTGTTTGAGTCTTGCCAGTGATGCCTTAAAGAAACTGGAAATGAAACAACACACACTTTTGAGATAATATTACTATACGAGGTAATATAAAGTTTGATCATTATTGGAGGCCTCTAGGGGCAGATATGGAAAATGTCCACAAAAGCCCACTCCTCCTGTGAGCTGTGAATACAGCTTTATAAGTTTAGTAAATTAGCATAATTGACAAAAATCACCAATAAGGAGCACAAGTGGTTATGCAATTTCCCACCCAGTTCAAGCCCCTTCTAAATCCTCCCCCCTCAGATGGGAACTGAACTTTGTTTATGAAAATGTGTCCTGAAGGGCTGTTTTTCAGCCTTGATTCCCAGAAAGAACCAAGATAGGATAGGGGCTTTGGAATATGTTTTGTCTTTCTGCCTATAAGGGAAGGGGAAAAGTACTGGGAAAACTAGCTAAGAATGCAATAATAGGCAACAGAGTTACAAATATATGTGTAAAGAATACAGAGAATTTATAAAAAAAAAAAGGCAAAAATCATTAGGCATCACCAGGGGTTCCTTCTTCATTCATGCAGGCCTCACTTCATATTTGTTGGGATGGGCTGTTCTTGAGCTTGGAGGAGGTGATCCTTGAATATTAACCAGCTTTCTTGGACCCCTCTTTTCTCCAGGGCCTTATCACACAGGACAGCATTAAAAGTCTTACTGCAGTAAGGGCAGACAATAATCCACTGCTCATTCAAAACCAGTACACTAATCTACATTTTAAATTCTTTTGATATACATACATGAGAGAGAGAGAAAGGAGGAGATCTAATTTGCAAGGGTAGAAATGAAAAAATCAATTATTCTTACTGTCCTGGTCTGAAGGACAGGTGTCTGCCAAGGAAGGTGTAGGAACCCAGAGTGCCGAGAATATTTCTCTGCCTGTTTTTAAGGGTTCTTACCCCCCTGAACAACACTGTTTTAACCTCCAACCTTGGAAAAAATTACCAACGATCAGACAAGAACTAGAAAATACAGTGGTGTGAATTAGGTGATAGACTACTATGTAAGATTGTCACAAGATGAAAATTTTAGAGGTTTTGGGCTTCTCTTTGTAGTAAATAGATAAGAGTTAAAAATATCAAAATGGATGATTGTTGTTGCTCTCCAAACCTTCTTCTTCTTCTTCTACTACTCCATATTCTGCAGTAAAAGTAATGTGGAATGATTGGATAAAGAATTCCGCAGTTCCTGGCCATGTTACTGAATAATTGGTAGGAAAGTGAAAATAATATATGTTTTTAGTAACTATTGGTTAAATTATCTTTAAAAGGCTGTGTAAATCTTGATAATTAGACTTCTCTCCAGCTTTCTCTGCTCTGTGTTGTACCTGGGTCACACTGGTGGCTCTGTTTCTCTGATAAGACTTAATAAACAACTATCCGGCAGCACTGAAACTTCAGGAAAAGTCTCGGTTTATCCTTTGAAAGTCCTTGCAAGGACTTTTTAAAAATTCTCTCCCATCAGGAGGGATTTGATTTATGGCATGGTTCATTCTCAGAAGGCAAGAACCTCCCTTTGAATGGAAAATGTGACCCCCTTCCCTCCAAATTATTATAACTTTGAAATTATGGGGATTTCAGGCAAAGATATGGGAAAAGGAATAACAGATCTTTACTAGTATATATATATGTATAACAACGCAAACAAACAACAACAACGGCAGCAACAGCAAATGAAAACAGAAACCCAATAACAGCCTTCTCTCGGCTGTCAAGCACTTTCCCCTTTGGTTTAGTTATGGTCACAGCCAGCAGGGGTGCTGTTGGCTCCCAGCTGGGCAGGGCAGGTGCAGTCATTCTCCCACGGCTGCAAGGGGCACTGTGGGGTGAGCTCAGCCATCTCTCTTCATGTGGTAATGGTGGGCCAGCTGGCGCGGGAGAGAGAGAAGAGGGCTTTCCTTTGCAAACTCACAGGAAGCAGCTGGTCTCAGTGCCACTCAGGAAACTGAATGGACTGCAGCAGGAAACCTCAGAAGCAGCAGGCTGGAACAGCAGTTGAGCACACCCAGGGTGGCAAACAAAATGTAGCAGAAACTCCAGGGCATGCCAGAAGCTGCAGGATTTCTGGGTGTTGGGTTAAAGTGTAGCAAGAAGCCCTGAAGCAGTGGCAGAGAACAGTGGGGCTGGGCGGGGAATCTCTCTCCTGGATAGCTCACCAGTGATGGTTGGTCCTGGGCTGCGCAGAGGGGGCGGCCCCGGCAGAGGAATGGTGGGCTCCCGGTTCAGCATGCATTGGCTCTGGGCTCCCAAGCATCAGAGAAGCAAAGAGAGCCAATAAGCTCCAGTCACAGTGCCAAAAGAAAAGGAAAAAGAAAACAGGCAAAGAACCACAAGGCAAGAATATCTCAAGTCAGAGACATTGCATCACTTGGCCACACAAGATGATCACTCCACCGGAAGGAAGGAAGCAAGCAACCTCCCCTCGCCCCCAACTCTCGCAGGAATCTCAGGCAGCTCTCACCTATTGAGATACTCCTGGAGCCGGGGGGAGGCAGGGGGCAGTGATGTAAGAGACAGTCTAAAGATCCCTCAACTGCCTCACGATCATCTCCAAGGACAGAGACTGAACACAGGAGTCCTGCCCTGGCTGAGGTGGGAAGTCTGCCAAGTGTTGCCTGCAGGTCTGCCTGCTGGGAACTGGTAGAAACTAGTGCAGCTCACAATAGACTGCGCTGTTCTTGTTGCCAAAATGGGAAGGACTGAGCTGAAGCAAAAAGGAACGACCTGTCCTGTACCCGTTTCCCAAAGCAACAGGCCTCATAACAATGGTTGTAGATTTCCCCCACCTCTTGGCCAGTTGCCTCTTGCTTTTGAAAAGAACTATAAAGGGACTTTCTAAATTAACCAAGACGAGATCTCCCCACAGAGAGAAGATGAATCTATTGGCAGCAGACCACGAGGACTTCGTCTCATCCGTTGGTAGCCATTACCCCCCCTTTCTTCCTCTCAACTCTTTTACTTTGTTTTTCTTTCTCTCTCTCTCTCTCTCTTTCTCTCCTCTATCACATTACCGTGTTGTGGGCACTTAATAAAGGTGTACTCTTTTGATTAAAACTGAAATCCCTTGTGTCCTTTTGCACTCTGAGATCTATAAATGAACCATCATGATCCTCGCTTGTATTAGTGGATCGTGACAAGCGACCATGTCCGGAGACAAAACAAAAACAAAAAAAACAAAAAAAAAATGGATATGGGATAAAAACCATTCCCAAGACACTTAGAAATTGAATTCTGCTATTTCCAAACTCCTTTTTCTTGACTCCCTTGCTCCCTCTGCTCTCAGAATTAACTCATCCTTTTCTCATATCTGCTTTACCAGTCCTTATTTTTATTACTACCACAGAAGTCTAGGAGATTCCTAGAGTATGTGGAAGATAACTTCCTGATGCAATTGTTAAGTGAGCCTACCAGGAGAGGTGCCCTGCTAGACCTGTTGTTTGTTAACAGAGGACTAGTGGGTGATTTGTCAGTTGGTGGCCATCCTAGACATAGCAACCATGAAATGATAGTTTTCAATTCTGGTGATGCCATGAAGATTTTTGCCTTTTCTTTTATACTCCTGTTATACCTTTTTTTACAATTTCTGTAGTCTTAGTGCTTTTTGCCTACATTTTTGGACTATATTTCCAGCTAAGAGACTAAAAATTTTAGAAGCTTCGTAGCTAGGGATCAGTGTGCCCCAGACCCCAAGGTCGTCTCCAGAGCACATTCTGTAAACCAAGATAGAACCATCCAGGAGAGGATTCCTTGGGGAGGGGGACTCACTCAAGCGTCTCATTGGGGAATTTTTGATAGATATGCTAATTAGGAAAACCTATTTTAGCGGGGGGTCTGAGTGCAGGGGAGCCGGCCAGAGTAACAACACGAACACTGATACGATTTGAGCACTGTTCTCTGCTTTATTGTTTACTTTCACTAACTTATATCTACTTTGCAAAGATTCACGCCCTATTCCCACGAGACAGCCTCTAAGCAGCAGGGGAGCCGACCAGTGTATAACTTTGCCAAGGATTTTTCAAGGCTGCCTTCAAGGTGCCTTCCAGGCTTGCCTGCAGCCAGGGGCCAATTTAGGGGTTCTTCCTCAGCAGCCCGGGGTAGGCCAGACTTTCCTGGGGTATCATATGCCCCTGTTCCACAAGGAATCCCTCTACAACCTATAATGTTATACCAGATCTTTTGGGGTGTGCATTTTTTGCAGGGTGCATTTCAGTGCATTTGACCTAGACGTTTGCACCTAAGGATCCTTAAAATAAATACCAAGGTAAAATCCTTTTTCCCCTTCTAACCGTGTTTGACTCTTGATTTTAAGACCAGGAAAAGGCATCACTGGGTGAAGTAAGGAGGGGCACCAGCAGAACTGCCTCCTTGGAGTTCCAGTGGGCTGACTTTGGCCTGTTTAGGAGATTGTCAGAGTCCCTTGGGCGTCAGTCCTGAAGGGCAGAGGAGTCCAGGAAGGCTGGATGTGCTTTCAGAAAGAAATCTTAAAGATAAAGGAACAGGCTGCCCTCATGTGCTGTAAGGCAAGCCAGTGGGGAAAAAGACTGGCCTTGTTGCAGTGCTTGGTTTGGTTTAGCAAGCCGCAACCTTCCCGGAGAGCACAGTGGGGCTGCTTAGGGCAGGGTGGCCATTCCTCCCTCCTGTAGTCCTTTTGGACGGCCCCGAGCTCCTGCTCCGGTTAGCTGGGCCCCGCAACACAGTGATAGTAAAGGAGGCGAGAAGGGTCTCTCCATCGGGAAACTTTATTGTTACATGTTGGTCTGCTGGTTCCCAGAGGCAGAGTGACTGAGAGAGACCACGTGGTCAGGGAGCAGGGGGGTTTTCTCAGAGCACAGAGGCGGTACATGGGCAGAGTTGGGGTACAGGACCCGAGGGAGTGGCCAGCACTAGGGGCAGGGGAAGGGGGGCCCACGTGGAAAGGGCAGACCTTTAATAGGAAAAGCAGTGGGGAAAATACAGCACCACATGGCCCGGTTAAACAGAGAACTTAGACTGGAACTCAGTGTCGCTGTTATCCCCAATAGCGGTGGAGTCACGACACAAATCCAGGTTGTAAGGTATGGCCAAAGCAACCTCGTTTAATCACCCATAACCTTTATACCATGGTTCGCAAAAGAGAAATTACATTATTGGCCTATTGGCCCTCCACCTCCCAAGATGATAGGCTGAGCAGTAAGACACCCATTTCCAAATATTATTCTCACAAGACTGAAAACAATTCTACAGTTTCCACAACAACTTACAGCTGCAAAAATGGTTTACATTCTTACCAACTGTTATCCATCCAGTTCTCATGAGAACAAGAACTTTCACAGAGAAGCTGTGAGAAGCTGGATTTCTCTAACTGCTTTCTTATGAGAAAGGAAAGTTTCACAGGAAAATTCCTCTGCCAGCCCTTCCCAGCATCCACAACTCGGGGAAAAAGGAGTGTACTACTGTCACTGAAAATAGGGAATAAAACTCTCTAACACTGTAATTTCATTATTATAAAGTGGCCTTGCTTAATTTCAACACGGGGCATGAGGGGGATATGTTAACAGGCCACCACAAGGATACTTCCACCTAACCCATGTACTGCAGCTAGATAACAGACTAGTTTAAATCTATGTAACTTATACATATTAATTGCATTTCCCAAAACTCATAGATATATGCTAAACATTCCCATGAATTTTTTTACATTTTTAAATCACTTCTCGGAGCTTATTTACATTAGAGTAGGGGTCTTTTGAAGGTCTCTGCTGGTCGCTTGGGGAATGTCCCATTCCTCAAATTATCCTTTTCTTGGTCACAGGCCTCCAAAAAAAAGTTCTTTCTCTTTGAACACATCCCAGCAATGTGGTCTGGTCAAGATAAACCTTCTTATCAGTGTTGCTCAGGCCCACAGTCTTTAAGGCTAAGATAACCACTTGCACACATTAATACAGGACAAAGCACTGTCAGTTAAAGTTAAAGGAATTCACAAGACTTAAACACTATCTGTTACAATTAAACATTTCCCAACATTACCTCTGGAAGGAGGGGCAGGTAACTTGCTGGGGACTACAAGGATGTTGTGAGGTTATGTAGTTTTGCCAAAACCAAACTGGAACTTAATTTGGCCATTGCACTTAAAGACAACAAAAACAGATTCTATAAATACATTGGCAGCAAAAGGAGGGCTAAAGAGAGTCTCCATCCTTTGCTGGATGCAGAGGGTGGCATAGTGTCAGGAGATGAGGAAAAGGCTGAGGCATTTAATGCCTTCTTTGCCTCAATCTTTAATACCAAAACCGGTTGTCCTCAGGAGACCTAGCTCCCAGAGCTCGAAGTTAGTGACATGGAGCTGAGCAAAGCCCCCATAATACATGAGGAAACGGTTAGTGATCTGCTATGTTAATTAGACACCCACAAGTCAATGGGCCCAGATGGAATGCATCAAAGAGTAAAGAGGGAGCTGGTGAAAGCTTGCCAAGCTACTTTCAATCATTTACCAGCAGTCCTGGTTAACCAGAGAAGACCCAGTTGATTGAAAATTGTGAAGTTACAGGGAGCCTGCAGCAGCAAAAACCCTGAGAAGCAGGAAAGAAAGCAGATTACGCACTATCTGAAAACAGAAAAGGCATCCTGTTTCCTCAAGCCTGCAAACCTTGAGAAAAATAACAAACTGTCAGGCCGACGGATTTATTACAGGCCTGCAACCAGGTTTTGTGCAAACTAATAAACACAGATTCTCATGCTAAGAGTATAAATACTGTGTTAATTCTGCAATAAACAGATTCACTTGCTCTCAACTTGTGAATCTCACATTCATACACCACAGAAAATTAGCAAATGTAATACCCATCTACGAGAACCGTCAGAAGGATCATCCAGGGAATTACAGGCCTGTCAGCCTGATCTTGGTACCAGGGAAGGTCATGGAGCAGATCATCCTGAGTGCCATCACATGGCACATGCAGGACAACCAGGGGATCAAGCCCAGCCAACAAATGTTTACAAATTAAGGTCCTGCTTGACCAATCTGATCTCCTTCTATGACAAACTGACTTGCTTAGTAGATGAGGAAAAGGCTGTGGATGTTGTCTTCCTGGATTTCAGTAAAGTGTTTGACACCATCTCCCACAGCATTCTCCTGGAGGAACTGGCAGCCCACAGCTTGGATGGATGCATTCTTCGCTGGGTGAGAAACTGGCTGGATGGCCTGGCCCAGAGAGTGGTGGTGAATGGAACTAAATCCAGTTGGCGATCAGTCACTAAAGGTGTTCCCCAGGGCTCAGTATTGTGTCCTGTCCTGTTTAACATGATTTGGACGAGGGGATTGAGTGTATCCTCAGTAAGTTTGCAGATGACACCAAGGTGGGCAAGAGTGTTGATCTGCTTGAGGGTACAAAGTGTCTGCAGAGGGATCTGGACAGGCTGGATCAATGGGCTTAGGACAATTGTATGAGATTCAACAAGGCCAAGTGTCAGGTCCTGCACTTGGGTCACAACAACCCCATGCAGCAGAAAGGGACTTGGGGGTGCTGGTTGACAGCTTGCTGGATATGAGGCAGCAGTGTGCCCAGGTGGGCAAGAAGGCAAGTGACATCTTGGCTTGTATCAGAAATAGTGTGACAAGCAGGACCAGGGAAGCGATTGTCCCATTGTACTCAGCACTGGTGAGGCTGCACCCAGAGTACTGTGTTCAATTTTGGGCCCTTTACTTCTTAAAGGACATTGAGGTGCTGAAGCATGTCCAGAGAAGGGCCATGAAGTTGGTGAAGGGTCTAGAAAACGTCTTGTAAGGAGTGGCTGAGGGAACTGGGGTTGTTTAGTCTGGAGAGGAGGAGGCTGAGGGGGGACCTCATTTCTCTCTCCAACTACCTGAAAGGAGGTTGTAGCCAAGTGGGAGTCAGTCCTTTCTGCCATGTCTCAAGTGGAAGGACAAGAGGAAATGGCCTTAAGTTGTACTGGGAGAGTTTCAGATTAGATATTAGAATTTTTTTTTCACTGAAAGAGTGGTCAGGCATTGGAATAAGTTGCCCAGGGAGATGGTAGAGTCACGGTCTCTGGAAGTGTTTAAGAGGTGTCTGGATGTGGCCCTTGGGGATATGGTTTAGGGGTGATTAGGGTGGTGGATGGTTGGACTAGATCATCTTGAAGGTCTCTTCCAACTTTGATGATACTGTGATACAAGTGCTAGTTGTGGTGATAAGGCTGTGGCTATTGCTTACAGAACATTGAACCAAAACACAGTTGCAAACAGGGTCATTAATTACTATAACTAAACCAGTTTTTGGAGAGTGCAACAGTAAGCAAATGGTTTTACCATTTACACAAAGAACATGATTATTTTCAAGTGCAGAACAATAGCAGGCAGGATGGTGGTGATAAAAGGGCTGGTGGGGCTGTTAGTTCTGAAGCTTTAACTTGCAGGCTAGCAAACCAGAACAGAGATTGTTAATTAGCAAAACTAAATTAATTTTGTGTCACTAAGTGTCTTACTGGCAAGAGTTTACAGAGACCACAAGGGCCCTTAAATGCAAACTGTCTTTCTGAATGTGGTGGGCTGTCGCAGTTGAGGCGGGTCACGATACATATATACACTGACAACTCCAGGCAGTGGCAAAAGCATCTTTAATTCTACAAAGCCTCTTTTATACAGTTTCTTGGCATTCATACTGTGTCCCCATTGGCTTCTACATTAACACCCCACAAAACTACTGGTTACTTGCAACTAACACCCATCTAAAACAATCTAAAGCAAATATCAGCTTCCCTAGATCAGCTGTGCTTTCTACATCTGTTGTTTATGGTTTCTTGCTTCTATTGAAGCTATAATTCTCATGGGTACAAACTGAATTCTGAAGGGTACAAAGTGATTGTGTCCAAGTCGAGCTCTGTGAAACTTTCAGAGCAGCTTGTCAGTTTCCACAGTTCCCCCTTTTTGTTTTCAACTGGAAATCCCATTTTAACAATTCTGATAAAGCAAGCGAGGTGGCACTAGTCTGTTTAGTAAGCTACTCCTGGGATTAAAGAGAAGCTAAAACACGTTTTTCTAATCCCCAAAAATCTAAGGTGCTATCGCAGTCTCTTTCAAAGGAATGCAAGGACTGTTTGTCATGGGTTTGCATGTGTGTGATTTAAAGGCATAGTTAAATTTGGAGCAAGAATAGTAAGGTGGCCAGTAGTGCATGGACCATCAATAGCACGTGAGGGTAATGCAGGCCACACACGATTTCCACAAATCAAGAATACTCCTCGAGGCAATTTGCATGAACATTTGTCTGAAGGGGCTTGATAGTATGTAACATTGTCTTGGTTTAAAACTGTCCTATTGTATCATGCTGAGATGTTCTGAAATATGGGATTTTCGGGTGACGTTTTGAGTAGCATTAGAAAATGAATCACCTTTGCACCTGTGAAGCCATTATCCTATTAAGACTGTTACTGGTTATCTATTGGTCACAGGGTAAGATACATGGAATACATATCAAAATCAATAAAACCCATCAAGAACAATCATATCACTGACAAAGAGATTGGCAGCACAGGAAAAGATAGTGTCCAATGTTCCCAGAGAGACAGCTGCTTCTTCTTCTACACTTGGCAGTAAATGGCTACTGTTCCAAAGCTCATATGGCTGGAGCTCAGGGGCTGTGCTGTTTAGGCAGGAGAAAGTCCATTAGCTGGAAATGCTGACTTTAACATTACCGAATGTCTTTCTGGAAGCATGGAACAGGGAATAGCTGAAGAAGGTCAGCAGGAACACAACAACATGATGGTAGATGCAGTAGGACACAAGGCAGTTGGCAGGCTGCCTCTGTAAGCTCCCAGGCACAGCCATGTTCCTGGCAGTCCTACCTCTGCTCCTGCTTTGGCCATGAGGGCTGGATGGTGAATAGGTCATTTTTCCTCTCGCTGGGCCTCATTTTCTCGGAGGCGATCAATGTTTGTCCGGTCAGGCAGGTAACCACGTTAGACCTGTTGGCAGAAACACATGCATACCTTCTCTCCTAGGTTAGTAAATCAGCTAGGCCTTGTCATTACACACCCAATTGTGGATTCTTACGTAAAGCCTTTCTAAAAATTGGTCTCACACATACAAATCTTCAGACTGGCATCACTGTGCTGGGGATCAAATTGATGATCTGCCTGCAAAAACTTTTAGCGTAAATATTGCATTATCCAAATGCTCTTGGGGACTCATATTCCTCCTTTTTGTTTTGTGATAACCTGCCACAGCCCATGGCGTAAATCAAATCTCTCCTGATGGGAAAGAGTTTTTAAAGTCCTTGCCAGGAGTTAGTTCGAGAGACAAACGGAGACTTTCAGCCTTCACTGCTGCTAGATAGTTGTTTATTAAGTCTTATCAGAGAAACAGAGTCACTAGCATGACCCAGACACAGCACAGAGCAGAGAATGCTGGAGAAAGCCTAATTATCAAGATTTACACAGCCTTTTAAAGATAATTTAACCAATGGTTACTAAAAATGTATATTATTTTCACTTTCCTACCAATTATTCAGTAACATGGCCAGGAACTGCGGAATTTTTTGTCCAATCATTCCACATTACTTTTACTGAAGAAGAAGAAGAAGAAGAAGAAGAAGAAGAAGAAGAAGAAGAAGAAGAAGAAGAAGAAGAAGAAGAAGAAGAAGAAGAAGAATTATTTTCACCTTGTGACAATCTTACATAGTAGTCTATCACCTAATTGTATTTTCTAGTTCTTGTCTGATAGTTGGCAATTTTTTCCATGGACAAAGGTCAAAACAGTGCTGTTCAGAGGGGTAAAAACCCTTAAAAACAGGCAGAGGAATATTCTCTGCACTCTGGGTTCCTACTCTAAACGTGAAGGCAACATAAAAGCAAGCGAATACATGTAATGAGACAGTAAAGTCACACTGAGCAAGAACAAACAGGATAATGCATATAATCCACAGCACATGGCAAAAGGATAGTAACTTAGAACAATACACTTTCAATTGCCTAAATATTGTACCATCACCCAGAGTCTGCAGTAGCTTGCGAGCCCTGTTTCACCATGAGGACTTGGAGAACCTTCCCAGGCAAGGCTCCCAAGTTTACCTCAAAAGGGGGTCCAGCTTTTAGAAGCCCAAATCCGCAAGTCAAAGTGACTCAATTACGTTTCTAGTGCAGAAACACCTGGGTCTGTAGGTATGCCTCCCAACCAGGTAGGGCCAGGGCTTGGCCAGAGCCAAGGCCTTAACTGGAAGGGTTCCCTTATATATCCTACAGATAGACCTGTAGTAATGGCAGCTGGGAAAGTTTCTTAAAGAGATACATATCTTACAGATAGCTACACAACAGTATGTGAAAGTTTGTAAAGCAGTCGACTTTGTCATTTATCCTTAGCTAAGTAGTCAATGGTACCATAAACAAACTGCAAACTACTAAAGAAACACACATGTAATATCAAATAATATCTTTTGGATAATGCCTTTCATGAAAAGCCGGTGAATTCACGCTATTATATTAAGAGCATAAGACATCTACAGTAACTGATTCTAAGAAATCGAGAGTATACTTCTCTACACATCTATGCATATAAGATAATAAGGCAAAGCACTGAACAGCTTACAATCAATAATATTCATAACTTGCAATTGTTACTCATCCTTCTCTGCAACTTACGAAAGACAAAACAGACTGTCATGAATAATCATCTTAATTGAGCAATGCAGAACATTCATAACCATAGAATTTGCAATGAATTTAATGACCTAACAAGCCGAATCCTCACATATTTTTACAACTTATTATCTTATTTTCATAAACAGTCGCTTACCAATCCTTTATCATAATTGTTTCAATCTGTCCATTCCTATCTCTATAGCAAAAGAACTGTATCATTCAATTTAAATTAGCATATTTCAACAGAAGCTAAACTTAACTTCACTCAAAATAAATGTTACTCAAAAGTAACAGAAAGTAAACTGAACAGAACTTAAAGTTAACATCACTGAAACTGAACAGCAATTAGCCTTAATATAGTTTAAACTTACAAGACCTTTAAAATAAAACTTAAACTGAACATACTTAGACTTGATTTTGCTTAAACTTAACAACACTTTAAACTAACAGAACTTTAAATGTAACCCAATATCAAATTAACAGAACTTAAACTTGACATGACTTAAATTTAACAACAGGTAAACTTAGTAGAACTTAGCCTTAGCATCACTTAAACTGTACAAACTTGCACTTAGCAAAACTCAATATTAGCAGCACGTAAATTTAACAAAACTAAAGTCAGAGTGGAGAGTGTTCCTTTAAAGGTGTCAAATACAGCAGAATGTAACTCATCTTGACTTCATCAGTGCAAGAAAGCTACCAAAAATTTTGTCACATACCAGTTAAGAAACAATAAGCAAGCAGACAACTGATTTGTAAATGAAATAACAGCAACATGGATGTACTGGAGACATCATAAAGGTGTGGCAAATACATTGTGATTTGTCATAATTCAGCTTTGAGAATACCTCATGGTAACGAGAAACATTATTGAAAACATCCGTTCACAGTCAGGACCTTTTTGGTATAAGCACAATTTTGCAGGATTTTCCAATCTGCAGCTGTACTCCAAAAAAACAAATGACAGCATTGTATGTCTTTCAGTAGTTTTCTGGTATAAGCATAAATTTGTTAGGGTCTTTTAAGATGCAGTTTATAAGGCACAGTACAGTCACCAAATCTCTGGCAATTTCTCAGATGTGCTGAAAAATATTGTGAATGTGCTCAAGGTGTTAACAAGCTGTGAGTTAGAACTCACTGGCAACCTTTCCCACACCACGAACACAGGAAGGGAAAGGAAGAGCAGGGCAGAAGCAGGAAGCTGGACTCTTCTTCGAGTGGAACAAATTCCCTGCAACTCAGTTTTCATTAATTAAAAAAGGCACTTTGAAAAAGTATGCAGGAATGGAGCTTAACCAGTCCCCTGGGCCCCCCCGCACGGGGTGGGTGCCTGAGTCTCCCAAGCGGAGTGTGGGGCGGGTGCCAGGGCTTGCCTGTCTCTCCCCACTGCCCTCTTCAGCTTGGTGATACACAGTGACAGAGATGGCAAGACAGGTCTTTTGTGATTGTCAGTATGGTAGATTTGACCTTGGGCTACTAAAGGTAAAGCACCGAGGGCCTTATAACACTGCCCTGAGCTTTGTACAAGTAACTATGTTAGGTCAGTGGGTGTATAAAACTGACACGTGTATTATAAGCAGCTACAAAGCCATGGTTTCAGATGTTTCTAAAGGAGTATGCTATTGTTTACTCCCCTGTTTGCCTGTTTCCGTAAAATAGAGAATATCAAAAGTTTCAGCTACTGAGCAGATAACACATACTCAGAAAGCAAGCCTGTTTTGTAAAGCAGTGTCACTTTTAGTCATTTTTCCAGTCCATCACAGCACTTGAGCTGTTTTGATATGAAGTCTAATTCTGATTTATAAAGGGCAAGGAAGAACAGCTACACTTGAGCCACTAAACAGCTGTACTTATTAGAAAAACTGTTTCATGTTTGTCCATAATGAATGATCCACAATAAAATTAAATGTCAGAGCCGGTACAGGTCTGTCCACTTCTGCAGTGGAGAACCATAAATAACTTCTGAGATAACAGTAATGAGGGAGTGAGGAAAGGAATGCTTGATTGATGAATGGCTAAAACCTAGCATGGGCCTCACCCAACAACCCTTGTAAATCATGCAACGTGTTAACATCAGGTTTTAGAGCTAATTGCTATTTTCAAGGAGGATTCTACCAAACTTTCCGAGAGGCTACATAAACATAGGTAATGCTCTGAGGGCACCAAGAAAGGAAATGCTTTTCCTGGTACACAAGTTCCTATCAGAGCAAAAATTTGATATTAAGTCAGTCCAGTCAGACTTTCAAGTCAAAATTCTCAAAAAGGCAGTATACATTTTACATGACAAGTTGTACCAATCATGCAATATATAAGCATTGCTGTTGAAGAAGTTTGAACCTTGCTAAGCAGCCTCAAAGCAAGGAATTACGTAATGCTACTGGCATGCAGAGAGTACAGCCACACCACTTAGCCTTGAATCTCTCTAATAAACAATCCTGTTAGAATTTACAGCTTACTGAAAATAAAAGTTACTTTTAACAAAAGCCAAAAATGTTCCTGAACCACGGGGGGAGCTGGCAGGAGAAAAGCTGCTTGTGTAGGAGCTGTCACAGATGAAGCCGCAGTGGGAGAGTCATCCTGCAGAGCAGCTTCTGCAGGGGGGCTCCCTGGGCCGTTTTGGTCGCAGTGGCGGTGGCCGAGGGACTGCGCCATTGCTCCACTCATCTGCAGACAAAGGTGGACAAAGTGGATCTGTGGGAGCAAAGGGGGCAGGGCAGCCTGCACAGGACTCAGGACCAACCTCGGCTGTCACCCTGCTACACAGTTCACCACCGACTCCAGCCGTGTGTGTTGCCGTGGAGCCATCCCCCCCTCCCTTCCAAGGAGTTCTGCCGTTGCTAGTCCTGCTCCTTTTTTACAGCTTTCAAGGTTTCCAGCACCACCCTCCAGGTAATCATCAAATTTTTGGCAGTCTCCTTAACACTAAATGCATTTGCAGAGGGAGCTTCCAAACCCTAGCTCTTGCACCATAATAACAGGGCTTTAAAGGTATGCTTATCTTCTTGGGATTCATTAGCTCCCATTTTTTCTTTTTTTTCGCCCAGTGTTTTACCTCAAAGGGTACTCAATCTGGATCGAGGGCTTTTTAGAGCATCTTTCTGTTTGCTGGGGTACCCACCTCAGGCCATGTTCGGGAGATGGCCGCTCGCAGGCAGCCGCCTGAAGAGTTGTTGTAGCACGTCAGGTTAGAATCTTGTTGGGTTCGAATCACGTCAGGCCTGATCACGTCGGGATCACCAGATGTCGCAGTTGAGGCAGTTCACGACACATATATACACTGACAACTCCAGGCAGTGGCAAAAGCATCTTTAATTCTACAAAGCCTCTTTTATACAGTTTCTTGGCATTCATACTGTGTCCCCATTGGCTTCTACATTAACACCCCACAAAACTACTGGTTACTTGCAACTAACACCCATCTAAAACAATCTAAAGCAAATATCAGCTTCCCTAGATCAGCTGTGCTTTCTACATCTGTTGTTTATGGTTTCTTGCTTCTATTGAAGCTATAATTCTCATGGGTACAAACTGAATTCTGAAGGGTACAAAGTGATTGCGTCCAAGTCGGGCTCTGTGAATCTTTCAGAGCAGCTTGTCAGTTTCCACAGTGGGCTAGCGAAAATGTCTCCCCTGAGGGTAGATGATCCCCTGGAAGGAACTTTCCAGTTACTACAGCCCCTTTACAGAACAAGATCCTGTCAAACACAATGAGGATGTTTCCTAGGGGAGGCTGTCTACTGCACTCCCAACTCCCAAGGGGGCATTTGAAAGCCCAGCTTTACCCCTATCCTCAAATATAGCAGCAATGGTGAATTCGGGGGACACGAACCTCATGAAGTTCAATAAGAAGTGCCAAGTCCTTCCCCTCTGCTTTGCACTGGTGAGGCCACACCTGGAGCCCTGTGTCCAGTTCTGGGCTCTCCAGTCACCATATATGACTCTTTATATTTTCCCATTATCAATGTAAACAATATGAATGCTGTGACATTTTTAGACTGGGCCAGTACTCTCCTGCAAAGGAATAAAACTGCATTTTGATCAGATTTTCTGCCTGTCATTATTGTGAAAGCTATGTATCCCCCATTCAAAAATGATAGCCTGTCTTGGTTTGAGACACATTTGGAGGAAAACGTCCGAAATGAAGGTATCCTCTAATAGAAGGCAGATTTCAGCAGCCCCTCCCCCACCAGGTGTGGAAAGAAATTCCTCAGAGGAAAGTGAAAAAAACCTATTTATTTAACAAGCAAAGTGTACACAGGCATGGAAAAAAAGAACGAATAATGTTAAATAATAAAACCTCTCACTGTGAAGAAGACCTGGGAAGATTTTCAAAGTCCTTTGTGGGTGTGGCTCTCTCCTGGGGTTCAGTGTGGGCACCTCTGGGCCATGGTGTAGATCCTCCCAGTGATGTTCTGGTGTTGCTGAACAGTCCAGAAGAGAAGAAGAAGAAGCCAAAGTCCCAGGAAACTCCTTGGTTTAGCTAATGAACAAGAAGCTAGCTAAAAAGCAGAGTTTTAACTCTCCGTCTTTCTCCTGAGAAAAGGAGCCAAGAGCTGGCTAAAAGCAAGAAGGTGCTTCCTCCGCTCTGCTGCAGGAATGCAGGGGAGTGTGCGTCCTTGAGCACAAACCGCTCTGAAAAATTCACCTGGCTTCTCTCCCCTCTCTCCTGAGAAACAGCTTAAAGACACAGAAAGGCACAGGGTTCACGTCTGGCATAGAGCAGGCGATAGGGGATACACATCATAAAGTCACTCCAAGACACAGCCAAAAAGTAGTCCTATTCAATTGATCTAAATAACAGTGACAGTACCCTCTGTATTATTGGGAGTGTCACAAGTCTTACAGCAGTAAGGGACCTGACAGATGCACAATTGTTAAGGAGAGCAAAACATTACAAACTGAGGTAATCTGGACACAGGAAGGTCATGCTGAATGACATCCCCTTATTTGAGAACCTTCTGCGTATTAATATATGCATCATACTCCTATCTGAGGGGATTCCACCCATGATGATTCCAGTCATTTTCATGGTAGTATTCAATACACCCAAGGAAAAAGGACCCATTAAATTCAAAAGCTGTCAGCATCCCATCAATGACTGTATAGCCATTCGAGAAGTAGGATCCTACTTGATATCCACCATCTTGTAATATTTGATGGATTTGAATATTTTCTTTTTTTTTTGGTCATGTACACAAGTGTGGGGAGAAAAGGGTTGAAAGTGGAAGATTTGGCTAGGAGGGAAAATAGTTGTTTTTGCTCAAGAGGATCTTGAAGCTAGGGGATGCTAAGAATATTCACTGTGGGAAATTTCAGGTATTGTGCTTGCTTTGGGTTGTTTTCTGTGTCTTTGTTCTGGTTTGGCCAAATTTATAAATATATCCTCTGAGAGAAGGCACAACCACCCCTCCCCCACCAGGTTCAGGAAAACATAAATTTTCCTCGAAGGAAAGTGAAGGAGATAAAACTATTTATTTAACAAACACATGGGAAAGGAAAATAATACTAAATAATAAAATCTTTTGCTGTGGAGGAAAAACCTGGGAAAGTGTTAGAGTCCTCCCTTTGGTCTCCTCGGAGCTGGGGCTTGGCCCAGGGCCAGGCCCTCTGTGCCCAGTGGAAAGTCCTCCCCATGTGCTCTGATGTTAAAGCAATCAAGCAGTCCAGTAGAAAAGGGAGAAAATCTGAAATTCCAGGGAAGGAAAAATTCAACTCTCAGTCTCTCTCTGGAGAAAAAGAAGCTGAACCACTGGCCAAAAAAACTGTCCTAGGGGCAGCAAGCCAGGTGCTTCCTCCCTCTCCTGCCGCAGCTGGGAAACAAATTCCTATCTCTGTGTGACCTTGAACAAGCAGCAAACTGCTTTGAAAAAGTTTTGCTCAGTTTTTTTCCTTCCCTCTCTCAGGCTCAGTTTAGAGGCATAGAAAGGCACAAAAATTAATTTCTGGGCATAGGCAGCGATATGGGATACACATCATAAGGTCACCCCAAGACAGTCTTGAGAAGTGGAATTTCTGTAGAAGACAACAGAATGCTGTCAAGGATTTAAAAGGCATTCTTCACTGACAGGCTTGTGCCTCCCGATGGGAGAAAGAGAGATACGAAGCTTGGAGGTTATAGAAAACACAGCATTGTGAAGTATTGCATGTGCCAGACCTTTTGATATGTTTAGGTGGGGAACAGGCGCTTTTTGCCCCTGCTAATGTGGACTAAGCTTAGCAGTGTATGTGTCCCTGATTGTTTTTGGAATCCTTCAGCCACTGAGGTAATGGAATAAATCTACTCTTTGCACTTCATCTGTGGGTCATGGTTGTCTTGGTTACTTGCATCTATCAATTCATACAATACCCCATTTAATAGAGGGGGTTGAGTATCTCTTTTTTAATCTGACAATATCTAGCTGGAAGGAGGAGTACTACTGTGTTAGATTTAAGGAACATAAATTGATACATGGACATGCAAGTATATTGAAAGGGATCTATACAGCAATTAATCTTCACATTTTCACAGTCCTCTTTCTTATGGAATGTGCAATGTGTATTCTCCATAATTTCATTCCTATATGACAGGCAGACTTCCCTCAAAATTTTTACATCTTCTTGGCAATAGTAACTCAGTTTTTTTGCAAGTCAAAAATCTCCTACTTTACTGGATGCCATGCTAAAAACTGATTTTTCTCTCTTCAAGCATCATGCTGTCTACCCCATAATATTCTGGTGATAGAAGAGGGCCTACATAACTTTGATTTTCTGTGGTGTTTAAAAAATGGGGGGAAAAAAAACTTTTGCTGCCCTCAATACCCAAAGCTTGGGGAATGCTGCTTAGTTTCTTTCTGCTGGTCCTTCCCTTTCACATTTTTCCCCTGCTCTGGCATGGGCTTTCACAACAGGCTGCAGTCCTTCAGGAAGAAAATCTTCTTCAGTGTGGGTTCTCCACTAACTGCAGTTCCCATCAGGAAAAATCTGCTCTGGCATGGATCCTCCATGAGCTGCAAGGAATCTCTGCCCCAGCTCTATGGACCACCTCCTCCCCCTCCTTCTTCACTGACCTTTGTGTTTACACTACTGTTTCTCACACTTCTTGTTCCCTCCTCCTCACTCCTTCCAGTACTTTTTGATCTTTCTTAAATATGTTTTCACAGAGGCATCTCTAAGTCCCCTGACTGAATATGCTTTGGCCTGAGGTAGGGCCACTGTGAAACCATCTGGAACTGGCTATGTCCAGCACAGGGCAACACCTGACCTCTTTCCACAGAAGCCACTCTGACACTCCCCAAGAGCTACCAAAACCTTGCCACATAGACCTAATACATTTAATTTGTATAATGGCAGCATTGTAATATGTTTTCCTTGGAATAAAAAATTTCTTTTGCAAACTTCTGATGACTTCCCATTGTTTAATTAGAACAATTAGTAAAATAAATCCTCATTTATTAGGATCTTTCTCACCAAGTCATATTAGTCTTCAAATGGAAATTGATGAGTATAATAAAAATAATTCATTACATATTTGCTATAAATAAATATGTTAAATAAGGATTGCCTAGTCATCTGATTTTAGATGTTGTTCTGTATGAGACATCTGACAGAATGTAATGATAGCTTACAAGAAACAGAGTGAATTCAATAAGAGATTGAAGGTTCTCTTTTTCCAAAAGGTCCAGGTGCATTTAACAAAAGGATCATGTCAACTTTGAGAGAATATGGGCTGGGTCTTAACAGATCACTGGGTTATTTGAACAGCTTGGAGCACATTACCAGTGTTTGGCGAAATAACAATAAATGGCAATTTAAAAATAATTTATGCATTTCAAAGGTGAAAAAGGACCATTAAACATTAAAGCAAGTCTTTCCCAAGTCAAGTCCTGGTGCTGGACATTGCCTAATTTTGAAATAAACACCAAAATGACTGATGCCTTAGATCTTGACCTTTGTGTTTTTCAAATCCTGTACTGCTTAGAGTGTAACTCTGAAGTTTCTTGTGGCCTGTTGGTTTCTGCTCTCTCAGGCTGGGTAGACATAACAAAGCCTTTCCGGGCCTGTTCTCCAAGGTCACCCAGACCAGCCTAGGCCCAAAAAGTATAATCCAAAGAGCTTCTAAGGGGGGCAAGTGGAGGGGAAATTACATAATTGAACTGAAGCTTTAAATGGAGAATTAACCCTGATATCCAAATGAACCAAACCTATAAAAGGGTGAAGAACTTGTGACCTGTGGTCCATATTGGGGTCCATTTTTGCAATAGCCTCTGGGTCCCCAGGGTGTACCTTTGAAGGCCTTTCAAATAAATACCTATTTTATTCTTTTACTCCAGTCTCTGTGTCTAGGAGGCCTCTTAAGGCATCATGACAAATAAGCTACTAAAAACTGGAAAGGTGGAAGAGTGAAGCATGAGAAATATCTGCACTCAGTGTTTCTCATTCACTGTCTTTATTTCCTTTATGCAAAAAAAAAATAGAAATAACAACATCAAAAATATGATTGAAAACAAATAATTGCTTTTCATAGAATCATAAAATGGTTTAGGTTTGAAGGGACATTTAAAGATCATCTAGTTCCAATCCCCTACCATGGGCAGGGACATCTTCCACTAGACCAGGTTGTTCAAAGCCCCATCCAATCTGACCTTCAACACTCCCAGGGATGGCACATCCACAACTTCTCTGGGCAACCAGTTTCAATGTCTCACCACTCTTATAATAAAGAAATTCTTCCTTATATCTTAAAGAATTTCTTCCTTATATCCAATCTAAATCTACTCTCTTTCAGTTTAACACTTACTTCTTGTCCTATCACTACATGCCCAGGTAAAAAGTTACTTAGTCGCATTGAGGAGATAAGCAGTCCTGCCTGAAACTGTTACAGGATATGTAATTGAGAAAGAGAAATAAAGAACTATGACAATATACGCATGCAATAAAAAGTACAAAATGTTTTGTAGCCCAATGAACATTCTGTAGATTGCTTGTGTCATAATTTTCAAACTGTTGTTTTTATGTAATGAGTATTTTAGTATTTCAGTATTTAGTATTTTAGTATTTTTAGTATTTTAGTATTTCAGTAATGAGTATTTTAGACCAAACCACTACACTCATCCATGCCTTTATATACTACAGCTTACAAACAAGTTACACATACACAAATATAATAAAAAGTTTTGTACATGGTTTAACTGTTTACAAATTAAGGCATCCTAATAGTTGCTGATTTGCTGATGAGGAGTATGTCTCAGTGTCTTCCAAAACTATATATATCAGGAATTGCAAACAAAGTGAAACATGTTGGAGTTTGGGAGTTCCCCTTCTGTTCTTTTTTTTTCCCTTGAGGAATTTTCCCCATATATGTTGCCGGGGCGACAAATTACTGGGTGCTTAAGAAAAACAAAATACCTGGCCACAGAGGGAGGGGTCCATCTGGCTATTCTCTTTCACCTGGGCTTGTGTTCAGTGAGTTCCAGGTGTTTGGAGGGAGAGGGAGGCTGGAAGGAATTTGTCAGCACTGAAGACTTCTGTTTTTTAGTCTGCCTTCCTTCCTTCTACTGGAGAAACCCCGGGATCCCAAGCCTGCCTTCCCTGCCCCTCTGGGAGCCGACCTGCGGCCGCCCTGCCCCCGCTGTTGCTTCAAGCCTTCGCTACTCTGTAGCCCCGCATGTCCTGCCTGCCCAGACTTCCCGGGGGTTCTACCGCAGATCCGCAGTTTGGATACATCTCGTCTGCCACCCGGGATTTGTGCTCGTCCCTGCTGTTCCAGCCTGCTGTTCCCAAGGGTGCGGCCGGACACCGGGATCGGCTGCCCAGGGGTTTGGGAAGCCTTTGTTCCATCCCTCCCCGGGATCCCAGGCCTCCATTGCTGTGTGCTCCCCAAGCTTACTCCGGAGCGCCCCCTGCAGCCGCGAGGGAACCATCGCACCTGCCCTGCTCACTGGGAGCCGCCAGTGCCCCTGCCGGCTGCGACAGTAACTGCACCCGAGGGGAAAGGGTCTGACAGCCGAGAAGGCTGACACTGGGTTTGTGGTTCTGTTTGCTGTTGCTGCCATAGTTATTGTTGTTTGCTTGACTTGTTATACACATATATATATAATAGTAAAGAACTGTTATTCCTGTTCCTCATATCTTTGCCTGAAAGCCCCTTAATTTCAAAATTATAATAATTCGGAGGGAAGGGGGTTGCAATTTTTTTTTCTTCCGTTTCAAGGAAGCCTCCTGCCTTCCTTGGCAGACACCTGTCTTTCAAACCAAGACAAACATCATGAGATGTGGTTTAGAGGAAGAATTCCTGAAGCTCTGCCTCTTCGGTACATTTTGAATGTAAAATTTCTGTCTTTTCCTATTGGTGTCATCATGCCTGGAAAGAAAAAGAAGGAGGTTATTCATGGCCACACTAAGAACATAAAGGGATTTTTTTGGTATTTTTTAATGTTGTTTTATGCAGTTTGGTAATTTTGACCTCTGAAATTATCTTTCTCTCTAAGTTATTTCTCTAGATACATGCTATGCACACTATTTCCTAATACTGTGGATTCTTAATGATACTTTTATCTCCTATTCTGCAATCAAAACTGGAAATCAATGGAAAGACAAGAAAATTTGTAAGTCACAGCATGAATTAGGACACTGTTAAAACATTCTAGTAATAATGGACAGAATGTCCAAAAATTCCTAGGTCCTTTAATGAAAAGTACGATAGTGATTAAAAGATTTATTGCAACTAACATCAGACATATCCCATCTGTTCCTGAATTTGCCTGAAAATTAATCATCTGGCCTACATTGATAATCAACAAAGAGAAATAAACTCTTTCAGAAGATGATTCATTGGACTTATTGTGTTTGTTTAAGCAGAAGATGGTGATACAGGCAGCAGGACAAAAGGCAAGCAGTAAATCTTTCTGAAGCAGGGCCTGTATCTCTTTTAACACTGTAATTTAGGCAAAACCTTAACAAAAATAATTAAGATTCTATTAAATACAGAGATGAGGATACTTTTTCTATAGTAGTAGTATTCAATTTCACAGTATGTAAATTTTTTTGGTCAAAATTATCTACTGTGTATGTGACCAAAATGTAGGCTTTCTAGTTAAACTAAACACTGAACATGTTGCAACCAAGTTTCTACAGATACTTTCATATGCCCTTGTACTGAATCCCCAATCTGTTTCTATTCTCTTCAATTAATCTTTCAGCCAAAGAATTTTAGATTAAGCATCCAGCCCACAGCAACTTTCAAATAGGTCAAAAGCCTCATTTTTGTTTATTACTACTTAACAGTAAAGCTCCTACGGTTACAGAATCACAGAATCACCAGGTTGGAAGAGACCTTCAAGATCACTGAGTCCAACCCATGCCCTAACACCTCAACTAAACCATGGCACTGAGTGCCACATCCAAACTTTTTTTAAACACATCGAGGGATGGCGACTCCACCACTTCCCTGGGTAGACGATTCCAGAACTTTACCACTCTTTCAGTAAAAAACTTTTTCCTAACATCTACCTAAATTTCCCTTGGCGCAGCTTAAGGCTGTGTTCTCTTATTCTGTCAGTTGTTGCCTGGAAAAAGAGACCAACCCGCTCCTGACTACAACCACCTTTCAGGGAGTTGTAGAGAGTGATACAGTCACCTCTGAGTCTTCTTTTCTCCAGGCTAAACAACCCCAGCTTGTTGCTGCCTGTTCTGAGCTTCCCTTCCCCCTCCCAAAGACACTTGCTTCTGCCATGTGCTCCTGAACTCCTTTGTTCTAAGCGCGGGCAAAACCAAATGTAACTCAAACTCCTTAGCAGTGTCTGATTGGCCGGTCACCCCGGGTCTGGCCCCAGTCCTCCCCTTTCCACTTCTCCAAATAAAAGAGACGATCGAGGGAGGTCGCGCCCTCTCTTGGCTCTGCTTTCCTCCTGTGAACATCTCTTGTTGTCTGTTTCATTTGAAAGCTTCTAACTGCGGGAAATTGAGCGAGCAGAGAGCTATATTTCTCCCTCTTTGCTTCTGCTGATGGTATTTGCTTTGCAGCTGATACAGGTACCGATTTTAGAGCTACTAAAGTGCTAGATTTCCTGTGCTACCTCTCTAGTCTGCTCGAAGCTTTCTAAGGCATTAAACCACTAGCCTAGCCGGTAAAAAGCTGAAAGATACCTTCCACATTTGGCGCCCAACGTGCTATCTCTGAACCCCAGTTCTGAGAGACTTTTAGGGTGTCCCAGCAGCTGCGTGTCTGCTGGAGTTAGCTCTGCACGTCCTGCTGTGCCAGCTCTGTGTTCCGAGCTGTTACTTTTTGTGTAACAGTGAACCCAGAGCCTCAGCCTGTACCCTCCCCCACACCACCTGGTGAGGGAACGGCTGGTAAGCAGAAGACCCTTCTCGCATGCTTTTTTTCTCCGGACCTGGTTTCCTGTGGTAAATCCAGAATTCTGGTGAGTATTTCCCTGCTGGTTTAGGGGCTCCTGTCTTAAGTTGGTGCTGGTGCAAACTTCCTCTTTTTTTTCCTCCTTTTTGCGATTAGGGGTTGAGGTTTGTGGTGTTGCTTTCATAATGGGATCTGATGTTTCTGCACACCATAGAGAAATATATTACCAAGTTCAAAGCTAACTTTCTTGTACTGGGCATAAATACCCTAAAAATCTAGTTCAATCTTTTGTACGATGGCTTTTTCAGTACTTTCCTAATCTGACCTCCAAGGACATAAGATCTTCTGAATTTTGGGATAAGGTGGGGAGAAAACTCTCCCCTCTTAGGCGTGCAGGAGACGAAAAAGTTTCAAAATTCCTTCCTCTCCTGTTACTAAGTTATACTTTGACGGAGAAAAAAGCAGTACATGAAAAGCCTCTGCAAAACTCCCCTGTTAATTCCCTTATACCCTCTTCCAACCCCTGTGTCCCGGACCCCTCTTCCCCTATGCTGGTAAACACAGCTAGAGCAGACTGCTTTTTAGCACAGGAGAGCTATTGTCCTCCTGGCTCACCCATGTTTCCTCAGCACCCTTCCTTGGATGGGAGTCCGGAGCTCGTCCCAGGACCTTTCCAAAACCTCTTCTCCACTCCTTTTTCCCCAGTTTCTAGCCCTCATGTTTCAAGGACGCGTAAAAACCCCTTCTCCCCTGATCTCTTTGTTCCCAGAGACAGCCATTGCCATGTGCACTCAGCCCGAGAAAAACCCCCTTCCCCCAACCCCTTTTCTCCGAGTTTGTTTGTCTCCAATAATGGCGGATGCAATGTTTCTTCATCTCCAAACTACACCTCCCACAATCCCTTTCTCCCCCACCCCACAAATCGCTCCTTGTCCCCATCCCCTCCCACTCCTGCGTCAGAACCTGACCCCACCCCCAACCCCGCCCCCAACCCTGCCCCCTAACCCCACCCCCACAGCGTCATGTTTCACCCCTCCCTCTGTTCCCACCCATGACTCAAGTACCGCCCTTGCCTCCCACAACCCCGCCCTCAATCCCTCCCCTCCTCCGGCCGTGTCCCCGCCTCCACTCCCGGCCCCTGCTTCCCATTGTCCCCCCCCAAGTTCCCACAATCCTGTGACTACCTGTCGCGGGTTGGGTTTGTAACCAGGCAGAAACACCAATTTAGTGTAGTGGTTTGGTCTAAATCCTCTAAACCTCTCTAAATCCTGGAACCCATGGCTACCAGGAAGTAACTCCAACTGCTTCTACTACACTCTCTCGTATTAGCAATGGAGCAAACCCTGGCTGGATGCCCTTTCCTTATTCTAATATTAAGGATTTGTGCAAGGCAATTAAGGAGTTTGGAATGCAGAGTAATTATTTTAAAAGCCTTTTAAGTGCTACTTTTGCAACTCACTTACTTGTACCTCATGATTTACTAACATTGATGCAAACTCTTCTCACACCTGGTGATTTTATGATGTGGAAAAAGCAATGGAAAATTATTTTATCTGATTTCTTGAAAATTTTGTGGCAAACTCCAGATAATTACCTGGACTTTGAGAATAATTATATCACATTAGACCTTTTTTCTGGTGGCAATAATATGGCAAATCCTCAAAAACAAGCAATGCTTATCCCTCATCCAGTTCTTACTGAAATCACACGTGCTGCTGAAAAGGCCTTAACATTATTACCATCTCAAACTCCTACCTCTCATTATACCACCATCAAGCAATTGCCAAATGAAAATATTATTCACTTTTATAACCGTTTGTGTGAAGCTGTCTCTTCCCAGGTCCCTAATCCTGACCTCCAACAAGCGTTCCTACTCAAACTTCTCCAAGTTAATATGAATGATGCTTGCAAACAAGTCATCCTCACTCTCCCTTTTCATCCTCCTCCTACTGTTGAATCCATCCTCGAAGTCTGTACAAAGAAGGTGCAGCTGAACACAGCTGTTCCCTTTTTGAAAAAAGTGGGGATGGTTGGGGAAGTTGTGGAGAATGCTACGGGTACAGGAGAAACTCAATCGTGAGGTAACCTTATATGCTATCGTTGTTAGAAAAAGGGACATGTAGCTCGCAATTGCAGAGCGATTATAACTGCTGATAAAAACTCTCCAAAGACTGTTTCCCCAGGTCAACAGCAGGGAAACTAGCGACTCAACGCATCCTAACAGCTCCGCGTTCAGACATCAATAGGGCTGCAGACAAAGCAACTTGGACTTCTGGACTCAGGTTTAAGGTAACCTGTGATGAAACACACCATTTCAACAACAACAAACAGACTGTAATACCCATCTCATTCCAGAATGTGGACCACGTGCCAGACTTTACATACCTTTTTGTTATTGGGGACACTCGGGAAACACCTGCTGGGATAGAGGTTACACCTACACTCATGAAAGTAGATCAGAACGAGTGTTCTAACCTAATTGTACAATGTATGTATCTGCCATACTTTATGACAAAGGGTCAAGTCATTGCACAGGCCATTCCACTGCCCAAATACCTGCCCACAGATGGTCATATCCCAGCCATCTGTTGGACCGAGGTTTTGGGAAACGACAAACCTGTAATAGAATGTAAGCTCCATCACAAATCACATAAAATCAGTATCATGGGAATGACAGACACAGGTGCTGATGTGTCTGTCATTCCCTTTGATAAGTGGCCGGCGCAATGGGAATTGCAGTCTCAGGGCATCATACAAGGGATTGGAGGAACCCAAATTGAGAAGCAATCCAAAAACACCATTCAAATTGAAGGTCCTGAAGGACAAATAGCGACACTTCGTCCATATGTCCTAGACACCAAATTCACACTGTGGGGAAGAGATGCCATGTCTCAGTGGGGAACAAAAATTGATATCACCCCTAGACATCCAAATTTTCCCTTGTGGCCACTGGAGCTGCCTGCCATCCACAGATATTAACTTGGAAAACAGATGAACCAGTGTGGGTTAACCAGTGGTCACTAAAAGAAGAAAACTTAGAGGCACTCAAAACGTTAGTAGCTGAACAATTGGCTAAAGGAAATATAGTTCCAACTAAGCCCATGGAACACACCCATGTTTGAAATACAAAAACAGGGAAAGAACAAATATAGGCTACTCCAAGATCTTAGAGAAATTAATAAGGTTATTGAAGACATGGGACCTCTTCAACCAGGTATGCCATCACCTTCAATGCTCCCACAACATTGGCATTTAGCTGTTCTTGATATTAAAGATTGCTTCTTTCATATTCCACTCCACTCTGCAGATGCCCCTCGATTTGCATTTTCTGTACCATCTATTAATCGTGAAACTCCCATGGAACGTTACCATTGGCTTGTGCTTCCCCAAGGTATGAAAAATTCCCCAACTCTCTGCCAAGAGTATATTGCTAAAATTCTGTCTCCCATCGGTGCCAAAGCAGAGAAAGCCATCATCCTACATTACATGGATGATGTGCTGGTATGTGCTTCCAATAATCAGTACCTCAAGCAGACGCTTAACATGGTAATTGATGCCCTAGAGGCCAAGGACTTTGAATTCCAACCTGAAAAAATGCAGAGAACAAGCCCTTGGAAATACCTTGAACTCAAAATCACAGAAACTTCCATCACCCCAACACCCGTCACCATTAATAATAACCCAAAAACACTAGAGGAAGTGCAACAGATCTGTGGGACACTGACCTATCTAAGGTCCTTGTTATGACTCACCAGAGGATGTAGCTCCTATTGCAAACCTGTTAAAAGGGGAAGGCAGTCCAGCATCCCCTAGATCCCTGACAGAAGAGGCAAGGCAGTCTTTCAAAAAGATACAAGAGATCATTTCCACCAGACAAGCACACAGGTATCAGCCCTCCCTACCCTTTAAGCTTGTCATTCTAGGGAAGGTACCACGCTTTCACGGCCTCATATTTCAGTGGGACAAAGAGCAGAAGGAACCCCTCATCATAATTGAATGGGTATTCCTTCCACTCCAACCTCCTAAAACCGTCACATAGCCACAAGAACTAATGGCAAAAATTATTATGAAGGGTAGAGCAAGGCTCCGCACCCTGGCAGGATGTGACTTTGCATGCATCTACTTGCCTGTAACAACTGACGCATTAGATCACCTTCTCCAAAATAATATAAATTTACAATTTGCATTAGACAGTTACTCAGGCTAAATCTCCAATCATTACCCAAAACATAACATGTTTAATTTGCCATACTCTTTCATCCCTCTAGACATTCAAAGTAAAAAGCCCCTTGGTGCGATTACCGTTTTTACCGATGCTTCATGAGAAAGTAAAAAGTCTGTGGTCACATGGGAAAATCCAAAGACGCAAAAGTGGGAATCTGACATCAAGGTAATCCAGGGATCACCACAAGTAGCTGAACTAGCAGCTGTCGTTAGAGCATTTGAGAGGGTCAAAGAACCCTTTAATTCGATCACAGACTCAGCATATGTAGCTGGAGTAACTGTTAGAGCTGAGCATGCCCTCCTAAAAGAAATCTCAAACAAAAAAATTTATGATTTGCTCTCAAAGCTAATTTATCTGGTTTCCCACAGAGAGCATGTTAGAAGCTTAACAGGACGAGGAGCCCGGGCCCCCGGCGGAGGGAGAGTGTGAAACAAGCCAGCCAATATGGTTAATAGAGCAAACTCTGCAAAACTCCGTTTATTAGCAATCCAAAGGCACTTATATAGTATACCAGCTTGTTAACTCCTAAGTGGCTTAAAGCTTATCAAAACACATTCCTATTTCTACATAATTGGACTAACATTGGCAAGCTTCCATAAAGAAGTCAGTGTCTATCTCCCTTGTTCACTCCCGGATAGTACAGCTGGACCATCTCAAGACTCCCTCTTTGTTCCCAGCCCTGCTTGTTATCTTTCACACAGGGACTTTCCCATGGAAAGTTTTCTCACACACAAGCCTAAAACTTCCAGGCCTATTGCTTGCACAGTTCTTTTATTGATCCCAATAATTCTATTTCCCAACAAGAGCATCCCTATTTTGTCATGCATGTGAGGTCACATACAAACCTGCCAGGATTTATTGCAGAAGGTAATCGTAGAGCTGATGCTCTGGCTATGCCAGCAGACATAGTTCTATCAGCTGACTTACCAAAGCTCCCCCAAGTTTTTGAACAAGCAAAATTGAGCCATGCCATGTACCATCAAAATATTCCTGCTCTTATCCACATGTTCCATATGTCGCGGACAGAGGCAAAAGTGATAGTAGCAACATGTCCCAACTGCCAGAAGCTACAGCTTCCATCACTAGGCATGGGGGTCTATCCCAGAGGCATTAATAGCGGTGAAGTGTGGTAGATGGACGTCACACATTTCCCTGAATTTGGGAGATTAAAATACGTTCATGTTTCTATTGATACCTTCTCTGGTGCTATGTATGCCTCTGCACATGCAGGTGAAAAAGCTAAGGATGTTGAAAAACATCTTGTCCACGCTTTTGCTGTGCTCGGTATACCTGAAGAGATAAAACCTGATAATGGACTGTTACAGCGGGGATTCTGTAACACAATGCACCAAACCAGGAGTCCCGTGGAAAGGAAATATATATGGACAGATTCCTTCTAGATGTTTCAGAGATGTTTATTTCTCCAGCCGCATGGTCAGGGCTCTGCCGAGGAACTGTTACAGTCACTGGACCCCAGGGTCCGTGCCCACGCAGGGAAACACAAGCCAACCAATGGGGAACGAGGCTGAACAGGGGTAGGGAAACCCCGTGCCTCCCCCCCAGGGCCCCTTTCCCAGGGCTACATGGCAGGGGGAAGAGACCCCCAACATGTCACCCATTTTATTTTAATAAAAGGAGAATGAAAACAACTGGATAAACAAAACAAGAACAGTTTTAAAATAATACAAGCCACCCTCCTGAGCCTTTAAATGTCCAAACAGATTCTCTGGAACATCTTACGGCTGACAGAAGGGAGACAGAACTCTCTGAGCATGCTTTGTGGGGAAACTGAGGCAGGTGAGGGTTTAATTTCTTCCCTCCCCCTTTTCATCCCCCCCTCGGCATCGGAGAGGAGTTGTAGGGAAAGGGAATTGTATAGGGAAGCCATGGGGTGAAAAACGGATTAGGAATAAACTGGGGATGGGGTAAACTTAGGAAAGGGTTCATATTGGGTATAAGGTAAAAGGGGAAAGTAGGCTGTGGGTAGGGAAGTTGTTGGGATGGATATTGTTTATAATTTTGTGCATAACAGCTGCCTTTGACGGGAATACCTCCAGGCCCAGTAACATTCGCTGCTTGAAAACCCTTCTTTCCTTGTACTATATCAAATTGTACAACTTCCCCATCTCCACTTTGCAGGTAATTTTTAGGGTTATTCCTTTTAATGGCAGTTCTATGGATGAGTAAATCTTCCCCTGTATCATCTCGTGTTATAAATCCATAGTTGTTTTTGACATTGTACCATTTCACAGTTCCTGTGATTTTCGTGGCTACAACGTCTCCTATCACATGCTTGTGTGTTCGTCGTGGGTGCCGGTCCCGCGTGGCCACCGCCTCGCTGACTCCAATGTTTCAGCCGGGCCCCCGCGTTGTGGCTGCTCCGCGCCCTCTGAGCAGTGCTGCTCCGGCGCGTGTCTGGGCTCTGCGTGGCCCTGCGTTGCCATCGCCGCCGGCCCTGCGCCCTGTGAGTGGTTCTGCTCTGCCAGCTCCACGCTGCTTTGGGTGCGGCCCCGTTCCGGCTCGGCTCTGCGCTGCGCGGCTTCTCGTGTCGCTGTGGAAACTGCTGCTTCTTTCTCTATAGGGCTCTCCGAGCCGTGTGCTCAGAGCAGGCTTCCACGCCGATGCCCGGTTCCTGACTCTTCATGGCCCACGGCACCTGCGGCGCCTGCGGCATCGCTCCCTCACTTGCAGTCGCATGGCCGGGGACCCCGAGATAGGGATGGTGTCTGCGATAAGGCGCGGGCTCCCGACGGGGCCGGGCGCATCCAGCACAGGCACCTCCGCCATCACGGCTGCAGTCACGCGCTCCTGGGATGGCGGCCGCGCGGTCTCGGCCACGGGATTAGTATGATCTTCTGCTTTAGGGGTAATGGGACCGTACAAATGCTCCTCAAGAGCTTCACTGATTACAAGGGATGCACGGAGAGCTTCTTTCGCTAGTCCATGTTCTGTTTGATCCCTTACCTTATCCCACATCTCGTCCCAAAAACACCCATGACTAGCTCCAGGAGGTTCAATATCAAAAAGTAAGTCTCGAGAAATATAAAATAAATTTTTGAAAAGCCAGTAAAAAAAATGTTCTAGATCTCCTGGTTCCAATACTTTCTTGTTTTGCTGTTCAAGGATTCCTTTAATTTCTAGATACATTTCTTTCTGTGGCTCAAAGAGCCACATTTCCCATGATTCTTCCATAGTCCAGAGAGAATATCCAAACCAAGGTGAGAAGAGAGAGATCTAGAGTGGTTTTTACTCACGAATTTTCTGTCCTTAGGTGTAGATACAAAAATGCTGCTAGCAAGGATTTTCTTGCTATTTTCTAAGTCCGTGAGAGACTTTTCTCTCACAGAGAAGAGATAGCAGGGAATGTAAACAACCAAGCCGCCTGCAACCTTGAAAAGTCTTGTTTATGGTATAGCAGAAAAATATTTTGACAATGGATGTTTTAGGATTTTAGCCAATCACCCCCAAGGGGTGGCTGGTCCTTTGTCCAATTAGACTATGAAGAAAAAGTCTATAAAAGAGTTTGTAAAATAATTAAATAAATCAATCTTGCTGCACAATTTCTGCCTGCTGGATCTTCTCTCCTCCTCCTCCCTATGGCTGTGGGACATGGTGATATACCGTAGGAACCAGGCCTGCGGTAATACTTAGGGATCAGTGTCTTCCCAGCAATTATCCACTATTTGTTACAGCGGGGATTCTGTAACACAATGCACCAAACCAGGAGTCCCGTGGAAAGGAAATATATATGGACAGATTCTTGCTAGATGTTTCAGAGATGTTTATTTGTCCAGCCGCATGGCCAGGGCTCTGCCGAGGAACTGTTACAGTCACCGGACCCCAGGGTCCTTGCCCGCGCAGGGAAACACAAACCAACCAATGGGGAACGAGGCTGAACAGGGGCTAGGGAAACCCCGTGCCTCCCCTCAGGGCCGCTCTCCCAGGGCTACATGGCAGGGGGAGGAGACCCCAACAATGGACCTGCCTACACCTCTCAGGAGTTTAAAAACTTTCGTCAGCAGTGGGGATTTCGACATGTTACAGGTATTCCTCACTCCCCAGCTGGACAAGGCATTGTTGAATGTGCCCATCAAACCCTCAAGCGAATGCTGCTACAATAATCAGGGACCACTAAACTCAACTCACCTGGCCTCAGACTCAGCAAAGCATTGTTTACCATAAACTTCTTGAATGGCACCTTTGAGGATCCAAACCCTCCCATCTATCGTCATTTCCAGAACACTGGGAGACAGAAACTTAAGGAAAATCTAGAAGTTCTGATCCGGGCCCCAGAGACTCAAAAAATCCAAGGACCATACAAACTTGTAACTTGGGGACGTGGGTATGCCAGTGTATCTACCCCTCAAGGACTGAGGTGGATCCCAGGGAAATGGGTAAAACCTTATGTCACTTCCTCAAAAGTTAAGGAGGTTAAAACTGCCTCCTGGAGGAGACGCCGTAAAAAGGATCCTGTTTTTGCACCCTCATATAAACCCCCTACTGCAGATTTAGATGTTAATATCCTAAGTTAAGCTGCACTGTTTTGCACTCACATTTTGCACTGTATTTTGTAAATCTTCGTCCTGATACCCCATACCATAGATGTCCTGACTACCCCCCTGAGTTTTGACTGGGGAACTAGTTTAAAGACATCCTAGGTACTGTCGAGTTGTAGGGACGAACGATTCCAATTGTGGTTTGCACTGTTTTGTTACTGTTCTATGCACTTTTAAGTTACTAAGAGTTACAACCCAGCTTTAAAGAAAAAAAAATAGGGAATGGTTGCTGCCTGTTCTGAGCTTCCCCTCCCCCTCCCAAAGACACTTGCTTCTGCCATGTGCTCCTGAGCTCCTTTGTTCTAAGCGCGGGCAAAACCAAATGTAACTCAAACTCCTTAGCAGTGTCTGATTGGCCGGTCACCCCGGGTCTGGCCCCAGTCCTCCCCTTTCCACTTCTCCAAATAAAAGAGACGATCGAGGGAGGTCACGCCCTCTCTTGGCTCTGCTTTCCTCCTGTGAACATCTCTTGTTGTCTGTTTCATTTGAAAGCTTCTAACTGCGGGAAATTGAGCGAGCAGAGAGCTATATTTCTCCCTCTTTGCTTCTGCTGATGGTATTTGCTTTGCAGCTGATACAGGTACCGATTTTAGAGGTACTAAAGTGCTAGATTGCCCATGCTACCTCTCTTGGCTGCTCGAAGCTTTCTAAGGCATTAAACTACTAGCCTAGCCGGTAAAAAGCTGAAAAGATACCTTCCACACCAGCTCCCTCAGTCGTTCCCAATAGGGCTTTAGTTCCAAGCCCTTCACCAGCCTTGTTGTCCTCCTTTGGACACATTCAAGTGTCTCAACGTCCTTCTTGAAGTGGACACAGTACTTGAGGGGCAGCCTCACCAGTGCCAAGCACAGGGGAAAAATTACTTCCCTGGTCCTGATGGTCACACTATTCCTGATGCAGGCCAGGATGCCATTGGCCTTCTTGGCCACCAGGACACACTGCTGGCTCATGTTCAGTCGGCTGTCCATCAGTCCCCCAGGTCCCTTTCTGCCTGGCCACTGTCCAGCCACACTGTCTCCATCCTATAACATTGCAGGGGTTTATTGTGGCCAAAATGCAGGACTCAGCACTTAGACTTGTTGAACTTCATCTTCTTGGACTCTGCCGATCCATCCAACCGTTCCAGGTCTCTTTGCAGAGCCCTCCTACCTTCCAACAGATCGACACACGCTCCCAGCTTAGTGTCATCTGCAAATTTACTAATAAAGGACTCAATACCCTCATCCATGTCATCAATAAAAATATTAAACAAAACTGGCCCCAGCACACATCCCTGAGGGACACCACTAGTGACTGGCTGCCAACTGGATGCAGCACTGTTCACCACCACTCTCTGGGCCCGGCCATCCAGCCAGGTCTTAACCCAGAAAAGAGTGCTCCTGTCCAAGCTGTGGGCTGCCAGCTTTTCCAGGAGTGTGCTGTGGGAGACAGTGTCAAAGGCCTTGCTGAAGTCCAGGTAGACAACATCCACAGCCCTTCCTGCATCCACCAGGCGGGTCACCTGGTCATAAAAGGAGATCAGGTTGGTCAGGCAGGACCTACCCCTCCTAAACCTACGGTGGCTGGGTCATATCCCTCGGCCGTCTTGTAGGTGCTGTGTGATGGCACTCAGTATAAACTGCTCCATTACCTTACCCGGTACCGAGGACAGACGGACTGGCTTATAATTTCCAGGATCCTCCTTCCTACCCTTCTTGTGAATGTGTCACATTGGCTGGCTTCCAGTCATCTGGAACCTCAGCAGTGAGCCAGGACTGTTGGTAAACTATGGAGAGCGGCTTCGCAAGCTCATCTGCCAGCTCCCTCATCACCCTGGGATGGATCCCATCTGGTCCCATAGATTTATAAACATCCAAGCAGCTCAGCAGTTCTCTGACTGCCTCCTCCTGGATAACAGGGGACCATCCTGCTCCCTAACACCATGTGCCAGCCCAGGAGGACAGTTGTCCTGAGGACAAACTGTGTTTCCGCTAAAGACTGAGGCAAAGAAGGCGTTAACCACTTCCGCCTTCTCCCTGTCTGCGATCATTAAATTCCCTCCCGCATCCAGTCGAGAACCAAGGTTGTTCTTACTCCTCCTTTTGCCATTAATATATTCGTAAAAATGTTTTTTATTATCCTTAACAAAAGTTGCCAAATTAAGTTCTAACTGAGCTTTGGCCTCTCTAATTTTTTTCTACATGCCCAAACATCCCCCTTTAATATTTTCTGAGATACTTGACCCTCCTTCCAAAGATGATACATCCTCTTTTAATTACTTATTTCCTTCAAAAGCTCCTTGCCCATCCAGGCTGGACATTTGCGTCTTTGACTCATCATTCGGCACACAGGGACAGTCTGTTCCTGTCGCCTCAAGATCTCTGTTTTGAAGCAGGCCCACCCTTCCTGGATTCCTTTGTTTTGAAAGGCTGCTTCCCAAGGAACTCTACGAATAAGTCTCCTGAATGATGCCTTTGGTTTTAACTTTCATATTTTTTAAATCCTGTACTGCCTAGTGTGTAACTCTGAAGCTTCTTGTAGCCTGTTAATTTCTGCTCTCTCATGCTAGGTGGACATAACAAAGCCTCTCCAGGCCTGCTCTCCAAGGACACTCAGACTGTCCTAGGCCAAAAATGTGTAAACCAACACACATCATGGTCATCATGGGGGGATGAGATTGGGGAACTTACATCATTAACTGAAGTTTTAATTGGAGAATTAACCCTGATATGCAAATGAACCAAACTTATAAAACTGTTGATGCCTTTTCCTGGTCTTAAAATCAAGAGTCATACATGGTTAGAAGGGGAAAAGGGATTCTATCTTGGTATTTATTTTAAGGACCCTTAGGTGAACACGTTCAGGTCAAAAGGATAATAATGTTAAATAATAAAACCTCTCGCTGTGGAGAGAAACCTAGGAAAATTTCAGAGTCCTTCTATTACTGCAACCTTCAGCCGTAGGGAAGAGGAGAGAAGATCCAGCAGGCAGGAATTGTGCAGCAAGATTGATTTATTTAATTATTTTACAAACTCTCTTATAGACTTTTTTCTTCATAGTCTAATTGGACAAAGGATAAGCCACCCGTTGGGGGTGATTGGCTAAAATACTAAAACATCCATTGTCAAAATATTTTCCTACTGTACTATAAACAAAATTCTACAAGTTCGCAGGTGTTCATGGTTTACAGAACTTCTGCTAATCTCTTCATGTGAAAGAAAAGTATCCCATGGTTTAGAAGAAGCCAGGAAATTCCTTGCTAGCAGCATTTTTGTATCCACAATTCCCCCTTTTTGTTTTATAAGATAACAACTCTACTATTAATCTTAAATAGAAATTTACATCAGTTATTTATTCTAAATATGACCTTAAGGCTTTACTATCTGACTCCATAACAAGAAATTTAAAGTTCAGTCTCTGATTGTGGAAGGACCATCCGCCTGATGGTTGCCATCCTGGTCATCATCAGAAGAGTCATTAGGCTGATGATCTCCATTCTGGTTGCCATTTGGATGGTTGGTGTTCTGGTCATCATTTGGATGTTGCCTGTTCTGCCTCTGGTGCCGTAGGTCAGGGCGAGCACATTTTGCAAGTAGCCACCGTACCCCAGTATCTGTGGAAACACAAGCATACCCATGACCCCAAACGATAAGCTCATGAGGGCCTTCCCACTGGTTAGTGAGTAAATTCTGCACCCAGACTCTTGCCCAGGGCAGTTGTGTCTCGCCTGAAGACTGCAATGAGAGAAAATGATTCAGAATACGAGGATTATTGGAATTTTGTGGTACTGTAAGGTGATTAATTGTATACAAAGCTTTTGCTAGCTGGCTCTGTGGGGTTTCTCCATGCATTCCCCCTTTTTGATTTTCCAAAACACACTTCAAAGTACCATGAACACATTCGACAATGGCTTGGCCAGTAGGAGAATGTGGGATACCAAAGGTGTGGTCTACACCCCATAGGTGCAAGAACTGCCGCGCCTTCTCTGAGGCGTAGGCAGGACCATTATCGGTTTTCACAGAAGCTGGCATGCCCAGGACTGAGAAAGCCAATTTCCAATGGGCAATGACATCACGGCCCTTCTCTCCAGTGTGAGCAGAAGCCCACATAGCCGAGGAGAAAGTGTCAATAGACACGTGCACATATTTAAGCCGACCAAATTCTGGGATGTGTGTTACATCCATTTGCCAAATCTGCAAGGCTTTTAGCCCTCTGGGGTTTACCCCCGCTGGCAAAGGCGCAGCGAGTCCGTGACAGTCAGTAGAAGCGCTGACAATGTTGCACGCTTCAGTTGGCATTAAATGAAACTGCTTCTGCAGGGTATGTGCACTTTGATGGAAGAAACCGTGCTGTCATAGGTTAGCAAGGATAGTCCCGGAAGGGATGTCCTTGCTAAGGGATGCTTACAGCTTCCTCTGGGACCTGATAGAACCTATCAGCTGGCCAGTTTGAATATGGACAATTCTTTAAGCCACTTAAAGTTGTGACCGCCTCTGTGATACACACTTAAGAATAGACAAACTCCCCCCCAAGCTCTCTCTTGTTTCCGGCGCTGGGACAGGTGGCTGCAGGCCCCGTGCGGGGGCCAGCAGGCCCAGCCAGGCCCTGCTTGGGCCAGGCCGGGCCGGGCCATGGCCAGCCTGGAGCCATGGGCTTGTTCCAGCCGTGGAACCCTCCCCATTGCCTTGCCGTGGGCAGCCGGAGAAGCTTGGCTCTCCCCCCTCTCCACTGCAGCCAAGATTTCAGCAAAGCGGCACCTCTGTCCGGCAGAGGTCAGGTGACCAACAGCGATAAGCCACACAGCTGCAAGGCCGAGGTGAGATTAACCCTTTATTGCTGTGAAGAGCTGAAAACCTGAGGGAAGAGAGAGAGGAGATGCTTAAAGCTGAAAGTCTGTTGTGAAGCTATGATATATCAGAGTATCCCGTTGTAATTTCATGAAGATCTGGGGGGTGGAGTGTTCAACTCATAAGCAGAAGCACCTGCGCTGAGATAGGCAGATGCTGACGCAGCGGTAATTTTATGAGAAGCTTGGACAGGGAGAGATGAACCAAATGAGGACTGTTGCTCCAAATGGGAAAGGAGAAAAACCACAATTCCTAGAGATGATCCCAGAGATAGTCCTAACGATGAAGATGAGGAAGACCCTTTGCTCCCAGGGAAGGAGAAGGGCCTCTGTTCTAGTTTCTGAATGGCTCAACCTTAAAATTGTACCCCAAAAAACTTCAAGAGTGGACCCTCGAAAGCAGTTGCGGGAAAAGCTGCAAGTCAGGGGAAGGGACTCACATCGCGAGCAGAGAGACTCCTCTTCCTAAATGGACTGAACAATATTTGGAAGTGGGCGGCTGTCTCGTTGTGATAATGTTTTCATAGCACGAGCAAGAAGAGACTTCTCTTTCTAAATGGACTGAACAAGGTTATTATGGAAGTGGTAAAGAGACTGAACATCTTAAGGGTTGTCTTTTTACATTGTTAGTGGGAGAAGGGAGGAAGGTGGGGGGAGGAGGAGAGTTCTGAAGGTGGTATAATTTTTTCTTTTCCTTTTCTTCTTTTAGGTCTGTTAATAAACTTATTTATATTCTTTCAAGTTTGGTGCCTGCTTTGGGTTTCTCCTAATTCTTATCTCACAGAAGATAAACAGTAATGAGTATTTTAGACCAAACCACTACACGTGCGATGCCTTGGCTTGTGCAATTTTGTCAGGCTGAGGCCCTACCCATGCAGGGTTTGCCAGCATGTCAGCCCTGGCATTGCCTTCCGTTAGAAAACCTGGTAAATTGGTGTGGGTTCAAATGTGCAGAATGTAATACGGATGCACTCGAGCCTGAATTGCAGACCACAAGGTTTGCAACAGCGAAAACAGAGCCACATTGTTCACCTCCTTCAGAAGGGAACAATCTAAGCGTTGGGTGATATCTGCTACATAAGCAGAGTCAGTAACCAAATTCAAAGGTTCCTGTGAGAATCGCTGAAAAGCCATGGTAACAGCCCTTAATTCAACTAACTGAGCAGAGTCTGACTGGGATTGGTGTGTTAATGAACCACCTCAAAGGCAGTGTAGAATACTGTGCGCCCTTACACACAGTGACCCCTGCTAAAAATTTTCCCAATCCGTACGCCCCAAGCTGCCAACACATCCCGTCCCCAGAGGTTAAGGGAAGTGGTAGCAACATAAGGCCTGGTGGCCTGGGATCCCGGGGAGGGATGGAACAAAAGCTTCACAAATCCCTGGGCAACTGATCCTGGTTTCTGGCCAGACTCTCAGGAACAGCAGGCTGGAACAGCAGGGACGAGCACAAATCCCAGGTGGCAGACAAGATGTATCCAAACTCAGGAGCTGTGGTGGGAACCCTTCAGAGGTCTCGGCAGGCAGGGCGCGGCAGGGCTGCAGAGTAGCAAAGGCTCGAAGCAACAGCGGGGGCAGGGTGGCCACAGCCCAGCTCCCAGCGGGGCAGGGAAAGGCGGGCTTGGGATCCCAGGGTTTCTCTGGTAGGACGAAAGCAGCTCAAGAAGCAGTCTCTCTCTCCATCCAAACACTGGGAACTGACTGCCCACATACCTAGGTGAAAGAGATGCACCCCTCCCTCTATGGCCAAGTCCTTTGTTTTTCTTAAGCACCCAGCAACTATTCCCCCTGGCAACATGTATGGGGAAAATTCCTTTTAGAGAAAAAGAAAAAAAAACAGGAGGAGAACTAAAACCCCAACAACCTGCCATTCCGATCCCTCCTTCCAGGTAACAATGGCTTTCCCAGTTTTCCCTGAACCATCCGTAATGACGGTGGGTCCTTGCACCGGCACTCAGCTATTTCTCGGCCGCAAGGAAAGTATGGTCGATTTTGCCAACTGCAGTAATTTATGGCTGGGCAGATGGTAAGTGATCTGCCCTGAGAAGTTTTGCAGCGCGCTTTGCAAAGGAGCACTATGGATGAGGCTCCACTCAAAGTATTCCTTTGAGATCGGAATGACAATTACTGCAGGATCTGCAGCCATCAGTTACAAACACCATTGACGGCATTTGATTATCAGAGAAGCGACCAATTCAAACACCGTGGTTGCGGTTCTTTTCGGCTGATGAGGCAAAAAGACCCATTCTAGGATATGCAAAGGATCAGGCCATTGTGCATTCCACTGGCCAATGATACCTGTAGGATGGAGGTCTGGAATAGCAATGAAAACAGTGATAGCAATGGAGGGATCCACTCGATAAACCTGACGAGCGGAAACAGCCCGTTGGACCTCCTTCAGCCCTCGTTGCACTTCTGGAGTCAACTCCCGAGGTGCATTCAGATTGGGGTCCCCTTTTAATGTATTAAAAAGCGGGGAAAGTTGCTTTGGGGTTAGACCTAGATAAGGTCGTCACCAATTGACGACACCCAGCAGTTTCTGAGCATCATTCAAGGTTTTCATGGAATCCAGGAATTGCAGCTTTTGGCGCTGGATAGTTTGGTCCAAAATTTTTACTCCTAAATATTTCCAAGGAGGAAGCTGTTGAACTTTCTCCAGAGCTACCTCTAATCCATAGGCATGCAGAGCAGCAAGCAGCGGAGGCTGTATTCTCAGCAGCTGATCCTGGGTGGATGCTGCCACCAGGATATCATCCATGTAATGGTAGCAGCGTGCATCAGGAAACTGCTTGCGAACTCCGGCTAAAGCTTGGGCAACATACACTGACAGATAATTGGGCTGTTCCTCATCCCTTGAGGGAGGACCTTCCATTGGTATCTCTTAGCAGGTTCAGCATTGTTAATGGCAGGCACAGTAAAGGCAAATTTCGGTTTGTCATCAGGATGCAAAGGAATTGTGAAAAAACAATCCTTCAAATCAATGATCAAGATGTCCCACCCCGTAGGAATCATGGTGGGAGAGGGCATGCCAGGCTGCAATGCCCCCATACCTTCCATTACTGCATTAACTTTCCGGAGGTCCTGCAATAATCTCCATTTCCCTGATTTCTTCTTAATTACGAAAACAGGAGTGTTCCAGGGGCTAGTAGAAGGTTCAAGGTGCCCCTGTTGTAACTGTTCCTGAACCAGCTGATGGAGGGCGTCTAACTTCTCTTTTGGTAGGGGCCACTGCGGCTCAAAGATTGGTGTGTTAGTCAGCCACCGCAAAGGCAGTGTAGGATGCTGTGTGCCCTTACGCACAGTGACCCCTGCTAAAAATTTGTCCCAATCCGTACCCCCCAAGCTGCCAACACATCCCGTCCCCAAAGGTTAAGGGAAGTGGTAGTAACATAAGGCCTAATTGTAGCTGTGCATCCCTCTGGGTCCCTCACCATCACAGGCCATTAGCTTAAATAGCTCTGTGTGGTTCCTCCTACTCCTACGATGGCCGATCCCACAGGGGCTAGACGCCATGAGGGAGGCTATGCAGAGAAGGAGATGACAGTTACATCAGCACCCGTATCAATCAAACCTCAAAGCTGAATCCGGGGTGGACGGGCGTTCGGCAGGATCAGGGTACATGTCATCTGTGGCCTTTGGTCAGAGATGTCTGCAGCCCAGAAGGCCTGCGGAAGTCCTGTAGATCCACTGCCGTTATCTTCGTGAGTTGTTCCATCCTGGGGACACAAGACTTAAAAGGCACTAATTTAGCAAGGCAGGTCTTTTCAGGAATAGTTACAGAGGGTTTTTGCGTGGAGACCATAGCGCAAATCTGACCTTTAAAGTCAGCATCAATAACTCCTGAGTGCGCTAAGATTCCTTGATGGGCAACATCAGGTCTTCCCACCAGCATCGCACTGGATCCCTGGGCTAAGGGTCCATATGCATCCAAGGGAACCTTATAAATACCGCTAGAGTCTAAGACGACTGCGGCTGCGGTGTTGTACTAGTTTGAAAACAAACCAGTGAGAGGCACCAAGTCAGAATAACAATTTAATGGAAATTAAAGAAAAGGAAAAGAAAGTAAAAGAAAACACTGACAGAGTCAAGATACAACCTGAGTCCCTATTAGGCAGGGTAGTGGTAGCAGTCTGGTGGAATGGTGGCTGCAATCCTCTGAAGTGGTGATCCTGTAGTAGAAGGGGTCTGCTCTTCCTCAGAAAATCCAGCGGTGGCTGTGTAGCTCCTGTCCTCTGGAAATCCAGTGGAACCCCAGTCCCTTTGGTGCTCAGAGTCCCAGTTATATCCACGATGGGATGCTTGGTTCCTCCCTCTGGTTGGAGCATCTCACAATGGGGTAATGAGTCATGAGGCCAAGTGTTGATTAGGCTCGTTAACAGAAGATAGTCTGGAGGGAGTTATCTCTGAGTCATGCAGCAGGACAATGATGGGCCATTAACAGGAAGATAGTCTGGGGGGAAGGAGGCAAGGAGACACTGCCCCACCTGATTTCAACAGCTCATGAGGATGGTAATAGAATACACCTCAACCCAGGACATTATCCACCCCTTATTCTATTACCATCTACATCATCCCAAATCAATACCTTCTTAAACTCTAAACACACATACATATATATATATATATATATATACAATGAAACCCTACACACCGTTCTCACCTAAGATTAGGTCTCCCTGTGGTACACAACGGGTTTCCCCATCTTTTTGCATTACCCACCAAGTGCAACCAGGTCCTTGAGCAAAGACAATCCCACGGATGGGTTTGCCTTTGCCTGAGGTAGGATTAATCCAAACAGTCTTTCCTAAAATACCTCTCAGGTGTACCACAGGGACTCCATCTCCATCCACTGTGTGCAAGGGTTCAGACTCAGCAGGACCAGCTCGATTGATGGACCCTTGGGTATTGACCATCCAGGTAGCCTTCGCTAAGTTCACTTCCCAATTTTTGAAGGTCCCCCCACCAAGTGCCTTTAGGGTGGTTTTAAGTAGTCCATTGCAGCGTTCAACTTTTCCGGCAGCTGGTGCATGATAAGGAATGTGATATATCCATTCGATACCGTGTTCTCTGGCCAAGGTGTTGATGAGGCTGTTCTTAAAATGAGTCCCGTTGTCTGACTCGATCCTGTCTGGGGTGCCATGTCTCCACAGGACTTGCTTTTCCAGGCCCAAGATGGTGTTCCGGGCTGTAGCATGAGGCACAGGGTAGGTCTCCAGCCATCCAGTGGTTGCTTCAACCATGGTCAACACGTAGCGCTTGCCTTGGCGGGTTTGGGGAAGGGTGATGTAATCAACTTGCCAGGCTTCCCCATACCTGTACTTTGACCATCGTCCACCGTACCACAGAGGCTTCACCCGCTTGGCCTGTTTGATTGCAGCACAGGTCTCACAGCTGTGGATGACCTGTGAAATGCTGTCCATGGTAAGGTCCACCCCTCGGTCACAGGCCCATCAGTATGTTGCATCTCTCCCCTGATGACCAGAGGCATCATGGGCCCAACGAGCTAGGAATAATTCTCCCTTGTGCTGCCAGTCCAGATCCACCTGTGATACTTTCACCTTGGCAGCTCGGTCCACCTGCTCGTTGTTGCGATGTTCTTCATTAGCCCGACTCTTGGGTACGTGCGCATCCACGTGTCGAACCTTCACGGTCAGCTTCTCTACTCGGGCGGCAATGTCCTGCCAAATCTCAGCGGCCCAGATGGGTTTCCCTCTGCGCTGCCAGTTGGCTTTTCTCCAGCGAACCAGCCATCCCCACAGAGCATTAGCTACCATCCACGAGTCGGTGTAGAGATAGAGCCTCGGCCACTTCGCTCGTTCAGCAATATCCAAAGCCAGCTGGACGGCTTTAAGCTCTGCAACCTGACTCGATCCACCTTGTCCCTCGGTAGCTTGTGCAACTTGCCGTGTGGGGCTCCATACTGCAGCTTTCCACTTCCTGTTAGTGCCTACAATTCGGCAGGAACCATCAGTGAAGAGGGCATAACGTCTTTCAGTCTCCGGTAGCTCATTATATGGTGGGGCTTCCTCAGCACGAGTCACTTGCTTTTCCTCTTCTTCAGAAGATAATCCAAAAGTCTCACCTTCAGGCCAGTTTGTTATAATTTCCAGAATCCCAGGGCGATTCGGGTTTCCAATACGGGCACGCTGTGTGATGAGAGCAATCCATTTGCTCCATGTGGTGTCAGTGGCGTGATGCGTGGAAGGAACCTTTCCCTTGAACATCCACCCCAGCACTGGTAGTCGGGGTGCCAGGAGGAGTTGTGCCTCTGTGCCGATTACCTCTGAGGCAGCTTGGACTCCTTCATAGGCGGCCAAGATTTCCTTCTCTGTGGGAGTGTAGTTGGCTTCAGATCCTCTGTAGCTTCGGCTCCAGAATCCCAGTGGTCGGCCACAAATCTCACCAGGCACCTTCTGCCAGAGGCTCCAGGACAGACCATGGCTCCCGGCTGCAGAGTAGAGCACGTTCTTCACCTCTGGTCCTGTCCTGACTGGGCCAAGGGCTACCGCATGAGCAATTTCCTGTTTGATCTGGGCGAAGGCTTGCTGCTGTTCAGGGCCCCAGTGGAAATCGTTCTTCTTGCGGGTAACCAGGTAGAGAGGGCTCACAATCTGGCTGTACTCAGGAATGTGCATTCTCCAAAAACCTATGGCGCCTAGGAAAGCTTGTGTTTCCTTCTTGCTGGTCGGTGGAGACATCGCAGTGATCTTGTTGATGACCTCGGTGGGAATCTGACGTCGTCCATCTTGCCACTTTACTCCCAGGAACTGGATCTCTTGGGCAGGTCCCTTGACTTTGCTCCTTTTGATGGCAAAGCCAGCTTCCAGGAGAATCTGGATGATTTTCTCTCCTTTCTCAAATACTTCCTTTGCTGTGTTTCCCCACACGATGATGTCGTCGATGTATTGCAGATGTTCTGGGGCCTCACCCTTTTCCAGTGCAGTCTGGATCAGTCCATGGCAAATGGTGGGACTGTGCTTCCACCCCTGGGGCAGTCGGTTCCAGGTGTATTGCACACCCCTCCAAGTGAAAGCAAACTGGGGCCTGCATTCTGCTGCCAAAGGAATGGAGAAGAAGGCATTGGCAATGTCAATAGTGGAGTACCACTTCGCTGCTTTGGACTCCAGCTCGTACTGAAGTTCCAACATGTCCGGCACAGCAGCACTCAATGATGGTGTGACTTCATTCAGGCCACGGTAATCCACCGTCAGTCTCCATTCTCCGTTGGACTTACGCACTGGCCATATAGGGCTGTTGAAAGGTGAATGGGCCTTGCTGACCACCCCTTGGCTCTCCAGTTTACGAATCATCTCATGGACAGGAACCACAGAGTCTCTGTCTGTGCGGTATTGCCGACGGTGTACTGTTGCTGTGGCGATTGGTACCTGTTGTTCTTCAACTCTTAGCAGTCCCACGGCAGATGGGTCATCTGAGAGGCCAGGCAATGTACTCAGTTGTCTGATATCTTCTGTCTCCACAGCAGCTATCCCAAAAGCCCAACAATGTCCTTTTGGGTCCTTGAAATATCCATTTCTGAGATAGTCTGTGCCGAGAATGCACGGGGCCTCCGGGCCAGTCACAATGGGGTGTTTCTGCCACTCGTTCCCAGTTAAACTCACTTCAGCTTCCAGTACAGTCAGCTGCTGGGATCCTCCTGTCACCCCACAAATGGAAATGGGTTCTGCTCCCACATACCTTGATGGCATCAGAGTACATTGAGCGCCTGTGTCAACCAAAGCCGTGTATTTTTGTGGGTCAGCTGTGCCAGGCCATCGGACCCACACAGTCCAAAAGACCCGATTATCCCTTTCCTCTACCTGGCTAGAGGCAGGGCCCCTCTATTCCTGGTTCTGGTGCATGTTGCTCCCTTCCGGTGAATACGTTCCTGAGGTCCCTTCAAGAGGATCAGTCATACTATCATTCTGGTATCGTCTGGAGTTCTGTGTGTGAGAGACCGGAGCAATGTTGACTCTAGATGCGCTTCTTGTGGTATTTGTCCCTCTTTTTAGTTCACGTACCCTGGCTGCTAAGGAGGAGGTGGGTTTTCCATGCCACTTACTCATGTCTTCTCCATGTTCCTGAAGGAAAAACCAGAGATTACCTCGTGGGGTGTATCCTCTCTCCCTGGTTGGGGGACGCCGGCTCCTAATGGCAGAGACTCTTGTTGGTTCTGGCGAGATCTGGTAAATCTCTTCCTTAAGTTCCTTTTTCAATTTCTGATGGCCTTCTTCAATCAAACTCCGGACTTGCTCAGCTGAAAGACTTGTTTCCACGGATGAGACATGGGTGCGAAATGGGGCTGTGACAGTGTCCTCGTAAATCCTCAGTTTGTTCACCAAGACGCCCACCCTGTCCTCGCCTTCCCTCCATTGCAGCGTTGCCAGGTAACGGGAGTATATCTCTGGTCCAAGGCATGCGAACCTCAACCACATCTGTGACGTGCACTGGACACCATCTGGGCTCTTAGGAAATCTCTCGTCTTCTGAGAAAATGATCTCCAGCACAGCCAATTCCCTCAGGCACCGGATACCTTGTTCCATTGTGCTCCATTTCCCTTGGTGCACCTGGAGGTCTTCTTTACAAAGGTACCTGTCCCTTACACTTGTAAGCAGTCGCCGCCAGAGGCTGAGAGTTTCTTGGGTTCTCCCGATCCCCTGGTCAATGACCACATCCCGGGACAGAGATCCCAGCTGCCTGGCCTCACTTCCGTCCAGAATGGTGTCATTGGCTGCAGCGTCCCAAATGCGGAGCAGACAGGTCAGGATGGACTCGTTTGTCTGGCGTGTGAATTCCCTCCGCAGGTCACACAGCTCACCCAGGGATAGTGACCGAGTGATGATCTCCGGCTCTGCCTCTTCTGCTGGGTGCGAAGGTCCTGCTGCATCCTTGTCAGTCACTATGCGGACTGACTTGCTTTTTGATTTCTTCTTCTGCACGGGGGCAACTGCAATCAGTTTGGGCTGTTCTGGTTCAATGACAGTTTGTGTGGAGATGCTTACAGCTCCTTTGGTTTTTTCCTTCTCTGTGTCAGTCTGCGTGGACATGGACGCTGTGGTCTTGGGTCTGGGTTCTTTCTCCTCTGTGACAGTCTGTGTGGACATGGACGCTGTAGTCTTGGGTCTGGGTTCTTTCTCCTCTGTGACAGTCTGTGTGGACATGGACGCTGTGGTCTTGGGTCTGGGTTCTTTCTCCTCTGTGACAGTCTGTGTGGACATGGACGCTGTGGTCTTGGGTCTGGGTTCTTTCTCCTCTGTGACAGTCTGAGTAGAGATGGATGCTGTCACTTTGCTTTTGGTTCCTTTCTTCTTTGCGACAATCGGTGTGGACATTGTGCTTGTTGCTTGGCTCCTTTTTTTCCTCTCATCCTGAGGATGCTGTGCCATAGCTCTGATCCTAAGCATGGTGTACACAGTGCAGGTCATGGAGAAAAAAGAGAAAAGAACTGCCAAAAAGATTATTCCATCCTTAACATCCACAGGGAACTCAATATTTTCAAAAACTGCTGTGTCCGGTCTGAAAGGCTGGAAAAAAAACATTTTTTAATCCTCCCCCCAGGGGCTGGGTATGATTGTTGAGGCCCCAGATGTAGCAGCCTAAAGTAGGACAGGCAGACAAAGTTGAGTATATATTCCGAATTATGTTCATTGTCTCGGAGGTTATCATGCAGTAGGCATAATACACTAATAAAGCAAATTTTATACCATACCCTGGTCTACACAGGAGCATTACAATCGGCAGATAGGTCCCCATGTGCGGAAAGATATAGAGAGCTAGGTACAAGACCCATGTAAGCATGTTGAGCACCATAGTGAGTAGGTGGCTTCTACAATACAAAACTGTAATTCTGACTTTTCTCAGCAGCCTAGCCCAACATTGGGCGCCAAATTATGTACTAGTTTGAAAACAAACCAGTGAGAGGCACCAAGTCAGAATAACAATTTAATGGAAATTAAAGAAAAGGAAAAGAAAGTAAAAGAAAACACTGACAGAGTCAAGATACAACCTGAGTCCCTATTAGGCAGGGTAGTGGTAGCAGTCTGGTGGAATGGTGGCTGCAATCCTCTGAAGTGGTGATCCTGTAGTAGAAGGGGTCTGCTCTTCCTCAGAAAATCCAGCGGTGGCTGTGTAGCTCCTGTCCTCTGGAAATCCAGTGGAACCCCAGTCCCTTTGGTGCTCAGAGTCCCAGTTATATCCACGATGGGATGCTTGGTTCCTCCCTCTGGTTGGAGCATCTCACAATGGGGTAATGAGTCATGAGGCCAAGTGTTGATTAGGCTCGTTAACAGAAGATAGTCTGGAGGGAGTTATCTCTGAGTCATGCAGCAGGACAATGATGGGCCATTAACAGAAAGATAGTCTGGGGGGAGGAGGCAAGGAAACACTGCCCCATCTGATTTCAACAGCTCATGAGGATGGTAATAGAATACACCTCAAACCAGGACAGGTGTGGACGTCAAAACCATCTGATCCCTGGGTGCTGTCTCTAGGGCGGCTGGGTAGGCCTGTGCCTGTACCTGTGCCACCCTCTGGGGAAGCGACTGCATTGGAGAGCAATTCCCCCTCCTTGCACCCTGACAGAAGTTTCCCGACACTGGCCGACCATCGGCATGAGTCAGAGATCTACAATAGTCCAGGCAATGCCCTGGTCTGCCACACCTCTTGCACTGGGGGATCAGTGCGTTCCCTTTTTGGCTCAGCTTAGGCCGTTTATGTTTTCTCGCACGTTTGGGTTTCTTTGGTTCACAAACCGAAGATGGGTGAACAGGCTGCAGGAACGCAGCCAAAGCAGACCTTTTCTGGTTCCCAGATCCCACCTTAGCACAGGCCTCGACCATGTCTGTTACCTCAGGTTCTCCTGGTAAGGCATCTATGATTTTTCTGCACTCCTCGTTTGCGTTATCTCTCACTAACTGCCTTAACAACAACTGTCTTAACCCGTCATCCTCAACCTGCTTCTCGAGAGAAGCAGTGACTTTCTCTACAAAAGAGAGGAATGACTCTGATTTCCCTTGAACTATTTCAGTATATCGCTTTCTAGGAGCAGACAACTCTATGGTTTTCAACAGGGCAGCCATGCCGACCTGTTGAGCTTGCTGCAGGATTCTAGAGGAAAAAGTACCCCGTAGGCTGGGATCAGAGAAGGGACCAGTCCCCATCAAAGCATCCATTCCCGCTGTCCCTCTAGGATTGGTAGCAGGGAGCTGTATATTCCCTAATGCAGTCCTGTTGGCCGGCTTTCTCCAGGTTTTCTCAAAAACTCCAAATTTTACAGGTTGAAATAGGATTTGACCCATGTGTCTGATATCAAATGGAGAAAGCAAATCTGTATTTATCACCCTTATTATTTGCATAACCTCAGCAGAACTGAGCCCATGTTGTGCCACCTTGGATTGCAGATCCTGGGCAACCTTCCAAGCAATTACTTCATGCTTATCATGCTCGCCTGAATTTGGGAGAGCCTTATACACTGGGAAAGCTTGGATCTCCCCTTTTGGAGAGTCACTACCATCCTGAACTACTGGCACAGCCTCAGGATGCAGTGTAACAGCTTCCCGATTACCCCCAGAATCCTCAAATATTTTTGGCATTCCAAGTGTTTCCAATAATTTTCAATCTCCCTTCTCTAAAGCCCACATCTTAACTGCCTCCAAGAAATTATTGTAGTGGGTTGGACGCACTGTCACCGTGCAGTCTGGAAAGGTCCAAGGGTGAGACCGGAGCAGCCTTTTCTTTTGCCGCCCAGCTATGGCAGCTTTACGCCCTGTAGCCAAAGCCTCTTCTGCCTCACTGCCCGACAATGAGTCATCGAGTAAAGGCAACTCTGAGGTGCCATGAACGAACAGAGGTGGGTGGGGAGGAATGAGCTGACCAGAAGAGAAACTGACAGCAGAGGTTGCAGTCAGCTGTGCTGTGGTTTGAACTGCAGCCTCTTTTTGAGATGCAGTCTCGGCCAGTTTCGACCGATCTGGTACTGGAGCTGCTGCTGCCGTCTCCAGGGCTGCAGCCGCATGCAGAGTCGCTGCCGTCTCTTGTTCCACGGCAGCGTTCGGTGCCACCGCTGGCCCCTGCGCTGCGGTCGCTTCCAGAACTGCGTCTGTCTCCTGCGCCATGGCTGCGCTCTGCGCCGCTGCCGGCCAGGGCATGGTCGCCGCGTCCGCTGCTTCTGTCGCTGGTCTCGGTTCTGCTGATGGCTGGAGCGCCGGCGCTGTGCCGGTCGCTGACACAGTGGCCGTGGCGGCCGTCGCAGGTTCCACGTTTGGAGCTGTTCGCTGCGACACTTCCGGGTTAGGCGCCGTATCTCTCGCTGGTGGCGTGGGCAGCACGGGCCCGGCACACCCTGCGTGGCGGGGTGCCTCTGGCATCTGCAGCAGCTGCTACGGCAGCTTTACGCCCTGGGGCCAAAACCTCATCTGCCTCACTTCCCGACAAGGAATCATCAGGCAAAGGCAACTCTGAGGCGCTGGGAGCGAACAGGGGTGGAGGGAGAGGGGCAGATTGACCAGAGGCAGAACAGACAGCACAGACTACAGTTGGCTGCGTTGCAGTTTGAACAGCAGCCTCTTTACGGGATGCCATCTCGGCCGGTTCCGACCGAACTGGTGCTGGGGCTGCTGCGGCCATCTCCGGGGCTGCTGCCACGCCCAGCGCTGCGCTCGTCTCTTGCACCGCGCCAGCGCCTAGCGCCGTCACTGGTCCCTGCTCTGCGGCCGCGCCCAACGCTGTACTTGTCTCTTGCACTGCGCCAGCGCCGGGCACCGCTGCTGGTCCCTGTGCTGCGGCTGCGCCTGGCGCCGCCGGCCAGGGCACGGCCGCCGCGTTCGCCGCTTCTGTCACTGGTCCAAGTTCTGCAGGCAGCTGGAGCGCCGGCGCTGCCCCGGTCTCTGACACCGCGGCCACCGCCGCCACTTCCGGGTTTTCCCGTGGCAGCGCTACTTCTGGATTCAGCACCAGCCGTGCCACTTCCTGGTTCGGAGCCACGTCTCCCGAGAGCGGTGCAGGTGGCGCAGGCCTGGCACACCCTGCACGGTGGGGTGCCTCTGGCATTTGCAGTAGCTGCTTTTGCAAGCTGAGCAGTTCCGACAACTGCCGTGATATATTCAGCGGTTCCAATAGCTGCTGTGATATGTGTGGCAGTACCGATAACTGCCGTGAGACATTCAGCAGTTCCGTCAACAAAGGCAAATGACGTATTAATAGGTCGACTGATCGGTTCTGTGACTGCGCAGAACAGTCCAGCGCCATGGAGGGCAATGGACCACAGCCAGGCAGTCTCGGTGCAGTCACGCCTAGGGCTACGCCGGCCAAGAAGGTAGATCCGGGCATTCCTGGCGCAGCTGACGCATGCGCAGAGGGGCTAGGAGCTGCCATGGGGGATCCAACGGGCTAAACCGCTAATTCACGGCCCTGGATAAGCTGTGGCTGCCGCCGAGCCGAGCGGCAAGGCAGGCTGTGCGTCCTCCTGCTGCCCCGACACCCCCGCCTCTACCGGCGCGGGGTCCCTGGGGGCCGCGGAGTCCTGTGACTGTGCAGGGTGAGCCGGTGCAGGCTCTGCCTGTGAAGCCGGGGGGGGGTTTTCGGATCCAGCACCACAAGCCCCTGAAGCCCAATCAGCAGGATCCCCTTTGGACATTCCTCCGTCACTCATCACCAAAATAGGCGAGCCAGCTCTGCTGCCACAGTCAAGGTCTGTCAGCAGAATAAATAACGAACGCCAAGTTCGGAATAATTCTAATGCTGCTGGGTCCCCATATGGGAGCTTGTGCCGTACGGCACAGCTGAACTCCTGCCATAGCCTAAAGTCCAGGGCAGTGTCTCTGTCCATGGGAATTCCTTGCAAAGCAGCCCAATCTAATAATTCCCGAAGTGAGTTCTCAGGAATGGAGGTGTGCATTATACTGAAGACACCTTTCCAGACCATCACCACAGCGTTTGTTTGTGAGCTGCTGTTCGCCATTTTCTCAGTCCCGTCGGACTTCCCGGTCCCGGGGGGGAAGGGGAACAGCGTACCTCTAGAGAAATTCGGCTTGGCTTGCAGCAGCAGGACACGTCACAGCGTGCAGATCACGTTGGTGGCACCAAATATTAATGCCGTAAAATATTACCGTGTCCCGCAGCTGTAAGGACGAGGAGAGAAGATCCAGCAGGCAGGAATTGTGCAGCAAGATTGATTTATTTAATTATTTTACAAACTCTCTTATAGACTTTTTTCTTCATAGTCTAATTGGACAAAGGATCAGCCACTCCTTGGGGGTGATTGGCTAAAATCCTAAAACATCCATTATCAAAATATTTTTCTACTGTACTATAAACAAAACTTTTACAAGGTCGCAGGTGTTCACGGTCCATAAACTCTGCGAATATCTTCTATGAGAGAGAAAAGTATCCCATGCTTTAGAAGAAGCAGGAAAATTCCTTGCTAACAGCATTTTTGTATCCACAGGGGAGAAGGGTTGTTGGGGTCTCCCTCCCTGCCATGTGGCCCTGGGAGAGGGGCCCTAGGGGGGAGACACGGGGTTTCCCTAGCCCCTGATCAGCCTCGTTCCCCATTGGTTGTTTTGTGTTCCCCTGCGTGGGCAAGGACCCTCGGGTCCCGTGATTGGAGCAGTTCCTGGGCAGATCCTCAGCCATGCGGCTGGGAAAATAAAGATCTCTCTGAAACATCTATCAAGAATCGGTCTATATATATTTCTTTTCCACGGGCCTTGTTGATTGATACACGTGTTTCAGTATCCCCCCTGTAACAAAGGTTGTCGCTGTTATCCCCAGAGAGATGGCAAAAATCATGACATAAGTCCAGGTCAGACGCGTATGGCCAAAGCAGCCTCGTTTAATCACCCATACCTTTTATAGCATGGTTCGCAAAAGAGAAATTACATGATTGACCTATTGACCCATCACCTCTCAAGGTGATAGGTTGAGCAGTAAGACACCCATTTCCAAATATTATTTGTAAAGAAGGAAAATAATTTTCACAGTTCTCATAAAAACCTGCAGGTGTAAAAATGGTTTACATTCTCTCAAACTGTTGTCCATCCAGTTTGCATGAGAACGAAAGCTTTCACAGAGAAGCTGTGAGAAGCTGGATTTCTCTAACTGCCCTCTCATGAGAAAGAAAAGTTTCACAGGAAAATTCCTCTGCCAGCCCTTCCTAGCATCCAGAGAAGTATAGATCTTATAGGGATACAAGGGTGGGTGTGAGAGGGTAGAAGCCAATGCGTTACAAGGAATCTACATAGGGTCTCCCAGAGGATCATGGTTCTTGTTTTCTCTCACCCCAACCGAAAAGTGCTGCCTTTTCCAAGGGGATTCTGCTGGGAGGTTATGCAATCTCCTTATCAGCAGGCCTCCGTCCAGGGCAGGGGCTGGGCATACCCCACATCTGTAGGCTCACAATATGTGGTTACTGGCTTTACCCACATGTGATGAACCCAGGGTTTGATTTCCTCTACCTTGAACGTGGTGTAAGTTACCAGGAGGACATGGAATGGTCCTTTCCACTTTTCCTTCAATGGTTCAGAGTTGAAGTTGTGATGGGTTGACCTTGGCTGGACACCAGGTGCTCACCAAGCCACTCTACCACTCCCCAGATGGATAGGGGAGAGAAAATAAGATGGAAAACAACTTGAGATAAGGCAGTTTACTAAAGGAAAAGCAAAAGTTTGTGCATGCATAAGCAAAGAGAAAAACAATTTTATTCTCTACCTCCCATCAGTGAGTGATGTTCAGACACTTCCCAGGAAGCAGGGCTTCAGCACGCAGAGTGGTTGCTCTGTGTCTTGGGGTGACTTTATGATGTGTATCCCCTATCACCGCTCTATGCCCAGACATGGTTCCTGCGCCTTTCTGTGTCTTTAAAACTGGGTGCAAGAGAAAGGAAAAAAGCCAGACGAACTTTTCAAAGCAGTTTGTGCTCCAAAGACACAGAGATTGCTGCTGCTGCTGCTGCAGAGCTGAGGCAAGCACCTTCCTGTTTTTCCTGGCTCTTGGCTCTTTTTCTCAGAAGAGAGAGACGGAGAGTTAAACTCCTTTGTTTTCCTGGGACTTCAGTTTCTTCTTCTTCTCTTCTGGACTGTTCAACAATACCAGAACACACCAGGAGACCTTATCCCTCGGCCTGGAGGGGGCCCAGGCCGACCCAGCTCCGAAGAGGAGAGAGAGACCACACCCAAGGAAAGGACTCTGAGAATTTACCATGTTCTCTCCACATCGAGAGGTTTTATTATCTAGCATTATTCCTTTACAATTGTGCATTGTGTCTGTTAAATAAATAGGTTTTTTCCTTTCACTTTCCTCTGAGGAAATGTTTTTTTCCGAACCTGGTGGGGGAGGGGTGGCTGTAACCTGCCTTCTATCAGAGGACATTAATTTTGGACATTCCTCCAAATTTGTCTCAAACCGGGACACTCTGGAAGGCAAATATTATAAATAACGAATGCCCCATGTTCCTCCTCCTTCCTTTAGCTTTTATAGCTGAGCTGATGTCATATGGTATGGAATATCCCTTTGGTTAATTTGGGTCAGCTGGGTTAGGTGTGTCCCCTCCCAGGATCTTGCCCACTCCTAGCCCCTTGAAGGGGGAAGAATGTTAGAGAGAAAGTGCTGATGCTTCCACCCCTTGCCTCTATGGATCACATAATTAAGAATTATCACATTCATTACACAACCTGCACTCAAATCAACAAAACCAACCAAAAAAAAGCAGGACAAAAATTCCCCCCACAAAAATCAAAACACCATTATCACAACACAGAATGAAAGTGGACAATTTACACAAAATCCACACCTTGCCCCTTCACTACAGTTACAACAGTAATTCCTGTCTTGGGGTGACATATCGCTGCCCTATGCCCAGAAATTAATTCTTGTACCTTTCTATGCCTCTAAACTGAGCCTGAGACGGGGAAGGAAAAACTGAGTAAAACTTTTTCAAAGCAGTTTGCAGCTTGTTCAAGGACACACAGAGATAGAAACTTTTTTTTTTCCCAGCTGCGGCAGGGGAGGGAGGAGGCACCCGGCTTGATGCTCCCAGGCCAGTTTTTGGCCAGTGGTTCAGCTTCTTTTTCTCCGGAGAGAGACTGAGAGTTGAATTTTTTTTCCCCTTCCCTGGAATTTCAGATTTTCTCCCTTTTCTACTGGACTGCTTCACTATCAGAACACATCAGGAGAACTTTCCACTGGGCACAGAGGGCCTGGCCCTGGGCCAAGCCCCAGCTCCGAGGAGACCAAAGGGAGGACTCTAACACTTTCCCAGGCTTTTTCGCCACAGTGAGAGATTTTATTATTTAGCATTATTTTCTTTTCCCGTGTGTTTGTTAAGTAAATAGTTTTTATTTCTTTCACTTTCCTTTGAGGAAAACTTATTTTCCCTGAACCTGGTGGGGGAGGGGTGGTGACCTGCCTTCTCTCAGAGGATATATTTCTAAATTTGGCCAAACCAGCACAGGAAGTGAAGGCAGAAATGGACACAGGCAATTGCGGCGACATTCCCTGGTACGGAGAACCGCTGGTTTCTGAGCCAGAGACAGGAGGAGCTGCTCGCTCTCCCCACCGTGCGGCGCGGCCAATGTTAAAGCTGAGGGTAGACGGGATGGCCCCGACCCAGGCGCCTCTTGCGGAGCTAGGGACGGGAGAACCTGCTTACAGCCCGTCTCCCTACCCCTCCACTGCCGCAAAAAGCGAGACAGTTCCTGATCAACATTCGGCTGGAACAATCTTTAAAACCAATGAAGCAATTTCAATCAAAAGTGAATGGGATGATTCTGATACAGATGGTTCTCATGGGGAGGGTGATAGAAGAAGGGGCAGGATAGCCCAAGAACCTATAAAAGCAGTCAGTCCCATCACTAAACACACAAGGTCCAAAACAGATAAAGGGGGGGGAGGAAGAACTTGCATTAGAAGCACCTCTGAGACAGGCTGTGGGAAATCAAAGAGTGATTTATATAAAGATACCATTTTCCCTCGGGGAGTTACAGCAGTGGAAAAACTCAATTGGGAAGTACAGGGACAACCCGGAGAGAGTAGCTATGCGTGTAGAAATGGCCATAAAATCCCAAAACCCAGATTGGGGTGATCTAAATGTTATGCTAGATGAATTATTGGATAAAATTGAGAGAGAAATGGTCAACAAGGCTGCTATATCTGCTATAGAAACTCAGATTGCAACTGGGAGTCTTCAAGGGTCAGTTAATGACATCTATCCCCTAGCAAACCCTGGCTGGGATCCCAGTGTCCCAGTCAAATGGAAAAGCTGAAGCGATACCAGAAATGGGTGGTTGTTGAGTTAATAACGTATTCTGTGTTAAATACTTTAAAAGGTAAACTGAGTCAAGACACTGTGGATGTGATTGGAGCTACAGGGGTAAGTGAAACAAGGCCTTTTCTCCAACCTTTAAAATTTAAATTGGGAAAACACTGGGTCACTCACCAGTTCCTGTATATGCCAAATTCCCCGATGCCATTATTGGGCAGAGATTTACTGGAAAAATTGGAAGCAGAAATTAAGTTTGCCAAGGAGGAGGGAGTGAAAGTTATAATCCCAGAATCTAAAATTATCGAAGCAGCTGCTATACTTGTACAGGAATGCCATGGAAAAATTCCCAAAGAAGTTGAAGAGGCTGTCATTCAAATAGTGTGGGCCAATGATTCTCCTGGGAGATCCAAAAAAGCTGAACCTGTGAGTATCACACTCAAAGCAGGGGCTACACCAGTAAGGCAAAGACAATATCCTCTGAAATTAGAAGCTCGCAAGGGATTGGTACCTGTGATTGAAAAGTTTCTCAAATTTGGGTTGTTAGTGGAATGTGAATCCAGGTGCAACACACCAATCTTGCCAGTAAAGAAAGCTGATGGTAAAAGCTACAGGTTGGTACAGGATTTGAGAGAAATCAACAAGATAACAGAGGACATAGACCCAGTGGTGGAGAATCCTTACACACTTTTGACAACACTAACAAATGAATTAGGGTGGTTCACTGTTTTACATCTCAAGGATGCCTTTTTCTGCATTCCTGTGCATAAGAATAGCCAAGAACTCTTTGCTTTTGAGTGGGAGAATCCTGAAACAGGGAGAAAAACCCAGCTCACCTGGACAGTTTTACCACAAGGATTCAAAAACAGCCCAACCATATTCGGAAACCAGCTGGTAAAGGAGCTGGAGGACTGGAGGAAACAAGAACCAGGAAAAGCAGTTCTCCAGTATGTTGATGACATCTTGATAGTGGCCAAGATGAGAGATGACTGCATAAAGCTCACTGTAAGTCTGTTGAACCTTTTAAGCCAAAGTGGGTATCGAGTCTCGAAAAAGAAGGCACAGGTTGCCAGGGAAACAGTAGTATACCTGGGCCTGGAAATTTTCCGTGGACATCGACAATTCAGCAGAGAGCAGAAGGAAGCCATCTGTCGACTTCCAGAGCCCCATACCATAAGGAAGATGCAGGCCTTCCTGGGAATGGTAGGTTGGTGTCGCCTATGGATATCAAACTACGGTATACTGGTAAGACCTTTATTTGAGGTCCTTAAAGCAGCTGAAAAAGGGACAATCATGTGGACAGAGAATGCCAGGGCAGCATTTAAACAGCTGAAACATTCCCTGATGTCAGCCCCAGCTCTGGGGCTGCCAGATTCGACTAAACCTTTTGAACTCTTTACACATGAGAGACTGAATGTTGCTCTGGGGGTACTGGCACAGCACCTTGGAGACCAGCGAAGAGCTGTGGCCTATTTCTCAAAACAGCTAGACAATGTAGCCCAGGGTTGGCCAGGATGCTTGAAAGCTGTGGCAGCCACAGTCCTTCTGATACAGGAGGCCCGTAAATTCACCCTTGAGCAGCACATTGTTGTGTATGTACCCCATGCAGTGATAAATGTGCTGGAGCAAAAGGGGGGACACTGGATCTCCCCTAGCAGGATGCTCAAATACCAATCTGTGTTGTTAGAACAAGATGATGTTACCCTAAAGACAACTTCTGTGATAAACCCTGCGATGTTTTTGTCATCCACGTTACTTGACGGTGTGCCTGAGCATGACTGTTTGCAGACAATAGAGGAAACTTATTCCAGCAGACCAGACCTGAAAGATGTTCCTTTGAAAGATCCAGACTGGGAATTGTACACTGATGGGAGTAGCTTCATAAGAAACGGTAGGAGGATGACCGGTTACGCCGCAACCACCTCAGATAAAATCATTGAGGCAAAAGCCTTGCCTCCAGATGTATCATCACAGAAAGCTGAACTCATTGCACTAACGAGAGCTGTAGAACTGAGCGAGGGGAAGAAGGTGAACATATGGACTGATTCCAAATATGCCTTCAGTGTTGCTCATGCCCACGGAGCTATTTGGAAGGAACGTGGCCTGCTGACTGCTCAAGGTAATGAAGTTAAGCATGCTAAATAAATTCTTGCACTTTTACAGAGCATTTGGAAGCCTACGGAAGTAGCTATCATGCATTGCAAGGGTCATCAAAAAGGGAAAACAGCCCCTGAACTGGAAATTGTTTAGCTGAAAAAACAGCAAGGGGGATTGCAGAAAAAGGCATTTTTGCAGTGGTACCATAGAAAGAGATAGATTTGTCATCATTTGCCCCAAAATATGATCAGAGGGATTATTACCGCAGGCCTGGTTCCTACGGTATAGCACCGTGTCCCGCAGCCATAGGGAGGAGGAGGAGGAGATGATCCAGCAGGCAGGAGTTGTGCAGCAAGATTGATTTATTTAATTATTTTACAAACTCTTTTATAGACTTTTTTCTTCATAGTCTAATTGGACAAAGGACCAGCCACCCCTTGGGGGTGATTGGCTAAAATCCTAAAACATCCATTGTCAAAATATTTTTCTACTATACCATAAACAAGACTTTTCAAGGTTGCAGGTGGCTTGGTTGTTTACATTCCCTGCCACCTCTTCTGCGTGAGAGAAAAGTCTCTCATGGACTTAGAAAATAGCAAGAAAATCCTCTCTAACAGCATTTTTGTATCTACAATTCCCCCTTTTTGTTTTATAAGATAACAACTCTATTATTAATGCCAAATAGAAATCTACATCAGTTATTAATTCTAAATATGTCCTTAAGGCTTTAACTATCTGACTCCATAACAAGAAATTTAAAGTTCAGTCTCTGCTTGTGGAAGGACCATCTGCCTGATGGTTGACATCTTGGTCATTATCAGAAGAGTCATTAGGCTGATGCTCTACATTCTGGTCGCCATTTGGATGGTTGGCATTCTGGTCATCATTTGGAGGTTGCCTGTTCTGCCTCTGGTGCCATAGGTCAGGGCGAACGCATTTTGAAGGTAGCCACCATACCCCAGTATCTGTGGAAACGCAAGCATACCCACGACCCCAAACGATAAGCTCATGAGGGCCTTCCCACTGGTTAGTGAGTAAATTCCGCACCCAGACTTTTGCCCGGGGAAGTTGTCTGTCGCCTGCAGACTGCAATGAGAGAAAATGATCCAGAATAACAGGATTATTTGAATTTTGTGGTACTGTAAGGCGATTAATTGTATACAAAGCTTTTGCTAGCTGGCTCTGTGGGGTTTCTCCATGCATTCCCATTTTCTGCTTGCCCAAAACACGCTTCAAGGTACCATGAGCGCGTTCAACAATGGCTTGGCCAGTAGGAGAATGTGGGATACCAAAGGTATGGTCTACACCCCATAGGTGTAAAAACTGCCACGTCTTCTCCGAGGCGTAGGCAGGACCATTATCGGTTTTCACAGAAGCTGGCACGCCCAGGACTGAGAAAGCCAATTTCCAATGGGCAATGACATCACGGCCCTTCTCTCCAGTGTGAGCAGTAGCCCACATAGCCGAGGAGAAAGTGTCAATAGACACGTGCACATATTTCAGCCGACCAAATTCAGGGATGTGAGTTACATCCGTTTGCCAAATCTGCAAGGCTTTTAGCCCTCTGGGGTTTACTCCTGCTGGCAAAGGCGCAGTGAATCCGTGACAGTCAGCACAAGCGCTGACAATGTCGCGCGCCTCGGTTGGCGTTAAATGAAACGGCTTCTGCAGGGTATGTGCACTTTGATGGAAGAAACCGTGCTATGCCTTGGCTTGTGCAATTTTGTCAGGCTGAGGCCCTACCCATGCAGGGTTTGCCAGCATGTCAGCCCTGGCATTGCCTTCCGTTAGAAAACCTGGTAAATTGGTGTGGGTTCAAATGTGCAGAATGTAATACGGATGCACTCAAGCCTGAATTGCAGACCACAAGGTTTGCAACAGCGAAAACAGAGCCACATTGTACACCTCCTTCAGAAGGGAACAATCTAAGCGTTGGGTGATATCTGCTACATAAGCAGAGTCAGTAACCAAATTCAAAGGTTCCTGTGAGAATCGCTGAAAAGCCATGGTAACAGCCCTTAATTCAACTAACTGAGCAGAGCCTGACTCCTGTTCCTTCAGCACCTGCCATTCCGATCCCTCCTTCCAGGTAACAATGGCTTTCCCAGTTTTCCCTGAACCATCCGTAAAGGCAGTGGGTCCTTGCACCGGCACTCAGCTATTTCTCAGCCGCAAGGAAAGTATGGTTGATTTTGCCAACTGCAGTAATTTATGGCTGGGCAGATGGTAAGTGATCTTCCCTGAGAAGTTTTGCAGCGTGCTTTGCAAAGGAGCACTATGGATGAGGCTCCACTCAAAGTATTCCTTTGAGATCGGAATGACAATTACTGCAGGATCTGCAGCCATCAGTTACAAACACCGTTGACGGCATTTGATTATCAGAGAAGGGACCAATTCAAACACCATGGTTGCGGTTCTTTTCGGCTGATGAGGCAAAAAGACCCATTCTAGGATATGCAAAGGATCAGGCCATTGTGCATTCCACTGGCCAATGATACCTGTAGGATGGAGGTCTGGAATAGCAATGAAAACAGTGATAGCAATGGAGGGATCCACTCGATAAACCTGATGAGCGGAAACAACCCGTTGGACCTCCTGCAGCGCTTGTCGCGCCTCCGGAGTCAACTCCCGAGGTGAATTCAGACCAGGATCCCCTTTTAATGTATTAAAAAGCGGGGAAAGCTGATTCGCAGGTTGACCTAAATAAGGTCGTAACCAGTTGATGACACCCAACAGCTTCTGGGCATGATTCAAGGTTTTAATTGAATCTGGGAATTGCACCTCTTGGCATTGGATAGTTTGGTCCAATATTCTCACTCCTAAATATTTCCAAGGAGGAAGCTGTTGAACTTTCTCTGGAGCTACCTCTAATCCATAGGCATGCAGAGCAGCGAGCAGCTGTGGCTGTATTCTCAGCAGCTCGTCCTGGGTGGACGCTGCCACCAGGATATCATCCATGTAATGGTAGCAGCGTGCATCAGGAAACTGCTTGCGAACTCCAGCTAAAGCTTGGGCAACGTACCGCTGACAGATAATTGGGCTGTTCCTCATCCCTTGAGGGAGGACCTTCCATTGGTATCTCTTAGCAGGTTCAGCATTGTTAATGGCAGGCACAGTAAAGGCAAATTTCGGTTTGTCATCAGGATGCAAAGGAATTGTGAAAAAACAATCCTTCAAATCAATGATCAGGATGTCCCATCCCGTAGGAATCATGGTGGCAGAGGGCATGCAAGGCTGCAATGCCCCCATACCTTCCATTACTGCATTAACTTTCCGGAGGTCCTGCAATAATCTCCATTTCCCTGATTTCTTCTTAATTACGAAAACAGGAGTGTTCCAGGGGCTAGTAGAAGGTTCAAGGTGCCCCTGTTGTAACTGTTCCTGAACCAGCTGATGGAGGGCATCTAACTTCTCTTTTGGTAGGGGCCACTGCGGCTCAAAGATTGGTGTGTTAGTCAGCCACCGCAAAGGCAGTGTAGGATACTGTGCGCCCTTACGCACAGTGACCCCTGCTAAAAATTTGTCCCAATCCGTACCCCCCAAGCTGCCAACACATCCTGTCCCCAAAGGTTAAGGGAAGTGGTAGCAACATAAGGCCTAATCGTAGCTGTGTGCCCCTCTGAATCCTTCACCACCACAGGCCGTTCGCTTAAATAGCTCTGTGTGGTTCCTCCTAATCCTGCGATGGCCGATCCCACCGGGGCTAAAGGCCATGAGGGAAGCCATGCAGAGGAGAAGATGATAGTTACATCAGCACCCGTATCAATCAAACCTCGAAGCTGAATCCGGGGTGGTTGGGCGCTTGGCAGGACCAGGGTACATGTCATCTGTGGCCTTTGATCAGAGATGTCTGCAGTCCAGAAGGCCTGCAGAAGTCCCGTAGATCCACTGCCGTTATCTTAGTGAATTTGTTCTACCCTGGGGACACAAGACTTAAAAGGCACTAATTTAGCAAGGCAGGTCTTTTCAGGAATAGTTACAGGGGGTTTTTGCATGGAGATCATAGCGCAAATCTGACCTTTAAAGTCAGCATCAATAACTCCTGAGTGCACTAAGATTCCTTGATGGGCAACATCAGGTTTTCCCACCAGCATCGCACTGGATCCCTGGGCTAAGGGTCCATATGCATCCAAGGGAACCTTATAAATACCGCTAGAGTCTAGGACGACTGCAGCTGCGGTGTGGACGTCAAACCCGTCTGATCCCTGGGTGCTGTCTCTAGGGTGGCTGGGTAGGCCTGTGCCTGTACCTGTGCCACTCTCTGGGGAAGCGACTGCATCGGAGAGCAATTCCCGCTCCTTGCACCCCGGCGGAAGTTTCCCGACAAAGGCCGACCATCGGCATGAGTCCGGGATCTACGGTAGCCCGTACAATGGCCTGGCCAGCCACACCTCTTGCACAGGGGGTTCGGTGTGTTTTCTTTTTGGCTCGGCTTAGGTCGCTTCCGTTTCTTCACCTGTTTTGGTGGCTTTGGTTCACGACCAGAAGATGCGTGAACAGGCTGCAGGAAAGCAGGCAAAGCAGACCTTTTCTGGTTCCCAGATCCCACCTTAGCACAGGCCTCAACCATGTGTGTTACCCCAGGATCCCCTGGTAAGGCATCTATGATTTTTCTGCACTCTTCATTTGCGTTATCTCTCACTAACTGCCTTAACAACATCTGTCTTAACCCGTCATCCTCAAGCTGCTTCTCGAGAGAAGCAGCGACTTTCTCTACAAAAGAGAGAAATGACTCTGATTTCCCTTGAACTATTTCAGTATATCGCTTTCTGGGCGCAGACAACTCTATGGTTTTCAACAGGGCAGCCATGCCAACCTGTTGAGCTTGCTGCAGGACGCTAGAGGACAAGGTACCCTGTAGACTGGGATCAGAGAAGGGACCAGTCCCCATCAAAGCATCCACTCCTGGTGTCTGTCTAGGATCAGCAGCAGGGAGCTGCATATTTGCTAATGCAGTCTTGTCGGCCAGCTTTCTCCAGGTTTTCTCAAAAACTCCAAATTGTACAGGTTGAAATAGAATTTGACCCATGTGTCTGATATCAAATGGAGAAAGCAAATCTGTGTTTATCACCCTTATTATCTGCATAACCTCAGCAGAACCAAGTCCATATTGTGCCACCTTGGATTGGAGGTCCTGGGCAACTTTCCAAGCAATTACCTCATGCTTGTCATGCTCCCCTGAATCTGGGAGAGCCTTATACACTGGGAAAGCTTGGATCTCCCCTTTAGGGGAAACACTACCATCCTGAACTTCTGGCACAGCCTGTGGATGGAGTGTAACAGCTCCCCGGTTACCCCCAGAATCCTCAGATCTATATGGCATTCCAAGGATTTCTAATGACCTCCAGTCATCCTCCTCCAATGCTCGCATCTTAAGGGACTCTAAGAAGCGATTATAATGCGTCGGACCCACTGTTACCGTGCAGTCCTGAAAGGTCCAGGGGCGAGACTGGCGCAGCCTTTTTCTTCGCCGCGTGGCTACAGCCGCCTGACGACCTGGGGCCAGCACCTCATCTGCCTCACTGCCTGACGAGGAATCATCAGGCAAAGGCAACTTTGGAGTGCTGGAAGTGAACAGAAATTTACATGGAGGGGAACTTTGGCTAAGTTCGCTAGAGGCAGAACAGACAGGACAGACTGCAGCTGGCTGCGCGGCAGTTTTTACACCAGTTTCTATACGGGAGGCCGTCTCGGCCAGCCCCGACCGAACTGGTACTGGAACTGCTGCCATTGTCTCTGGGGCTACAGCTGCTCTCGGCGCCGCCGCCTCTGGCACAGCAGCTGCGTTCGGCGCGGTCGCCGCTGCCACTGCTGTTTCGCGCTCCCCAGCCGCGCCCGGCGCTGCCGCCGCTGGCCCGTTCTCGGCGGTCGCTCTGGGCGCCGCCACCCCTGCCCGCTGCTCCGCAACCGCCGTCTCTGGCCGCGTCTCCGCAGCCGCCGCTGCTGCCGGGTTTTCCCGTGGCTGCGCCGCTTCCGGGTTCGCCGCCGGCCGCGCCGTTTCTTGGCTCGGAGCCGCGTCTCCCGCAGATGGTGGGGGGGGGGGGGGGGGGGGCGCAGGCGGCGCGGCCGGCGGGGCCGGCGCGGCCAGCGCGGGCTCGGGCATTCGCCGCTCTAGCAGGGTGAGGAGTTCCTCCATCCTTCGGGATAGGTTTTGCAGCTCCATCAGCAAAGGCAAATGCTGCACTAAAAGGTCGATGGCTCGGTTCTGCGACTGCGGAGAACAGTCCAGCGCCAGGGAGGGCAGCGGACCACACCCAGGGAGTCTAGGTGCAGGCACGCCCAGCGCTACGCCGGCTAAGAAGTTAGATCCAGGTCCATACGGAACCGAACTAGGAGCCTCTCTGGGCATCCAAGTGGCTAAGCCGCTGATCTGAGGCCCTGGATAAGCCGTGGCCGCCGCCCAGCCGAACGGCAAGGCAGGCTGTGCGCCCTCCCGCTGCCTTGACCCCCCCGCCTCTGGTGGCGCGGGGTTCCTGGAGGCTGTGGAATCCTGCGATTGTGCAGGGTGAGCCGGCGCAGGCTCTGCCTGTGGAGCTGGGGGGGATTTTCTGAATCCATTTTCATTTGTCCCGCAAACCCAGTCAGCGGGGCCCCCCTCGGACATTCCTCCGTCACTCATCACCGAGATAGGCGAGCCAGCCCTGCTATCACAGTCAAGGTCTGTCAGCAGGATAAATAACGAACGCCAGGTTTTGTATAATTCTAATGCTGCTGAGTCCCCAGTTGGGAGCTCCTGTCGGACAGCGCATCCGAGTTCCTGCCATAAGGCAAAGTCCAGGGCACTATCTCTATCCATGGAAATCCCTTTTAAAGCATCCCAGTCTAATAATTCCCGAACTGAGTTTTCAGGAATGGAGGTGTGCAATATGCTAAACACACCTCTCCAGACCAGCACGACAGCGTCGTTTTGTGAGCCGCTGTTCGCCATTTCTCAGTTCTGTCGGAGCTCCTGGTCCCGGGGGGCAAAGGGGAGCAGCGTACCTCTAGAGGAATTTGGATTGGCTCGCAACAGCAGGACACGTCAGAGAGTGCAAATCACGTCGGGCAGCACCAAATATTACCGCAGGCCTGGTTTCTACGGTATAGCACCATGTCCCGCAGCCATAGGGAGGAGGAGGAGGAGAAGATCCAGCAGGCAGGAGTTGTGCAGCAAGATTGATTTATTTAATTATTTTACAAACTCTTTTATAGACTTTTTTCTTCATAGTCTAATTGGACAAAGGACCAGCCACCCCTTGGGGGTGATTGGCTAAAATCCTAAAACATCCATTGTCAAAATATTTTTCTACTATACCATAAACAAGACTTTTCAAGGTTGCAGGTGGCTTGGTTGTTTACATTCCCTGCCACCTCTTCTGTGAGAGAGAAAAGTCTCTCACGGACTTAGAAAATAGCAAGAAAATCCTCTCTAACAGCATTTTTGTATGTACAAGGGATCACAAATTAATTAAGTTCCTTAAGGCTGAAATCAAAGAAGGTGGTTGGGCTGTTACCCCAGTAGGACAAGTCATAGTTCCACCCCTGATCCTTCGGGAAATAGCCCAACGAGAGCATGAAAGTACCCTCTGGAGGACAAAAAATCTTTTAAAACATTTGAAGAAAGTAGTGATAGGGAGAGGGATGACTGATATTGTACAATCTGTAACAAGCAAGTTTGAAACCTGCTGTAAAACAACCCTGACACAAGCAAGAGAGTTGTGCTAAGAGTGACAAAGACAGGAGATCTCCCGAGAGATTATTGGCAAATAGATTTTGCTGAGATGCCACGCAAAGAGGGATGCAGGTATATACTGGTACTGGTTGACACCTTCAGTGGATGGCCTGAGGCTTTCCCCTGTCGCACCAACACAGCAAAAGTAGTAGTGAAAGCTTTGCTCAATCATATAATACCAAGATTTAGGGTTCCTTTGGGAATGTCATCAGATAGGGGACCACATTTTGTTGCAACAGTGGTTGGGGAAGTTAGCAGGATTTTGGGACTTACCTGGGACCTGCACACACCATACAGGCCCCAGGCAAGTGGCAAAGTTTAACGCATGAATGAGACCCTCAAAACCCAGATTTGCAAGATATTCAAGAGACATCCATGACATGGGTTCAAGCCCTGACTATAGCCTTGCTGAGAGTCTGCATACAGCCAAGGAGAAGGGACAACATAAGTCCCTATGAAATATTATATGGCAGGAAATACCAGGTTCCACACATCCCGGGGGAAATTCATATGAGAGGTAAAAATGATTTACAAAAGTATTTAATGACTCTGAGTTCCACTTTGCAGAAGTTCCAGAGATTCGTCGTGTTATCCAAACCAATAGGATTGGACACACCTGCCCATCCGTTCCAGCCTGGAGACTGGGTCTACATCAAGTGGTGGGACAGCAACCCCTTGCAAGCCAAGTGGAAGGGACCATTCCAAGTTTTGCTGACCACTTTTACTGCAGTCAAGGTTGCTGGCAAGGGACCGTGGATTCACTACTCCAGGGTGAAGAAAGATTCTGCTCCCAAAATCACCAAGAAGACAGAGACTGATACAAATCAGAAAGATGCAGTTTAAACTTTTTTACATGTTTGCTGTTTGCCCAACTGGTAACCATGGTTCAGGGTTCACCCCATGATTTGCATAAGACTGTGGTCCAAAATGGGTCCAAAATTCTTAATAAGAATAAGAATTGCTGGATCTGTACTCAGTTACCACCCCTAGATGGGAGGGGTCACTGGCCATTGATTGGCATTTTAATGGAAGAATTAAGAAAGATTTAGATGAAATTGGGAAAAGAACTCAAATTCTACATGAAGTAGCTTCTAGAAATAACACCTTAAATTTTGGTCATATTTTTGATACCCTCACCTCATGGTTACCAAACTGGGCCTGGGTAAAAGAAATGTTCATAATAGCTGTAATTATAGTTATTATGTGTGTAATTGCCTGTGGAGCAGCCAGTTGTGTAAACCAGTTCTGCAGGTAAAGAATAGAGTAGAGACTAGACAAGGTAGAGTTTTGTTAGTCTCTAAAAGGGGGCAAATGATGCCATGAAGATTATTTGCCTTTTCTTTTATACCCCTGTTATACCTTTTTTACATCTTCTGTATTCCTAGTGCTTTTTGCCTACATTCTTAGACTTGTTTGTTAAGCTAAGAGACTAAACATTTTAGAAGCTTCATAGCTAGGGATCAGTGTGCCCCAGACCCCAAGGTCCTCTCCAGAACACATTCTGTAAACCAAGATAGAACCATCCAGGGGAAGGCTCCTTGGGGAGGGGAGCTCACTCGAGCCTCTCATTGGGCAATCTTTGATAGATATGCTAATTAGTAAAACCTATAATGTTATACCCAATGTTGGGGGGGAGAGACTCGTCAGGGTGCATCTCAATGCATATGACCTGGACGTGTGTTGGGGTCCCTCCCCCGCGCCATGTAGCCCTGAGGGAGGCACGGGGTTTCCCTGCCCCTGGTCAGCCTCGTTCCCCATTGGTTGGTTTGTGTTCCCCTGCGCGGGCAAAGCAGCTCGGCTCCTGTGACTGTGGCAGAGTCCCTCAGCAGAGCCCGGCCATGCGGCTGGGGAAATAAACATCTCTGAAACATCTAGCAAGAATCCGTCCGTATATATTTGTTTCTTTTCCACGGGACTCCTGGTTTGATATAGGCGTGTTGCAGTATCCCCACTGCAACATAATGGTGGAGATTTGAGGGCAGAACGATCCCCGATCCCTAAGCGACTTTGTGTGAGTAAACCCTGGAAACTTTGGATTCCTCTTCTTAGTTTTGTTTTGCTATTGCATATCTGGACTATGGAAGAATCGTGGGAAATGGGGCTCTCTGAGCCACAGAAAAAAATGTATCTAGAAGTAAAAGGAATCCTTGAACAACAAAACAAAAAAGTATTTGAACCGGGAGATCTTGAACACTTCTTTATGTGGCTTTTCAAAGAGTTCCCCTATATTTCCCGAGACTTACTTTTTGATATCAAACCTTCTGGATATCATCAGGAGTGTTTCTGGAACGAGATCTGCGATAAGCTAAGGGATGGACGAGCGATAGAAGCTGTCCGTGGATCCTTTATAATCACTGACGCTCTTGAGGAGCATTTGTATGGTCCCATTACCCCTAAAGCAGAAGATCATACTTCTCCCATGGCCGAGACCGCGCGGCCGCCATCCTGGGAGCGCATGACTGCAGCTGTGCCAATGGAGGTGCCTGCGCTGGATGCGCCCGGCCCCCTCGGGAGCGCGCGCCTTACCGCGGACCCCATCCCTGTCTCGGGGTCCCTGGCCATGCGGCCGCGAGTGAGGGAGCGACGCCGCAGGCGCCATGGGTGCCGTGGGCCACGAGCAGCCAGGAACCGGAGGTCAGCGTGGAAGCCCGCTCTGTGCATACGGCTCGGAGAGCCCTATGCAGGGAGAAGCGGCGGTTTCCACAGCGACACGAGAAGCCGCGCAGCGCAGTGCCGAGCCGAAACGAGGCCGCTCTCGAAGCAGCGTGGAGTTTGCGGAGCGGAGCCGCGCAGAGCCCAGAAACGCACTGGAGCGGGGCCGTGCAGAGAGCGCAGAGCGGCCGCGGGGCAGGGGCCTGACCGAGACGTCGGAGTCGGCGAGGCGGCGGCCACGCGGGACCGGCACCCACGACAGACACGCAAGCACGTGATAGGAGATGTTCTAGCAACGAAAGTCACAGGAACTGTGAAATGGTACAATGTAAAAAACAACTATGGATTTATAACACGAGATGATACAGGGGAAGATTTATTCATCCATAGAACTGCCATTAAAAGGAATAACCCTAAAAATTACCTGCAAAGTGTAGGAGATGGGGAAGTTGTTCAATTTGATATAGTGCAAGGAAAGAGGGGTTTACAAGCAGCGAATGTTACTGGGCCTGGAGGTATTCCCGTCAAAGGCAGCCGTTATGCACAAAATTATAAACAATATCCATTCCAGCAATTTCCCTACCCACAGCCTAATTTCCCCTTTTACCCTATACCCAATATGAATCCTTTCCTAAGTTTACCCTATCCCCAGTTTATTCCCAATCCGTTTTTTCATCCATGGTTTCCCTCACAAAACCCTGCCTTTGCCAATTGTTTCCCCAAAAATTCCTCTCCGATGCCGATGGGGGGATGAAAAGGGGGAGGAAAGAAATTAAACCCTCTCCTGCCTCAGTTTCCCCACAGGCATGTCCAGAGAGTTCTGTCTCCCTTCTGTCAGCCCTGAGATGTTCCAATGAATTTGTTTGGACATTTAAAGACTCAGGAGGGTGGCTTGTTTTGTTTTGAAACTGTTCTTGTTATGTTTATCCAATTGTCTTCATTCTCCTTTTATTAAAATAAAACGGGTGAGATGTTGGGGTCCCTCCCCCGCGCCATGTAGCCCTGAGGGAGGCACGGGGTTTCCCTGCCCCTGGTCAGCCTCGTTCCCCATTGGTTGGTTTGTGTTCCCCTGCGCGGGCAAAGCAGCTCGGCTCCTGTGACTGTGGCAGAGTCCCTCAGCAGAGCCTGGCCATGCGGCTGGGGAAATAAACATCTCTGAAACATCTAGCAAGAATCCGTCCGTATATATTTGTTTCTTTTCCACGGGACTCCTGGTTTGATATAGGTGTGTTGCAGTATCCCCACTGCAACAGACGTGTGCACCTAAGGATCCTTAAAATAAATACAGAGGTAAAATCCCTTTTCCCCTTCTAACCGTGTATGACTCTTGATTTTAAGACCAGGAAAAGGCATCATTACTACACAGTCTAAAACTAAAAAGAACTACCAGTAGATTACAGCATAACATAACACAGTGTACGATATCAAGGTACCTGTATTAAAGCTAGCAAAAGAAATAGTATTGATTAGGAGTCAAATGTAACTTTACTACCAACATGATGAAAATGTACAGATTCTTTTCACTTAACCTCTGGGGGACTAACCGTGAAGCAGGCACCCCTACTCATGGGAGAAACCCCACAAGTTTCCATGGAAATGTATAGAAGATTTCTGCTTTGTGAAAGTTTTTTGTAGTTTTTATAGTTTGTAAAGTGAGGTGTCTGTCAGTCAGAAATCCATCTTATCTTCCAGATGCCAGACCGTTGTTAACCCCATGGCACCAAAATAACTCACTACAAGACAGATTGTCCTGTTTGAGTTGTCTGACTAGTTAAAAAAACAACAGATAAGCTCTTGTGGGGGGTTAGATGTCCTGCTACACTATCACTCCTCTCTGCAGCTGGACAGGGAAGAGAAAATATAACAGTTTAAAAGTTTAGATAAGGACAGAGAGAGATCACACTCCAAATACTGTCAAAGGCAAAAGAGACTCGAATCAGAGATATTGAACTGATTACTAACAAAATCAGAGCAGGATCATCAGAAGGAAAATAAGACAGTGCCACAAAATGGGGGTCAGTTCATCACAGGTTGTTTCTGACACTGCTCAGGGAGAGGAGTCCTACCCCTGCTCCAGCATGGTATCCCTCCCATGGGAGATAGTTCTCCACAAACCACTGCAACATGGTCACTCCTCTATGAAGCGCAGTCCTTTAAGAACAGCCTTCTCCAGCATGGGTCCCCCACAGGGCTGCAAATCCTACCAGGAAATCTGCTCCAGCTTGGACTCCTCTCTCCACAGGTCCCTGCCAGGAGTCTGCTCCAGCACAGGTTTCCCATGGGTTCACAGCCTCATCTCAGGCATCCACCTGCTCTGGTGTGAGGCTCCTTCATGGGCTGCAGGTGGATCTCTGCATCCCAGTGGACCTCCATGGGCTGCAGGGACACAGCTGTTTCACCATGGTCTTCACCACAGGCTACAGGGGAATCTCGGCTCTGGTGCCTGGAGCACCTTCTGCCCCTCCTTCTCCACTGACTTTGGTATCTGCAGAGTTGTTCCTGTCACATATTCTTCACAGAATCACAGAATAACGAGGTTGGAAGAGACCTCCAAGATCATCGAGGTCATGCCCTAACACCTCAACTAGACTATGGCACCAAGTGCCATGTCCAGTCTTTTTTTAAACACATCCAGAGATGGTGATTCTACCACCTCCCTGGGCAGACCATTCCAGTACTTTATTATTCTTTCCGTGAAAAACTTTTTCCTAATATCCAATCTATACCTTCTTTGACGCAGCTTGAGACAGTGTCCTCTTGTTCTGTCAGGTGCTGCCTGGTGGAAGAGACCAACCCCCACCTGTCTACAACCTCCTTTCAGGAAGTTGTAGAGAGCTATAAGGTCACCTCTAAGTCTCCTTTTCTCCAGGCTAAACAACCCTAGATCCCTCAATCGTTCCTCATAGGGCTTGTGTTCCAAGCCCCTTACCAACCTTGTTGCTCTCCTCTGGACACACTCAAGCATCTCAATGTCCTTCCTAAACTGAGGGGCCCAGAACTGGACATAGTACTCAAGATGTGGCCTCACCAGTGCCAAGTACAGGGGAAGAATGACCTCCCTGTTCTTTCTGGCCACAGAGTTCCTAATGCAGGCCAGGATGCTGTTGGCTTTCTTGGCCATCAAGGCACACTGCTGGCTCATATTCAGTCCGCTGTTGACCAGCACCCCCAGGTCCCTTTCCACCTGGACACGGTCCAGCCACACTGTCCCCAGTTTGTAACGTTGTAGGGGGTTATTGTGGCCAAAATGCAGAACTTGGCACTTAGACTTATTAAACTTCATCCTGTTGGACTCTGCCCATCCATCCAACCGATCCAAGTCTCTCTGCAGAGCCCTCCTTCCTTCCAATAGATCGACACAAGCTCCCAGCTTAGTGTCATCTGCAAATTTACTAATGAAGGACTCAATACCCTCATCCATGTCATCAATAAAAATATTGAACAAAACTGGTCCCAGTACAGATCCATGAGGGACACCACTGGTGACTGGCTGCCAGCTGGATGCAGCACCATTCACTATCACTCTCTGGGCCCGACCATCCAGCCAGTTCCTGACCCAGTGGAGAGTGCTCCTGTCCAAGCCTTGGGCTGCCAGCTTTTCCAGGAGTATGCTGTGGGAGACTTACTTGTCTCTTCTCTGGCTGCAATTACAACTGTGCAATAACTTTTTTTTCTTCTTAAATACATAATCACAGAGGCATCACCACCACTTCTGATTGGCCCAGCCTTGACCAGTGGCACATCTGTCTTGGAGCTGGCTGACATTGGCTCTGCTGGACACAGAGGAAGCTTTTAGCAGCTTCTTACAGAAGCCACCCCTGTAGCCCCTCCGCTACCAAAACCTGGCCATGCAAACCCAATACACAGATCTTTACATATACAAAATCCCCAGGCTGGTACGGATGAAAAGTGCATCCAAAGAAACTGGTCCCAATAGTTACAAACCAATTGAGTCCAGCTAGGGTTTTTCCTAAAGAAATCAAGTATAGATTTAAATCTGTTTCTCTCTTTAAATGTATTTCTTCTGGAATTGATGGTGTTTGATATGGCTGTCCATACAGCAATTCAAAGGGGCTCACTTTAGTTTTTGACCCTGGCTGAGTTCTGACTTGCAAAAGAGCCAGAGGAAGGGCCTGTGACCATTTTAAAGAGGTTTCTTGGCACATTTCACTAATATGTCAGTTTAAAGTCTGATTCATCCTTTCCACTTTCCCACTCGACTGTGGTTGCTAAGGGATATGTAAGTTCCATTTTATACCTAAGGTCTTGTTCAGCTGTTGTACCACATCTGCTATAAAATGTGGGCCTCTATCTGAAGACATCCAAGTGGCCACCCAAATCTGGGTATGATTTCTTTAAGCATAATTTTTACCACTTACCTGGCTTTATTGGCCAGCCAGAAAATGTATCTACCAATACCAAAAGATACCTATACCTGTTTTTACTAGGTAATTCAGAGAAACCCACCTGCCAATAATGTCTAGGTGAATTTCCCTGTTTACCTGTTCCACCAGGTGGTCTCTTCTACAGGCCTGCCAGTCTCACTTCAGTGCCTGGTAAAGTTATGGAGAAGATTTTTTCTGGGACGTATTGAAAAGCTCCTGAAAGACAATGCAGTCATCGGTCACAGCCAGCATGGTTTCATGAGGGGGAGGTTCTCCTTATCAAACCTGATTTCCTTTTATGACAAGTTAACCCACCTAGTTGATCAAGGGAAGCCAGTTGATGTAATCTTTTTGGATTTCAGTAAAGCTTTTGATACTGTGTCTCCCAGGATCCTTCTGGACAAAATGTCCAGCATTCACCTGGATAAACACACCATGTGATGGGTGAGCAACTGGCTCATGGGTTGAGCACAAAGGGTTCTAGTGAATGGCGTGACATCAGACTGGTGACCTGTCACTAGTGGGGTTCCACAGGGCTCCATCCTTGGCCCTGTAATCTTTAACATCTTCATTAATGACCTGGACGCGGGACTGGAAGGGATACTTGTGGAAAATGCTCACAGCTTTTTACCAGCTAGGATCGTAGTTCAATGCCTTAGAAAGCCTTGGGCAGCCTAGAGAGGTAGCACGGGCAATCTATCATTTCAGTAGCTCTAAAAGCGGCAAATAGTAGCTGCAAAACTGATACCACCAGTAAAAGCAAAGAGGGAGAAATATAGCTTTTGTTTGCCAATTCCTGCAATTAGAAGCTTTCAAATAGAGACAGAGACAAGATGTTCACAGAAGGAACACAAGCCAAAGAGGGCGGGCCCTGTCTTGGGCCCTTCTTTTATGCGGAGAAGAGGAAAGGGGAGGACTGGAGGTGGACCAGGGGTGACTGGACAATCAGACACTGCTAAAGAGTTTGAGTTACATTTGGTTTTGCCCGTGCTTGGAACAAAGGAGTTCAGGAGCACATGGCAGAGGCAAGTCCTGGCTTGTCTTGGGGAGGGGGAAGGTAAGCTCGGAACAGGCAGCAACAGATACTAAGCAAGTTCACAGTGGTAGGGTAGTGGTTAAGGTGCATCAGGAAAAGCACCTTCAGCTGGTCAAGGGAGGTGATTGTCCCTCTCTACTCTGCTGGAGCAGCCTCACCTTGAATATTGTGTGCAGTTTTGGGCACCACAATATAAGAAAGACATTAAACTCTTTGAGAGCATCCAAAGGAGGGCAACAAAGATGGTGAAGGGCCTTGAGGGGAAGCTGTATGAAGCATGGCTGAAGTCACTTGGTCTGTTCAGCCTGGAGAAGAGGAGACTGAGGGAAGACCTCATTGCAGTCTACAACTTCCTTGTGAGGGGAAGAGGAGGGGCAGACACTGATCTCTTCTCTGTGGTGACCAGTGACAAGACCCAAGGGAATGGCCTGAAGCTGTGTCAGGGGAGGTTTAGGTTGGATATTAGGAAAAGGTTCTTCATCCAGAGGGTGGTTGGGCACTGGAACAGGCTGCCCAGGGAATGGTCACAGCACCAAGCCTACCTAAGTTCAAGAAGCGTTTGGACAATACTCTTGGGCACATGGTGTGACTTGGGGATGGTGCTATGCAGGGCTAAGAGTTGGACTCGATCTTCCTTGTGGGTCCCTTCCAACTCAGCTTATTCTGTGATTCTGTGAATCTTCACTTTCTAATGTAATAGCCTGTAAGGATGGATCTAGTTTCCCACCCTACAGGCATTCTCGCTTCCAATGCCCCTTTTCTTTTTCTTACAAAGCGCACACTGATCTTCTCCTAATCATTGTCAGGGAAACCGTGGGAGCCCCCTGCCTTCCCTTCCCCCTGTTCCTCTCCGACCCCTCTTCCCCCTACCCTTTTAGCTGGTCCCTTAGCTCCCTCTAGAGTCCCAAGTAGGTTCTCGTGTCTCTTATTTTTGCTTTTAAACTGTCACATTTCTTTTTCGTTATCTCTGTTGCGATATGCTTTCCAAGCATCTTATAACAACTTTCCTAAGTCACGTGATTCTGCTCCTTCTAATTTCTGGAGTTTCCTTCTAATATCCAGGGCTGACTGCCCTATAAAGAAAGTTGCTAACTGTACTGCTTCCTCTGGTTTCTCAAGATCCAGATTAGTATATATTCTGGCAGTCATTTTTATGATTCCATTAAGGTCGTGGGGGATTCAGTATCGTCCTGCATTACCTCATACAGTTTTGACCAGTTCATGGCTTTCAGTATAGCATGCTTTACACCAAATAATACCCATCTCTGATACCTTGTTAAACAAACTTGGGTCCCAGGTACATTGGGGTCCCACCTTGGATCTGTTGAAGGAAAATTCTGATCTACAGTTCCTTCTAAGTCTCCCTTAGTATGTGCCCCCTCCACCTGCTTTCTGGCCGTGCTCAACACCATCTTCTCTGTATTATCCAACAACATATCTAACATGACTTGTATATCATTCCAGTCAGGGTCCTGAGTCCTAATTATGATTTCAAATACTTTAGCAACTCTATTCAGGTCTTCCCTATAAACTCCTGCTGCCTGCTTCCATGACATTAAATGCACTACTGAAAATGGACTTTTTACTGTTACTGGACCATGATTCCTGACTGTCTGTCAGACGAGAGCCATAAGAACTTCCCTGGCATCTCCTCCAACATCTCCTTGCTACCTTCTAGTGCATCCCACAATCAGACTGAAATTCTCTGATCCTCCAAAATATTGTCTCTATTCCAGTCCACTTTCCCATGACCTACTCATAGGTCTTGACACATTTCCTGGTGATTCATCATTCCCCCCCCATTCTTTGCTGAGGAGTAACCATCACTTCTAAATCTTCCTCCTCCCCTCTCCTGCACTTTAGGCAGCTTTGTCCTATGCTGCATGCAGAACAACATCTCTTCAACCCTTTGCCTTTCCTTTCCTTTTCAAGTGCTAAAATTATTGGATCTTGAGGGGTCCTCCTGCATTCCTTTTGCCATTCTGGATGATTTCTTAAGGTGAAAAACAAGTCTACATAAGGAACTTCATCCCACTTATTCTTCCTTCTACAAAACAACATGAATTGCAATATGGCATTATACTGTAAAGTTCCGTCCTTAGGACATTTTTCTTGATCTTTCAATGCGTGAAGTGGCCAGCACTGACTACAATGTTTTACAAGTTTTTCCCACGTAAGAGGATCACCCCCAATTTGTTGTCAATGTTTCAAGATACATCGCAGAAGTAACAAGTCCAATACCTCTTTCAATGTTTTGTTACCCATTATAACCAATTACTGTTTAGGAGCTCCTAGAAGGGACTCTAACCCTTTCCTGTTCCTAACTTAGGTACCTTTAAACCCAACTGTGCAAAGCTTTCTCTGTGTCTTACGGTCAGGTTACCACCTTTAAAGTAAAGAATGCCTTTATCTTACCAGGGGTCTTGCTCTGATTCCCTTTGGTCCCGGGATCAAAGGTTCTTCCAGAGAATCCCTTGGTGCCAGCTGGAGGTCCTGAGATCCCTCAGATTTGTTGAATGTCAGGAGTAGGGTCCCATCTGGAGTGCCAAAACTATTACCAAAAATAGTTAAAATAAAAAACTCCTTACCACCAGCCACAGTATCCACAGCCACAGTGGCTTCAAGGTGCACCTGTTTCAGTGTGGCCTTATCTATGGGCCACAGTTCCTTTAAGGATGTATGTGGAGGATGAGGGAAGATGCAGACAATCAATATGATTTGTAAGCAAGCTTCGTTTATTAGTGATTCTGCAATTACATTTATAGCCGGCTTTATTAGCTAATCATAGTTGTCTTTAGTTGATTGGATAATTCTTAAAGGTTACATTTTCTTAGCTCTGCCCAGCTGTGGTTAGGGCTGTAACTCACATCTGTGTTTCGCTAACCGCAAGATCCTATCATTGCCTAGCAGGCAGGCTCACGGTCCTGCTGACCTTGCTCATTCTTGTGGTTAGCTGCTGAGCTTGCAGCAGCTCTCGGCAGCTCTTAGGTTTCATATCCTCTTTCTTGCAGCCATCCTTCCACAATTCCCGTTTTCTCTTTTTGCACAAGCAGGACATTGTTTGTGATCTTTGTTACTTGGCAAATAATGCAAGAATAAGCTATTCAGATAATAAGCAGCATGGCAAAAATTATACTGAGCCAGCAAAGAGCTTCTGTCAAAATGGTTTGCATCCAAGGGGAAAGATTACCAAAGAGGCTAGCAAGCCATTGATCAAAGGGGTTGCTTTCTACAGTAAGCTTCTAAGTATGCTTTCGCAGCCATTGCAGCTGCTTATGGATGGAAGTGCTGTGATCGGATAGATTAAAGCAGCACATCCCCTCGAACTCTTGGCAGCCATGGCCTTGTGCTAGCAATAAGAAGTCAATGGCTGCACGATCTTGCAGCAGTGCATGGTGTAGGCTATCTACATCTGTAGCGAGTTCGCTCAACACGTCTGAGGTGACATTTGCTTGCTTGCCTGCCCAGCATGTGAGCTTCTTAAGCTGGGTGAGGGCGTGTGCTGACGCGACTCCTGGGGCTAGGAGAGAGGCGAAAAAGACAGCAGAGGGTTCCCATAATTCCACAGTCTCTGCAATCAGGGCCTAACTGACGAATGCTCCGTCGTGATTGTTTGTGCGTGATGCTTAGGATTTGCTGGATGCTAGGGGCAAACATTGTTAGCTTCCCAAAATAACACGGCCCCCCTAATGGATTAGAAGGTACTCCGGGCCATGCTCTATCTCCGCAAATAAGGAAGGTCCCTGGGGGGAGCGCTCTGGGTTTTGGGAGGCTTGGGGCAGGCCATACCAAATCGTTACAGTAAGCGGTTCTGTTAGAGTACCACAACATGGTTGTGCTCAGCCATGTGCTATCATTGATCAGCTGTTGGGGCTTTAAATTGCCGTTATAGCCATAGTATCCAAACATAAGGCAATAGGGACCAGGCTGGGAACCTAAGAGATCTAGCTCTTGCGGTTCGAGTGTAGATGTATTAAGGCCTTGGGCGATTACCTGCGCTTGGGCGGCTAGAGGGTTTTGCTTAATTTGAAGGGTCTTGCAGATGTCAAGCATTATGATACCGCTCATCACAACACAAAAGGCTGAGAGCGCGGCTTCAGGCTCTTGATATTTAGAGGTGTAGCTTTTGAGGCTACTGGCCTTTGTTAATGGGACCCCGATAAGGCAGGTACAGAAGGGATTAGAGGGCGTAGCTAGTGATAAGCAGAAGGACTCTTGGCCTGTCTGGTTAGCCCAGGTGACCCACATGTTCTTTCGGTGGTCTATGCGGTGCACAGCTGTTTTGGTGGTCCACCAGAGGGACCACAGCAAAGCGACAGCAAATGTGGTCCCAATCTCCATCTTCGACCTCCCACAACTGAGGGATTTTAAGCCTTACTTTGCAGAGGTGGCCAAGAATCTGAGTGGCCTAGTGGGCTGTCAGCCATGCTACAGCCCGCCAAAGGTTCCAAGCTAGGACCCAATTGGTTCTTTGACTTATGTCTTCTATAAGGCTGAACGCTATGTCAGGAGGGTACCCAGTCCAGCTAGCCAAGCCTCGTGCCCAGGATCTTTGGACCCAATTGCTATAGCAATTGTGACACCATCGAGATTGCAAGCGCTCCTGGAATACCCACACTTTTCGTTTGCAGCCCCCACAGCTGATTTTGACCCAGGCACGGCACCTAGCTTGGCCGCAATGGAGACAGGTCTGGGTTTGTATTCCTTGCCACCCCTGCCTATTCACCCAGCTTATCAAAGTCCGCAGCTCTCGTTCGCTGGTCCAGGGGAGAGGTCGCCTTAGCAGCTTTTCGATGAGTCGTAAAGGGTCGTCAACTGCTAAATGAAGGCGAAGCAGGTGTCTGTCTCTGGTTTCGCGGAGACTCTCTGTCATCTGCTAGAGCAGGTCGGGTCCAACGGCTCGGTACCCACAACGGACCTGTGGGAGTAAGCACACACATGTGACCTCTCCCTATATATTGTACTTCTGCTGGCCCTTCCCAATGTCCGGTTCGGGGGTTCCGATATAAGACTTTCATGGACAGTGTCTTTGGTTTGGCTTCTGATTCCTTAAAATGTGTTATGGTGGCCGGAACATCTCTGTCTCCGGTAATACAAAGGTAGTTCAGCACAAAGAGCGTTTTCACGAGTCGTTCTTGGGGGTCTTTGATTTCACGGTGCTTTTCTAGGTATTGCTTTAGTGTCTGGTGCGCTCGCTCGACGATGGCCTGTCCTGTTGGGGAGTGCGGAATTCCCAGAACATGCTGTACGCCCCACTTCTGGCAGAACCGTCTCATGCTCATGCTGGCATAGGCGGGGCCGTTGTCTGTTTCCACTTGCTTTGGCACTCCCATGACGGCAAAGCAAACTGTGAGATGTCTAGCTACGTGTAGCGCCTTCTCACCTGATTGTGCTGTAGCCCAGACAAAATGGCTAAAGGTGTCTATGGCGACATGCACATATTGTAATTTACCAAAAGGAGGGACATGGGTCACATCCATCTGCCAGAGGCTATTGGGACCTGTCTCGCGGGGGTTGACACCAATTCCTAGGCCTAATCCGTGATGACTGCATGTGGGGCAGGCTCGTACAATACCCCTCGTGTCTTCCATTGTAATGCGGAACTGCCGATGCAAACCCTTGGCATTTTGGTGGAATGTCTCATGAGCTTGTCGTGCGAGCTGAAATTGATTGAGGGGCACGGCGATGGCGGTCACTAGTCGATCTGCGAGGGCATTGCCTTCTCCGAGGCCTTCATTCCACTTGTGACTGCAGATGTGGAGTACTGCGTAGGCTTCTTCTCGCTGCTGTACTGCTTGTCTTAGCTAGCACAGTAGGGTAAAAAACCTTTTATTGGACACTTCTTTAATGCGAGTGGTTTCGATTTGTTGTGCCACGCCCGCAACGTACAGGGAGTCTGTAATGATGTTGACGCAGTCTTTAAGCCAGTTGCTGAGTGCCCAAACGACAGCGGCCAGTTCCAGTGTCTGCAAGGAATCATCTGGGTCTGCTGGCAGGACATGTTGGCACCACTGTTTGCCGTCGTGCCATACGGCGGCGGCTCTCATCGATCTTCTTCCTGTGTCGGTAAACACTGTCGTGGCGTCCCGCAAGGGTTGTAGCAAGAGCTTTGGCTTAGGCATCCAAGTGTGTAACTGCATCCACTGTAGCATAGGCACTTTAACTGGCCGGGTATCAACTGGAGTCCCTTCTGTGAGCAGGCTGGCACGGAGGGCATTGGAATGCTGTAGATACCAATCTAGTACGTCTTTCTTTATGGGGACATAAATGGTGTTGGGTTCTCGGCCCATTACTTGAAGTGCTCGGTCTCGCCCTTTTCAGATTAGCTCGGCCAGATTTTCAATTTGCTCTTGCAGTGTTGTCTTTGGCTGCAAGGTCGAAAAGAGCCATTCTAGGACTCGTGGCTCCCCCGTTTTCTTTTCTTGTGTGAGAGTGGCGGTGAGCTGCTCGGGACCAGTAAGGATTGTAAGGTCTATAGGTGCTGTGAGGTCCCGACGCACCACTGCGCGCTGTGTGACTAGGTCACTTATTTGTTGAATTTGTGCTTCTTGTTGAGGCGTCAGGTGCACTGGAGCTGCTGGGTCAACACCTTTGAGTAGGGGGCGCAGGCAGTTAAGGTCGTCGTTGGACAGGCCAACCACTGGTCGCAGCCACTGCAGATCTCCGAGCAGGCGTTGCACATCGTGGAGTGTGCGCACTTTTGTCTGCAGCGCAAGTTTTTGAGGTCAAATGTGCGATTCTGTGATTTCCCAGCCAAGGTATTTCCAAGCAGGAGTGCGTTGAATTTTCTCTGGCGCGACTACTAGGCCGTGCTGCTTCAGTTGCTCGATCAGTTTTTGCTCTTGCACTGGGGTAAAGGGCTTTGGCTGAGCTAGCAGGATATCATCCATGTAATGATAAATGATCGTCTGTGTCCACTTTTGCTGAAGGGGTTGCAAGGCAGCGTCTACAAAGAGCTGGCACAGGGTGGGAGAGTTACCCATGCCTTGCGGCAGCACAACCCATTCAAAGCGTTGTGCGGGGCTTTGTTTATTAATTGATAGTAAGGTAAAGGCGAATCTTGGTGTGTCCGCAGGGTGCAGGCAGATGGTGAAAAAGCAGTCCTTTAGGTCTATGATCAGCAGGGGCCAACCCTCGGGTAGCATTGCTGGGTTGGGCAGCCCTGGCTGTAGTGCTCCCATTGCTTGCATCTGGGCATTCACGGCCCTCAGGTCATGTAGTAGTCAGTACTTGCCAGATTTCTTCTTGATTACGAATATGGGCATATTCCAGGGACTGGTAGATGGCCTGACATGACCTTGGTTTAGCTGCTCTTGCACCAGGGAGTGTGCTTGGACAAGACTTTCCTCTTTTAGTGGCCACTGCTCAATCCGTACGGGATTGTCACTGAGCCACGTGAGTGGAATGGGGAAAGTCCATGCAATGGCCGCTATTGAAAAGCCGTTTCTGTAGTGAGTACTGCTCCGATTTGGCCAATGTGGCGGCCATTCTTGGTGGGAGATGATGGTGATGTTGGCTCCAGAGTCTAGGAGGGCTCGCAGGTGAATTCTTTCTGGGCCATGGCTGCACGTAATGCGGACTACTGGTCGAGAGTTCATAGGTACTGTCAAGAGCTCCAGGCCTCCTGTTGATCGGAACCCTCGGTTGCCTCTGGGCTCTAGGGTGCGGCTATTCGCATCTTGGATGAGGTGCGGCAGGGGAACTAGTTGAGCTATTTTGCTGCCGGCAGGTATAATCAATGGGGGGAACTGCGCTTGAACCATGATTTTAATTTCCCCTGTGTAATCGGCATCAATGAGTCCAGGAATAACAAGGAGGCCCTTCAGGGCTGCTGAGGAGCGGCCTATTAGTAGTGCTCCATAGGTTTGTCCATTGTGCTTTAGAGGGCCACACACCCCTGTGGGTGCGCATATGACTTCTTTGTTTGCAAGGACAATGTCTACTGTGGTTGCCAAGTCCAAGCCTAGGCTTCCTGAGGTGCTGGGATGGAGGCGACCGGCTGGCTGGAGTGGTTGCGGTGGGGTGCTGATGCAATTGCGGGAGCCGCTGTTGGTGTCATCGTGCCGCGGCTCTGAGCACTCGGCCTCCCGTTTCCCTGTCTGCGTTGGCATGCTGAGGTGCTGTGGTTGTCCATCTGGCATCTCTGACACCAAACTTCCGAGGCGGTGCACTCTCGGCAAATGTGTCCCTGCTGTCCGCACAGCGGAAGCATCGAGGACGTGTTGGGCCCCTCGGCGCTGCCGCTGGCTTGGCCTGCAGGGGGGCTAGGGCGGCCAGTACTTGTCCCTGGTTTTCTTTGATACTGCACCCTACCTCTCTTACTGCTTCTACGAGCATGGCACGCTCTCCTACGGGGACCCTGCTCATTCTTTCTAGCATTTCTTCTACTGTGGCGTCCCCTGGCAGAGTTACTAAAATCGCTCGGGTGCTGGAGTTTGCGTTTTCCATGGCGCATTGCCTTAATAAGGCGCCTTTCATCCATTCTTGCACATCAGATCTGTTAATGGCGTCTGTAACTCAATCAATGAATGATGCAAAGGTCTCATCTCTACCTTGCTTTATTCCCATGTACGAGGGGGTTGGCGGGGCAGTCCTGACCCAACTTAGGGCAGCCCTAGCTAGTCGCATAGCTTCTCTCAGTAATTCTGGTCCTAGCCGAGCTTGTTCCTCTATGGAGGCATACATCCCTATTCCTGTGTACTGGTCTGCTGTGAATCCGGCTAGAGGATCGCCGGCGGGTCTGGGCAGATGGGCCGCAGTGGATTATTCCAATGAGACTGCCATAGCATTAATTGGGATTGGGTTAGAATCATTTTCATAATGGTCTTAATGTCTTCTTGCAGTAAAATGCCAGTTCCCCAAATATAATTTAACATCTGTTTTGCTGGCTCTCCGTGGATGCCAGACTCAGCAACAGTGCTGCGGAGCTGGGATAGTAATTTCCAATCCAGAGGGCTGTATGTGGCAGTGACATTTCCCTGATTATCTTGGCCATATACCACAGGGAATGCCCAGTCATCCTCAAGCTCCTTTAAAATGGTGCTGTCGCCGGCTTGTAATGCTTCCCTCTTTATATGGTTCCAGTCTACCCCCTTTACTGCGTGCTTGAGAGGCTCATTGGGGTATAGTTGTCTCAGGGGATCTGTTTTTGAATGTGCTTCTTCTGCCAGCAGGGCAGAGGGCTCTGCTGTTTGGGTTGATGACGTGCTCTCTGCCACTGCATTGCTAGCTTGAGCAGTGACTGAGATTATTTGAGTGGCTGGGGGTATGGGGACATTATCACTCCCTAGGACTAACTGCCCTGGTTTTATTTCTGGCTCGCCTGTGCTTGAACGTGGGGCTGTCCCCCCGTTGTTCAAGTAGGAATTGGCTAGGTTTTGCTCAATATGATGCTGCTTTAGACCATTAATGACCACTCGCCATGGTTTCATAACGCTTTTTGCGGCCTTGTTGTCGTCTATCACCTGCTCCCACAGCTGGTCTCCATACCGCCTCCACTCTGCCACATCAAACACAGTATTAGGGTCGTTGAAAAACCCCTGCCCGATTCCATACGCGAGGAACCTTGTATCACGTCGGCGTCACCATTTGCGGAGGACGAGGGAAGATGCGGACAATCAATATGATTTGTAAGCAAGCTTCGTTTATTAGTGATTCTGCAATTACATTTATAGCCGGCTTTATTAGCTAATCATAGTTGTCTTTAGTTGATTGGATAATTCTTAAAGGTTACATTTTCTTAGCTCTGCCCAGCTGTGGTTAGGGCTGTAACTCACATCTGTGTTTCGCTAACCGCAAGATCCTATCATTGTCTAGCAGGCAGGCTCATGGTCCTGCTGACCTTGCTCATTCTTGTGGTTAGCTGCTGAGCTTGCAGCAGCTCTCGGCAGCTCTTAGGTTTCATATCCTCTTTCTTGAATCCATCCTTCCACAGATGTACCTGCTCCAACACGGCCTTACTCATGGCCACAGTCCCTTCAGGGATGTACCTGCTATATCATGGACATCCACAGCCATAGATGCTTTGAGGTGTACCTTCTACAGCATGGACTTCTTGGGACACAATCCCTTCAGAGGTATACCTGCTGTAGCATGGACATATCTGCCGTTGTGTCCTCTGTGAACAGTTCCCACTCAGCCCGGTCAGCTCAGGACACAGCAGGCAACGGGGGCCAGCCTCTGATATCGTAGTGATCAGAGGTCTGGCTCGTGGGTCCTTCCAAGGGACCGCGGCAATAAAGGCAGACGGCGGAGGAAAGGGGGCAGGCTCAGAGTTGGGTTAAATCCAGAAAGTTTATTGGTCCTCCGAACGGGAGGACCTCAACCCCCAGGGGTGCCCAACCCAGAGCACCTGCAGATCGCGCGCCGGGGCATTTTATGGCGGGGGGGGCATGGGGGGGGGGTGTACAGAACAACCAACCAGGGAAGGGAAGGGTGCGGCAAGCAGAACGAGGGACACATAAGGGAACCAACTATAACAGGGGAAGGGAGGGGCTCCTTTCCCAGGACTAATCACCTGGCCCCCTGGCTAGAACTTTCCAGAAGCCTGGGAGGGGTGCCAGAGTGACAGACAGGGTCCTGGGAGGAGATAAAAATGACAGACGGGGTGATTTAAATAAACCAGGGGGGGTTCCAGCTGGGGTACACCAAACTTACCGAACATGGGGGGGAGACCCGGACTGAACTAAGCTAACACACTCCCACATCTCCTCCTTTTTTTTTTTTTTTTTTAAGATGACATGAATCCGGGTTGGGGACAGTACTCTGAGTCTGGGTACAGGTCCCCGAACCACATCATCTCCGGTGTCTCCAAACTAAAACACAACTTAGAAAAATAAGGTTAAAACTGGGGATAGCAACTGGGATAAACTTGGGGCTTAGGGGTCAGAGAGGCACACGACTAACCTACCCCGGTCTTGGGGGGTATTTGATCTCCCTTCCTGACGGTCTGGGAGATACACGGTTTCACCCACTTTGATGGGATCCACCTAGGGCCCTCGGGGGTGGATACACATGCGTACCCTTTCCCCCAGGTAACTAGTTCATAGGGCCCTTGTATCTCCCTAGTCTCCGGGTCTTTAACCCACACCGGAGGACTTTCTTTCACTTGCAACTGCTGAGACCGCCCAAAGTGCCGCACGATTGGTGGGTTTAGGTTCTCAAAGGCACAGCTGAGGAAATTCAGCGTGAACAATGCCTTTGAGAGCCTGACAGCAGGTGACTAGCTTTTTTGAGGAGCACTGGCGCTGGAGCATTCTTTTGATGTTTTGGTGGGCCCTCTCTACAATGGCTTGACCTGTCGGGGAATAGGGGATGCCAGTCTTGTGTTCTATTCCCCATTGCTGCAGGAAGCTCCTGAACTCCTTGGATGTATACGCTGGGCAATTGTCCATTTTGATGACTTTGGGGATGCCCAGGGTAGCGAATGCCTGCACTAAGTGCTTTTGGACATCGCTAGCCTTTTCCCCTGTGTGGGCAGAGGCAAAAACTGCTCCCAAGAAGGTATCAACCGACACATGTACGTACTTCATTCTGCCGAATGAAGCAACACGTGTCACGTCCATCTGCCACACTTCGCAGCTGTTAAGTCCACGGGGGTTTGCGCCAGTACCAATGGCAGGAAGGGCTAGCTGGTGGCATTCTGGACATGCAGCCACAATCGCCCTGGCCTGGTCGTGCTTTAGATTGAATTGACGAACCAGGGCAGGAGTGTTCTGATGGAACAGCTGATGGCTGATTTTGGCCTGCTCAAACACGTTTGGAGTCGGGGCCATCGCAGCTAGCGCAGCGAGGGCATCTGCCCTCCTGTTGCCTTCTGCGATGAACCCGGGCAAGTCCGTGTGTGACCTGACATGCATCACGTAAAATGGTTGCTCTCGGTGGGAGACTAGATTTATTAACTTTGAGAGCAACTCATATAAGGCCATGTTGGAGACTTCACGCAAAATGGCGTGCTCGGCTCTGGAGACTACCCCTGCAACATATGCAGAGTCTGTTACCAAATTTAGGGGTTCAGGGAACCTTTCGAAAGCCCTGACGACTGCGTCCAACTCAGCAACCTGAGGCGATCCTTCTACCTCTTTGATGTCAGCCTCCCACCGCTGAGTTTGGGCGTTTTTCCAAGTCACCACGGACTTATGGGACCCGGACGCGTCAGTAAAAACTGTCAAGGCCTTTAAAGGTTCTTTGCTCCGAACACTTTTTGTATTTAATTCAAATTGAATTTCTGAATTGAAAATTTTGTGGGCTGGCCTATGCAAGGAAATTTGGCCTGTGTAGCCCTCCAGAGCAAACTGCAATGCTTCACAATCTCGAAGCAGGCTCTCCAACATTGCCTTAGTAATTTGGCCCATTTTTGTCCTAATTGGCACGTGGATGCAGTCGAAGTCACATCCTGATAACTCTCTGATCCGGATCCTAGCCTTCCGGATCAGTTCAGCCATCAGCTCTTGTGGCTGTGTCATCCTCTTGGACCGATGATGGCTGACAAATACCCACTCTATGATTAAGAGGGGATCCCTCCGGTCCTGGTCCTCTTTGCTCTTCTTCTTCTTGTCTTCCCATTGGAAGACAACCCCGTGCAAGTGTGGCAGATTACCCAGGATGATGAATTTGAATGGCAAGTCAGGCCTATACCTGCTTGCCTGCCTGGTGGACATTAGATGTTGCACCCTCTCCAGAGCTGTTTGCGCCTCTGGGGTGAGTGTCCGGGGAGAACTAAGCTCCTCTCCCCCTTTTAGTAAATCAAAAAGGGGGGCTAGGTCTTCATTGGACAGACCCAGCCACAGCCTCACCCAATTTAAAGACCCACACAGCTGGCGGACATCTGCCAGAGTCTTGATGTTGGTATTGATAGCCATTTTTTGCGGCACAATGGTCCGCTTTGTTATTTCCTGGCCCAGGTACTTCCAAGGTGGCATCCGTTGAATCTTTTCCTCTTGGAGCTCGAACCCTGCAGCAACCAATGCATTGATTGTCAGGTCGAGCACACTGGCAAGCATGTCATTGTCGGGGGCACACACGAGGACATCATCCATATAATGGAAGACGATGACCTCTTTTGCTGCTGCGCGAACTGGGGCAAGCAAGGAAGAGACATACCATTGGCAGATGGTCGGGCTGTTCTTCATACCCTGTGGCAACACCTTCCAATGGTATCTTTTCCTTGGGGCTTCTCGATTGATAACAGGAATCGAGAAGTCAAAACGCGGGGCATCGTCAGGGTGCAGGGGAATTTGGAAAAAGCAGTCTTTGATGTCAATTACTGCCAGATTCCAATTTTGAGGGAGCATCGTTGGGGATGGCATCCCTGGTTGGAGAGAGCCCATGTCTTCAATGACATTGTTAATTTGACGAAGGTCCTGGAGGAGCCGCCATTTGTCTTTGTTAGGCTTTTTGATAACAAAGACAGGGGAATTCCAGGGGCTGTTGGATTCCACGATATTCCCCTTTTCAAGTTGCTCCTCCACGAGCTTCTCGAGCGCCTTCAACCTCTCACCATAGAGCGACCACTGCTCTACCCAAATGGGCTGATCAGTTTTCCAATTTAGTTTTTGAGTAGGGCGCTCTTCAGTGGCCGCAACCCAAAAATTTTTCGGGGGGTCAGGTAGGTCAATTGTGACTCCCCACTGCTGCATGAGGTCTCTCCCCAAGAGGGGTTCCTTGTAGTCTAATACGAACGGACGTATGTTTGCCAATTGTCCGCTCGGTCCCTTGATTTGCACGATGCTCCTTGATTGTCTGGCCAATTGGATGCCCCCAACACCTTGCACGTGTCCAGCCACGTTCTGCAATTCCCAATGTGCCGGCCATTCCCGTGTGGGAATGATCGTCACATCTGCCCCTGTGTCCAGAAGCCCTCTGAGGTGCAGGACTTCCTCCCCTCTGTTGACCTTGCAGCCTACCCGAGGCTTCTCTGTCCCTATAACATGTGTGGCACACACCATTGGGGGTGGCCTTTCCACAGGGATAGCCTGGGCAACTGTCTGCCCTCTGGGCAGGAAAAGAGGTGGGTGGACACAGCGCAGCCAGAGAACGGGTCCTTCGGGACTAGATGTCATTAGTCCCGGAGCGACTTCGATCTCTTGTGGTGTGCAGGTAACATCTCCGACTATGACATACCTGTCAGGGCCTTGGTCTTCTGCCCACAGCTCACCACCAGTGCTTACCGGTGCGGTATGCCACTCTTTGGTTCTTAGGTGGAGCGGTGTCAACAGCTGCAACCTGAAAGAACCATCAGAAAAAGAAGTCAAATCCGGTTTTAAAGTCAAGTCCGATAGTTTTGCCTCTTTGAGTTCCCCCTCCCCCGTCCCTTTTTTGTCTTCACGTGGGGCGGGCGCGCGCTCCCCGTTCGGTTTTTTTGTTGGAGTTGGCCCTCCTGTCCCCCAGGTTCATGTTCTTTTTTAAATCGCTGGAACTGCCACTTGAGCGGGCAGTCCCTTGTCCAATGTCCAGGCTGGTCACATAGGAAGCAGGTGCTCCTGGCCTGCGGGGTTCGCCTGTGGCTGTTCATGGTTGGAGGTGGTTTGGTGTTCAGGCCCGTGGTCTTCCTCTGGTCCACTGCAGGGCGATGCGTTGCTGTTCCCACTGAGGCCATTCCTCTGGGCTGCTGTCTCTCTGAGCTGGTAGGTTGCAGGTGTGGTGCCTTCGCAGCACAAACTTCCAACATATCCTGTATGGTTGGCGGGGGGTCCAGGGGGAGGCTCAGGATGGCTGCCTTGCACTGAGGGTTAGCATTCACCATGGCCATCTCTGCAATGACCTCTTCCCTGGCCGCCGGCTGCTTGACCTGCAACTCTACAGCTCGGGTTAGTCTCTCCACAAACTTCAGGAATGACTCAGTGGGTTCCTGCCGGACTTGCGAGTAAGATTCTACGGGCATATCAGGCCTCAGACCAAGGAATGCCTTACTGGCCGCTTCCTTGATCCGTTGCAGAACCTCCAAAGGCAGGCCTTGAGCCTGCTTTGGTGCCAGAGCCCAATCCCCTTCGCCGCTCAGATGGTCCAATGTAAGTGCCTCATTGTCGGCATCAACGGACGTATCAGAACCTTGCAAGAGGGCTGGAAGGAGTCTGCGGAGCTCCCTTTCCCACGCTGCCTTCCAGAGCAGAAACTCTGCCGAGGAAAGCAGGCATGAGAAAAGCTGACGCAGATCGAAAGGTGTCATTACTGCTCCGGAGAGACTTGCCTTTAAGAGGCCACGAAAATATTCGCTTTCTCTCCCAAACTCCTTCTGTGCCTTGCAGAGTTCCTTTATTGTTTGGTGTGAGAGGGGTTCCCAGCTGACATGGGTTGTTCCTCCTCTCCGGGACCTCTGATAAAAAACCGGAGCAGCCGAGGGAATGGGATCCAGTTCCGGGTTCCGGTCCTCGGGCCCCCCCCCTTCCGGCCAGACACCGTGGGAACCGGAAGGACAGGCGTGGGAACCGGAAGCAGGAAGTGGGTGGCAGCCGGGCATGGAACCACGATTTCTGGGGGCGGAGCACGGGGGCGCGCACTGGTGGCAGGTAGGAGGGGTAAGAGGGGTGGATCCAACTTGGGAGTAGGAGGGGTCGGGGCGAAAGGGGTTGGGACTTGGGAGAAAGGGATTTCGGGTGGAAAAGAGCTGGGGAAGGCAAGAGGGGGTTCTTTCCACGTGGCGCCCGCCATCTTGTCCTTCTCGGGCAGGGAGGGCATCTTCTAAACTGTCTGGATCACTAACCCGAACTCGGGGTCTGATAACTGGGGAAGCTGGGGAACGGGATAAGCCTCGGGCAGTCTGGCCGGGACTGTCCGAGCGGGGACTCCGAGAACCCCGAGGAGAGCCAGGGAGACAGTAGCAGCCCTGCATATCACGGGTTGCTCTCCTCAGCATGCCCGTTTGAGGGGACACGGGTTCGGGAGACGGGTTAGGGGTAACAACTGGGGAATTCGGGGTTGTTCGTCCTTCCCTCTCCCTTTTTTTAGCTAACGCCGATCGAATCTGCAAATACAGAAAAGAGAAATCTTTCTCTTTGGCAGAATTCGATCGCGCTAGTGTCTCTCCCACGGCGTTCCAGAAGGGAACGGTCAAAACCGAACTCTGAGAGCACTGAGGGAAGTACAGAAACAGCCACCAAACAAACCGTTTTAAACATCCCTTTGAAAAACTTATCCCCCCACCCTGAAGGAGTCCCGCAACTTGGAGAAATGCCTCCTTCTGCGCTGTGGACAGTCCGACGCCCATAGCCAACAGCACAGCGTCTGGAGCTGAATCTTTAAAGCCTAGAACGCCGGTCTCCCAAAACCCAACCGGAGACAAGCGAACCGCGCTTGTTCCGGGGCTGCGCAGCCTCCGTTCGGCTCTTCGAGAGCCGGGGACCGTACTGGTCCGAAAAAAAAGCCTTTACCGGCTTTGAGGCAAGTTTCCCCCCCCCCCCCCCCCGGGGAAAAATACTTACCTGACTGGCGTTCAGGCACGCTCCAGGCGTTCGATTCCTCCGCCAAGAACGACTTCGCGGCGCGGGCGAAGCTGCCGTTCTCACCCCCAGTAACGCCGCTCACTGAAACGGAGCGTGCTGCAGCTGGGGTAGCTTGACGTCCCGAGGACGCACTTGCTGAAACAATCAGTCCCTTCCGTGGGGTCCGAGGGAAGCGGGGCCCCACGCCCGGGCGCCAAGCTGCCTATGCCGAGGACACCCCTTCCGTGGGGTCGATAGAACGAGGAACCCCACGCTCGGGCGCCACGCTGTCTTTGCGGTCCGATGGAACGGGAAGCCCCACGCTTGGGCGCCAAATTGCCGTTGTGTCCTCTGTGAACAGTTCCCACTCAGCCCGGTCAGCTCAGGACACAGCAGGCAACGGGGGCCAGCCTCTGATATCGTAGTGATCAGAGGTCTGACTCGTGGGTCCTTCCAAGGGACCGCGGCAATAAAGGCAGACGGCGGAGGAAAGGGGGCAGGCTCAGAGTTGGGTTAAATCCAGAAAGTTTATTGGTCCTCCGAACGGGAGGACCTCAACCACCAGGGGTGCCCAACCCAGAGCACCTGCAGATCGCGCGCCAGGGCATTTTATGGCGGGGGGGGCATGGGTGGGGGGGTGTACAGAACAACCAACCAGGGAAGGGAAGGGTGCGGCAAGCAGAACGAGGGACACATAAGGGAACCAACTATAACAGGGGAAGGGAGGGGCTCCTTTCCCAGGACTAATCACCTGGCCCCCTGGCTAGAACTTTCCAGAAGCCTGGGAGGGGTGCCAGAGTGACAGACAGGGTCCTGGGAGGAGATAAAAATGACAGACGGAGTGATTTAAATAAACCAGGGGGGGTGCCAACTGGGGTACACCAAACTTACCGAACATGGGGGGGAGACCCGGACTGAACTAAGCTAACACACTCCCACACATATCCATGGGCACAGACACTTCAAGGTGTATCTGCTGCAGTGGTGCATTGACCTTGGCTAGCTGACAGGTGTCCACCAAGCCACTCTATCACTCCCCCTCCTCAGCTGGACAGAGGAGTGAAGTACTAAGGCCGGAACAATAAGCCCTGAACCAAAGTTGATCTCTAGATGAACTTTCCAACCAAATGTTATATGCATCCACTCATTAACGATGTATTATTAGCAATATGATATTGTCCTGGGTTGCAGTGTATGTGGTGGCCAATTGACCTGTGGTACAAGAGACAGAGAGAGTTCTTAGTAAGACAGTCCCTGGTGCCAAAGACTTATCAGTTATGGTGAGGGAAAGGAGCCTCTCCCAGAATGCCTTGTTCGGTTATGGTAATGTATTACCGCAAGCCTGGTTCCTACGGTATATCACCGTGTCCCATAGCCATAGGGAGGAGGAGGAGGAGAAGATCCAGCAGGCAGGAGTTGTGCAGCAAGATTGATTTATTTAATTATTTTACAAACTCTTTTATAGACTTTTTTCTTCATAGTCTAATTGGACAAAGGACCAGCCACCCCTTGGGGGTGATTGGCTAAAATCCTAAAACATTCATTGTCAAAATATTTTTCTACTATACCATAAACAAGACTTTTCAAGGTTGCAGGTGTCTGGGTTGTTTACATTCCCTGCTACCTCTTCTGTGAGAGAGAAAAGTCTCTCACAGACTTAGAAAATAGCAAGAAAATCCTCGCTAACAGCATTTTTTGTTCCTACAGTAATGTACCCCAGTTTTGCTTCCCTGGTTTGCTCCTGGTGTTAGCCACACCCCTGTACTTAAGTTCGAGCTGTCACGTGCTCAGGGTCATTTGCCTCTGGAAACCTTCAGAAGTTGTAGCAATAAACTGCTTTCTGTGGAACTCTAAGCAAGGACCCTTCTCAACTCCTTGCTGTCAGATTAATATTACTGGAGCCATCCCTGCGTCTGTGTGCTCATGCACGTGAGCCACGGAGCCGGCAGGGAAATCAGTAATAAGTGTATTCTGTTACCATCCTCATGAGCTGTTGAAACCAGGTGGGACAGTGTTTCCTTGCCTCCTCCCTCCAGACTATCTTCTGTTAATGGCCCATCAACGCCTTGCCTCATGACTCATCCCATTGTGAGATGCTCCACCTAGAGGGAGGAACCAAGCATTCCATCCTGGATATAATCTGAGATTCCAAACACCACAGACACCCTTTCCACTGGATTTCCAGAGGACAGGAGCTACATAGCCACCACTGGACCTTCTGAGTAAGAGCAGCACCTTCTACAGGATCACCACTTCAACAGAACCACATCCACCACTTCAGGAGGACTGCAGCCACCATTTTATCAGACTGCTACCACCACCCTGACTAACAGGGTGTCAGGTTGTATCCTGACTCTGTGAGTTTGAACCAGTGTTTTCTGCCTTTATTTTTTTTAAATTTCCCTATTAAATTGTTATTCTGACTTGGTGCCTCCCACTGATTTGTTTTCAAACTAGTACAGATATATGTATCTGTTAATTGGCAAAACATGTATTTACCTTTCTGTATATAGAAACCAGTCAAAGCCACATCTGGCCTTGTCTGGGGTGTAAGATCAAAGACAACTCCCTTGGTTCCTCCTTGAGCCCTGGCCAGGCTTTGGGAGAAACTCAACAGGAGAATTAAATGAGGTGTTCCTGCATTAGAAGTAATAGTAGCTTATTTATTATAAAAGCTGGGCTACTCTCACAGTGAATTTGGAAGCCTCTTTGCCTGTAGGTGGACACACTGCAGGATTTCCAAGTTGCCGTGAGCGTTCTCCAGTCTGTTGTGACAGTGGCTTCCCCCAGTGTGTATGGACCTGGATGATGGTAAAGTATTAGGGTAACTGGTGATGTATCTTTCTGAATCACTATAGGCAATCTTTTGTAATTCATTGCTAATGACTATGTGCATTGCTTAGCTTATAATTTTGTGATTTTTTGCAGTTTTGCATTATAGTAAATTATACAATTCCTTAAGTTGGTGTCTGTATCTGTGTCTCTGACCCTACCCACTTGCAAAACCAGGAGAAAAAGGCTCATGGGTTGAGACAAGAACAGGGAGATCACTCAGCAATTATCATAGTCAAAACAGACTATACTTGAGGAAATTAATTTATCGCCAATCAAAAGGTCAGAGTAGGATAATGACAAATAAAACCAAATCTTAAAACACCTTCCCCCCCATCCTTCCCTTCTTCCTGGGTTCAATAACACTCTGGACTTCTCCTTGCCCTGAATGGCACATGGAGATGAGGAATGGGGGTTTATGGTCAGTTCTTCACATGTTGTCTCTGCCTCGCCTTCCTCCTCATGTTTTGGGGTCTCCTCCCCCTGCCATGTAGCCCTGGGAGAGGGGCCCTGAGGGGGAGGCACAGGGTTTCCCTACCCCTGGTCAGCCTTGTTCCCCATTGGTTGGCTTGTGTTTCCCTGCGTGGGCAAAGACCCTCGGGTCCCGTGACTGTAACAGTTCCTCGGCAGAGCTCCGGCCATGCGGCTGGACAAATAAACATCTCTGAAACATCAACCAAGAATCTGTCCCATATATATTTCTTTTCCACGGCCTCCTGGTTTGATATATGCATGTTACAGTAATACCTGCTGTAACAAATGGTGGAGGAATGCAGGCAAGACACTGATCCCTAAGGACAGAAAATTCGTGAGTAAAAACCACTCTAGATCTCTCTCTTCTCACCTTGGTTTGGATATTCTCTCTGGACTATGGAAGAATCATGGGAAATGTGGCTCTTTGAGCCACAGAAAGAAATGTATCTAGAAATTAAAGGAATCCTTGAACAGCAAAACAAGAAAGTATTGGAACCAGGAGATCTAGAAATTTTTTTTTACTGGCTTTTCAAAAATTTATTCTATATTTCTCGAGACTTACTTTTTGATATTGAACCTCCTGGAACTAGTCATGGGTGTTTTTGGGACGAGATCTGGGATAAGGTAAGGGATCAAACAGAACATGGACTAGCGACAGAAGCTCTCCGTGCATCCTTTGTAATCAGTGAAGCTCTTGAGGAGCATTTGTATGGTCCCATTACCCCTAAAGCAGAGGATCATACTAATCCCGTGGCCGAGACCGCGCGGCCGCCATCCCTGGGGCATGTGACTGCAGCCGTGATGGTGGAGGTGCCTGTGCTGGATGCGCCCGGCCCCCTCGGGAGCCCGCGCCTTATCACAGACCCCATCCCTGTCTCGGGGTCCCCTGCCACGTGACCGCAAGTGAGGGAGCGATGCCGCAGGCGCTGCGGGTGCCGTGGGCCATGAGGAGCCAGGAACCGGGCATCGGCGTGGAAGCCCGCTCTGAGCACACGGCTCGGAGAGCTCTGTAGAGCAAGAAGCAGCGGTTTCCATAGCAACACAAGAAGCCGCGCAGCACGGGGCCGTACCCAAAGCAGCGTGGAGCTGGCAGAGCGGAACCACTCACAGGGCGTGGGGCCGGCGGCGATGGCAACACAGGGCCACGCAGAGCCCAGACACGCGCCGGAGCAGCACTGCTCAGAGGGCGCGGAGCAGCCACAACGCGGGGGCCCGGCTGAAACATTGGAGTCAGCGAGGCGGTGGCCACGCGGGACCGGCACCCACGACGAACACACAAGCATGTGATAGGAGAAGTTATAGCAACGAAAATCACAGGAACTGTGAAATGGTACAATGTCAAAAACAACTATGGATTTATAACACGAGATGATACAGGGGAAGATTTACTCATCCATAGAACTTGCCATTAAAAGGAATAACCCTAAAAATTACCTGCAAAGTGGAGATGGGGAAGTTGTATAATTTGATATAGTACAAGGAAAGAAGGGTTTTCAAGCAGCGAATGTTACTGGGCCTGGAGGTATTCCCGTCAAAGGCAGCTGTTATGCACAAAATTATAAACAATATCCATCCCAACAACTTCCCTACCCACAGCCTACTTTCCCCTTTTACCTTATACCCAATATGAACCCTTTCCTAAGTTTACCCCATCCCCAGTTTATTCCTAATCCGTTTTTCACCCCATGGCTTCCCTATACAATTCCCTTTCCCTACAACTCCTCTCCGATGCCGAGGGGGGGATGAAAAGGGGGAGGGAAGAAATTAAACCCTCACCTGCCTCAGTTTCCCCACAAAGCATGCCCGGAGAGTCCTGTCTCCCTTTCTGTCAGCCGTAAGATGTTCCAGAGAATCTGTTTGGACATTTAAAGGCTCAGGAGGGTGGCTTGTATTATTTTAAAACTGTTCTTGTTTTGTTTATCCAGTTGTTTTCATTCTCCTTTTATTAAAATAAAATGGGTGACATGTTGGGGGTCTCTTCCCCCTGCCATGTAGCCCTGGGAAAGGGGCCCTGGGGGGGAGGCACAGGGTTTCCCTACCCCTGGTCAGCCTTGTTCCCCATTGGTTGGCTTGTGTTTCCCTGCATGGGCAAGGATCCTCGGGTCCCGTGACTGTAACAGTTCCTCGGCAGAGCTCCGGCCATGCGGCTGGACAAATAAACATCTCTGAAACATCTACCAAGAATCTGTCCCATATATATTTCTTTTCCATGGCCTCCTGGTTTGATATATGCATGTTACAGTAATCCCCGCTGTAACACTCATGCTCTTCCCATGAACCAGTATTGGATTCCACCCACAGAAACAGTCCTTCACAAACTTCTGTAATGTGGGTCCTTCCCACAGGTTGTAGTTCTTCACGATCTGCTCCAGTGTGGCTCCTTTCCATGGAGTGCAGTTCTTAAGGAACAGAGTTCTTCAGCATGGATCCCCTGTTGGGCCATGGGTCCTACCAGGAGCCTGTTTCAGTGTAGGCTCTCCAGAAGGTCACAGCTTCCTTCTTCTTCCCCCAGCTTTTATTGCTCAGCATGATGCCATATGGTCTGGAATATCCTTTTGGTCAGTTGGGGTCAGCTGTCCCAGCTGTGTCCCCTCCCAACTTCGAGAGAAGGCCTTGACTCTGTGCAAGCCCTGCTCAGCAGTAATGAAAATATCCCCGTTTTATCAACACTGTGTTCAGCACAAATCCAAAACACAGCCCCATACCAGCCACTGTGAAGAAAATTAACCCAGCCAAAACCAGCACAGTATCCCATACTTTGAGTGTAGTAAATATTATTGATGCCATGATGATTTTTTGCCTTTTTTTTATACCCCTCTCATATACCTTTTTATAGCTTTTGTATTCTTAGTGGTTTTTAGCCTACATTCTTGGACTTCTTTGTTCAGCTAGGAGACTAAACATCTTAGAAGCCTTGTAGTTAGGGATCAGAAAGCCCCAGACACCAAAGTCCTCTCCAGAACACATTTTGTAAACTGAGAAAGAACCATCCAGGGGAAGGTTCCTCGGGGAGGGGGGCTCACTCAAGCCTTTCATTGGGGAATCTTTGATAGATATGCTAATTAGTAAAACCTATAATGTTATACCTGATCTATTGCGTGTGCGCATTGTGGTGTGCATTTTGGCGCATTCCACCTGGATGTGGTGCACCTAAGGATCCTTAAAATAAATACAGAGGTAAAATCCCTTTTTCCCTTCTAACTGTGTTTGGCTCTTGATTTTAAGACCAGGAAAAGGCATCAGTATTGACTGCCAATCCATCCATACTTAGAACTCAATAAGCTGACTACTAGCTCAGATCTGTCAGAGTGATCTCTGACTCTTCTCCTGTGACAAAATTGGCATAGTTGGTGTCCTGGGTTGAGGTGTATTCTATTACCATCCTCATGAGCTGTTGAAATCAGGTGGGGCAGTGTTTCCTTGCCTCCTCCCCCCAGACTATCTTGCTCTTAATGGCCCATCATTGTCCTGCTGCATGACTCAGAGATAACTCCCTCCAGACTATCTTCTGTTAACGAGCCTAATCAACACTTGGCCTCATGACTCATTACCCCATTGTGAGATGCTCCACCCAGAGGGAGGAACCAAGCATCCCATCGTGGATATAACTGGGACTCTGAGCACCAAAGAGGGAACTCCACTGGATTTCCAGAGGACAGGAGCTACACAGCCACCGCTGGATTTTCTGAGGAAGAGCAGACCCCTTCTACTACAGGATCACCACTTCAGAGGATTGCAGCCACCATTCCACCAGACTGCTATCACTACCCTGCCTAATAGGGACTCAGGTTGTATCTTGACTCTGTCAGTGTTTTCTTTTACTTTCTTTTCCTTTTCTTTAATTTCCATTAAATTGTTATTCTGACTTGGTGCCTCTCACTGGTTTGTTTTCAAACTAGCACATAATTTGGCGCCCAACGTGCGGCCTGCTCTGAGAGAAAGTCAGAATTACAATCTTGTATTAACAGAAACCTATTCACCATGGTGCTCAGCTTGTCTGCATGGGTTCTGTATCTTGCTCTCTATATTTTTCCTCACATGGGGAACTACCTGCCTGTTGTGTTACTCCTGTTAAAACCAGGGACTGGTATGAGAATTGCTTTATTGGTTTATTATGTCTATAGCATAATAACCTGCGAGGCAATGAATACCATTCGGAATATATACTCAGTTTTGTTTGGCTCTCCTAGTCTGGGCTCCTCTGTCTGGGATCTCTTCAACAATCGCACCCAGCCCCTGGTGGGAGGAGTAGAGAGTGGTTTCTTCCAGCCTTTCAGGCCAGGCACAGCAGTTTTTGAAAATATTGAGTTCCCTCTGGATGTTAAGGATGGTATAATCTTCTTGTCAGTTCTATTCTCTTTTTTCTCTATGGCCTGCATTGTGTACACCATGCTTAGAAACAGAACACTACTTAGTGTGGTGCAACATCTGCTTGACGAGGAGGTAAAAAGGAGCAAAGCAGCAAATACCATGTCTACACAGACTGCCACACAGAAAGGAACCAAAAGCAAAGCAACCGCACCCATCTCTACGCAGACTGTCACAAAGGCGAAAGGAAGCAAAAGCAAAGCAACCGCATCCATCTCTACGCAGACTGACACAGAGGAGAAAGAAACCAAACGCAAAGCAACCGCATCCATCTCTACGCAGACTGTCACAGAGGAGAAAGAAACCAAACGCAAAGCAACCGCATCCATCTCTACGCAGACTGTCACAGAGGAGAAAGAAACCAAACGCAAAGCAACCGCATCCATCTCTACGCAGACTGTCACAGAGGAGAAAGAAACCAAACGCAAAGCAACCGCATCCATCTCTACGCAGACTGTCACAGAGGAGAAAGAAACCAAACGCAAAGCAACCGCATCCATCTCTACGCAGACTGTCACAGAGGAGAAAGAAACCAAACGCAAAGCAACCGCATCCATCTCTACGCAGACTGTCACAGAGGAGAAAGAAACCAAATGCAAAGCAACAGCATCCATCTCTACGCAGACTGTCACAGAGGAGAAAGAAACCAAATGCAAAGCAACAGCGTCCATCTCTACGCAGACTGACACAGAGGAGAAAGAAACCAAATGCAAAGCAACAGCGTCCATCTCTACACAGACTATCACAGAGGAGAAAGGAACCAAATACAAAACAACAGCGTCCATGACTACGCAGACTGACTCCGAGGAGAAAGGAACCAAAAGCACTGTCAGCGTCCCCATGCAAGCCACCACTGAACCAGAACAGCCCAAACCGATTGCAGTTGCCCCCGTGCAGAAGAAGAAATCAAAAAGCAAGTCAGTCCGCATAGTGACTGATGAGGATGCAGCAGGACCTTCACATCCAGCAGAAGAGGCAGAGCCAGAGATCATCACTCGGTCACTATCCCTGGGTGAGCTGCGTGACCTGCGGAGGGAATTCACATGCCAGACAAACGAGTCCATCCTGACCTGTCTGCTCCGCATTTGGGACGCTGCAGCCAATGACACCATTCTGGACGGAAGTGAGGCCAGGCAGCTGGGATCTCTGTCCCGGGATGTGGTCATTGACCAGGGGATCGGGAGAACCCAAGAAACTCTCAGCCTCTGGCGGCGACTGCTTACAAGTGTCAGGGACAGGTACCTTTGTAAAGAAGACCTCCAGGTGCACCAAGGGAAATGGAGCACAATGGAACAAGGTATCCGATGCCTGAGGGAATTGGCTGTGCTGGAGATCATTTTCTCAGAAGACGAGAGATTTCCTAAGAGCCCAGATGGTGTCCAGTGCACGTCACAGATGTGGTTGAGGTTCGCACGCCTTGGACCAGAGATATACTCCCGTTACCTGGCAACGCTGCAATGGAGGGAAGGCGAGGACAGGGTGGGGGTCTTGGTGAACAAACTGAGGATTTACGAGGACACCGTCACAGCCCCGTTTCGCACCCATGTCTCATCCGTGGAAACAAGTCTTTCAGCTGAGCAAGTCCGGAGTTTGATTGAAGAAGGCCATCAGAAATTGAAAAAGGAACTTAAGGAAGAGATTTACCAGATCTCGCCAGAACCAACAAGAGTCTCTGCCATTAGGAGCCGGCGTCCCCCAACCAGGGAGAGAGGATACACCCCACGAGGTAATCTCTGGTTTTTCCTTCAGGAACATGGAGAAGACATGAGTAAGTGGCATGGAAAACCCACCTCCTCCTTAGCAGCCAGGGTACGTGAACTAAAAAGAGGGACAACTACCACAAGAAGCGCATCTAGAGTCAACATTGCTCCGGTCTCTCACACACAGAACTCCAGACGATACCAGAATGATAGTATGACTGATCCTCTTGAAGGGACCTCAGGAACATATTCACCGTAAGGGAGCAACATGCACCAGAACCAGGAATAGAGGGGCCCTGCCTCTAGCCAGGTAGAGGAAAGGGATAATCGGGTCTTTTGGACTGTGTGGGTCCGATGGCCTGGCACAGCTGACCCACAAAAATACACGGCTTTGGTTGACACAGGCGCTCAATGTACTCTGATGCCATCAAGGTATGTGGGAGCAGAACCCATTTCCATTTGTGGGGTGACAGGAGGATCCCAGCAGCTGACTGTACTGGAAGCTGAAGTGAGTTTAACTGGGAACGAGTGGCAGAAACACCCCATCGTGACTGGCCCGGAGGCCCCGTGCATTCTCGGCATAGACTATCTCAGAAATGGATATTTCAAGGACCCAAAAGGACATCGTTGGGCTTTTGGGATAGCTGCTGTGGAGACAGAAGATATCAGACAACTGAGTACATTGCCTGGCCTCTCAGATGACCCGTCTGCCATGGGACTGCTAAGAGTTGAAGAACAACAGGTACCAATCGCCACAGCAACAGTACACCGTCGGCAATACCGCACAGACAGAGACTCTGTGGTTCCCGTCCATGAGATGATTCGTAAACTGGAGAGCCAAGGGGTGGTCAGCAAGGCCCATTCACCTTTCAACAGCCCTATATGGCCAGTGCGTAAGTCCAACGGAGAATGGAGACTGACGGTGGATTACCGTGGCCTGAATGAGGTCACACCACCATTGAGTGCTGCTGTGCCGGACATGTTGGAACTTCAGTACGAGCTGGAGTCCAAAGCAGCAAAGTGGTACTCCACTATTGACATTGCCAATGCCTTCTTCTCCATTCCTTTGGCAGCAGAATGCAGGCCCCAGTTTGCTTTCACTTGGAGGGGTGTGCAATACACCTGGAACCGACTGCCCCAGGGGTGGAAGCACAGTCCCACCATTTGCTATGGACTGATCCAGACTGCACTGGAAAAGGGTGAGGCCCCAGAACATCTGCAATACATCGATGACATCATCGTGTGGGGAAACACAGCAAAGGAAGTATTTGAGAAAGGAGAGAAAATCATCCAGATTCTCCTGGAAGCTGGCTTTGCCATCAAAAGGAGCAAAGTCAAGGGACCTGCCCAAGAGATCCAGTTCCTGGGAGTAAAGTGGCAAGATGGACGACATCAGATTCCCACCGAGGTCGTCAACAAGATCACTGCGATGTCTCCACCGACCAGCAAGAAGGAAACACAAACTTTCCTAGGCGCCATAGGTTTTTGGAGAATGCACATTCCTGAGTACAGCCAGATCGTGAGCCCTCTCTACCTGGTTACCCGCAAGAAGAACGATTTCCACTGGGGCCCTGAACAGCAGCAAGCCTTCGCCCAGATCAAACAGGAAATCGCTCATGCGGTAGCCCTTGGCCCAGTCAGGACAGGACCAGAGGTGAAGAACGTGCTCTACTCTGCAGCCGGGAGCCATGGTCTGTCCTGGAGCCTCTGGCAGAAGGTGCCTGGTGAGACTCGTGGCCGACCACTGGGATTCTGGAGCCGAAGCTACAGAGGATCTGAAGCTAACTACACTCCCACAGAGAAGGAAATCTTGGCCGCCTATGAAGGAGTCCAAGCTGCCTCGGAGGTAATCGGCACAGAGGCACAACTCCTCCTGGCACCCCGACTACCAGTGCTGGGGTGGATGTTCAAGGGAAAGGTTCCTTCCACGCATCACGCCACTGACACCACATGGAGCAAATGGATTGCTCTCATCACACAGCGTGCCCGTATTGGAAACCCGAATCGCCCTGGGATTCTGGAAATTATAACAAACTGGCCTGAAGGTGAGACTTTTGGATTATCTTCTGAAGAAGAGGAAGAGCAAGTGACTCGTGCTGAGGAAGCCCCACCATATAATGAGCTACCGGAGACTGAAAGACGTTATGCCCTCTTCACTGATGGTTCCTGCCAAATTGTAGGCACTAACAGGAAGTGGAAAGCTGCAGTATGGAGCCCCACACGGCAAGTTGCACAAGCTACCGAGGGACAAGGTGGATCGAGTCAGGTTGCAGAGCTTAAAGCCGTCCAGCTGGCTTTGGATATTGCTGAACGAGAGAAGTGGCCGAGGCTCTAACTCTACACCGACTCGTGGATGGTAGCTAATGCTCTGTGGGGATGGCTGGTTCGCTGGAGAAAAGCCAACTGGCAGCGCAGAGGGAAACCCATCTGGGCCGCTGAGATTTGGCAGGACATTGCCGCCCGAGTAGAGAAGCTGACCGTGAAGGTTCGACACGTGGATGCGCACGTACCCAAGAGTCGGCCTAATGAAGAACATCGCAACAACGAGCAGGTGGACCGAGCTGCCAAGGTGAAAGTATCACAGGTGGATCTGGACTGGCAGCACAAGGGAGAACTATTCCTAGCTCATTGGGCCCATGATGCCTCTGGTCATCAGGGGAGAGATGCAACATACCGATGGGCCCGTGACCGAGGGGTGGACCTTACCATGGACAGCATCTCACAGGTCATCCACAGCTGTGAGACCTGTGCTGCAATCAAACAGGCCAAGCGGGTGAAGCCTCTGTGGTACGGTGGACGATGGTCAAAGTACAGGTATGGGGAAGCCTGGCAAGTTGATTACATCACCCTTCCCCAAACCCGCCAAGGCAAGCGCTACGTGTTGACCATGGTTGAAGCAACCACTGGATGGCTGGAGACCTACCCTGTGCCTCATGCTACAGCCCGGAACACCATCTTGGGCCTGGAAAAGCAAGTCCTGTGGAGATATGGCACCCCCGACAGGATCGAGTCAGACAACGGGACTCATTTTAAGAACAGCCTCATCAACACCTGGGCCAGAGAACACGGTATCGAATGGATATATCACATTCCTTATCATGCACCAGCTGCCGGAAAAGTTGAACACTGCAATGGACTACTTAAAACCACCCTAAAGGCACTTGGTGGGGGGACCTTCAAAAATTGGGAAGTGAACTTAGCGAAGGCCACCTGGATGGTCAATACCCGAGGGTCCATCAATCGAGCTGGTCCTGCCGAGTCTGAACCCTTGCACACAGTGGATGGAGATGGAGTCCCTGTGGTACACCTGAGAGGTATTTTAGGAAAGACTGTTTGGATTAATCCTACCTCAGGCAAAGGCAAACCCATCCATGGGATTGTCTTTGCTCAAGGACCTGGTTGCACTTGGTGGGTAATGCAAAAAGATGGGGAAACCCGTTGTGTACCACAGGGAGACCTAATCTTAGGTGAGAACGGTGTGTAGGGTTTCATTGTATATATATATATATATATATATATGTATGTGTGTTTAGAGTTTAAGAAAGTATTGATTTGGGATGATGTAGATGGTAATAGAATAAGGGGTGGATAATGTCCTGGGTTGAGGGGTATTCTATTACCATCCTCATGAGCTGTTGAAATCAGATGGGGCAGTGTTTCCTTGCCTCCTCCCCCCAGACTATCTTGCTGTTAATGGTCCATCATTGTCCTGCTGCATGACTCAGAGATAACTCCCTCCAGACTATCTTCTGTTAACGAGCCTAATCAACACTTGGCCTCATGACTCATTACCCCATTGTGAGATGCTCCACCCAGAGGGAGGAACCAAGCATCCCATCGTGGATATAACTGGGACTCTGAGCACCAAAGAGGGAACTCCACTGGATTTCCAGAGGACAGGAGCTACACAGCCACCGCTGGATTTTCTGAGGAAGAGCAGACCCCTTCTACTACAGGATCACCACTTCAGAGGATTGCAGCCACCATTCCACCAGACTGCTACCACTACCCTGCCTAATAGGGACTCAGGTTGTATCTTGACTCTGTCAGTGTTTTCTTTTACTTTCTTTTCCTTTTCTTTAATTTCCATTAAATTGTTATTCTGACTTGGTGCCTCTCACTGGTTTGTTTTCAAACTAGCACAGTTGGCAAGATGGCAGATTCAATTACTATTTATGGAGGCATGGAATTGGCCCTTCTCCAAAATTTTCTGAGGATTTTTGGGGTCATGAGTGAAATTGAATAGATACCAACAAGACTGGAAATCTCTTTTGAACTGAGTTGCATTTTCCTAAGTTACCTTTTTGTCTTGGTTTAGAGACAAATTTAGGAGAAAACTCTCTGGAATGAGTGTTTCCTCCAAAGAAAAAGGGCTTCAGTAAACCCTTTTTCTGCCAATGCGAAAATGAATACCAGTGGATGAAAGTAAAAAAAAAAACCCAACTGTTTATTGACAAACAAAGTGCCCTCATGGACTGGGAAAAAAACTGAATAAATGCTAGATATTGAACTGTCAGAATCTTACCCACCCACCCAGAGCAGAACAAAAAAAAAACCCTAAAATGCCCGGAGAAGAAACAAACCGGCTGGCCGTGATGAGCGGAAAAGACTCCACTACCAGAATAAGTAGTAAAGTAGGTATGTTTATTCCAGCACTGGGACGCATGGGGGATAGCTCCTCCAAAGTCATGCATGCCAATAGCTGCATTCAGCTTGGTATTTATTGGGTTACAAGTTCTATATTCATTAAGTTTCCCAATACGCCTATACATATTCATCAGCAAGCCCTGCCCAACCTCGCTTCATATTATAATGAACCCAAAAGTCATTTACATCCGTGTTGCGCGTGCGCAGTGTTGTCTGTTGGCTTTGGTAGGGGTCTTCCGAGGGTCTTCTTCTGATGAAGTCAGGAGTCTTCCTCATCCTGAACTTTTCACCTTTCCTCCCTGCGCATGCTCTTTATACCCTTGCCCGGGGTTCAAGCTTTGAGACTGGTTTGATCTAGTTTTGGGATGAGCGCAGAATGTCTGTCCGAGACTCCCCCTGCCCTTATCAGTAGTCCCTTATCTTTTTTTCCTGCCTTGGTATGCAAACCAAGTTAGATGCATTGTTCTTAACAAACTAATTCTTCTGCTTCCCATCCCCCTGATTCATCTAAATCCACCAGCTTTCTCCGCAGCGATGAGGTTTAATATCTAACATTATTCATTTTTTCCTGTGCCCTGAGGGCACTTTGTTAAATAAACAGTTTATTTCACTTTCATCTAAGAAATTCCTTTTGTATCTGTGGGAAGGGAGTGCCAAAACCTGTTTTCTTTAGAGGAGATGTTCATTCCAGAGCGTTTCCTCCTAAAATGTTCTCTAAAACCCAAGACAAACAGTCTTATCAGGGATCTCGGAGATAGTAGGATGCATTGTGGGGGCTAAGGTAGTTTTCGCTACGACAATATAAATTATCCCAGTTTCAGTTGTGGATAAATTATATCTTCACATGCATGCTATTTCTCTTTCTATATTTTCTTCTAATGAATCGCTCATTGAACAGCTACTAGCTATCCATGGCACTTTTTGAAGGAACTATATTGAAAACTAAGTTTCCCCTTCATTGTTTGGGGGTTATGTTTCACTCCATACATCCAGGGTTGCCCTGTCCCAGGTGCAGAATCCAGCATTCCCCTTGTTAAACTTCATATGGTTGGTGATTGCTTATCTCTCTAATTAGTCTAGGTCTCTCTGCAGGGCCTCTCCTGCCTTCAGGAGTGTCATAGGTTAGCAAGCATAGTCCCGGAAGGGATATCCTTGCTAAGGGGTGCTTACAGCTTCCTCTGGGACCTGATAGAACCTATCAGCTGGCCAGTTTGAATATGGACAATTCTTTAAGCCACTTAAAGTTGTGACCGCCTCTGTGATACACACTTAAGAATAGACAAACTCCCCCCCCAAGCTCTCTCTCGTTTCCGGCGCTGGGACAGGTGGCTGCAGGCCCCGTGCAGGGGCCAGCAGGCCCGGCCAGGCCCTGCTTGGGCCAGGCCGGGCCGGGCCACGGCCAGCCTGGAGCCATGGGCCTGTTCCAGCCATGGAACCCCCCCCCCCCACTGCCTTGCCGTGGGCAGCCGGAGCGGCTTGGAACCCCCCCCCCTCCACTGCGGCCGGGAAGGGAAAAAAAAACCTCCTATCTTTATGTGACCTTGAACAAGCTGCAAACTGCTTTGAGAAAGTTTTGCTCAGTTTTTTCTTCTCCCTCTCAGGCTCAGTTTAGAGGCACAGAAAGGCACAAAAATTAATTTCTGGGCATAGGCAGCGATATGGGATACATATCATAACGTCACCCCAAGACAAGGAGTGTCAACAGCTCTTCCCAATTTAGTGTTGTGTGCAAACTTACTTAGCATGCCTTCAAGTCCTGTGTCCACGATGTTAAAGAAGATGTTGAAGAGAACTGGGCCTGGAATGGAGCACAGCAGAACCCCACTAGTGACAGGTCACCAGTCTGATGTAACTCCATTCACTATAACTGTTTGTGCCCAATCTATGAGCCAGTTGGCCCCCCCATCTCATAATGTGTTTATCCAGCTGTATGCTGGACATTTTGTCCAGAAGGATCCTGTGAGAGACAATATCAAAAGTTTAACTGAAATCCAAAAAGATTACATCTGTAGCAGGGCATCTCGCCCCCCACAAGAGCTTATCAGTTGTTTTTTAACCAGTCAGATAACTCAAACAGGACAATCTGTCTTGTAGTGACTTATTTTTGCACCATGGGGTTAACAATGGTCTGGCATCTCCCAGCTGCCAATAAACATCTTACTGATGAATTGAGATCTGGAAGATAAGATGAATTTATGACTGACAGACACCTCACTTTACAAACTATAAAAGCCACACAAAACTTTCACAAATCAGAAATCCTCCTGTGGAAATGTGTGGAGTTTCTCCCATGAGTAGGGGTGCCTTCTTCGCAGTTAGTCCCCCAGAGGTTAAGTGAAAAGAATCTGTACATTTTCGTCATTTTGGTAGTAAAGTTACGTTTGACTCCTAATCAATACTATTTCTTTTGCTAGCTTTAATCCAGGTACCTTGATATCGTGCACTGTTTTATGTTATGCTGTAATCTACTGGTAGTTCTTTTTAGTTTTAGACTGTGTAGTAACTCTGATTAAGATCGTTCATTTGTTATGTCCTGTTGTCCCTGTGCCCCTACCACACCTGTCTGTTTAATAAATAATTCATTTTACAAATAGACCTGATCTGCCATCCTTAGAACTTGCAGACTAGAGTGATTTCTTAAATTCAAACTGTTGCCAAAATCTGAGGCTAAGGCAGAGCTTGTCTGAAGCTCCCACTTGTCCCGTGACAACATCAACAGGCTTCCCTTGATCAGCTAGGTGGGTTACCTTGTCATAAAAGGAAATTAAGTTTGTCAAGCAGGACTTTTCCTTCATGAAGCCATGCTGGCTGTGACCAATGACTGTGTTGTCCTTCCCGTGTTTCTCAATACCTCCCAGAATAATCTTTTCCATAATTTTACTGGGCACTGACATGAGACTGGCAGGCCTGTAGTTTCCAGGGTCATGCTTCTTGACCTTCTTGAAAATTGGACAATGTTAGGTAGCTTCCAGTTGATTGGGACCTCTCTGGATTCCCAAGACTGCTCAAAAATCATTGACAGAGGCCTTGCAATGACATCATCCAGCTCTTTAAGGATTCTTGGATGAATCCCATCAGGCCCCATGGACTTATAGGGATCAAGCTGGAGCAGCAGATCCTACACAATTTCAGGGTCAACTGGGAGTTGATCATTCTCACAGCCATGATCCTCCAGCTCAGCAGTCTGGGACCCCCTTAGCCCGTAATCAGTGTTGAAGATGGAAGCAAAGAGAGAGTTAAACATCTCTGCCTGGTCTATGTCCCTGTTTGCAAGGTGACCATCCTCATCCTGTAATGGGCCAATGTTATTTCTACACTGCCTTTTGCTACTGATGTATTTGAAAAAAAAAATTTTATTGTCCCCCATAGTTCTGGCAGCTTCAACTCGAGTTGGCCTTTGGCTGCATGAATTTTCTCCCTACAGTGTCAAGCAGCACTTCTGTATTCTTCCCATGTCACTGGACCTTGCTTCCACTGGGCATGTATTACCACAGGCCTGGTTCCTACGGTATATCACCGTGTCCCGCAGCCATAGGGAGGAGGAGGAGGAGAAGATCCAGCAGGCAGGAATTGTGCAGCAAGATTGATTTATTTAATTATTTTACAAACTCTTTTATAGACTTTTTTCTTCATAGTCTAATTGGACAAAGGACCAGCCACCCCTTGGGGGTGATTGGCTAAAATCCTAAAACATCCATTGTCAAAATATTTTTCTACTATACCATAAACAAGACTTTTCAAGGTTGCAGGTGTCTGGGTTGTTTACATTCCCTGCCACCTCTTCTGTGAGAGAGAAAAGTCTCTCACGGACTTAGAAAATAGCAAGAAAATCCTCTCTAACAGCATGTTTGTATCTACAATTCCCCCATTTTGTTTTATAAGATAACAATTCTACTATTAATGCCAAATAGAAATCTACATCAGTTATTAATTCTAAATATGTCCTTAAGGCTTTAGCTATCTGACTCCATAACAAGAAATTTAAAGTTCAGTCTCTGCTTGTGGAAGGACCATCCCAGTCTCTGCTTGTAGAAGGACCATCTGCCTGATGGTTGACATGCTGGTCATCATCAGAAGAGTCATTAGGCTGATGATCTACATTCTGGTTGCCATTTGGATGGTTGGTGTTCTGGTCATCATTTGGAGGTTGCCTGTTCTGCCTCTGGTGCTGTAGGTCAGGGCGAACGCATTTTGCAAGTAGCCACCGTATCCCAGTATCTGTGGAAACGCAAGCACACCCACGACCCCAAACGATGAGCTCATGAGGGCCTTCCCACTGGTTAGTGAGTAAATTCCGCACCCAGACTTTTGCCCGGGGAAGTTGTCTGTCGCCTGCAGACTGCAATGAGAGAAAATGATTCAGAATAACAGGATTATTTGAATTTTGTGGTACTGTAAGGTGATTAATTGTATACAAAGCTTTTGCTAGTCGGCTCTGTGGGGTTTCTCCATGCATTCCCCTTTTCTGCTGGCCCAAAACACGCTTCAAAGTACCATGAGCGCGTTCAACAATGGCTTGGCCAGTAGGAGAATGTGGGATACCAAAGGTATGGTCTACACCCCATAGGTGTAAAAACTGCCACGTCTTCTCCGAGGCGTAGGCAGGACCATTATCGGTTTTCACAGAAGCTGGCACGCCCAGGACTGAGAAAGCCAATTTCCAATGGGCAATGACATCACGGCCCTTCTCTCCAGTGTGAGCAGAAGCCCACATAGCCGGGGAGAAAGTGTCAATAGACACGTGCACATATTTCAGCCGACCAAATTCTGGGATGTGAGTTACATCCGTTTGCCAAATCTGCAAGGCTTTTAGCCCTCTGGGGTTTACCCCCACTGGCAAAGGCGCAGCGAGTCCATGACAGCACAAACACTGACAATGTCGCGCGCCTTGGTTGGCGTTAAATGAAACGGCTTCTGCAGGGTATGTGCACTTTGATGGAAGAAACCGTGCTATGCCTTGGCTTGTGCAATTTTGTCAGGCTGAGGCCCTACCCACGCAGGGTTGGCCAGCATGTCAGCCCTGGCATTGCCTTCCGTTAGAAAACCTGGTAAATTGGTGTGGCTTCGAATGTGCAGAATGTAATACGGATGCACTCAAGCCTGAATTGCAGACCACAAGGTTTGCAACAGCGAAAACAGAGCCGCATTGTTCACCTCCTTCAGAAGGGAACAATCTAAGCGTTGGGTGATATCTGCTACATAAGCAGAGTCAGTAACCAAATTCAAAGGTTCCTGTGAGAATCGCTGAAAAGCCATGATAACAGCTCTTAATTCAACTAACTGAGCTCCTGTTCCTCTTCCTGTTCCTGACTCCTGTTCCTTCAGCACCTGCCATTCCGATCCCTCCTTCCAGGTAACAATGGCTTTCCCAGTTTTCCCTGAACCATCCGTAAAGGCAGTGGGTCCTTGCACCGGCACTCGGCTATTTCTCGGCCGCAAGGAAAGTATGGTCGATTTTGCCAACTGCAGTAATTTATGGCTGGGCAGATGGTAAGTGATCTGCCCTGAGAAGTTTTGCAGCGCGCTTTGCAAAGGAGCACTATGGATGAGGCTCCACTCAAAGTATTCCTTTGAGATCAGAATGACAATTACTGCAGGATCTGCAGCCATCAGTTGCAAACACCGTTGACGGCATTTGATTATCAGAGAAGGGACCAATTCAAACACCATGGTTGCGGTTCTTTTCGGCTGATGAGGCAAAAAGACCCATTCTAGGATATGCAAAGGATCAGGCCATTGTGCATTCCACTGGCCAATGATACCTGTAGGATGGAGGTCTGGAATAGTAATGAAAACAGTGATAGCAATGGAGGGATCCACTCGATAAACCTGACGAGCGGAAACAGCCCGTTGGACCTCCTGCAGCGCTTGTCGCGCCTCCGGAGTCAACTCCCGAGGTGAATTCAGACCAGGATCCCCTTTTAATGTATTAAAAAGCGGGGAAAGTTGCTTTGCAGTTAGACCTAAATAAGGTCGTAACCAATTGATGACACCCAACAGCTTCTGGGCATGATTCAAGGTTTTAACTGAATCTGGGAATTGCACCTCTTGGCATTGGATAGTTTGGTCCAATATTCTCACTCCTAAATATTTCCAAGGAGGAAGCTGTTGAACTTTCTCTGGAGCTACCTCTAATCCATAGGCATGCAGAGCAGCGAGCAGCTGTGGCTGTATTCTCAGCAGCTCGTCCCGGGTGGACGCTGCCACCAGGATATCATCCATGTAATGGTAGCAGCGTGCATCAGGAAACTGCTTGCGAACTCCAGCTAAAGCTTGGGCAACATACCGCTGACAGATAATTGGGCTGTTCCTCATCCCTTGAGGGAGGACCTTCCATTGGTATCTCTTAGCAGGTTCAGCATTGTTAATGGCAGGCACAGTAAAGGCAAATTTCAGTTTGTCATCAGGATGCAAAGGAATTGTGAAAAAACAATCCTTTAAATCAATGATCAGGATGTCCCACCCCGTAGGAATCATGGTGGGAGAGGGCATGCCAGGCTGCAATGCCCCCATACCTTCCATTACTGCATTAACTTTCCGGAGGTCCTGCAATAATCTCCATTTCCCTGATTTCTTCTTAATTACGAAAACAGGAGTGTTCCAGGGGCTAGTAGAAGGTTCAAGGTGCCCCTGTTGTAACTGTTCCTGAACCAGCTGATGGAGGGTGTCTAACTTCTCTTTTGGTAGGGGCCACTGCGGCTCAAAGATTGGTGTGTTAGTCAGCCACCGCAAAGGCAGTGTAGGATGCTGTGTGCCCTTACACACAGTGACCCCTGCTAAAAATTTGTCCGAATCTGTACGCCACAAGCTGCCAACACATCCTGTCCCCAAAGATTATGGGAAGTGGTAGCAACATAAGGCCTAATTGTAGCTGTGTGCCCCTCTGAATCCTACACCACCACAGGCCGTTCGCTTAAATAGCTCTGTGTGGTTCCTCCTAATCCTGCGATGGCCGATCCCACTGGGGCTAAAGGCCATGAGGGAGGCCATGCAGAGAAGGAGATGATAGTTACATCAGCACCCGTATCAATCAAACCTCCAAGCTGAGTGCGGGGCGGACGGGCGTTCAGCAGGACTAGGGTACATGTCATCTGTGGCCTTTGGTCAGAGATGTCTGCAGTCCAGAAGGCCTGCAGAAGTCCCATAGATCCACTGCCGTTATCTTTGTGAGTTTGTTCTACCCTGGGGACACAAGACTTAAAAGGCACTAATTTAGCAAGGCAGGTCTTTTCAGGAATAGTTACAGGGGGGTTTTGCGTGGAGACCATAGCGCAAATCTGGCCTTTAAAGTCAGAATCAATAACTCCTGAGTGCACTAAGATTCCTTGATGGGCAACATCAGGTTTTCCCACCAGCATCGCACTGGATCCCTGGGCTAAGGGTCCATATGCATCCAGGGGAACCTTATAAATTCCGCTAGAGTTTAAGACGACTGCGGCTGCGGTGTGGATGTCAAACCCGTCTGATCCGTGGGTACCGTCTGATCCCTGGGTGCTGTCTCTAGGGTGGCTGGGTAGGCCTGTGCCTGTACCTGTGCCACTCTCTGGGGGAGCGACTGCATCGGAGAGCAATTCCCCCTCCTTGCACCCCGGTGGAAGTTTCCCGACAAAGGCTGGCCATCGGCATGAGTCTGGGATCTACAGTAGTACGAGCAATGCCCTGGCCTGCCACACCTCTTGCACTGGGGGATCGGTGGGTTTTCTTTTTGGCTGGGCTTAGGCCGCTTCCGTTTCTTCACCTGTTTTGGTTGCTTTGGTTCACGACCAGAAGATGCGTGAACAGGCTGCAGGAAAGCAGCCAAAACAGACCTTTTCTGGTTCCCAGATCCCACCTTAGCACAGGCCTCAACCATGTCTGTTACCTCAGGATCCCCTGGTAAGGCATCTATGATTTTTCTGCACTCCTCGTTTGCGCTATCGCTCACTAACTGCCTTAACAACTGTCTTAACCCGTCATCCTCAACCTGCTTCTCGAGAGAAGCAGTGACTTTCTCTACAAAAGAGAGGAATGACTCTGATTTCCCTTGAACTATTTCAGTATATCGCTTTCTGGGTGCAGACAACTCTATGGTTTTCAACAGGGCAGCCATGCCGACCTGCTGAGCTCGCTGCAGGACGCTAGAGGACAAGTTACCCTGTAGACTGGGATCAGAGAAGGGACCAGTCCCCATCAAAGCATCCACTCCTGCTGTCTGTCTAGGATCAGCAGCAGGGAGCTGTATATTCCCTAATGCAGTCCTGTCGGCCAGCTTTCTCCAGGTTTTCTCAAAAACTCCAAATTGTACAGGTTGAAATAGAATTTGACGTAAGTGTCTGATATCAAATGGAGAATGCAAATCTGTATTTATCACCCTTATTATCTGCATAACCTCAGCAGAACCTAGCCCATCTTGTGCCACCTTGGATTGGAGGTCCTGGGCAACTTTCCAAGCAATTACCTCATGCTTGTCATGCTCCCCTGAATCTGGGAGAGCCTTATACACTGGGAAAGCTTGGATCTCCCCTTTAGGGGAAGCACTACCATCCTGAACTTCTGGCACAGCCTGTGGATGGAGTGTAACAGCTCCCCGGGTACCCCCAGAATCCTCCGATCCATTTGGCAGTCCAAGGACTTCTAACAACCTCCAGTCACCCTCCTCCAATGCTCACATCTTAAGGGACTCTAAGAAGCTATTGTAATGCGTCGGACGCACTGTTACCGTGCAGTCCTGAAAGGTCCAGGGGCGAGACCGGCGCAGCCTTTTCCTTCGCCGCGCGGCTACAGCCGCCTGACAACCTGGGGCCAGAACCTCATCTGCCTCACTGCCTGACGAGGAATCATCAGGCAAAGGCAACTTTGGGGTGCTGGGAGTGAACAGAAATGTACGTGGAGGGGCACTTTGGCTAAGTTCGCTAGAGGCAGAACAGACAGGACAGACTGCAGCTGCTCTCGGCGCCGCCGCCTCTGGCACAGCAGCTGCATTCGGCGCGGTCGCCGCTGCCGCTGCTGTTTCGCGTTCCCCAGCCGCTCCCGGCGCTGCCGCCGCTGGCCTGTTCTCAGGGGTCGTGCAGGGCGCTGCCGCCCCTGCCCGCTGCTCCACAGCCGCCGTCTCTGGCCCCTTCTCCGCAGTCGCTGCCGCTTCCGGGTTTTCCCGCGGCTGCACCGCTTCTGGGTTCGCCGCTGGCTGCGCCGTTTCTCGGCTCGGAGCCGCGTCTCCCGCGGATGGCGGGGGGGGCGCGGGCGGAGCGGGCTCTGCTGGCCGCGCGGGCGGTGCTGGCTGTGCTGGCGGGGGGGGGCGCGGGCGGTGCGGGCGGCGCGGGCAGCGCGGGCATCCGCCGCTCTAGCAGGCTGAGGAGTTCCTCCATCCTTCGGGATAGGTTCGGCAGCTCCGTTAGCAAAGGCAGATGCTGCATTAAGAGGTCGATGGCTCGGTTCTGCGACTGTGCAGAACAGTCCAGCGCCAGGGAGGGCAGTGGACCACACCCAGGGAGTCTAGGTGCAGGCACGCCCGGCGCTACGCCGGCTAAGAAGTTAGATCCAAGTCCATATGGAACCGAGCTAGGAGCCTCTCTGGGCATCCAAGTGGCTAAGCCGCTGATCTGAGGCACTGGATAAGCCGTGGCCGCTGCCCAGCCGAACGGCAAGGCAGGCTGTGTGCCCTCCCGCTGCCTTGACCCCCCTGCCTCTGGCGGCGCGGGGTTCCTGGGGGCTGTGGAATCCTGCGATTGTGCAGGGTGAGCCGGCACAGGCTCTGCCTGTGGAGCAGGGGGGGGTTTCAGAATCCACCATCATTTGCCCCGGAAGCCCAGTCAGTGGGGCCCCCCTCGGACATTCCTCCCTCACTCATCACCGAGATAGGCGAGCCAGCCCTGCTATCACAGTCAAGGTCTGTCAGCAGGAAAAAAAATGAACGCTAGGTTTTGTATAATTCTAACGCTGCTGGGTTCCCAGTCGGGAGCTCCTGTCGGACAGCGCATCCGAGTTCCTGCCATAAGGCAAAGTCCAGGGCACTATCTCTGTCCATGGAAATCCCTTTTAAGGTAGCCCAGTCTAATAATTCCCGAACTGAGTTTTCAGGAATGGAGGTATGCATTATACTAAACACACCTTCCCAGACCTGCACCGCAGCTTCGATTTGTGAGCCGCTGTTCGCCATTTCTCAGTTCTGTCGGACCTCCCGGTCCCGGGGGGGAAGGGGAACAGCGTACCTCTAGAGGAATTCGGTTTGGCTCGCAGCAGCAGGACACGTCAGAGAGTGCAGATCACGTCGGGCAGCACCAAATATTACCGCAGGCCTGGTTCCTACGGTATATCACCGTGTCCGGCAGCCATAGGGAGGAGGAGGAGAGAAGATCCAGCAGGCAGGAATTGTGCAGCAAGATTGATTGATTTAATTATTTTACAAACTCTTTTATAGACTTTTTTCTTCATAGTCTAATTGGACAAAGGACCAGCCACCCCTTGGGGGTGATTGGCTAAAATCCTAAAACATCCATTGTCAAAATATTTTTCTACTATACCATAAACAAGACTTTTCAAGGTTGCAGGTGTCTGGGTTGTTTACATTCCCTGCCACCTCTTCTGTGAGAGAGAAAAGTCTCTCACGGACTTAGAAAATAGCAAGAAAATCCTCGCTAACAGCATTTTTGTACCTACAGGCATGCACCTTCCTTTTTTGCCTTAGCTCCAGAGGAAGATCCCTGCTCAGCCAAGCTGGCCTTCTGCCTCACCTGCTTGACTTCTGACATTCTGGAATTGCCCATACCTTCTTCCTGTTCCCCCAAGAGAAGACATGTTAGCTAACTGATAGGCAATTACAGCCACACATTTGGCACAGACATTTTCCTCATCATATGTCATAAAGCACTCCTTTGGGCCACGCCAACATCTCAACTCTGTAAGATGGGAATAAAGATTTATTATAAAACCATGTACGTCATTCTTGTTCCAGTCACAATGTGTTTGTTTAAGAACATAATGGACTAGTTTACATAATATAGTACCAGGGTGGGGACAGGAAGAGGGGGGAATGGAATGGACCAACTACCACCAGCCTGACAAGGTTTAAGTAGCTTTTTTACTTTTATTAACAAGCACATAATATTATTTGGCAAAACACTGGATACAAGCATGACTATCATAAGATCAAAACATTAAGCAATAATCTCAAAAGACTTATTCAGACCAAAACTAGACACCAATAGTACAAAAATCACACAGAAAACCGTATAAAAAAGTAATCTCTCAAGTGAAACCAAGTAAAAAATATGATCTTATACTCTGATAGTTTCAGTATTTTTATTTTGCCACATATCAAAGATAAAGGCTTAATGAGTGTATTGGTTTATTGTCCTTTAACCTTAATTTAATGTTGTTGCAGAAAATTAAATTACTTGGATAAATTAACTGTATTAAACCAAAGTTTTTTAAGTTAAAATATACAGAAACATCAGTCTGTCCTTCCAAACTTGGGACTCCATTTTGCAGACACACATTTAAGCAATTTTGTCCACATGAATGATTCCACTGCTTTCAGTGGAACTATCTAGGTTAGTAATAAAGTTACCACTGTAAGAATTTGCAGAATTGGCCTTTTAGCTCCTATCTTGCAATCTGATCTCAGCAGATCATGGTGGCTTCAAAAGGTTTCCAAGGAGCCTTGAGGATCCACTCAAGTGGCTCAAGCAACAAGAATAGTTTTAAATTTGTGTATAGGCAGATCAAACTCCATTGTAAAAATATGACTGTTGGCTTCACACAAAAGGAAGGTACCTAGAGAGTCTGTACATGATTACAAATTTTCATGAAATCAGACAATAAAGTATTTTTTACATGCTGATGTTAGGCACCTTAATGCTTTCTCAGCACCTCTCAGAAGTCAATAACTGTCAATTATAGTTAAGTGAAACTTATGCAAATAATCTAGTATGTATGAAATTTTTTCTTGTTATTAACTTTAAGCAGAAAAACTGAATCAATTACCTGAGGAAATACAGAAACTATATTTTTCTGCAAAATTCAACCTTATGTACTAAAAACGTTTCTTAAGTATGGCTGAGAAAATGCATTTATTAAGATTAATGTGTTATTGTACAGACCAGTTGGCTCTTTCCAATTCTACTTAATGGTAAGATTCATGTAACTGAAAAATAGGTTAGCTGTATAGTTCCATTTACCATACAGCGGGGAAAAAATGTGAATCTCCTAAGACTTATTATGCCATTATAACAGCAATGGAGCAAGACAAGCTTTCAAAGACTCATAGTCTATTGAAATTTTGCAGTCCCATATTCTCAGAGGTGACAGTGTTGTGTATATTATTGCACAACCAATAAACAAAAATATTCTCAGGTTAGATGACACACAAAGATACAAAACATAACAATGGCACAAGCCAATTTTGGATAGGCTGCATCTTTTGCATATTATTTCCACAATTGCTATTGATGTTTCTTGCTAGATCGTCCATTTTAAAATATTGCTGATGGGCAGTTCTTGCACTCAAAGATTTTACAAGCCCATAAAATTCAAAACTTCATTCTTTAAAAAACCACAAAACCCCCAATAAACCACAAAATAAAATCCCAAGCAAAACCCCACTGAATGTATATATGAAAATCCCTATGTATGTGGCTTTTAAATGTATAAGTACATACTACATTTACAGTTTAAATATATGCCTTTTAAATGCATGTTTCTGTCCCACTGCACAAAAGATTAAGCAAAGCTCTTTAGCCACACATAGCAAAGCCATACAAAGGAAAGCTATTCAAACCTAATAAAACAGGAAGAAGCTGTAAAAAATTTGTTATGATTTTATATGCCTGCACATAAAGCTGGACTTTTGGAACAAAAAATACTCTAATGATAAAATAAAACAGAATACTTAATGTAATAAATGGTTTTTATAAAAGTAATTTTTCCAAGCTCCCAAATCTTATTTAATTTCATGATATATTTTCTGTGAATTACCTATTTTTAATGAAAACTATATCTAGTGAGACTCTGAGCCTGGGATAATTAATTCTCATTGCTGCTGAGGATAATGCTACAAGATACTTTTTTATTGCAATTATTTACCAGTGTAATTGGCTGTAAAAATTACTTCACAGTAATTCTATCTCCATTAAGATAAAAAAAAATTAATCACAAACTCATCAAGATTCAAGAAATATCTATACTGAGCCAAACATTCAGATTTAAAAGTTAAAAAAAATAGAGGTCAGTATTGTTTTAGTCAATATAAAAATCAACTGTTTCTTAAGCTTCAAAGAAGTAAAATAGAACTTTGACCCCAAGGCTTGCCTCTGACTTGAATTCATTTGTAGTCTAGTCTTTTTATAAAGCTAGAAAGCAAACAAATGATGCAGACACCATCCCATCCCTCCCCATGGAAAATAGTTTTTGTAATGAAGATATCTGTTGTCACATGATCTGAATAATAGGGTTGTGGTTGTGGGGTTTTTTGTTTGCTTTGTTTTTAAAAGCACTGTTGAGGTTTTATCAGGTTAAACATGTTAAACAAGCAGTTACAATTCTGAGCAATCACCAGCTATATGTGTTAACACTGGCTATGGGTGCTGTACCTATATAGCACTGTAACAAATTGAGGTGATTCCAAAGGCAGTTATAAACTTGCAAACATATATTCTTTACTATAGACTGTTAGAGCAAGATTTAGAACTGAATGGAAGACATCTTTCTGAATTAATATGTTTGTAACTGCTAACCCCTTTTAGTCGTAGAGCTGCACAGGGAAACACTAAAATCCCAATAAACTTCAACAGCACTTCATCAACATCTGATCTTCCCATAAGGTTCCACAGTGTACATATACTGAGGTAGACCAATCAAAAATATACTTATTAAACCCTTAGACTGTAGATGAACAATGAATTAGGCATTTACATGGTTTATGGGCTTGAGCTCCATGTCTGTGTCAGGTACATTAGGGGTGCATGAAGGATGGGTGTTTAAAACCATATTTACACTATCTGGAGGCCTCACCAGCCCCTGATTTACACTGGAAAGTATACAATGATAGCTACATAAAGAGCTCCAGAAAGGCCTATTATGTTAACTTACATATACATCCATATCACCTGCATTCACTATTCTGTATAAAACTACGAAAAATAGACTAATTCAATGTCACCTGTCCTCTTCTGTCACTTCTATTAATGCTAAAAGCAGATAAAAGCTTTGTAGGTGAGTCCAGAGACAGTACAGCAAAACCAGAGTAAACTTATAATTCTATCACATTCACATTCTCTAAGCCTTGAAATAAAGAAGTCCTGTCTAACTCAGGTGTTCAAATGTAGTGGTCTCACATAATCATTTGCAGAGAGGGCAGTACTCCACTGGCCTTACTGTGGCTCTCTTTACTGCTCCCATAGTCCAGTAGACTTTTTCTTTCTCTTTGAATTTCTTTCAATTTCTTCACTATTCACTATCTATGGCCATAAATGAAAACAAGGTCCTCATTTCCTCAGACAAACAAGTGAACTTAGAGATTCCCTCTGGCATGAGCAGAACCAGGAAAAGAAGAACTGAAAAGTTCAGTTAAGAAGAGCCTGGGAGATGTGCAGAGCAATGTGGTGCTTGGAAAACTCAAGAAGAGGCAGTAGGATTTAGAATACTTGAATAAGCCTCTTATGAGATCAACCTTCTATTATCAAGCAACATTAAGCAATGCTTTCTTGCAAAATAGGGGAGCACAGCTGGAAGAAGCAGGGTAGTGCTAACAGGCATACTGGTTTTCCTAGCCATTGACATTTTATGAAAGAATAAAGTGTTTGATATAACTGCCATTTTCAGCTGTTAGGAAAACTCAAAGAGTTAAAAATTATTGACAGCCTCCAGCTGCCAATAATACTGCTTATCTTCTTTTCAGTTACCTAAGACCCCATGTCAGACACACTCCCATCCATGCTATATATAATGCTATGCAACATACAGCTTGCAGAAGTCACTTTAAACTACTACAACATTTTACTGAAGCTGATTATTTTAAAAAGCCTTTCAATCAGTGGTCAACACTGCTAAGCAGTACTGAAGGTCTATTCTCTAAGGTGCTTGCATATCTGTGCACAAACACACATACACATGGTAGTTTGCATCTCTCAGGGCTTGACACAAGCAAAATAATCAGTTTAGGCCAGACAGTGCCCCTGTAATCTAATCTGACCTCAATGATAAATAGTAATTGAGCCATAAACAGATACAGTTTCATACAGAATTGGTTTGTAGTTAACTGAAGAATTTTTAGCTAATGAATGGAAACTTGTGCAACATCAACAAAAGGTGCCCAACAGCCATAGTTTTAAAAGCTAATGAAATAGCAAATATTTCCTAAAGTAAAATTTAAATTTTGCAAGCCACAATTCTATGGAATATTTGCTTTAAAACAATTTCACAAGTTCAGTGCTTATGAGTATTTGTTATGATAGGATGTAATTTATGTCATGGCAAAATATTAAGGCATATTTTAAAATATCAAGTGAACTCATTTCAAATCAACATGCAAAGTGGAGATATTAAAACATAATAAAGAACAAGCATTGTGCAAAACTAATGAAGTAATTGGATCTCTAGGCTTTTATGAAGTTTTCAATGCAGCCTAATAAATATTATCAGTCACTGTATAATTAGTTATGTTCAATGCTCTATAGAATGGCTTGATTAAAGCTGACATAATTGGGCATACCACAGAAAACAAGAACACCTCAGAAAAATATACTGAAACAAGTTGTAAAGTTTAAAGAAAAAAAAAGTAAAAGTAGTAATTTGGTGTTAAAAGCAACATTTTAACTTTCTCCCACACCATTTTAAGTTATTTTTGTGCAACTACAAATAGATGAATCAGGCTGAGCTCCATGGAACTCTGCAGTGTTTTCACTATCTGTAAACTCAGTGCTTGTAGAATCCTGTTGAGTTTACATTTATTTCATTTGTACAAAAAAATAATTTTTTTTTGTCCAAAGATCCATGCAGAACATCCCTAGAAATATTCAGTGCTGTAGAAGCACTACAGTGTTCCAAAATTATTCTGCTGGTTTGTCACATGAGAGTTAAGTGCTGCACTAAGGTGTCAGATGATAGTCTCTGCAAAAAACCCCAAATGTCTAGAAGGACAATAAAGTTCTCCTACAGCAAGTCCATTTTGGGTCTGTAATGTAGCAGTAGAGGTGCTTTCTGCAAGACAGAATCATCAGACAGGTTAAGGGGCAAAACCAAAAGGAGTTAATATACTTTATAAATAAAACTTATCTGTTTCCTAAATTAAAGTTTAGAGAGACTATCAGAGTAGCTATATTTCAAAATTTTACCAAGATACCTGACCTACAGAGCTCCTCCCAAAAGAATCATTCAACTTTTGTCTCAGTAATTATTCATCCTAAGAGTAGCTACCTAACACTAGGTCTGGCCATCTAGAATAGAACTTGTTCCCAGCAGGAGCCAATCAGAGACCCTTGGGGAAGGGCATAAGAACAGGGCAAGTAAATAGTAATAGTCTCCAGAATGCTTCCCAATCTCAAACAATTCAGGAATTTCCTAAGATAGATGTAGAGCTCTATATTAATACTCCTTACCCAATAATTCTTCTGTGAATTTACCCATTGCTTTTTTAAAGCTATGTAAAACTTTTAACATCTACATCCTGCAGTGCACAGTTCTACAGATCAGGTTTATACAACATAAAGAATGGTCATAAAAGCCTCTTCTGCATGAGTTTGTATGAATTGGCTCTTTAAGTACTTATGTGTGTGGATGGAGCAATAGTTACCTGAAAAGAGCAGGCCAAAGAGAGGAAAAGTTTATGCTGAGAATCACTAAATGATTGAGGTTGGAAGGCACTTCTGGAGGTCATCTGGTCCAACCATCTCAAGCATGGTCACCTTAAGTCAGTTGCCCTGGGCTATGTTCAGATGGCTTTTGAATATTTCCAACGAGAGACAATCCCTTCCAGTACTCAGTCACCCTCCCAGGAAAGAAGTGTTTCTTGACATTCAGACAGAACCTCCTGTGTTTCAGCTTGTGCCCATTGACTCTTGTCCTGTCACTGGGCACCACTAAAAAGAGCATGGCTTGGTTCTCTTTACACCTTCCCTTCAGGTATTGATATACATTGATGAGCTCCCCCCCAAGCCTTCTCTTCTCTAGGCTAAACAGTCCTAGCCATCTCAGCTTTTCCTCATAGGAGAGATACTCTAGTCCCTTAATCATCTTCGTGGCTCTTTGTTGGACTCTCTCCAGTATATCCATGTCTCTATTGTACTGAGGAAGCTGGAAGTGGACACAGGACTCCAGCTGTGGCCTCACCAATGCTAAGTAGATGGGAAGGATCACCTCCCTCAATCTGCTGGCAATAGTTTGCATGATGCAGCCCAGGACACTATTAGCCTTTTTTGCAGCAAGGGCACATTGCTGGCTCCTGTTCAACCTGGTGTCCACCAGTGTGGGAGACAGAGGAGTAGAAACTCCTGCAATTAAAGGAGGCTTTGATTTACAACCCTGGAAGAGACTAGGTCTGGCTTAATTGACAGAGATTTGTGGACTTTAAGCAAAAGGATTACAAACTTGTGTTCCTATCATTATAAGTAAAATTGTACACTGGGTGTTTTGGTGAAGGGTTTTAAAATATAATAGTGTGATTTTATATAGTTTAAGTTAAGAATGTAGATGGTATAAGAGAGACATCTGTGTGTACGTGACATGAGAAGTTATTGGTCAAGACATAGCTGCACTGCAGTGAGAAGTGCCACAGGTGATAGGTCATTAATCTAAAACAAAGTGTTGTTTTAAGTATCTATTGGATTAGAAAGTTATAAATTACGATGTAACCCTAAATCTTGTGACTAGTCGCCATTACTCAGAGGTGTTGTAAAATCTCACGCCTTGGCTGATGCGTTTGTTATTTTAAACAATAAATTCGTGTAATTGCATAGTCCCATCCCTGAAAGTTATTTTCCTCTGACACGTGAAAGCGCGAGAAACGGACACACCAGGATCAGAGGTTCTTTTCTGACAAGCAGCTTTGAAGCTAGGCGGCCCCCAATGTATCAGTGCATGGGGTTGTTCTTCCCCAGGTGCAGGACTTGGCATTTCCCCTTGAAGAACTTCATGAAGAAAACATGTGCAATTCTCCCAGGGACCAATAAACAAGGGCACCATGTCCTCCTACTCCAGCCTTAGCAAGAAGCCCCAGGCACTCCCTGCAGCCAAAGGCCTGAAGAGATACATCTTCCTCTGGAGCTCAGTCTGAATCAAGACATCTGATATTCCAGGGATAGTTGCTCTAGTTAGCGCTGAGGACCATGCCCCAAAGTACATCATTACTATTACTGAAAACACATAAACTACCCTCAGCAGAGTTTCTAGACAACTTCTGCGTACTCCACCATAACAAAAGTTATGCCTGCTCAGTACCTCTATTAGTGCTAGGTTCAGCAGTTATATAAGCCCCTCCCTAGCACCTGCTGAAAGTGTTATTGACCATTCCTAATGTCATACATGAAATCCCTATTTGTGCTTGGTCTTTGCATATTAAGTGCCTTAATTAATTTGAGCTTAATATTTTTAAATTGAATGTTAAAATCAACCCATCAGCCCAGGTACACTAATCAAGTTTTTATGGTCTTCCTGTGTTTACTGTATACTTTTACAAGTGTTTTAAGATGTGTTGGATGTATTTTTTTGTTTTACTTGTATCTTGGTTTCAAGGCAGATTTTAAAAACCCCAGTTGCAACAAACAGCCCAGCCCCCGTAAGTACCTGACCCTTATCTCAACTAATATCACCCCTCTGACCAGGAGGAGCCATTGGTGGACGGAGATGGTCTGTCAGAGGGAGAGCACCAATCACCTTGAACCAAAGGGGTGGGCTGTGGGCGGACTGTGGGCGGAGCAAAAGCTATAAAAGGGAGAAAAGCAGACACGCCTTCCTCAGTCTCCCTTCCTCTCCAGCTTGCTAAGGCAGTGCTGGAGAAACCTACCCCTTTCTAAGGGCTTTTAGAAATAGATTTCTTTTTGACCAGCCTAGACTGCAAGTTTTTTGTTTTTTTTTTTTTTTCTCTACCTGAGGTTCAGAGCTGCCTTAAGCCAAAAGCTCCTGAATCCCTGCGCTCCTGGGGCATACCTCTTGAGCCACTAGGATCCCAAATTTTTATATTTTGTTAGTTTTTGCAATTTTTCAATTTTTCTGTTTTAATAAATTGTTTTAATTTCTACAAAGAGTTGTCTCATTCTTCACACCTAATTAGGAGTCAGCTGGAACAAGGCTCAAAACAGCCTTTGATGAAGAACAATTGACAGTACTCAGCTGCTGCTAGAGCTTGCTAGAATCACACTCTCCTTTCCCAGCAACAACAAGCACCCTGAAGTTCCTCAAGGGGTTCCTAGGAGTGCCCTAATGATCTCAAAAGTTGTTCCCAGAAACCACTGTACAAACTGCTGCATCTGTTGGATGCTTCTGTTAGTTGCACTAATCCAGAAGATGGAGAATGTTTAATGAACAAATGTGGGGTTTCTCAAACATTGCCAGGACATATCTATCATGTTCTGACCACCCTTTCCTGATGGGATACAAGTAGTTCCAGTTTCCATGGTAGAAATAAGGATGAATAATATTCCTTGAATAGTGGATGAATTATGAGAATAAACTGCTCAAATGCACCCCTGCTATTCTCAAAAACTGTCCATACAGCAAAATGCAGGAGAACCTACCTGGAATCAATGGATAGAAATAACAGTGTGTTAAGAAGTATCAGGGACTAGGTTTCAGAGAAAAGGGAAAATATTCTTTCGTGGATCAAGAAAAAAACAGGGACTTACAGTAACTATGAAGATGGACAGAGAAGAGATTGCAGAGAAATAAGGGTAAGAGAAATGTGCAGGAAATGGTGACAATAATGTTTGTAAATCAGAAGAAATGGACCAAATCTGTATAAGGCTGTGGAAAGTGTTAAATGATTCAGGAAAAAAATACGGCAAAATGGATTAGGAAAAAAACCATGGGATAAGCTAAAAAGAGTGATATAACAGCTGAAAAGGAGCAATAGCAGCAGTATACCTCAGTGCTCAAGCTTCACTGCCCTACCCCAAATTGATGAGAACCAACAATAGAGCAGTCTGCTTTGGGTCCAGGATTACCCATATGAATGGTACCTGTGTGCTGAATACAGTAGAATGCTGGGGGGAGGAACAACCTCAATATTTTTTATGAAGTAGAAAAAAATACAGTGTTTTCCTGGACACAGGAGCATGAATCACTTTGTCTAAAACTTGTCTTAAAGAATTTATTTAACAAGAAAATATGAAGGCAGTCTCTATCAACAGAAAGGAAGGTAAAGGCCTTAAATATTATATTATGAATCTAATAACAGGGCAGTGAGCTGCTGATATCAAGTATGAGGTTGCAAATAATAGCAAAGAACCTCTTATTTTAAGAATTGACTGGATAATGGAATGTGGAATCTTAATTTTTATAGTGATATTTTGTAGAAATATGAAAGAATAACGGAAGCAGGGAAAGGCTGGTATAAAGATTCAAGAGAAGGTGTACAAACTATAACTGAAATAGATAAAGAATTCTGGAAACAACAGGTCCCAGGATAATGGCAGAAAAAAGTCCTACAGTGTGGAAAAAAAAAAATTACCAAGTTGAAACAATGGGACCCTCAGTTTGCCTCCCTTATACAATATCCATATCCTAAAAAAGCTAGGCTAGCTCTGGAAAAAATCATTAAGGAATGTTTAGAACAAGGTGTTTTGTGAGAAATTATAAACACATATGTCAGGGTGCAGTGAGGGACATTTTCTCCCTGAGGGATGAGGAGCCAAATGAGATAACGAGGCCAGCAGGGCAGGAGCCTTGCTGGCCAGAGACCTCACAGTACCTGAGCAAGGTGAGCAGTATAGACCCAGGGACGGTAAACAGGTTCAACTAAGAGACCAGTAAGTTCATGGGGATGAGGCAAGTCCAAGATCAAGACAGGAAGTCAATCTGCATGACTGATGAGAGTAACCAGACAGTGATCACTGAGTAGGTCCATAGTGATGAGGCAAGACCAAGGTCAGACTAGGAAATCAGGTTGCAGGTCAAGGTCCAGGTCCATGGCAAAGCACAGCTGTGACTGAGCTGGAGTCTGGTACTCCTATGGCATAGCTCAGGTAGGGACTGAAGGCCCAAGACTGAGCTGAACTGGGGCTCCCAAGCAGAGAATGTGGAGGCCCTGAGTAAGACTGGTCAGGACCATTAAAACCTCTTAGTGCCCTCAAGGGCCTGACAATATAATTCTCCATTATGGCCTGTTAAAAAGGCTGATAAAAGTCCTGAAGAGTGATGGTAGACTACTGTCAGATAAATAAGTTCATCCTGAGACTGGCTGCTATTGTGGCATACATATCTGATATTATTGCTAATTTACAAGAAAATCAAGTGGTTTTCAGTTATAGATCTGTTTCATTGCCATCTGACTTACTGAAGAATCAGTTTGGAGATTTGATTTCACATTTAGAAACAAATGATATACCTTTATTTAGGCACTGCAGGGGTTTTAAAAAGAATAAACATTATGCAGATAAAATTCTAGTGATTGGAGCTACAGAAGTGTAAGAGACAAGTATCTGAGTTTTAAGATTAACAGACTAAACAGGATTTAAAGTAAATTTGAATAAGGCCCAATTAAGGCAACACCAGGTAAACTACTAAGGTATTATAATTGGGGAAAAAGAAAACTTTGCTGGTATCAGGAGACCATTTGTGGCATGATGTTTCCCCCTACCCTACGCTTATCTGTTCTATCAGCTGGTTCGATAGTTTCGGGCATTTTCCCCCTCACATGAATTGATGAGATAACCCAGGCCAGCTTGTCTGACTAGTGAGTTGTCTCTGGCTAGTGAGTTATCTCTCTCTGGCGCCAGAGGTGGAACTCCCAGTTGACAATAAACAGTTTGCCTTGAGAACAGGATGTAGAGAGATAAGCTGCTAGAATTTATGACTGACAGACGCTTCACTTTACAAACTATAAAAGCTGCACAAACTTTCATGAAGTCAGAAGTTTCCTATACACACCCTGGAAACGTGTAGGACTTCTTTCTGAAGTTTGGATGCGTCTTTGTGGTTACTTTTCCGGAAAGTGAGTGAAAGAATTCTATGTGTACTCCATCAATTCAGTGCTAAGTCACATTGACTCCTAATCTATACTATTTCTTCGCTAGCTGTAATATAGGTACCTTTTATTGTGCACTGTATTTTTATCTACTAGTAGTTATTTTTGTTTTATCCTGTGTAGTAAGTCTGTTTAAAGTCTTATGTGTGTTAATCTTGTGTCTATTCAATAAATAATTCATTTAATAATAGACCTAATCTGCCATTCTTAAGAACTTGCAAACAAGAGCCATTTGGGATGCAGGCCACCTCAAGCAGAGTTACTGACAAAAATCTGAGTCAAAGGCAGGACTTGTCTAAGCTCTCATCTCCATTTGTAACACCATTATGGAAATTAATGAGAAAGAATCAGGAATGGAACTGGATCAAGGAACTTGATGTTTTAACTAAACTGAAAGAAGTTGCTTTTAAAAGCTCTGATTGATTCCATGGGAGCAGTACCATTACAAAATTAAAAAGCATATCCTCTTCAGAGGGCTGAACAGAAATTATCTGGCTGTAAAAAAGACTGTTTAGCAGCAGTCTGGGCTATAACAGTCTTAGAAGCTTTCACCCTTGACAGTCCAGATGTAATCCAATTGTATTAGGTGTCTGTGGCAAGGTTTTTGTAGTGAGGAGGCTTCAGGGGTGGCCTCTGTGAGAAGAGACTAGGAGCTGCCTTTTAGCAGGCACAGCCAATTTCATTCGTGTCAAAAATGGACCCACTGCTGACCAAAGCTGAGCCAATCAGCAAAGCTGGTAGTGCCTGTGTGAAAACATATTTAAGAAAGGACAAAAATGCCAGACAGGCAGAGGAGAGGGGGGAAAAAGTGAGAAACAGTAGCGCAAACACCAAGGTCAGAGAAGAAAAAGGAAAGGGAAGAAGTGATCCAGGAGCTGAAGCAGAGATTCCCCTCCACCCTGTGAAAGAAACCACGCTGGAGCAGGTATTCCCCAGAGCAGATGTTCATACTGCAGCCCGTGGAGGACCCCACACTGAAGCAGTTGGATATTTCTCGAAGGAATTGCAGACTGTGGAAGAAACATGCTGGAATAGATTTTTCTGACAGGACTGTAGTCTGTGGAAGAGTCCATACAGGAGGAGATTTTTTCCTGATGGACTGCAGCCTGTGGAGACAAACCGATCTGGAGCAGGGAAAAAGTGTGAGGAGGATGGACTGGCAGAGAGAAACTGTCATATACTGACTGTAACCCCTCCATACCTCTTGTGCTGCTCAGGGGGGTAGAAGAGTTGGGAATGAAGGAGTGAAATTAAGCCTGGGGCAAGGTGGGAGGGGGGAGGTGTGTCTTGGTTTGAAAGACAGGTGTCTGCTAAGGAAGGCAGGAGCCTCCCTTGGAATGGCAGATGCAACCTCGCTTCCCTCCGAGTTATTATAATTTTGAAATCAAGGGGGCTTTCAGGCAAAGATGTGGGAAATAGGAATAACAGTTCTTTACTATTATATATCTATATGTGTATAACAAGTCAAACAAACAACAATAACTATGGCAGTAACAGCAAAGCAATCACAAACCCAGTGCCAGCCTTCTCGGCTGTCAGGCCCTTTCCCCTCGAGTGCAGTTCCGGTCACAGCCAGCAGGGGCACTGGCGGCTCCCGGTGAGCAGGGCAGGTGCGATGGTTCCCCCACGGCTGCAGAGGGCGCTCCGGAGCGAGTTTGGGGAGCACGTGGCACTGGTGCCCTGGGATCCCGGGGAGGGATGGAAGAAAGGTTTCACAAACCCCTGGGCAGCCGATCCCGGTGTCTGGCCGGACCCTCAGGAACAGCAGGCTGGAACAGCAGGGACGAGCACAAATCCCGGGTGGCAGACGAGATGTATCAAAATTCCGGAGCTGCGGTGGAAAACCCCCGGAGATCTCGGCAGGCAGGGCAAGTGGGGCTACAGAGTAGTGAAGGCTCAAAGCAACAGCGGGGGCAGGGAGGCCGCAGCCCAACTCCCAGTGGGGCAGGGAAAGGTGGGCTTGGGAATTCCGGGGTCTCTCTGGTAGAAGGAAGAAAGCCGAAGAAGCAGCCTCTCTCTCGTCCAAATGCCGGGCTGCCCACAAAACTAGGTGAAAGAGATGCACCCCTCCCCCTATGGCCAGGTCCTTTGTTTTTCTTAAGTACCCAGCAATTTGTCCCCCTGGCAACATGTACGGGGAAAATTCCTTTAAGAGAAAAAGAAAACAGGAGGAGAACTAAAACCCCAACAAGGTTTTGTTTTAATTTTTTTGTTTGTTTTTGTTTCTCACTATCCAAATCTATTTTAATTGGTTACAAATGAAATTAAATGATATTAAATTAATTTTCCCCAATTTGAGCCTGCTTTGCCCATGATGGTAATTGGTATGTGAAATCTCTGTCTTTACTTTTTCCTATTTTCTTCCCCTGTCCTGTTGAGGAAGGGGGCTGAGTGAGCAGATGGATGGGTATCTGACTGTTGGCCAAGGTTAACCCACCACACTAATTTATCAAGTTAATATTAATGAACTGGGGATGGTGGTGGGGATGGAGCACTGTATGACTGTTACTACAACCAGATATGAACAAGGGGTAGATTCTAGTTATGAACAAAGAGCAATTGCTCAGTGTCATAGGTTAGCAAGCTGAGTCTCAGAAGTGATGTTCTTCTTACAGCTTCCTCTATGATCTGATAGAGCCTATCAGATGGCCAGTTTGAATATGGACAATTCTCTAAGCCACTTAAAGTTGTGACCGCCTCTGTGATCCACGCTTAAGAATAGACAACCCCCCCCCAGCTCTCTCTCTCTTGTTTCCGGTGCTGGGACAGGTGGCTGCCGGGCCCGTGCAGGGGACCAGCAGGCCCGGCCAGGCCCTGTTTGGGCCAGGCCGGGCCGAACCATGGCCATCCTGGAGCCAACGGGCCTGTTCCAGTCGTGGAACCCCCCACAGCCCTGCTGTGGGCAGCCAGAGCAGCTTGGCTCTCCCCCCTCTCCACTGCAATAAGCCACATTCCAGCTGCAAGGCCATGGTGAGATTAACCCTTTTATTGCTGTGAAGAGCTGAAAACCTGAGGGAAGAGAAAGAGGAGATGCTTAAAGCTGAAATTCTGTTGTGAAGCTATGATATATCAGAGTATCCCATTGTAATTTCATGAAGATATGGGGGGTGGAGTGTTCAACTCGTAAGCAAAAGCACCTGCGCTGAGATAGGCAGATGCTGACGCAGCTGTAATTTCATGAGAAGTTTGGACAGGGAGAGATGGAAGCGATGAGGACTTTGGCTCCAAATGGGAAAGGAGAAAACCTCAGTTCCTAGAGATGATCCCAGAGATAGTCTTAAAGATGAAGATGAGGAAGACCCTTTGCTCCCAGGGAAGGAGAAGGGCCTCTGTTCTTAGAGATGAAATGCTCTCAGAGATGAGTGAAGAGAACTTTTGTTTCTGAATGGCTCAACCTTAAAATTGTACCCCAAAAACCTTCAAGAGTGGACCCTCGAAAGCAGTTGCAGGAAAAGCTGCAAGTCGGGGAAAGGGACTCACATTGGGAGCAGAGAGACTTCTTCCTAAATGGACTGAACAATATTTGGAAGTGGGCAGCTGTTTCGTTGTGATACTGTTTTCATAGCACTAGCAAGAAGAAACTTCTCTTTCTAAATGGACTGAACAAGGTTATTATGGAAGTGGTAAACAGACTGAACAGGTCTGCTGCCTCCCTGGGGCCTGGGTACAGGATATTACCGGGGACTCCCTGGGCTGATTCAGCCCTCTGATTGTTACCCATTGTTGATACTCCAGACTGGCAGTGATGAGATTGAAAAGAAGAGCACCAGGGCAATTAAAAGGAACTTCAGGGCTCTGGTTCTACTGGTTGATGGGGCAGGAGCACAGGTGGTGTTCTGCTCTGTCCCTTCAGTGGCAGCGATGATGCCTTAATAGGCATGGAGAAAGGAACAGGAGAACCCGCATTATCAACAAGTGGCTTAACGGCTGGTGCCATGGGCAGAATTTTGGGTTCTTCGATCATGGGGCAACTTTTATGGCATCTGGCAGGCTGAAGCCAGATGGGCTCCATCTGTCTAACAAGGGCAGAAGGATTCTAGCCCATGAATTGGCAGGACTCGTTGAGAGGGCGTTAAACCAGGTGTCCTGGGTTGAGGTGTATTCTATTACCATCCTCATGAGCTGTGGAAATCAGGTGGGGCAGTGTTTCCTTGCCTCCTCCCCCCAGACTATCTTGCTGTTAATGGCCCATCATTGTCCTGCTGCATGACTCAGAGATAACTCCCTCCGGAAAATCTTCTGTTAATGAGCCTAATCAACACTTGGCCTCATGACTCATTACCCTATTGGGAGATGCTCCACCTAGAGGGAGGAACCAAGCATCCCATCGTGGATAAAATCTGGGACTCTGAAACATAGAAACTCCTGGGTTGAGATAAAGACAGTTTAATAGGAAAAGCAAAAGTCGCATACACAAGCAAAGGAAAAAAAGGAATCAATTCACTGCTTTCCATGGGCAGGAAGGTGTTCAGCCATCTCCAGAAGAGCAGCTCCCCATCACGCATAATGGTGCAACCCCAGCCCCCTTGCCAGCATGGCAGTATGAAAAACAGAAAAGGCCTTGGCCCTGTGTAAGCCCTACTCACCAATGACAAAAACATCACTATATTGTCAACTCTGTGTTCAGCACAAATCCAAAACACAGCCCAATACCAGCCACAGTGAAAAAAATTAACTCTACCCCAACCAAAACCAGCACACTCCTCTATCACTTGGACAAGGAAGTCATCATCATTAGAGAGGCTCCCGACGTCATGGAAATTGAGACTAATGATGATAAAGTCAAGTGCCTATGTGTAAGAATCAGGGGGAAGGCCAACAAGGCTGACATCCTGGTGGGAGTCTGTTATCAACCACCCAGCCAGGATGAAGAGGTGGATCACTTATTCTAAAAGCAGCTGGAGGATGCTTCAAGATCACCAGCCCTTGTTCTTGTAGGTGACTATAACCTGCCAGACATCTCCTGAGAACTCAACACAACAGAGAAGAGACAGTCTAGGAGGTTCTTAGAGTGTATGGAAGTCAAATTCTTGTCACAGCTGGTGAGCAAGCCTACCAGGGGAAGGACTACGCTAGACCTGCTGTTTGCAAACAGAGTTGGGCTGGTGGGAGATGTGGTGGTTGGAGGCCATCCGTGGCATAGTGATCGTGAAATTATAGAGTTCCTGACATTTGGTGAAATGAGGAGGGGCATCAATAAAACTTCTACACTGGACTTCCGGAGGGCAGACTTTGGCCTATTCAAGAGACTTATTCAGAGAGTTCCTTGGGAAGCAGCCCTTAAAAACAAGAGAATCCAGGAAAGGTTGAATGTGCTTCAAAACAGAGATCTTGAGGGCACAGGAACAGGCTGTCCCTGTGTGCCAAAAGATGAGTCGACGAGGAAAACAACCGGCCTGGATGGACAAGGAGCTTTTGAAGGAACTAAGGAAAAAAAAGAGGGTGCATCACCTTTGGAAGGAGGGTCAGGTATCTCAGGAAATGCTTAAGGGGGTTGCTAGGTCATGTAGGAAAAAAATTAGAGGGGCAAAAGCTCAGTTAGAACACAATCTGTCCACTTCTGTAAAGGACAATAAAAAATATTTTTATAAATACATTAATGGCAAAAGGAAGGGCAAGGACAACCTCCATTCTTGATTAGATGCGGGAGGAAATTTAGTAACTAAAGATGAGGAAAAGACAGAGGTACTAAACACCTTCTTTGCCTCAGTTTTCAACAGAAAGACAGATTGTCCTCAGGACAACTGTCCTCCTGGGCTGGTAGATAGTGTCAGGGAGCAGAATAGCTCCCCTGTTATCCAGGAGGAAGCAGTCAGAGACCTGCTGAGCCACTTAGATGCTCACAAATCTATGGGACCAGATGGGATTCATCCTAGGGTGATGAGGGAGCTGGCAGATGAGCTTGCAAAGCCACTCTCCATCATTTACCATCAGTCCTGGCTCACTGGAGGGTTCCAGATGACTGGAAGCTGGCCAATGTGACGCCCATCCACAGGAAGGGCCAGAAGGAGGATCCGGGTAACTACAGGTCTGTCAGCCTGACCTCAGTGCCCAGCAAGATTATGGAACAGATCATCTTGAGTGGCATCACACAGCACCTACAGGATGGCTGAGGGATAAGACCCAGACAACACGGGTTTATGAGGGGCAGGTCATGTTCGGCCAATCTGATCTCCTTTAATGACCAGGTGACCCACCTGGTGGATGCAGGAAGAGCTGTGGATGTTGTCTACCTGGACTTCAGCAAGGCCTTTGACACTGTCTCCCACAGCAGCCTCGTGGAAAAGCTGGCAGCCCACGGCTTGGACAGGAGCACTCTTTTCTGGGTTAAGAACTGGCTGGATGGGTGGGCCCAGAGAGTTGTGGTGAACAGTGCTGCATCCAATTGGTGGCCAGTCACTACTGGTGTCCCTCAGGGATGTGTGCTGGGGCCAGTTTTGTTTAATATCTTCATTGATGATCTGGATGAGGGGGTTGAGTCCACCATCATCAAATTTGCAGATGACACTAAGCTGGGAGTGTGTGTCAATCTGTTGGAGGGTAGGAGGGCTCTGCAGAGGGACCTGGACAGGCTGGATAGGTGGGCCAAGTCCAACAACATGAGATTTAACAAGTCCAAGTGCTGAGTCCTGCACTTTGGTCACAACAATCCTCTGCAGCGCTACAGGCTGGGGACAGTGTGGCTGGACAGTGGCCAGGCAGAAAGGGACCTGGGGGCACTGATGGACAGCAGGCTGGACATGAGCCGGCAGTGTGCCCAGGTGGCCAAGAAGGCCAATGGCATCCTGGCCTGCATCAGGAATAGTGTAGCCAGCAGGACCAGAGAAATGATTGTTCTCCTGTACTCAGCACCGGTGAGGCCTCACCTTGAGTGCTGTGTCCCGTTCTGGGCCCCTCAATTTTAGGAAGGACGTTGAGATGCTGGAGCATGTCCAGAGAAGGGCAACAAGGCTGGTGCAGGGATTGGAACACAAGTCCTATGAGGACCGGCTGAAGGAGCTGGGGTTGTTTAGCCTGGAAAAAAGGAGGCTCAGGGGAGACCTTATCACTCTCTACAACTCCCTGAAAGGTGGTTGTAGTCAGGTGGGGGTCAGTCTCTTCTCCCAGGCAACCAGCAACAGAACAAGAGGACACAGTCTTAAGCTGCCCCAGAGGAAGTTTAGCTTAAATGTCAGAAAAATATTCTTCACTGAAAGAGTGATTGGGCACTGGAATGGGCTGCCCAGGGAGGTGGTGGAGTCACCATCCCTGGATGTGTTTTAAAAAAGACTGGATGTGGCACTCAGTGCCATGGTTTACTTGATGAGGAGGTGTTCGGTTAGGTTATAGGTTGATCTTTATGATCTCAGAGGTCTTTTCCAACCTAGTTCTTTCTGTGATTCTGTGATTCCTAGCTGTTATTTGTGCACAGGTTCCCCATTCCTGTAGGAAGCAGCTTGCCCTAACAACTCCCTAACATATAAATGGATTAATTTTTCCCACACCTCTCCCTACAGGGGCAAATAACTGAGTAATCAATTAAGGTTATGTCTCCCATAAAAGCCTCACAGGCAAACTAATGAGGTAGGGATGAGCTAAGTGTGAAGAAAAATGAGTAAACTGCCAGACTCAAAGGGTTGTTATCAGCAGCATGAAATCCAGATGGAGGCCAGTAATGAATGGTGAATCCCAGGGGTTCATATTGTTGTTCTTACTTCAGCTGCAGGAAGCATCATACTTAGAGACTGATCATACTGGGAGACTTCAATCACTCAGACATCTGCTGGAAAAGCAGTTCAGCAAGCTGTAAGCAGTCTAGTTGACTCTTGGTGTGTGTCAAGTATAATTCCTTAATCCAGATGATAGACAGCCTGACCAGAGGAGAAGTGTTACTGTACCCGTTGCTCACCAAGAGATTAACTAATTAGAGAGGCCAAGCATGGTGGCAGCCTGGGCTGCAGGGATCGTGCCATGGGTAGAATTCATAATCTTGAGGGATAAGGGCCAGATGAAGAGTAGAGTTAAGACCCTGAATTTTAGGGGAGCAAACTTTCAGTTGCTTAGGGAATTAGTGGATGTGGCCTCCTGGGAAACTGCCCTCATGGACAAAGGAGCCTAACAGAGCTGACAGCTTTCTTAGAGTTTTCTTAGAGCACAAAAACTGTCGATTCCCATGTGTAGGAAATCAGGCAAGGATGACAAAACACCAGCATGTCTGAATAAGGACCTCCTGGTCAGACCAAAGTGTAAGAAGGAAATCCATAGGCAGTGGAACCAGGGACATGTATCCTGGAAAGAAAATAGGGATGCTGCCCAGATGTGTAGGCATGGGACCAGGAAAGCTAAGGTGCAGTTGAATCTGCATTTTGGAAAGGTATGTGAAGAATAATAAGAAGGGCTTTTACAGGTAAGTTGGCCAGAAACAGCAGATTAAAGAAAATGTACCTCTGAAAATAAATAAGACAGGAGAACTGGTGAGAACCATCATGGAGAAGGCTGATGTACTCAATAATTTTTTTGCCTCAGTTTTCAATAGTAATCTCTCTTCCGACATCTCTCAAGTCCCAGCACCTCAAGGCAGGGACTGGGGGAATGAAGTTCCTCCCTTCTTAGGAGAAAATCAGGTTCAAGACCACCTGAGAAACCTGAACATACATGAGTCCATGGGACCCAATGAGATGAGTGCCAGGGTCCTGCGGGAATTGGCTGATGTAATCACTAAGTCACTCTCCATCATATTTGAAAAGTCAGAGCAGTGAGATAAAGTCCTCAGTGACTGTAAAAAGTGACTAGGAAAAAGGGCTTGAAAAATCTAGTGGCCTTATATGAGGGAGTGACTGCACAAGTGGACAAGGAAAGAGCCACGGATGTCATCTAACTGGATTTCTATAAGGCCTTTGATACAGTCACCCACAACATTCATGCCTCTAAAGTGGAGAGATATGGGTTTGATAAACGGACTGTCAGATGGATAAGGAATTGACTAAATGGCATTGTCCAAAGAGTTTCTGTCAATGGAAAAATTCCAAGTGAAAACCCTCAAGGGTCTGTACTGGGACCTATACTATTTAATATCATCATCAATTACATAGTGGGATTGAGTGCACCCTCAGCAAGTTTACAGGCTACACCAAGCTGTTTTGTGCAGTTGATTCACTAGAGGGAAGGGATGCCATCTAGAGGGACCTTGACAGGCTTGAGGAATGGGCCCATGTGACCCTCATGAAGTTCAACAAGGCCAAGTGCAGGGCCCTGCATCTGGGTTGGGGCAATCAATCACCAATATCAATACAAAATGGGTCACAAGAACCCCATGCTACACTACAGGCTTGAGGAAGAGAGGCTGAAAAGCTGCCTGGCGGGAAAGGACCTGGGGGTACTGGTCGACAGCCGGCTGAACATGACCCAGCAGTGTGCCCAGGTGGCCAAGAAGGCAAATGGCATCCTGGCCTGTATCAGCAATAATGTGGTCAGTAGGACATGGGGAGTGATTGTCCCCCTGTGCTCAGCACTGGTGAGGCTGCACCCAAAACATTGTGTTTAGGTTTTGGCCCCTCACTACAGGAAAGACATTGACATGATGGAGCATGTCCAGAGAAGGGCAACACAGCTGGTGAAGGGTCTGGAATACAAGTTTTATGAGGAGTGACTGAGGGAACAGGGATTGTTTAGTCTGGAGAAAGGGAGACTCGGGGAGGACCTTATCACTCTCTACAACTACCTGAAAGGAGGTTGTTGTGAGGTGGGTGCTGGTTTCTTCTCCCAGGTAACAAGTGACAGGAGGAGAGGAAATGGCCTCAAGTTGCACCAGGGGAGGTTTAGATTAGATATTTAGAAAAATTTCTTCACTGAAAGTGTTGCCAAGCAATGGAACAAGCTGCCCAGGGAAGTGGTTGAGTCACCATTCCTGGAAGTGTTCAAAAAACGTGTGGATATGGCACTTGAGGACATTGTTTAGTGGGGAAAATGGTGGTGGTGCTAAGGTGACAGTTGGACTTGATGATCTTGGAGGTCTTTTTCAACCTTAATGATTCTATGATTCTAAAATGGGGGCCAAATGGATTGAGACAAGCTCTGCGGAGGACTTGGAGGTACTGGTGAACAAAGAATTGGACATCAGCCAGCAATACACACTTTCAGCCCAGAAAGCCAATCATATCCTGGCCTGAATCAAAAGAAGGATTATTGAGGGAGGTGATCCTCCCCCTCCACTCCACTCTTGTGAGATTTTACCTGGAATACTATGTCCAGCTCTGGGGTCCTCAGTACAAGAAAGACACCTACCTGTTTGTTAGAGTGGGTTCAGAGGAGGGCCATGAAATTGATCATAGGGCTGGAACACCACTCCACTGAAGAAAGGCTGAGAGTTATTCAGCCTGCAGAAGAGAAGGCTCCAGGGACACCTTATGGCAGCCTTCCAAGACATAAAGAGAATTTGTAAGAAAGACTGAGAAAACATTTTGCCAGGGCCTCTTGTGACAGGATAAGGAGCAACAGTTTTAAACTGAAGGAGGGTAGATTTCGATTGGATATAAGGAAGAAATTATTTACGTGAGGGTGGTGAGACACTGGAACCCCTGGGATGCCCCATCCCTGGAAGTGATCAAGGTTTGTTTGGACAGGGCTTTAAACAACCTGATGTAGTGAAAATGTCCATGCCTATGACATGGGACTTGGACTAGATGATCTTTGAAGGTGCCTTCTAACCCAAAGCATTCTATGATTCTATGATTCTATACTGGGGCCAATACTGTTTAACATATTCCTTACTGACTTGAGCAATGGGACAAAGTGTACCCTCAGCAAGTTTCCAGATGATACAAAACCATAAGGAGTGGTTGATACATTTGATGGTTTTGCTGTCTATTGGGAGGGATGGGTTAAAAGCAGAAGACTGGTAAGGAAAATTGAAAATATGCTCAAGTGCCCTTGCACTGGGAATAACCCTTGATAAGCCAGTGTGAACAGCAGGCTGGTGATCCTCTGGCATCGAGTTTAATGGTGACTGTGTCTCCATTTGGGTACCTCTGCCTGGGTGTTATTTACTTTTTGTATTTTAGTCACTGGGTTGTGGTTGTCCTGACTGTCTGCCTGTGCTGACTCACACATTTGGCATAGTTGGCAGGAGTTGGGAACAACAATACCCTGGCTAGCAAAAAAGTCAGGGATGGGGAGGTCCTGATGGTGACTCCCCTCATTCTGCCATAGCCCAGTACTGAGTGCTGGGCCCCCTAGCTGCTTTCCTAGCTACAATGGCTCTGCCAGAAGCATGGCCTGAAATAGATGATGGGGTGGTGGTTACCCCCAGACACTTGAGACAGCTGTGCATGGATTCCCATGGAAAGCAGCATTGAAGTCTTCTCACAAGTTAGTGGGAGATTGGGATGTCTTTTAGCTACTGGTCGTAGAGCTCTCAATCATGAAGTTATAGCACTGCAGAGCTAAGTGAGAGTTGAAAAAGGAAGTCGGGATTTTGCGAGATGCAGAGACAGTCACACAAGAAGTAATTACTATTCAAGCAGAGTGGTTCTATGAACAGCAATGCACTGTAGAACAGCTGGTGGTGTGTATTGCTAAGAAACAAAGGCAAAGATATGGGAAAAGTAAGGTTTCAATTTCCCAAGTTTGTGCTCTTACTACGAAATCTTCATGTGGTCCCAAGGAATGGGATGGAAATATCTGGAGTGGATCCTTGAACTCAGAGATCGAGTTTGAGCCAGACTTATCACATAAGAAGGTGGTAGAAGCATGACCCGTCATACAAGTGGAAGGGCAGAGGGATCTGCTGGACAGAGGGGTACAGATCACACACACTTATACTCTGAAAGAGTTAAGGGAATTTTTAGAGCTCTATTGGCAGAAGAGCAAGGAAGGAATACTGGCATGGATTTTGCTAGCTTGGGATAGTGGCACTGCATCCATCCATTTATTAATGGGTGAAAAAATCTATTAAGGCACATAGCCAGTGATGATCAGATACAACGGGGATATGCTCAATCACAAAATATCAGGGGTCCTTGTCAGGGGCTGAAATGATTCATGCCTTAAACATTGTTATAAAAGAGTTTTGCCCATTATAAGAAAAACTGTATAAAGAAGGTACAGCCAAAGAAGCCTCCCTGAAGATACCTGACTGGAACTTTGGACTGTAAGTTAAGCCACCTAGATAAGAGAAAGGGGATGCTATTGTTCAATGATATCAGGCCTAGGGAAAAACAAACAAGGCTAAGGGAAAGGAATGCATCCACAAGAGAGCCAAATGCAGCAGAGATTCTTCCCTGGCTGGGTTTGGGGTGGGGGAGACCATAGCCCACAGAAGCCAGGTTTACTCCCGCCGAAATGAGGGGGGGAAAGAGGTTTCGGGTGTGTGGCATAACCTCTGGTCAGAGGCAGTGAGCACCCATCCTCCCTTACACAACTGGCCTAGCCGTGGAACCCCCAACCCCACAGGCCACATCCACGGGACATTCAAGTGAGAGGCAGTTGAGGGGGTGCCATAATCCATGAAAGACCCCCCAAAGCGCTCCCCAGAGGCTTTGCACCACAGAATTGCACATGATGCAACAGATCCAGAGTCTGCTGCAAGATACTGCTTCCCCCCTGGGGAACGTACCTGGACATTGCCACCTGGACTGAGTGTATAATAACCCATTGGATTCTATGCTTTTTGGGGGGACCTTCACCACCAAGAAGACCAGCTGGAGAGGATCAACGGAACATCATTGGGATCCATGGAGTGGTGATATTTTCCTTATTATGTCTCTGTTACTTTCTTTCTGTCACCCCCACCTACTTTTTATTTCTTTCTCTTCTTTAGTCTCTCTTTTCTCTCTCTCTCTCTCTCTCTCTCTCTCTCTCATATTTACTATCAAATAAAACCCATGCTATTGACATTGGCACGTGGTCTCATTTGCACCCTAATTCGGGCAGAGGCATTTCTAAGAACTTTAATAACCGGATCATGACAGTCCTGAGGGGCAGGATGTTGCTGCACCCACGCTATATCAGCATATGCAGGTACTGCCAAATTGCTGTCGTCCCTTGGAAACTGGTGTACAATAGAAGGAGGTATTAGTTTCCTGTGGCAGATGGGGATGGCTCATGTGCTAAGGAGAGGATCTAGTCTGGACAGGGCAGCAATAACAAAAAGTATCAAAATGCAGCCTTTGAGGGGGGCACCTGTTTTGCTGAAACCTTTGATTATAGCAGCAGTCACAAGTGTTACTGGTAATATAGGTACCCTAGCAAACGACTTGAGGGAAATTTGGGCTCTAATTTTGGAACCAGCTGTGCAGGTGGTGAATAAAAATAAGCCAGCAAAACAGAAAAGTTACCTCACGGGTGATGAGGAAACAAATGTAGAATGATGTTGTGCAAGCTGGTGTCCCACAATCAGAAATAAATGGGACACAACATCAGAAATGTTTTATTGTTGGCAAAAGTTAGTGCCTATGCAAAAAAATTTTTCCCCCTCCACCCCACCTGTCACCTCACCTAGAGAATGCCAAAACAGCAGAAATGGACTGGAAACAAAGTTGTTTGGCAATGGAACAAGCAACAACAAGAAACCTCCAATACCTGCCAAAATGCTTTGATTGAGCATGTCCAATTATACACTCCCAGGCAAGGAAATTCTTTTGAATTAGAAGTAACAATTCTACATGCTGTAGTCTCGTGGGGATTGTGGCAGATTACTGGAATGAAAAGTTGAAAAAATCTGTAGGATTTTGGTCCAAGGCATGACAAGGCTCTGCTATACATTATACTCCAATGGAAAAAGGAATTCAAGCTGGAGTTTGGTCTTTGCAAGAAACTGAAAGAATCACAGGCCAAAATAGCATGACTGTACACCTCCAGTACAAAACACAGTGAGGACTGAAATTCTTCCAGATAGTGTCTCTCCCAAAATATTAGTCACAGGGGAAATGGAATTGCTTACACCCGTGGATTGTGTGGTGGAACGGCAACCTATTAATTTAGATAGTATATTCATATAACACCCCGACAATGCAGTATGGTTCTGTACTCCATCTTCTCCTCTTATTCTACATTGTCTGTTAGTATCATATTCTCGAGCTCTTATATTTCAGGTGTCTCTGATGATTACTCATGCCTTATCTAGGGGGATAGCACTGGAACTATGTTATTGGTGTCACAAACCCAACATCTATTGAAGTTTGATCTAAAAAAGCGCAAGCCACATCTCTTCAATCAGTGTGGGCAATAACCCCTCCTCAGGCTACTAAGGCTGGAGCAATATTAGCTGAAGGAGCTGGAGTAACAGCGTTTTTATTATTGGAAAGAGATGACACTCCTATTTTCTTTCCTCGTTGTGGTTTGTAGGCTTGTACTATGAGCAAATGCCTTGGATACATTTCTGCTAGATCAATATGTAAATATTTGTGTGTGGTTGGTTTTTACTGTAACGAACTTCCTATTCTTTCTAAGTAGGAAATAGCACCTGGTGATGCCTTAGGTTTTAACTTTCATATTTTTCAAATCCTGTACTGCCTAGTGTATAACTCTGAAGTTTCTTGTAGCCTATTAATTTCTGCTCTCTCATGCTAGGTAGACATAACAAAGCCTCTCCAGGCCTGCTCTTCAAGGACACCCAGACCATCCTAGGCCCAAAAGTATAAACCAAAAGCTTCTGAAGAGGGGGCAAGCTTGGGGAAATTGCATCATTAACTGAAGCTTTAATTGGAGAATTTATGCTGATATGCAAATGGACCAAACTTATAAAAGTGTGAAGAACTCGTGACCTGTGGTCCATCTTGGGGTCCATCTTGGCAATAGCCTCTGGGTCCCCAGGGCCTTTGAAGGCCTTTCAAATAAATACCTACCTTTATTCCCTTACTCCTGTCTAGTCTCTGTTTTTAGGTGGCCTCTCAAGGCATCACTGGCATGTGCCCTCACACATGGTTTAAATTGGAGCATCCAAGGCAATTGTTACCTTAAATTTGGAAGTAACTGCTGTACAGCAAGGAGCCTTACAATATTGATTACTGATGAACTACCTCCATCTTCAACATCATAAACACTGTTCCAAGTTAGAGGGCATGTGCTGCTTCAACATGACTGCTGAATCAGCTGGCATGGGGGAAAATATTCAACATCTTCATGACTTAATACATCCAGTAACATGACATATCAGTGGTGCCTGGCTAATTGAGTGGTTTAATTCCCTAACAAAAGGGGTGGGACACGTAACTCAGAATTATCTGTTTATATGTGGGGGTTTTTTATTATATGCTTTTTTAAGTGCCTCTGTAAATTACCCTATCCCACATTTCTAGCCCCAGTGGCATTCATCTCTTGAGAAAGGGGGTGGAATTTTGGGAGGAATGGGTTAAAAGCAGAAGACTGGTGAGGAGGATTTAAAATATACTCAAGTGACCTTGCAGCTGGAAATAACCCTTGATAAGCCAGTGGGAACAGCAGGCTGGTATTCTCCAGCATGGACCGAGATTAACAGTGACTGTGTCTCCGCTTCTGTGCCTCTGTCCAGATATTGCATTGGACATCCCTCAGTTAACAAGATAACAGAAATAAATTTATTCTTTGTGTTTTAGCCATGGGTTTGTGGTTGTTCTGGCTGCCTACCTGTGCTGCTTACACACTGTCACTTAGAAGGGCTTTGATAGACTGCAGAAATGGGCTGACAGGAACCTCATGAATTTAATCAAAGGAAAATGCAGGGTCCTACACCTGGGGACGAATAATCCCAGGCACCAGTACAGGCTGGGGGCTGACTGACTGGAAAACAGCTTTGCAGAAAAGGACCTGGGAGTTCTGTTGGACATCAAGTTGATCATGAACCAGCAATGCACCTTTGCAGCAAACAAGGCAAACAGTATCCTAGGAAAAGTGTTGTAAGCAGGTTTAGGGTGGTTATTGCTGATCTCTGCTCAGTACTGGTGAGAGACCTCATCTGGAGTCCTGGGCCCCCAGCACAAGAAGGACATGTACATACTGGAGGGAGTCCAGCAAAGGGTTCATTAAGGTATTGGAGTGTCTGGCATTTGATAAGAGGCTCAGAGAGCTGGGATTGTTTAACCTGGAGAATAGAAGGCTCAGGTGGGATCTTATCAATGTGTACAAATACCTGATGGGAGGCAGCAAAGAAGGTGGAGCCAGACTCTTTTAAATGGTAGTCGGTGAAGGGATCAGTTGGCACAAATCCACAATTTGAAATACAAGAAATTGCATTTAAACATTAAAAAAAGTTTTTACTGTAAGAGTGACAGAGCACAGGCTCAGGTTGCCTACAGAGGTTGTGGAGTCTCCATATGTGAAGGTGATAAATACTCGCTTGGACATCATACTGGGCAACCTCATCTAGTTGACCTTGTTTTGAGTTCTAGTTATTTTCCAACCTCAACTATTCCTTGATTGTATAGGTTTGCCAAGAGTGGGGACAGAGAAATTCCCTGAAAGATCTACATCCAGAGGCTATTTAGTCTAGTTTCCCTTCCTTCCTACTCAGAGCAAGACCAAATGTAATGATACCCATAAAAAGTAAGGGAGGTGGTATGGCTTACATGTTATTTTACCTTGTGTTTATTAGATCTACTTATATACTTATACTAACATTATTGTTTTATGCTTTTATTTTTGCAGGTCAACAGACAACTGCAACTCCATCAACAAGCGAGGGCTGAAAGTTATAGTGTAACAAGGTAAATTCTGAGGCAAGACCAAGGAGTAAGATATGCAGCCTGCCAGAAGAATCTAATTCAGTAGCAGTTAGTAGACTTGAGCTATAGTGAGTGGTATACATCAGTGCCTATCAGACTCAAAGAGGTTTCCTGAAATTGCAGGAATTCTTAACTTGGCTCCATACCCTATAGTAATGTTTTTAGAAATTGTGTTAATCATAGACATTTAGCAAATCATGTGCTGACTATACAGTGCCACGAAGAACTGCCAGACCTTTACAGATTATCATGAGGCAAGACCTGATAGGAAGAAGTGAATTCCTCCAAGAAGAATCTCTTTTCAGTCCTGATTAGGAGCCTTGAGCCATAGAAGTGTGTCAAGCATCCTTGTTGGAGTCATTGAGCAATAACCTGTGATTCATGGATTACCAAAGTTGAGCGATAGAACTGACCTTGCAGGCCAGAAAACATGGCATTGTTTTTGCTAACAAGGCCACAAATTCAATATAAGCCTTTTGCTTGTGTGGAGATTTATTATTTTCTGTTTAACTGGAGTAGCCGGTAATTCTTACAATAATATTTTGCATTGCTGAATAGCTAATCTGTGACCTAACCCATCTTTGTCTTGCTTAGCTTGGTCTAACTATTTAATGTCATAATATCAGTTTAAGACACTTGAATTAGACTCCTTTTAGAGCTCTAACACATTTAAGTGTTACAACTCGAGATTTGGGTCCATCCAGTCTGGGGGATCACAGTTAAAACTTTGAAAAAATGCTCTAAAGTTATAACCACCTTATAAAATTGGTAGTTTTATTTCTTTTCAGGATAATACTCAAAGAAACAATTTGAGTAGAAGCAAACAGACCTAGTGACAGAACTGTTGATTTTGGTAATGGTCTTTTAAGCAAATGTGTAAGTATAAAAGGAGAGGTATCAAAGAAGAAAGGAAAGAGAAAGAAAGGTTTGAAAGAGAGGAGAAAAAATACTAACAGTACTTAAAGGTTGAGAGAATTGAGTTACACATGTGTATATATCAAGGTCTGAAAGAGGATAATATATAATAAATAGGGAAATATTATGGTTGAACCAGAATAGAAGTAGCACTGAAATGAGATACTTATCTATGCCAGGTATTGAAGGTTACTTATATCTAATAATCACAATTTAATCACTAAACCCAGCATTTCTGTAAGAACAAAAAAAGGAAAGAGAATGGTAGAAGTCTATACATGAATGTGATGACTGATTATGTGCACAACTCTGTGTAATTTTTCCTCTGCTATCTCTTCCTCTCCCCTTCCCTAACTATTTTGTTGCCTGTGTTTTCAGGATCCAAAGCCCAGCTCTGATGCTATAGAGCTGCCTAACCTTGGGACACATATCTGAGAAAATCACTACGACCTGCAAGAAGATAAGAAGGGAAAAAAGTAGGGTGAGGCTAGCTGAGAAATTTGAGTCAGGTCAAGTCACTAATATCAACAGGGAAAGCTAGATGAAACTGGTTTGATTGGTACAAATATGTGTTAATTTTTACAGTAGTGACCAGGAATATCACTGTTCATGTACTGGGGGTACATTAGGTGATGACTTTATTAGCATACCTAATAAGATATTATAAAATGCATGTGTTTAATAGAATTGGAAAAGATCTATTGTAAATGTAAACTTATTTATGATAGGAGAATATATTGGTTAACTAAAAAATTATACAAGGAATGAGAAACATTTCATCATTGTCAAATGTTATGAGGAGATATTAGGCAAAAGGTTTTAAGGGATAAGGCTTAAAGAAATATTAGTATATCTCTTAAGACACCCTGTTGTATGGTAAATCACATTTATTCAAATGGATAGTTTTATTAGTTGTGATAATCATAAAATAGTATAGAACCAAAATGTTTATGCTTATAATGATTATACAGCTAATGAAACATTCTATGATTAACACACTGTGTGCGTGTTTGTGAAGGGTAACTGTGTTTCCCTGAAATGTCCCTGGCAAAGGAATCGTTCCAGTGGGTGCAGTATAGCACTCCAGTAAGCTTACTCCTTTCACCCACGTGGCTGTTGGCACGGACTCTCACCACACACTCTATCCGAATAGCTCACACTTTACCAGAGGCAAAGAGTCAGGAGGGCTCTCCCGCATGGCATTCCACAGAAGACAGTTTATTGCTGCATCCACAGAGGGGACCAGAGGCGAAAGAGAGCGGACCATGCAGGGTCCAGGGTTTATGTACGGGAGAGGGGCAAGCATCAAGGACCAATGATCTGAGGGCATGGGGGTGGTACAAAGGCAGGACTAGGGGATGGGAGCCAATGAGGAAGATCTGGGGGCATGCAGGGTAGCAAGTCATTCAGACAGACCAAGTCTGCATGGCACCACAAAGCCCAACGGGAGAGGCTTTTCCTTTCTCACCATGAGGTCAGGGGGTGTTCTTAAACCTCGGAATCAGTCCACCAGCAGGCCTCTGCTATTTTGGGGCTCCTTGGCCCCTCAACCATCACAATCTCTGGCTCAGCAGCTACAACATATGATTATATAAACTGAATGAAAATTGACAATACCATAGGTTTAACTTAGGTACCAACAGGGAGAGAATTTCCATAAAAGGACTGTTTGTACATTGATCACTAAATGATAGCATTTTTGATTCTCTGAGAAGTAAGGAGGAGGTCAGCAGGCCTGCTACCTTGGAATTCCAGAGGGCAGACATTGGCCTGTTTAGGACACTGGTTGACAGAGTCCTTTGGGAGGCAGTCCTGAAGGACAAAGGAGTCCAGGAATGCTGGACATTCTTCAAGAGGAAATCATAAAGGCACAGTAGCAGGCTGTTCCCATGTGCCCAAAGACAAGCTGGCAGGGAAGAAGACTGGCTTTGTCTGGAACTCAAGGGAATAAAAGTGAGTTTATGACCTCTGGAAGAAGCGGACAACTCAGGAGGACTACAATGATGTCATGAGGCTATTCAGGGAGAATGTTAGAAGGGACAAAGACCAACTACGACTTTATCTGACTATTGCTGTGAAAGAAAAAATGCATCTATAAATACATAAACAACAAAAGGAGGGCTAAGGAAAAGGCTTGCATACTTAATGCCCTCTTTGCCACAGTCTTTAATAGTAAGACCACATGCTTTCCGGGTACCCAATCTACTGTGCTGGAAGACGGATGTGGAGCAGAATGAAGCTCCTCATAATCAGAGGAGAAATGGTCAGTGACCTGCTACACCACTTAGACACACACGTTTATGGGGCTGGATGGGATCCACCAAGGGAGCTGAGGGAGCTGGCGGAAGTGTTAACTGAGCCACTTTCATCTATCAGCAGTCCTGGTAAAGTAGGGAGGTCCCAGTTGACTGCAAGTTAGAAAATGTGACAACCATCTACAAGAAGGCCTGGAAGTAGGATCTGTGGAATTACAGGCCTGTCAGCCTGACCTTGGTGCCCAGGAAGGTCATGGAACAGATCATCTTGAGTGCCATCATGCAGCACATACAGGAAAACTAGGGGATCAGGCCCAGTCAGCATGGATTTATCAAAGGCAGATTCTGCATGACCAACCTTATCTCCTTCTATGACAAGGTGACCCACCTAGTGGATGAGGGAAAGGCTGTTGATGTTGTCTACCTGGACTTTAATAAAGCCTTTGATGCTGTTTCTCATAACATTGTCCTGGAGAAACTGGCTTCTCATGGCTTGGATGGGCGTATGCTTCAGTGGGTAAAAAACTGGCTGGATGGCTGGGCCCAAAGAATGGTGGTGAATGGAGTTAAATCCAGTTGGTGGCCAGTCACAGGTGGTGTTCCCCAGGGCTCAGTATTGGGGCCAGTTCCTTTCAATATCTTTATCAACGATCTGGACAAGGGGATGAAGTGCACCCTCAGTAAGTTTGCAGATGACACCAAGTTAGGGGAGAGTGTTGGAAAGCTCTATAGAGAGATCTGGACAGGCTGGATCAATGGGCCAATTGTATGAGATTCTACAGGGCCAAGTGCTGTGTCCTGTATTTGATGATCTTAAAGGGTCTTTTACAACCTAAATGAATCTATGATTCTATCTACCTAGAAGCCACTGGTATGTCAGTATGACACTCTGCTTTGCAGTATACTGCTGGGGTTGGTCGCCCTGCTGTTTCTCCAAGTGGATAACTATGACCGTGTATGTGAAGGAATAAATGAATAATTGAATATGAAATTTGTTGATGATATAAAACTGAGTGGGGAAGTGGACACTTGGGAAGGGAGAACCACCCTGCAGGAAGACCTGGATAGGCTGGAACAGTGGGCTAACAAGAACCTTGTGAAGTTCAGCAAAGACAAATGTAAGGTCTTACACCTGGGAAAACATAATCCAGGAGTGCAGTACAGGCTGGGATCTACCCAACCTGAGAGTAGCTCTGTGGAAAGGGACCAGTATTTAAAGGGTCCTTATAAAGAAGATGGAGACTCCCTTTTTACAAGGAGTCACAGGAAGTATATGAGGGGTAATGGGAACAAGTTACTCCTGGGGAGATTCCAATTGGATACAAGAGGAAAAATTTTCACAATGAGAACAATCAGCCATTGGAATAATCTCCCCAGAGAAGTGGTGGATTCCCCAACGTTGGACACTTGAGATTCAGTTGGACAGGGTGCTGGGCTACTGTCCTGGGGTGACTGTATGATACTGCATTCCCTATCGTCTGCTTTATGCCCAGACATGAGTCCTGTATCCTTAAGCTAGGTCCAGGAAAGGAGGGGGAAGCCAGTGGAATTCTTTCAGTGGCCTGCGTTCAAAACACAGAAAACTCCCTAGGTTTTTCCCCAGCTCTCAGCTTTTTTTTCTCAGGAGAGAGACGGAGAGTAAAAATTCTTTGCTTTTTAGCTAGCTTCTTGTTTGTTAGCTGAGGCAAGAAGTTTTTCCTGGGACTGTGGCTTCTTATTCTTCTGGAACTGTTCAGCTTTGCTCTGGTCCAAAACATCAGAACATTGCCAGGAGCCCCACGCCATGGCCTGGAGTGGAGGCCCTGGGGCGCTGCACCCTGGCTCCAGAGGACCTTGGGAGAAGCCAAGCAGGACTCTAAAAAAATCCACTATCTTTCTCCACAATGAGAAGGTTTATTATCTAACGTTATTCATTTTTCTTTTCCTTGTGCCTGTGTGCACCTTGCTTGTTAAATAAGCAGGGTTTTTTTCACTTTCCTCCAAGAAATTCCATTTGAAGCTCTGGGGGAGGGGCTGCCGAAACCTGCCTTCCATTAGAGGACACGTTCATCTCAGGACGTTTCCTCCTAATTTGTCTCAAACCGAGATGGCTACCTTGCCTAGATTGTGCTTTTGCCCATAACGTTTGGACCAGATGATCCTTGAGGTCCCTTCCAACCTGGTATTCTATGATTCTATGATTTATAAAAGCTGTTATTAATGACTAATGGTTTTGATCTTTGTCTCCTAGAACTCAATCCCCCATCAGGGTAAATGGAATTTACAACAACATCACTTCCTTTTGTTCATTCTAAACCTCATAACTATGAGTTTCCCTTGATACCCTTCATCTCTCTCACCAAATAAGATGGTTTAGAATTGCTGCCTTTTCCATGCCACTCATGATTGTACAAATCTTCATGATACAGGTAAAAATAGTGGATTTATACAGAGGCACAACAGTACTCTTGTTTAGCCATCTATCCTTTTCCTAATAATTTGTAGCATTTCATTTGGGTTTTTCTTGGACCATCACTGAGTCGAAATCGTTATGTCTAACCCCAAAATCTGATTTCTATTTGATGGCAGTCAACTCAGAGTCCACCCATTTTATATATAAAGTTCAGATACATGTTTTCCCTAGCATGCATCTCTACATTTATCCATATTGAACTTTAGGTGCCATTTTATCACCTGGTTATCCAGTACTGTAAAGACCTCCTGCAACATTTCATCACCACCATTTATTTTTACTGTCTTGAATAACTATTGGTGCCAGTGTCACCTCACTATTTAACCTCTTTTCCAGGTCATTCACGAATGTCATAACTGACCATAATCTCCTACCTTCTATTTCCCAATCTGAAATTAATTATTTCTTCATAGATAAAAGTTGCCTACCTATTCTCATTCATACATTCTATTTATGCATCCAAAGATATTACATCTTTCTACCACAGTATTATCCTACTAGCATGTGCTGTGTTGCATGTCCATTATGAACACTAACCCCTCTTCAAAGTTATCACTCCCAAACTGAACACATCCTGATTCTCTGAATGTGACTTGAGTCTTAGATGTTCAACTTGACATTTCATGATACTTACAGCCATTTTATTTGGGTGGCCATAAATAACCAGTGATAATTTATGCTCAATATGAATACCCCATCATTTACTATTCAACTCTAAGTGTTGTTGTGTGGGATTTTGGTTTGGTTTTGTTTAAAGAAACTAAGATCAGTAACCCAGAGACACACTCAGCTGCTTTGCCCAACCTTGTTTATGTCTACTAAATATTGCTACAAGTATCTTGAACTGAAGTGGGGACCAAAGTTAATTCATCTGCCTTCTTTAATGAGTGTATTCAGCCTCTCTCTTCCAAACTACAAAATATGAATGTAATGAATATTTGTCTCTTCTGCACTGCAACCAGTTTCACAATCTACATAGAGTAATATTAGTTGTATCTGACTGACATGGCTGAGAAAAATGTCCCTCTCAATAGCTTCAGCCTCCTTTATCTTATAAATTTTTAATTACTATCAAAATTATATCTGCCATCAATTTCCCATTTTTCTTAGTGCATATTTTACATTTTTTCCCATTATTCTCTTTTGAATTCAAAAAACTATCAATTTTTTAAAGATAGTTTATTAGACATTTAAAAATATATATTCTAACCATTTTGAAGTTATTGCAGTATAGGCCTGCATGACATATGCTTTATGAATTTTATTCTTTAGTCAGCTAATGATTTACAAGAATTATGAAAATTTTGATGAAAAGCAGTTGTCATACCTTAAATCTCCATCTAGTAACAACTACAAACTTGAGTGTGTGGTCCTTGCCAAGAATCTCTTCATTGCACAATATATCCAGCTGATGTAAAAAGAAGAAATAATTAATTGACTGAGACACAGAACATGGATTTGAAACAATATACTTCAGATAAGACCCAATAAAAAGATCAAAGATCTAATGCTTAGCATCCTAGATAAACTTTAAGGTCCCTTCAAACCCAAGCCATTCTATGATTATATGATTCCTTTAAATTACAAATATTATTATTGTTATTGTCATTATTATTACTAGTATTATTAGAATTTTTATTATATTTTATGTTGTTTCGGTTATTAACTGTTATCTCAACCCATGAGGTTTATGTTTTCTTTCCAATTCTCCTCCCCAATGGAGGGGGGAAGTAGGGGAGTGAGTGAGCAGCAGCATGGTACTTAATTGCTGGCTGGGGTTAAACCACGACACCAGCAAGTAACTTTCTACTTCAAAAATACATTTTTAAAGGCTATCCCCCACTTATACATCAGTGTTTAGGGCTTTTTTCCCCCTACACTTTATAGTTGGTTTTAGCTTTCTATGTCAGTTTTGAAAGATCTTGATATTGGAAACAGCAACTGTATGGAATCAGAAGAAAATGTGAGATCATATGACCAGCTATCAGCTGAATTGCAATAGATGAATATGCACATGATCTTAGCCTATTTGACTGCAAGGCTGCATGTACTGAAAGGGTAAGTCATCATGAAAAGTGACATATGCTAATGGTACTTTAGCACAACCTGAGAAAGCTAAGAATGTGCATGCAGTCCACTAACATGGCTTAGCTGGCAGACAATAACTCAATCTAGGATTTGTCTATAGCATTCAACCAAGTGCTAACATCCTTAGGGCCTTTCTCCTCAAAACATATTTTTCACTGGACATACCAGTACATTGTTTCCCCAAAAATGCCATATTCCCTTAAAGGGGGAGGGAGGACACCTGAAACACAAATACTGTTGAATGAACATTCTTACATTTCAATATGAACCAAGTAAGTTGTAAAAACAGAGGCTGGTGCCATGGACTAATGAATTTAAACACAAACTCAACTGAAGGGCTTGTGTAGCCCTTCAGAAGAAGCTTGACAAGTTGCAGAGACAGGCAGAGAAGAACTGTCTGAAATTCAACAAAGGGCAAATGCAAGGTCCTGCACCTGGCAAAGAATAACCCCATGCACTAGTACAGGCTGGGGCTGATCTGCTGGAAACCAGCTCTGCGGAGAAGAACCTGGGGATCCTGGTGGACAACAAACTGTCCATGAGCCAGCAGTGTGCCCTTGTGGTCAAGGCCAATGGTATCCTGGGGTGCATTAGGAAGAGCATTGTCAGCAGGTCAGTGGGGTGATTCTTCCCCTCTGCTCAGCCCTGATGAGGCCTCAACTGGAGTGCTGTGTCCAGTTCTGAGCTCCTCAGTACAAGAGAGACATGGAGCTCCTGGAGCAGGTCCAGCAGAGGCTGACAAAGTTGCTTTGATTTGGAGCATCTCTTATGAGGAAAGGCTGAGGGAGTTGGGCCTGTTCAGCCTTAAGAAGAGATGACTGAGAGGGACCTCATCAATGTCTATAAATATCTGAAGGGAGGGTGCCAAGAAGATGAAGCCAGGCTCTTCTTGGTGGTGCCAAGCAATAGGACAAGAGGCATTGGGAAGAAACTGATGCACAGGAAGTTCCACCTGAACATGAGGAAAAACTTCTTTACTGTGCTAGTGACTGTGCACTGGAACAGATTGCCCAGAGAGGTTGTGGAGTGTCCCTCACTGGAGATATTCAAGAACCATCTGGATGTAATTCTGTGCAATGTGCTCTAGGATGACCCTGCTTGAGCAGGGAGGTTGGACCAGATGACCCACTGTGATCCCTTCCAACCTGACACATTCTGTGATTCTGTGAAAAGTCAACCATAGGTGACATAGAGCTGGATCTACTACTCACCAAACAGGAAGAACTTTTTGGGGACGTGATAATCGATGGCAGCCTTGGTTGCAGCAACCATGAAATAATGAAGTTCAAGATCCTTGAGGGAGCAGGGAAATCAAGTAGCAGAGTACAGACCATGGACTTCAGTAGAGCAGAAAATTTGCTTTTTTTCAGGAAGCTGGTAAGTGGAACCCCATGAGAGATATCTCTGAAGGGCAAATGAGCTCAAGAGATGACAAGTCTTTAAGGACAATATCCTTTAAGCATGAGAATAGTCCAGCCAAATACTCAGAAAAAATGAGTGCATGTATTAGGAGAGCTTCTTGGCTAAACAGGGAGCTCATGAGAAAAAGGACATATACAGGAGGTAGAAGTGGGGGCAGGCTACAGTGAAGGAATACAGAAACATTGCTTGGGTATACAGGGATGGTTTGTGGAAAGCCAAAGCTCAGCTGGAGCTGAAACTGGCAAGGGACATCAAGATCAACAGGAAAATGTACTGCTACATTATTGACCCACCGCAATCCAGAAGGAAATAATTAGCAACATGCTGAGCCATTTAGATACTCATAAGTCTATGGGACCAGATGGGATTCACCCAAGGATACTGAGGAAGCTGGTGGAAGAGCTCACCAAGCCACTTTCCATCATTTATCATCAGTCCTGGCTAACCAGGGGGGTCCCAGACTGGAGGTTGACCAATGTGATGCCCATCCACAAGAAGGGCCAGAAGGAAGATCTGGGGAAGTACAGGCCTGTCAGGCTGACCTTGGTGCCCAGCAAGACTATAGAGCAGATCATCTTGAGCACGATCACATGGCACATAGAGGACAACCAAGGGATCAGGTCCAGTCAGCATGGGTTTAGGAAAGGCAGGTCCTGCCTGACCAACCTGATCTCCTTTCATGACCAGGTGACCCACCTAGTGGATGAGGGAAAGGCTGTGAATGTAGTCTACCTGAACTTCAACAGAGCCTTTGATACTGTCTCTCATGGCATTCTTCTGGGAAAAGCTGGCAGCCCATGGCTTGGACAGGTGCACTCTTTTCTGGGTTAAGAACTGGCTTGATGGCTGGGCCCAGAGAATGGTGGTGAATAGTGGCTCATCTGTTTGATGACTGGTCACTAGTGGTGTTCCCCAAGGCTCACTATATCTTTATCAATGATCTGGATAAGGGGATCGAGTGGATCCTCAATATGTTTGTGGACAACACTAAGTTGGGTGGGAGTGTTGATCTGCTGGAGGGTAGGAAGGCTCTCCAGAGGGATCTGGACAGGCTGAGGCCAATGGTATAAGGTTCCACAAGGCCAAGTGCCAGGTCCTACACTGCAGTCACAACCCCATGCAGTGCTACAGGCTGGGGGAAGAGTGATTGGAAAGCGGCGCAGCAGAAAAGGAGCTGGAGGTGCTGGTTGACAGTCAGCTGAACATGAGCCAGAGTGTGCCCAGGTGGCCAAGAAGGCCAATGGCATCCTGGTTTATATGAAAAATAGTGTGGCCAGCAATACTGTGTTCAGTTCTGGGTCCCTCAGTACAAGAAAGACATTGAGGTGCTGGAGTGTGTCCAGAGAAGGGCAACGAAGCTGGCGAAGGGTCTGGAGCACAAGTCCTGTGAAGAGTGGCTGAGGGAGCTGGGGTTGTTTAGCCTGGAGAAAAGGAGGCTCATGGGAGACATTATCACTCTCTATAACTACCTGAAAGGAGGCTGCAGCAAGGTGGGGGTTGGCCTCTTCTGCCAGGAAACTAGTGACAGGACGAGACGACATAGTCTCAAGCTGCATCAGGGGAGGTTCAGGTTGGACATTAGAAGGAATTTCTTCACAGAAATGGTTGATAAACATTGGAATGGACTGCCCAGGGAGGTGGAGTCACTGTCCCTGGAGGTGTTCAAGAAAAGACTGGATGTGGCACTTAGTGCCATGGTCTAGTTGACAAGGTGGTGATCGGTCATAGGTTGGACTCGATGATCTTAGAGGCTTTTTCCAACCTAAATGATTCTGTGATTTGTTGCTAAGTTTAGCAAATTAGCATAATTGACAAGAGTCCCCAATTAGAAACACAGATGATGAGGTAATTCCCCTTCTTGGTTCGACCCTCTTCTGAAGCCCCTCTTTTGCTACTAGCTCTACTTTTTTTATGAGAAAATATCTTGGGAGGGTGGTTCGACCTTGGTTCTCAGAAGAAGCAAGATTAGGATAGGGTCTTAGGAATGTGTTTTGTCTTTCTGTCTAACAGGGTTGGAAAATACCAGCTAAGAATCTATATAGTTGTACAATAATAGGCTACAGAGCTAAAAATATATCTGAAGAATATATAAAAGCAAAAATCAGTTTGGCATCATTTATCAATAAAAAAATAAATAAGGTAAATGTGAGCCCACTGCTGCATGGGGTGTACACTTTAGTGGCAGTGCCTGCAGATAAGGTTGAGGTACTCGGTGCCTTCTTTGCCTCAGTTTTCATCAATAAGGTTCTCCAGGGTATTTTGTGCCTAGAGACAGGGTTCAAGGAGGAGGCAAACTGCCAATAGCAGAAGAGAATTGAGTAAGGGATCTCAACCCATGGAACCAGATGGGTTGCATTCAAGTGTGCCACAAGAGTTTGCTGATGTCCTTGTGAGCCCACACTATCATCCCTGAAAGGTTACAGAAATTAGGGAAGGTACCCAATGACTGGAGAAATGTTGTATTAAATCTTCAAAAATGGCAAAAAGGACTATCTAGGGTACTAGAAGCCAGTCAGCCTCACTGTGGTGATTCCTGGGCAAGTCATGAAGCAAGTCCAGGAGGCCATTTATGGACACATAAAGGCAAAGGTAAATCCAGGATTCCCAATCCCCAAGGGAAAAAAAATCATGCTTGACCAATCTGATTGTTTTCTTTAATGAAATTACTAGATTCATGGATGAGGAAAGAACAGTGTATGTCATCAACCTTGACTTAAGCAAGGCTTTCAGCACCATCTTGCACAGCATCCTTGTATCCAGTTTGGGGCATTATGGTCTGGATGGGTGGGCTACCTGATGGGTGAAAACTTGTGGATACAAAAATGCTGCTAGCAAGAATTTTTCTTGCTACTTTCTAAGTCCGTGGGATACTTTTCTCTCTCACAGAAGATATTCACAGAGTTTATAAACCATGAACACCTGTGACCTTGCCGAGCTTTGTTTATAGTACAGTAGGAAAATATTTTGACAATGGATGTTTAGGATTTCTAGCCAATCCACCCAGGGGGTGGCTGATCCTTTGTCCAATTAGTCTATGAACGAAAAGTATATAAAAGAGTTTGTAAAATAATTAAATAAATCAATCTTGCTGCACAATTCCTGCCTGCTGGATATCTCTTCTCCTCAATACCGCTGTGGGATGAGGTAATAAAGACTCAGGTGCATTGTCAGGCTCAAAGGGTAGAAGTTAATGGCCTCTACACAGAGGCCAGTGATGAGGATTATTGCAGGGGTCTATCTTGGGACCTGTGCTGTTGAATGTCTTTATCAGTGATCTGAAGGAGGACACAGAATCCATCTCATCAAGCTTGTGGATGACACCAAACTGGGGGAATGCAGATGACACACTTGGGGATGGGGCTTCCTTTCAGACAGACTTATACCAGCTAGAAGGATGGGCTGACAAGAATCTCATGAAATTCAACCAGAATAACAGCAAAGTCATGAGATGTTACAAGTTGGGTAGCAGCTCTCCTGAAAAGAACCTGGAGGTGCTGGTGGAAAGCAAGTTGAACATGAATCAGCAGTGTGCTCTGGCAGTGATAAAGCCTAACAGGATACTGGGATATATCAACAAAAGCACAGCCAGTTAACAGAAGGAAGTCAATGGAACAATGTTCAAGTGGAAATCAGTGACAAGTAATGTCACTCAGTGGTCTGTACTAGGACAAATGCTAACTATCAGTACTATATCTTCATCAATGACACAGACAGTGGGATTGAGTGCGCCATCAGCAAGTTTGCAGACAACAAGCCATGTGGTGCAGTTCATTCACTAGAGGGGAGGGATGCCATCCAGGGGCCCGCTTTAGGAGCGGGCCCCTGCAAATCTTATGAAGTTCAACAAGGCCAAGTGCAGGGTCCTGCATCTCAGTTGGGGCAATCCCCAGTATCAGTACAAGCTGAGTGATGAATGTATTGAGAGCAGCCCTGCAGAGAAGGAGTTAGGGATACTGGTGGATGAAAAATTGCACGAGTTGGCAATGTGCACTTGCAGAACAGAAAGCAAATCGTATCCTGGGATGCATGAAAAGAAGTGTGACCAGCAGGTCGAGGGAGGTGATTCTGCCGGTCTACTCTGGTCTCATGACACCCCACCTGAAGTACTGCATCCAGATCTGGGGACCCCAGTACAAGAAAGACATGGACCTGTTAGAGTAGATCCAGAGAAGGGCAATGAAAATGATCAGAGGGCTCAACACCTCTCCTCTGAAGAAAGGCTGAAAGAGTTGAAGTTGTTCAGCTTGGCAAGAGACGGTTCCAGGGAGACATTATTGTGGCCTCCTATGAAGGGAGATTATAAGAAAGATGGAGATAGACTTTTTACCAGGGCCTGTAGTGACAGGACAAGATGGACCAGTTTTAAACTGAAAGAAGGTAGATTCTGATTGGATATAAGCAAGAAATTCTTCATTATGAGGGTGGTGAGACACTGGAACAGACTGCCCAGAGAAGGTATGGATGTCCTATCCTTGGAAACGTTCAAGGTCAGGTTGGATGGGGCTTTGAGCAACCTGGTCTAGTGGAAGGTGTCCCTGCCCATGGCAGGGGGCTTGGACTAGATGATCTTTGAGGGTCCCTTAACTTTCAACCTTCCATTTTATGATTCTATGATTCTAAGTGATTATTCCCCTTTACTCAGTACTCATTGGACCACATCTGGAATGCTGCATCCAGTTTTGGCCCCTTCAGTACAAGAAAAATGTTGATAAACTTGAGCAAGTACAGCAGAGGGTCACCAAGATGGTTCAGGGTGCTTGAATATAGGCCCTGTAAGGAGAGGTTGAGGGAATTGGGCCTATTTATGTTTAAGAAGGCCTAAGGGGGACATAGTTACAGCCTTCCAACACCTAAAAGAAGCCTATAGAGAAGATAGAGCTAGGCTCTTTACTGAGATGCATGGTGGGAGAATGACAGACAATGGTCATCAGTGGAAACAGTGGAATTTCTGAATGGATATGAGGAGAAAAAATCTTTACATGGATAATTAAGCACTAGAACAAGTTGCTCAAAGAAGTTATGGCATCACCATCCTTGGAAGTTTTCAAGATTCAGAGATGTCAGTTTGAAAGTCAGACTGGATGGAGGGGGACTGTGACTAATACCAACAAAGAAGGAAAAGAGGCTGTTTTCATATGCCTGCCTTTGTGTGTTCTAGCTTTAGAATCTGACATGACAGAACTTGCAGAGGATAGAAACGCCTTGGTTCTTTCCTTGCCCTCTACCATGATTTCTTCCCACAAACAGTCCAATTATGTACGCTCTTCAGGGAAGGTGGCATCAGCTGGTACTACATGATGCTGAGTTTAACTCAGAGTAGAGAAGCAGAATAAAGTATATGTGCTGTTTTCAACTAAATCAGTCTTTCAGTAGCGCCCAAGTGTTATAATCAATTCTGAGCACCTGAAGGGCAGCACAAAGGAATTCCAGCCACTCCAGACATAAAGTCGGCATCATCAGGGTCCCAACTTAAATCCCTTTATGCAAATGCACGTAGCATGTGGATTAAACAAGAGGAATTAGAGGCATTCACACACCTGCAGGGCTCTGATCTTATTGGCATCACAGAGATGTTGTGGAATGGTTCTTATGGTTGGAGGATTGAAATTGAAGGATACAGGCTATTTAGGGAGGAACTGTTGTTTGTGAACAGAGGACTGCTGGGTGATGTGATGGTTGGAGGCCATCTTGGGCATAGTGATGAAGTTTTCTCTTCTTGGAGAAAAAAGGAGGGGGCTCAGTAGAACTGCTACCTTGGAATTCCAGAGGGCAGACTTTGGCCTGTTTAGGACACTGGTTGACAGAGTCCCTTGGGCGCAGTCCTGAAGGGAAAAGGAGTCCAGGAAGACTGGACATTCTTCAAGAAGCAAATGTTAAATGTGCGGGAGCAGGCTGTACACATGTGCCGTAAGACAAGACATCTGGAAAGACCGGCCTGGCTGAACAGAGCTTTGGCTGGAACTCGGAAAAAAAAAAGGAGAGTTAATGAACTTTGGAAGAAGGAACAGGTAACTCAGAAGGACTACAATGATCTCATGAGGTTACTTGGGGAGAATGTTAGAAGGGCCAAAGCCTGAATAGAACTTAATTTAGCCACTGAAAGACAATAAAAATGCATCTATAAATACATTAACAACTAAAGGAGGGCTAAGGAGAATCTCCGTCCTTTATGGGATGCAGGGGGAAACATAGTGACAAAGAATAAGGAAAAGTCTCAGGTACTTAATGTCTTCTTTGCCTCAGTCTTTAGAATAAGACCACTTACTCTTTGGGTACCCAGCCCCCTGAGCTGGAAGACAGGGGTGAGTAGAAGAATGAAGCCCCCATAATCCAGGAGGAAATGGTCAGTGACCTGCTACATTGCTTAGACACACACAAGTCTATGGGGCTGGATGGGATCTACCCAAAGGGACTGAGGGAGATGATGTAAGTGCTCAACAAGCCACTTTCAATTATCTATTGGTGGTCCTGGATAACCAGCAAGGTCCTAGTTGACTGGAAGTTAACAAATGTGACATCCATCTACAAGAAGGGCTGGAAGGAGAATCCATGGAATTACAGGTCTGTCAGTCAGACCTTGGTGCTGGGGAAGGTCATTGAACAGATCATCCTGAGTGTCATAGAATCATAAAATTGTTAGGGTTGGAAAAGACCTCTAAGAACATTGAGTCCAACTACTAACCTATCACAACTGTGTTCAACACTAAACCATAACTCCAAGTACCACATTCACATGTTTTTTTAACACTTCCAATTATGGTGATTCCACTACTTCCATAGACAGCCTGTTCCAATGCCTAGCTACCCTTTCAGTGAATAATTTTTTCCTTATATCTAATCTAAACCTTCCCTGGTACAACTTGAGGCCATTTCCTCTAGTCCTACTGCTTGTTACCTGCGAGAAGAGACCAACACCCTATTAGCTATAAAGTCCTTTCAGGTAGTTGTAGAGAGCAATAAGGTCTCCCCTGAGCCTCCTTTTCTCCAGACTAAAGAACCCCAGTTCACCCAGCTGCTCCTCATAAGATTTGTTCTCTAGTACTTTCATTGGCTTCATTGCCCTTCTTGAACACACTCCAGCACCTCAACATCTTGCTTGTAATAAGGGGTTGTTACCATCTAATTAGTGAGAGTTACCTCTGCCCAAATTAAGGTGTAAACGAGACTGTATGCCAAAGTCAACAATGTGGATTTTATTTAACAAAAAATGTGAGGTAGAGAGATAGAAAGAAATAGAAAAGGGGGGGGGGGGGGGGGGGGGGAGAGAAAGAGAGATCAAGCAGAAGATAGTCATTGCAAATTCCTCCCTTCTGTGCTTATCTCAAGTTACCACTGCAGTGGCTAGCGTGCCTTATCTTATGACAAGTTCTTTCTGTGGCCTTAACAGTGTTTGAGACAGGCAACTGCATTCTAACTCCTTACAGGGGCCCAAAACTGAACACAGTATTTGAGGTGTGGCCTTACCAGTGCTGAGTACTGGGAGACAATCACTTCCCTAGTCCTGCTGGCCATACTATTTCTGATACAATCCAGGATGCCATTGGCCTTCTTGGACACCTAGTAAAACTGCTGGCTCATGTTCAGACAGCTGTCGACCAACACCCCCAGATCCTTTTCTGCCATCATGCAGCACGAACAGGACAACTAGGGGACCAGGCCCAGTCAGCATGGGTTTATGAAAAGCAGGTCCTGCTTGACCAACCTGATCTCCTTTTACAAGAAAGTGACCCACTTAGTGGATGAGGGAAAGGCTGTGGATGTTGTCTACCTGGACTTTAATAAAGCCTTTGACACCATTTCTCCTGGAGAAACTGCCTGTTCATGTCCTGGACAGGTGTACACTTCAGTGGGTAAAAAACTGGCTGAATGGCTGGGCCCAGAGAGTGGTGGTGAATAGAGTAAAATCCAGTTGGTGGCCAGTCACAAGCAGTGTTCTCCAAGGCTCAGTATTGGGGTCAGTTCTTTTCAATATCTCTATCAACGATCTGGGCGAGGGGATCAAGTGTACCCTCAGCAAGTTTGCAGATGATACCAAGAGGATGGGCTGGAGGATAGGAGGGCTCTGCAAAGGGATCTGGACAGGCTGGATCGATGGGCCAAGTCCAACAACATGAGATTTAACAAGTCCAAGTGCTGAGTCCTGCACTTTGGTCACAACAATCCTCTGCAGCGCTACAGGCTGGGGACAGTGTGGCTGGACAGTGGCCAGGCAGAAAGGGACCTGGGGGCACTGATGGACAGCAGGCTGGACATGAGCCGGCAGTGTGCCCAGGTGGCCAAGAAGGCCAATGGCATCCTGGCCTGCATCAGGAATAGTGTAGCCAGCAGGACCAGGGAAGTGATTGTCCCCTTGTACTCGGCACCGGTGAGGCCTCACCTTGAGTGCTGTGTCCCGTTCTGGGCCCCCCAAATTAGGAAGGACGTTGAGATGCTGGAGCATGTCCAGAGAAGGGCAACAAGGCTGGTGAAGGGTCTAGAACACAAGTCCTATGAGGACCGGCTGAGGGAGCTGGGGTTGTTTAGCCTGGAAAAAAGGAGGCTCAGGCGAGACCTTCTCACTCTCTACAACTACCTAAAAGGAGGGTGTAGCCAGATGGGGGTCAGTCTCTTCTCCCAGGCAACCAGCAACAGGACAAGAGGACAGAGTCTTAAGCTGCACCAGAGGAGGTTTAGGCTGGACATAAGGAAGAAGCTCTTTACAGAAAGAGTGATTGGGCATTGGAATGGGCTGCACAGGGAGGTGGAGTCACCATTCCTGGAGGTGTTCAAGAAATTACTGTATGTGGCACTTAGTGCCATGGTCTAGTTGACAAAGTGGTGTTAGGTCATAGGTTGGACTCGATGATCTCAAAGGTTTTTTCCAGCCTAGTGAATTCTGTGATTCTGTGAACTCTATGCAACACTACAGGCTTGGGGAAGAGTGGCTGAAAAGCAGCCCAGCGTAAAAGGACCTGGGAGTGCTGATTGACAGATGGCTGAACATGAGCCATCACTGTGCCCAGATGTTCAAGAAAGTCAATGGCATCCTGGCCTGTATCAGAAATTTTGTGACCAGCGGGCCTAGGATAGTGATCGTCCCCCTGTGCTTAGCACTGGTGAAGCTGCACCTTGTATACTGTATTCAGTTTTGGGCCCCTCACTACAAGAAAAATATTGAGGTGCTGCAGCATGTCCAAAGAAGGGCAACATAGTTTATGAAAGGACTAGAGCACGAGTCCTATGAGGAGCAGCTGAGGGAACTAGGGTTGTTTAGCCTGGAGCAAAGGAGACTCAGGGAAGACCTTATTACTGTCTAAAATTACTGAAAAGGAGGTTGTAGCATGGTGGGGGTTGGTCTATTCTCCCAGGTAAAAAGCAATAGGATAAGAGGAACTGGCCTCAAGTTGCACAAGGGGAGGTTTAGATTGGCAATTTGGAAAAATTTCTTCACCAAAAGGGTGGTCAGGCATTGGAAAAGGCTGCCCAGGGAGATTGGTTGAGTTACCAATCCTGGAAGTATTTAAAAGATGTGTATATGTGGCACTTAGGGATATGGTTTAGTGGAGGACTTGGCAATGTTGGGTTAGTGCTTGTACTTGATGATCTTAGAGATTTCTTCCAACCTAAATGATTCCATGATTGCATGATTTTATGATTCTATGACAGGCAGGGGAGATGAGGAAGGGGTCTTGCCCTCTTTTCAATGACCAGTTGGAGAGCATAAAGCTCTACCTGGGGATGGATGAGGAACTGATTGAGAGCTTGTGTCAGGATTAAAGTGAAGGCAAGGGCAGGTGACATTACAGTGGGGGTCTACTACAGGCTGTCTGACAAGGAAGACCAAGAGGATGAGGCTCTTGATAGACAGATAGGAGCAGCCTCACATTCACAAGCCCTGGTCCTCATGGGGGACTTCAACCATCCTGATATCTGTTGGAGGGACAACACAGCAGGGCACAGGAAATCCAGGATATTCCTGAAATGCATTAATAATCATGGAATCACAGAAAAAACTAGGTTGGAAAAGACCTCTGAGATCATAAAGATCAACCTATAACCTAACCGAACACCTCCTCATCAAGTAAACCATGGCACTGAGTGCCACATCCAGTCTTTTTTAAAACACATCCAGGGATGGTGACTCCACCACCTCCCTGGGCAGCCCATTCCAGTGCCCAATCACTCTTTCAGTGAAGAATATTTTTCTGACATTTAAGCTAAACTTCCTCTGGGGCAGCTTAAGACTGTGTCCTCTTGTTCTGTTGCTGGTTGCCTGGGAGAAGAGACTGACCCCCACCTGACTACAACCACCTTTCAGGGAGTTGTAGAGAGTGATAAGGTCTCCCCTGAGCCTCCTTTTTTCCAGGCTAAACAACCCCAGCTCCTTCAGCCGGTCCTCATAGGACTTGTGTTCCAATCCCTGCACCAGCCTTGTTGCCCTTCTCTGGACATGCTCCAGCATCTCAACGTCCTTCCTAAAATTGAGGGGCCCAGAACGGGACACAGCACTCGAGGTGAGGCCTCACCGGTGCTGAGTACAGGAGAACAATCATTTCTCTGGTCCTGCTGGCTACACTATTCCTGATGCAGGCCAGGATGCCATTGGCCTTCTTGGCCACCTGGGCACACTGCCGGCTCATGTCCAGCCTGCTGTCCATCAGTGCCCCCAGGTCCCTTTCTGCCTGGCCACTGTCCAGCCACACTGTCCCCAGCCTGTAGCGCTGCAGAGGATTGTTGTGACCAAAGTGCAGGACTCAGCACTTGGACTTGTTAAATCTCATGTTGTTGGACTTGGCCCACCTATCCAGCCTGTCCAGGTCCCTCTGCAGAGCCCTCCTACCCTCCAACAGATTGACACACACTCCCAGCTTAGTGTCATCTGCAAATTTGATGATGGTGGACTCAACCCCCTCATCCAGATCATCAATGAAGATATTAAACAAAACTGGCCCCAGCACACATCCCTGAGGGACACCAGTAGTGACTGGCCACCAATTGGATGCAGCACTGTTCACCACAACTCTCTGGGCCCACCCATCCAGCCAGTTCTTAACCCAGAAAAGAGTGCTCCTGTCCAAGCCGTGGGCTGCCAGCTTTTCCACGAGGCTGCTGTGGGAGACAGTGTCAAAGGCCTTGCTGAAGTCCAGGTAGACAACATCCACAGCTCTTCCTGCATCCACCAGGTGGGTCACCTGGTCATTAAAGGAGATCAGATTGGCCGAACATGACCTGCCCCTCATAAACCCGTGTTGTCTGGGTCTTATCCCTCAGCCATCCTGTAGGTGCTGTGTGATGCCACTCAAGATGATCTGTTCCATAATCTTGCTGGGCACTGAGGTCAGGCTGACAGACCTGTAGTTACCCGGATCCTCCTTCTGGCCCTTCCTGTGGATGGGCGTCACATTGGCCAGCTTCCAGTCATCTGGAACCCTCCAGTGAGCCAGGACTGATGGTAAATGATGGAGAGTGGCTTTGCAAGCTCATCTGCCAGCTCCCTCATCACCCTAGGATGAATCCCATCTGGTCCCATAGATTTGTGAGCATCTAAGTGGCTCAGCAGGTCTCTGACTGCTTCCTCCTGGATAACAGGGGAGCTATTCTGCTCCCTGACACTATCTACCAGCCCAGGAGGACAGTTGTCCTGAGGACAATCTGTCTTTCTGTTGAAAACTGAGGCAAAGAAGGTGTTTAGTACCTCTGTCTTTTCCTCATCTTTAGTTACTAAATTTCCTCCCGCATCTAATCAAGAATGGAGGTTGTCCTTGCCCTTCCTTTTGCCATTAATGTATTTATAAAAATATTTTTTATTGTCCTTTACAGAAGTGGACAGATTGTGTTCTAACTGAGCTTTTGCCCCTCTAATTTTTTTCCTACATGACCTAGCAACCCCCTTAAGCATTTCCTGAGATACCTGACCCTCCTTCCAAAGGTGATGCACCCTCTTTTTTTTCCTTAGTTCCTTCAAAAGCTCCTTGTCCATCCAGGCCGGTTGTTTTCCTCGTCGACTCATCTTTTGGCACACAGGGACAGCCTGTTCCTGTGCCCTCAAGATCTCTGTTTTGAAGCACATTCAACCTTTCCTGGATTCTCTTGTTTTTAAGGGCTGCTTCCCAAGGAACTCTCTGAATAAGTCTCTTGAATAGGCCAAAGTCTGCCCTCCGGAAGTCCAGTGTAGAAGTTTTATTGATGCCCCTCCTCATTTCACCAAATGTCAGGAACTCTATAATTTCACGATCACTATGCCACGGATGGCCTCCAACCACCACATCTCCCACCAGCCCAACTCTGTTTGCAAACAGCAGGTCTAGCGTAGTCCTTCCCCTGGTAGGCTTGCTCACCAGCTGTGACAAGAATTTGACTTCCATACACTCTAAGAACCTCCTAGACTGTCTCTTCTCTGTTGTGTTGAGTTCTCAGGAGATGTCTGGCAGGTTAAAGTCACCTACAAGAACAAGGGCTGGTGATCTTGAAGCATCCTCCAGCTGCTTTTAGAATAAGTGATCCACCTCTTCATCCTGGCTGGGTGGTTGATAACAGACTCCCACCAGGATGTCAGCCTTGTTGGCCTTCCCCCTGATTCTTACACATAGGCACTTGACTTTATCATCATTAGTCTCAATTTCCATGACGTCGAGAGCCTCTCTAATGATGATGACTTCCTTGTCCAAGTGATAGAGGAGTGTGCTGGTTTTGGTTGGGGTAGAGTTAATTTTTTTCACTGTGGCTGGTATTGGGCTGTGTTTTGGATTTGTGCTGAACACAGAGTTGACAATATAGTGATGTTTTTGTTATTGGTGAGTAGGGCTTACACAGGGCCAAGGCCTTTTCTGTTTTTCATACTGCCATGCTGGCAAGGGGGCTGGGTTTGCACCATTATGCGTGATGGGGAGCTGCTCTTCTGGAGATGGCTGAACACCTTCCTGCCCATGGAAAGCAGTGAATTGATTCCTTTTTTTCCTTTGCTTGTGTATGCGACTTTTGCTTTTCCTATTAAACTGTCTTTATCTCAACCCAGGAGTTTCTATGTTTTACCCTTCCAATTCTCTCCCTGATCCTGCTGGTGGGGGAGTGAGCAAGCGGCTGCATGGTGCTTGGTGACTTGCTTGGGTTAAACCATGACAAGCAGCAAATGAGGAGAGGCACTATCATGGACCTTGTTCTCCCCAACAAAGAGACAAAAAGACATGGGGAACTATAGGCCGGTCAGCCTTACTTCATTGCCTGGCATGATCATGGAGCAGATTCTCCTGGAAACTATGCTCATGGGTAATGTGAAGCTCAAGGGCAGTCTTGGCTGCAGTGACCGTGGAATGGTGGAGTTCAAGATCTTTAGGTCAGCAAGGAGGGCATACAGCAAGGTCTCTACCTTGGACTTCAGGAGAACAGACTTTGGCCTCTTCAAGGATCTGCTTGGTAGACTACCATGGGATAAAGACATGGAGGGAAGAGGGGTCCAAGAAAGCTGGTTAATATTCAAGGATCACCTCCTCAGGGCTCAGGAGTGATGCATCCCAGCAAAGAAGAAGTCAGACAAAAATGCCAAGAGGCCTGTGTGGATGAATAAGGAGCTCCTGGAAAAACTCCTAGAGGGTGGAAGAAAGAACAGGTAGCCTGGGAGAAATACAGAAGGATTGTCTGTGCAGCCAGGGATCAGGTTAGGAAAGCTAAAGCCCTGATAGAATGAAATCTGTCCAGGGATATGAAGGGCAACAAATAAAGCTTCTATAGGTACATTGGTGATAAAAGGAACAGTAGAGAAAATGTGGGCCCTCTCTGGAAGAGAACAGGAGACCTGGTTACCCAGGATATGGAGAAGGTTGAGGTACGCAATGACTTGCCTCAGCCTTCACCAGCAAGTGCTCTGGCCACACCACCTGTTGGGGTCTCCTCCCCCTGCCATGTAGCCCTGGGAGAGGGGCCCTGAGGGGACAGAGACGGGGTTTCCTAGCCCCTGGTCAGCCTCGTTCCCCATTGGTTGTTTTGTGTTTCCCTGCGCGGAGAAGGACCCTTGGTCCCATGATTGTAGGAGTTCCTCGGCAGAGCCCCGGCCATGCGGCTGGGGAAATAAACCTCTCTGAAACATCTAGCAAGAATCTGTCCATAGATATTTCTTTTCCACGGGACTCCTGGTTTGGTACATCGTGTTGCAGTATCCCCACTGCAACAACCACCCAAATCGCAGAAGGCATAGGAAGGGACTGGGAGAATGAAGAACCACCCACTGTAGGAGAAGATCAGGTTCGAGACCATTTAAGGAATCTGAAGATGCAAAATTCCATGGCACTTTAAGAGATGCATCCACGGCTCCTGAGGGAACTGGTGAAGGAAGTGGCTAAGCCACTATCCATCATATTTGAGAAGTTGTGGTAGTCCAGTGAAGTTCCCACTGACCAGTAAAGGGGAAGCATTATCCCCATTTTTTAAAAAAGGGGGGAAAAAAAGACATGGGAAACTATAGGCCATTCAGTCTTACCTCGTTGCCTGGCAAGATCATGGAGCAGATTCTCCTGGAAACTATGCTAAGGCACTTGGAAAATAAGGAATTGAGTGTTGACAACCAACATGGCTTCACTAAGGTCAAATCACATCTGACAAATTTGGTGGCCTTCTACGATGGGGTTACAGTGTTGGTGGATAACTGAAAAGCAATTGATGTCATCTATTTGGACTTGTTCAAAACATTTGACAGGGTCCTGCCCAACATCCTTGTCTCTAAAATTGAGAGGTGTGGATCTGTTGGGTGGACCACTTGGTGGATAAGGAATTGGCTGGATGGTCACACTCAAAGAGCTGTGGTCAGCAGCTCAATGTCCATGTGGAGACCAGTGATGAGTGGCATTCCTCAGGGGTTGGTATTGGGACCGGCACTGTTTAACATCCTTGTCAGAGACATGGAGAGTGGGATTGACTGCACCCTCAGCAAGTTTGCCAACAACACCAAGCTGTGTGGTGCAGTTGACGCTGGAGGAACAGGATGCCATCCAGAGGGACCTTGACATACTTGAGATGTGGGCCTGTATGCCTGTGGGTGCAGGCATAGGGCGGGGTTTCCTCCTGCCAGCAGTGGTGTGATTAAAAGAGGGCTGAGCAGGTGGGTGCTTCTCTCCTGCGCAGGTGTAGGGCCGGCTTTCCTCCAGCCAGCCACAGTGTGATTAAAAGAGGGTTATAGAGAGCGTGGCGACCCGGAGCGGGCAAACAGGAGCAGGACACGTCTCCGAGGGCGTGGCGAGGCAGTTTGCGCAGGCAGGGCAAGCAGGCAGGGTTGTAGGTATCCTCCTGCTAGTGGGGTTTCTAGTTTATTTTTGTGTCAAGATTTGGTTGGTTGGGGTTTTTTAGCAATGGTCTTTACACGATCAAAAGCTACAGTGAGTAAAAGTGTACCTAGCCAAACAGAACCCTCCAAGAAGAACACATCTGTCCAGACCCCTTCCTGTGATGACTGTTTGAACTTGTCACAGAGGGCCCTATGTATTGACCAGACCCATCCCACAGGGAGGTCTGCTGCCTCCCTGGGGCCTGGGGACGGGATATTACCAAGAGACTCCCTGGGCCGATTCAGCCCTCTAATTATTACCCATTGTTGATACTCCAGGTTGGCAGTGATGATGATGCCATGATGATTTTTTGCCTTTTCTTTTATACCCCTGTTATACCTTTTTACAACTTCTGTATTCTTAGTGCTTTTTGCCTACATTCTTGGACTTGTTTGTCAAGCTGAGAGACTAAACATTTTAGAAGCTTTGTAGTTAGGGATCAGTGTGCCCCAGACCCCAAGGTCCTCTCCAGAACACATTCTGTAAACTAAGATAGAACCATTCAGGGGAAGGCTCCTTGGGGAGGGGGGTTCATTCAAGCCTCTCATTGGGGAATCTTTGATAGATATGCTAATTAGTAAAACCTATAATGTTATACAAGACCTTTGGGGGGTAGGGGCAGTGTGGTGTGCATTTTGGTGCATTCGACCGGGATGTGGTGCGCCTAAGGATCCTTAAAATAAATACAGAGGTAAAATGCCTTTTTTCCCTCGAACCATGTTTGACTCTTGATTTTAAGACCAGGAAAAGGCATCAATGAGATTGAAAGAGAAGCACTAGGGCAATTAAAAGGGACTTTAGGGCTCTGGGTCAAGTGGTTGATAGGGCAGGAGTACAGATAGTGTTCCGCTCAGTCCCTTCGGTGGCAGAGACGAATGATGAAAGGAAAAGGACAGCCGACATTATCAACAAGTAGCTCAAGGGTTGGTGTCATCAGAAGAATTTTGGGCTCTTTGACCATGGGGCAACTTTTACGGCACCTGGCCTGCTGGAACCAGATGGACTCCATCTCTCTGTTAAAGGCAAAATGTTTTTAGCCCATGAACTGGTGGAACTCATTGGGAGGGCTTTAAACTAGGTTTGAAGGGGGAAGGGGATGCAACTGGGCTCTCCGGAAGCAGGCCCAAGGGGGGTAAGCCAGAGTTAGGGGTGAAATAGCACCCCAGCTGAAGTTCATGTACACTAATGCACACAGCATGGGTAACAAACAAGAAGAGCTGGAAGCCACGGTACAACAGCAAAGCTATGATGCAGTCGCCATCATGGAAACGTAGCTGGAGCACTGCACTGTATGGCTACAAGCTCTTCAGAAGAGACAGGAAAGGGAAAAGAGGTGGAGGGGTGGCCCTTTATATTAGGGGGCTTTTGATATTATGAAAATGAAACTAATGACAATGATGTTGATTGCCTATGGGTAAGAATTAAGGGGAAGGCTAACAAGGCTGACATCCTGGTGGGAGTCTGTTATCGACCACCCAGCCAGGAGGAAGAGGTGGATCATTTATTCTACAAGCAGCTGGAGAATGTTTCAGGATCACCAGCCCTTGTTCTTGTAGGTGACTTTAACCTACCAGACATCTGATGGGAACTTAATACAGCAGAAAGGAGGCAGTCCAGGAAGTCCTTAGAGTGTGTGGAGGTCAACTTTTTGTCACAGCTGGTGAGTGAGCCCACCAGGGGAGGGACTATGCTAGACCTGCTGTTTGCAAATAGAGATGGGCTGGTGGGAGATGTGGTGGTTGGAGGCTGTCTGGGGCACAGTGATTGTGAAATTATAGAGTTCTCGATATTTGGTGAAATGAGGAAGAACATCAATAAAACTTTTACATTGGATTTCTGGAGAGCAGACTTTGGCCTATTTAGGGGACTTATTCGAAGAATTCATTGGGAAGCAGCCCTTAAAAATAAAAAGGAATTCAGGAAGGGTGGGCGTGCCTCAAAACAGAGATCTTGAGGGCACAGGAACAGACTGTCCCTGTGTGCCATAAGATGAGTGAAGACACAAATGTCCAGCCTGGATGGGCAGGGAGCTTATGAAGGAACTTAGGAATAAAAAGAGGATGTATCATCTTTGGAGGGAGGGTCTGGTATCTCAGGAAATATTTAAGGGGGTTTTAGGGCATGTAGGAAAAAAATTGAGAGGCCAAAGCTCAGTTAGAACTTAACTTGGCAACTCTTGTGAAGGATAATAAAAATGTTTTTACAAATATATTAATGGCAAAAGGGAGGGTAAGAACAACTTCGGTTCTCTACTGGATGCAGGAGGGAATTTAGTGACTGCAGATGGGGAGAAGGTGGAAGTGGTTAACGCCTTCTTTGCCTCAGTCTTTAGTGGGAAGACAGATTGTCCTCAGGACAACTGTCCTCCTGGGCTGGTAGATGGTGTCAGGGAGCAGGATGGTCCCCTGTTATCCAGGAAGAGGCAGTCAGAGAACTGCTGAGCTGCTTGGATGTTCATAAATCTACAGGACCAGATGGAATCCATCCCAGAGTGATGAGAGAGCTGGCAGATAAGCTTGCAAAGCTGCTCTCCATCATTTACCAGCAGTCTTGGCTCACCGGTGAGGTTCCAGCTGACTGGAAGCTGGCCAAAGTGACGCCCATTCACAAGAAAGGTAGGAAGGAGGATCCTAGTGATTATAGGCCAGTCCGTCTGTCCTCGGTACCTGGTAAGATTATGGAACAGTTTATTCTGCGTGCCATCACACAGCGCCTACATGATGGCTGAGGGATAAGACCCTGCCAGCGTGGGTTTAGGAGGGGCAGGTCGTGTTTGACCAACCTGATCTCCTTTAATGACCAGGTGACCCACCTGGTGGATGCAGGAAGGGCTGTGGATGTTGTCTACCTGGACTTCAGCAAGGCCTTTGACACTGTCTCCCACAGCAGCCTCGTGGAAAAGCTGGCAGCCCACGGCTTGGACAGGAGCACTCTTTTCTGGGTTAAGAACTGGCTGGATGGGTGGGCCCAGAGAGTTGTGGTGAACAGTGCTGCATCCAATTGGTGGCCAGTCACTACTGGTGTCCCTCAGGGGTCTGTGCTGGGGCCAGTTCTGTTCAATATTTTTATTGATGATATGGATGAGGGTATTGAGTCCTTCATTAGTAAATTTGCAGATGACACTAAGCTGGGAGTGTGTGTCAATCTGTTGGAAGGTAGGAGGGCTCTGCAGAGAGACCTGGAACGGTTGGATAGATGGGCAGAGTCCAATAAGTTGAAGTTTGATAAGTCCAAGTGCCAAGTCCTGTATTTTGGCCACAATAACCCCCTCCAATGTTATAGGATGGAGACAGTGTGGCTGGACAGTGGCCAGGCAGAAAGGGACCTGGGGGTACTAGTTGACAGCCAGCTGAACATGAGCCAGCAGTGTGCCCAGGTGGCCAAGAAGGCCAACCGCATCCTGGCCTGTATCAGGAATAGTGTAGCCAGCAGGACCAGGGAAGTCATTCTTCCCCTGTACTCAGCACTGGTGAGGCCGCACCTCAAGTACTGTGTCCAGTTCTGGGCCCCTCAGTTCAGGAAAGATATTGGGATACTTGAATGTATCCAAAGGAGGGCAACAAGGCCTGTGAGGGGCTTGGAACACAAGTCCTGTGAGGAATGACTAAGGGAGCTGGGGTTGTTTAGCCTGGAGAAAAAAAGACTCAGGGGTGACCGTATCACTCTCTACAACTCCCTGAAAGGTGGTTGTAGTCAGGTGGGGGTTGGTCTCTTTTTCCAGGCAACAACTGGTAGAACAAGAGGACATGGTCTCAAGCTGTGCCAAGGGAAATTTAGGTTGGATGTTAGGAAGAGGTTTTTTACTGAAAGATTGATAAAGTTTTGGGATTGTCTGCCGGGGGAGGTGGTGGAGTCACTATCCTTGGACGTGTTTAAAAAAAGATTGGATGTGGCACTCAGTGCCATAGTTTAGTTGAAGTGGTGTTAGGGCATGGCTTGGACTTGGTGATCTTGAAGGTCTCTTCCAACCTGGTGATTCTGTGATTCTGTGAACCTCATGAAGTTCAACAGGGCCATGTGCAAGGTCCTGCATGCGAGTTGAAGCAATCCCAAGCATCAATACAGGATTGGGATGTTCGTGGATTAGAAGCTTGACGTGACCTAACAATGCATGCTTGTAGCCCAGAAAGCCAATCATATCTTCAGCTGCATGAAAAGTAGTATGGACAGCAGGTCAAAGGAGGTGATTCTCCCCCTCTACTCGACTCTTGTGAGACTCTACCTTGAATACTGCATCCAGCTTTGGGGCCCCCAACACAAGAAAGACATTGACCTCTTGGAGCAAGTCCAGAGGAGGGCCAAGAAGATGATTAGTGGGCTGGAGCATATCTCCTATAAAGACAGGCTGAGAGAGCTGGAGTTGACCTTGAATATTGTGTGCAGTTTTGGTCACCACAATATAAGAAACTATTAAAGAGCATCCCAAGGAGGGCAACAAAGATGGTGAAGAGCCTTGAGGGGAAGCCTTATGAGGAGTGCCTGAGGTCACTTGGTCTGCTCAGCCTGGAGGAGACTGAGGGGGGACCTCGTCACAGTCTACAACTTCCTTGTCAGGGAAAGAGGAGGGGCAGACACTGATCTCTTCACTCTCATGACCAGGGACAGGACCTGACAGAATGGCCTGAAGCTGTCAGGGGAGGTTTAGGTTGGATATTAGAAAAAGATTCTTCACCCAGAGGGTGGTTGAGCACTGGAACAGGCTCCCCAGGGAGCACCAAGCCTGACAGAGTTCAAGAAGTGTTTGGACTATACTCTTGGACACATGGTGTGACTCTTGGGGTTGGTGCTATGCAAGGCTAAGAGTTGGACTCAATGTTCTTTGTGGGTCCCTTCCAACTCAGCTTATTCTGTGATTCTGTTCAGCCTGGAGAAAAGAAGACTCTAAAGGGGGCTTACAAGAAAGCTGGAGAGGGACTTTTTACAAGTGCATGTAGTGACAGGACAAGGGGTAATAGCTTCAAACTGAAGGAAGGTAGGTTTAGATTAGGTATTAGGAAGAAATTTTTTATTGTGAGGGTGGTGAGGCACTGGAACAGGTTGCCCAGAGAAGTTGTGGATGCCTCATCCCTGGAAGTGTTCAAGGCCAGGTTGGACAGGGCTTGAAGCAATCAGGTCTAGCGGAAGACATCCCCACCCATGGCAGGGAGTTTGGAACTAGATTAACTTTTAGGTCCCATCTAACCCAAACCATTCTATAATTCTATCATTCTCTCTGCTACGGCAATGTATCCCTTTATTTATGGCCACCAAACAAAACACATTGAAGGAGCCAGTTTTAAGACAGGTGGAAACCATATAGCCAACCTGTTTGGTAGGTTTTTTAATTGGTCATGGAACAACACACTGAGCTGCACTGTCCATAAAACCAAGAACCAGTAAGAGCTATATCTTCATTGCAGCCGAGGGAGAGAAAAAAGGGAAGATGAACAGCTTCCTTAAATTAAAAGGTGAGGAGGTAAATTTGGGGAAAAATCTATTTTTCTGCATTTAGCTCCTTATTTTCTGTTCCTTTATATTGAGAAATAGTGTGTGCTTCATTTTTTTAGTCTGTTTGAAAGGAAAGACACTGTTTTGAAAATAATCCATAAGATTTTAATTTGAAAAATAATTTTTAAACATTAAAACATTACCTCATTAAAAGAAGAAAGGTTAAGTTTTTTAGCAATGAACTTCTTTAGATGTAAGACTGTTGCTTGTGCTGAGCAGCGGATCCATTTTCGTTTCAGTCCACGTAATTTGCTGCTATTGCATTCCAAGCAGATGCTTACCTTTACGAAAAAGAAAACAGCTAGGTCTAGTTGACAGAATTTTCTGCAGTTCCCATTATGCATTTCAAATGCAGCATTTATTAGTCTAACAAAAAGGTGAAAATGTAGAATACCAGTATTTTTTAAAGTGAAATGCCTGTAGTGTCATTTTAAAAAGCCTGTCTAGTATTTTGTAAGCTTAATGTTAAGCACCATTCATCTCAAAAGGGAGCTGGACAAAAGTTCAATGCAGAACATTAGGGCTGCCTTGTTCCAGAGCTTCATTCTAACTGAATGTCCTGGGGTGACTGTATGATACTGTATTCCCTATTGTCTGCCCTATGCCAGACATGAATCCTGTGCCTTTCTGTACCTTTAAGAGAGGCAGGGGGGTGGGGGGAAGCCGGTGGAATTCCTTCGGCACTGTGTTCAAAAACAGAGATAGCTCGCTGACTTCTTCTGCCCGGCTGCTCGCCTTCTGCAGCAGGGAAGAGAGTTATATTCCTTTGCTTTTTTTTTAGTTAGCTTCTTGTTCATAAGCTGAGGGGAAAAAAAAAAAAAGGTTTTCCTGGGACTTTGGTTTCTCTTCTGGACTGTTCAGCAACACCTGAACATCATCGGGAGGCCTTACACACTGGCCCGGAGGGGGCCCACGCCGAACCCCAGCTCTGGAGAGGAGAGAACTTCACCCACAAGGACTTTGAATTTTACTAGGTTCTCTCCACAGCGAGAGGTTTTATTATTTAGCATTATTTTCTTTTTTTTCCCGTGCCTGCATGCACTTTACTTGTTAAATAAATAACTTTTTTTTTCTCTTTCCTCCGAGGAAAATTCTTTCCGAACCTGGTGGGGGAGGGGTGGCTGCAACCTGCCTTCTATCAGAGGACGTTCATTTTAGATGTTCCTCCGAATTTGTCTCAAACTGGGACACTGAATAGGTTCCAACAAGTTCAGAAGCAGCCTAGGTCAAGACCCAAGTGAGATATCTAATATGAAAGCCTGTCAGGACCCTGAGTTCATTAGCCTCCCCTCTGGGGGTTTGGTTGTCTGGGCTCAGGGCCAATTTTGATAAGCAGCTGTATGACCATGAAACTGTTGTGAATGAAGAGTTGAGAAAAAGCTTGAAGAATTTTCAGTGGGAGCTCACACTGCTCCATTTAGCAACATTATTTAAGCTGAAGATCCCGTCCTTGGTTGGTCCCCTTGCATGAATCACAGAATCAAGTAGGTTGGAAAAGACCTCTGAGATCATGGAGTCCAACCTATGACCGAACACCCCCATGTCAACTAGATGATAGCAGTAAGTGCCACATCCAGTCTTCCCTTAAACAGCTCCAGGGACGGCGACTCCACCACCTCCCTGGGCAGTCCGTTCCAATGTTTATCAACCCTTTCTGTGAAGAAATTCCTCCTAATGTCCAACCTAAAGCTCCCCGGTGCTCCTTAAGACTGTCCCCTCTTGTCCTGTCACTAGTTCTCTGGGAGAAGACACTGACCCCCATCTGGCTACAATCTCTTTTCAGGTAGTTGTAGAGAGTGAGAAGGTCTCCCCTGAGCCTCTTCTTCTGCAGGCTAAACAACCCCAGCTCCTTTAGGTGTTCCTCATAAGACTTGTGCTCCAGACCCTTCCTCAGCTCTGTTGCCCTTCTCTGGACATGCTGCAGCACCTCAATGTCTTTCCTGAACTGAGGGGCCCAGAACTGGATACAGTACTCAAGGTGCAGTGTCACCAGTGCCAAGTACAGGGGAAGAATGACTTTCCTGGTCCTGCTGGCCACACTATTTCTGATACAGGCCAGGATGCCATTTGCTTTCTTGAACATCTGGGCACATGCTGGCTCATGTTCAACCAGCTGTCGACCAGCACACCCAGGTCCTTTTACAGTGGGCCGCTTTCCAGCCACTCTTCCCCAAGCCTGTAGTGTTAGATAGAGTTGTGGGGCCCAAGTACAGGACTTTGCCTTGATGAACATCATCCAGCCTGTCCAGATCCCTCTGCAGAGCCCTTCTACCCTCCAGTGGATCAACATTCCTACACAACTTGCTGAGGATCTACTCAATTGCCTCATCCAGATCATCAATAAAGATTTTAAACAGGATTGGCCCCAATACTGAGCCTTGGGGAACACCACTAGTGACCAGTCATCAAACAGATGTGGCACCATTCATCACCATTCTCTGGGCCCAGCCATCCAGTCAGTTCTTAACCCAGCAAACAGTGCACCTGTCCAAGCTGTGGGCTGCCAGCTTTTCCCAGAGAATGCTGTGGAAGATGGTGTCAAAGTTTCTGTTGAAGTCCAGGTAGACAACATCCACAGCCTGCCCTCATCCACTAGGTCGGTCACCTGGTCATAAAAGGAGATCAGGTTGGTCAGGCAGGACCTGCCTTTCCTAAACCCATGCTGTCTGGGTCTTACCCCTTGGTTGTCCTGTATATGTCACGTGACTGTGCTCAAGATGACCTGTTCCATAACTTTGGTGGACACTGAAGTCAGGCTGACAGGCCTGTAGTTCTCTGGATCTTCCTTCTGGCCCTTCTTGTGGATGGGCATCACATTGGCCAACCTCCAGTCATCTGGGACTCCCTCCGGTTAGCCAAGACTGATGATAAATGATGGAGAGTGGCTTGGTGAGCTCTTCCACCAGCTCCATCAGTACCCTTGGGTGAATTCCCTCCAGTCTCATAGACTTGTGAGTGTCTAAGTGGCTCAGGAGCTCACTAATTACTTCCCCCTGGGTTGCAGGGGGTTCCTTCTGCTCCCTGTCCCTGTCTACCAGCTCACCAGGCCAGTTGTTGTGAGGATTACTGGTCTTGAATCAGGGGGATGGGGAGCAGAAGAATTCGTTTGTCAGGAACAATGCATCTAGCTTGGTCATCATACCAGAGCAGGAAGAAAAAGATAAGAGACTGCTGATAAGACCAGCGGTGTTGGGGAAGATGAAACAGGAAAGCCTTATAAATATGATTGCCTGACAAAAGATTTTGGGAATATGAAAACTGTAAGCGACATCGAAATGAAAGCCACCTTTGAGATATAAAGTCTTAGTTACTGAACAACTAGAAAACAATGGTATAGCCGGCTGAAGGTAATCCCCTCTTGATTAGACAATACCCTCTGCTTGCAGACAGGTCCAAGGGTCAGAGCAGACCCTATTAGCTCAGCAGAAGGGGTCCAAGGAGTAGTTTTTAGGAGTTAAAATGTAACACTCTATGTTAATGTAATAACTCTTATAGGCTGTATGTAAATGCTATAGGATTTGTACCTTGTATTAGATTGGCTAGGTGATGAATATGTATGAGTTTGTTAGGAAACTTAATGAATATGGAACTTGTAACCCGATAAATACCGAGCTGAATGCAGCTGTCGGCACGCATGATTTTGGAGGAGCGATCCCCCGTGCGTCCCAGCGCTGGAATAAAGCATACCTACTTTACTACTTATTCAGTAGTGGAGTTCTTTCCGCTTTTCAGTCTTACTGTTGAGGGCTGAGGAAAAGAAGTCATTAAGTACCTCAGCCTTTTATCTTTGGAGACTATTCCTTCCCACATCCAATAAAGAATGGAGGTTTTCCTTGGCCACCCTTTTGTTATTAATATATTTTTAAAAAACCTTTTTATTATCCTTTAGAGAAGTGGCCAGATTAAGTTCTAATTGAGCTTTTGCCTCTCAAATTTTCTTTCTGCATATCCTAACAACATCCTTAAACACTTCCTGAGTTGCCTGCCCCTTTTTCCAAAGGCAATAAATCCTGTTTCTTTCCCTGAGTTCCTGCAAAAGCTCCCTCCTGTCATGAGATACATTGCAGCCATGCCTGTGCCTGGCCTAGACCCTGACCCACAGATTGGACTTCCTGGCTTGATCTTTGGCCTGTTTCGTCGCTACAGACTTGGCTTGGTGATCACTGGACTGTGTATTGAGGGAGGTATCTTTTCAGCTTTTTACCGGCTAGCGCTAGTAGTTCAATGCCTTAGAAAGCCTCGAGCAACCTAGAGAGGTAGCACGGGCAATCTATCATTTTAGTAACTCTAAAATCGGTGCCTGTATCAGCTGCAAAGCAAATACCACCAGCAGAAGCAAAGAGGGAGAAATACAGCTCTCGACTTGCCTAATTTCCCGCAGTTAGAAGCTTTCAAAAAGAAACAAACAAGAGATGTTCACAGAAAGAGTTGCAAAGCCAGAGAGGTGGGGCCTCCCTTGATCTTCTGTTTTATTCGGAGAAGGGGAAAGGGGAGGACTAGGGGCGGACCCGGGGTGACTGGCCAATCAGACACTGCTAAAGAGTTTGAGTTACATTTGGTTTTGCCCGCGCTTGGAACAAAGGAGTTCAGAGCACATGGCAGAGGCAAGTCCTGGCTTGTCTTGGGGAGAGGGAGAGGAAGCTCAGAACAGGCAGCAACAGTGTATGACCTTGGTTACTGTCATCTCTAGACCGGAATTCAACTTAATGATTTTACTTTCTGGCTTAACCTTGGACCTACCTCATTACTAAAGATTTTCCTGATGATCACTTGACTGTGACTGAATCTGTTCACTGTCACCAGAGCTGCTATGCTATCCTTATTCAGGTATTGTGGGACTGAATCCCTTTTTGGTGAGGTCAGTGCCCCTGTCTGCCTTGCTGTCACTCTTGGCTCCTGGCTTCCCTGCCCCTATGGATTAGCAGTCTGCCCTTGCTGCTCCCTGACAAAACCATTATCACTTTTTAATGACTGTTTCTAATTGACGTGGTGTCCTGGGGTGACTGTATGATACTGTATTCCCTATCGTCTGCTCTATGCCAGACATGAATCCTGTGCCTTTCTGTGTCTTTAAGCTGTTTCTCAGGAGAGGGGAGAGAGAAGCCAGGCAAATTTTCAGAGCTGTTTGTGCTCAAGGACACACACTCCCCTGCATTCTGCTGCTGCAAAGCCAAGGAAAGCATTTTCCTGGGGTTTTTTTTCTCAGCTCTCGGCTCTCTGCAGCAGGGAAGAGAGTGGCATTCTCTTGTTTTTTCGCTAGTTTTTTGTTCGTTAGCTAAAGCACGGAGCCCTGGGACTTTGGTTTCTTCTTCTTCTCTTCTGGACTGTTCAGCAACACCAGAACATACCAGGAGGCCCTACACCACAGCCCGGAGGGGCCAATGCCAAACCCCAGCTCCGAAGAGGAGAAAGCCACACCCACAAAGGACTTTGAATTTTACCAGGTTCTCTCCACAGCCAGAGGTTTTATTATTTAGCATTATTTTCTTTTTTTTTCCTGTGCCTGCGTGCACTCTGCTTGTTAAATAAATAACTTTTTTTTTCGCTTTCCTCCGAGGACAATTCTTTCCGAACCTGGTAGGGGAGGGGTGGCTGTAACCTGCCTTCTATCAGAGGACGTTCATTTTGGATGTTCCTCTGAATTTGTCTCAAACCGGGACACGTGGGTAACCCAAACTGTTTTTGTATTCCATACCTATCTGTGCCCAAAATTTTTACTGTCTCTTTAAGACCCCGCAGCAGGGAAACTGGGGGAGAGGGGGTATGTGTAGTAACACGGGTACTTTTTAAGTCTGCTCAAGCAGGCAACTTGTGCTCTTTTGTGGCGTGGTTTCTGCCTCACTGACTTCTTGGTCTTTGCTTAGGCAGAGAGTTTTCCCTTTTTGGGTTCTCTTCATTTTTTTCTTTCCTTGTCTCGGAGAGACTGCAGTTAGTGGTTTTGCACTGCCTGGAGGCAAATTCCACAGGTGCCTGTCTGTCACCAAGCAGGGCAGCCCTGCTCCAGCAAGCTGGTCCAATTCAATTGGCCCCCACTCCAAGAGAGACGATTATGGAAGCAGACGCTCTCTCTTTCATGGCAGCTTTTGCTGAAGGCGGGAGCTCCGCTTTGAAGGTGGTTGTTTTGGGTTTGCAATGGTAGACACTCATAAAGACTGCATTTCACAATTAGAAACTGTTTCAAAGTGAACTTTGCAAATTCTGCCAGCAGTGAGAAAAAAAGCAAGGAAGTTCCTGGGATCAGGCCACCCTATGCTGGTGCCAATAGACTGGTCCCCTCCCCCCCATCCACAGTGCAGAGCACAGCAGCAGCACCAGGGGACCCCAGCAAACAGCAGGAGGAAGAGGCGAGAAGTGGCACAGACCCCACACGATCTGGCAAGTCTTCATCTGCCGCTAGAACTGCTCTGTAGGCTCCTGCCTTTCTCGGTAGGGGTTTCTGCCACCTTGTCCCTTTGTTCCTGGGACCACGCAGTCGCCTGAGGGCACCATCTTGGAAGGGAAGGGTGTGACATCATCTTCCCTTTCAAGCCATGTGGCCACCTCTGGCAGGTGCCGTCTTGGGAAGGGTATTTCCGGTATTTCGGGTCTCTCTTTGTTCCCATGGGGTTTGTGAGATTAAGCAGTTTTGTATCAAGCAGTTATTTACTGCTATTTTTTTGCCTATTGCTGTTCCATTTGTTAGTAAACTGATCTTTTTTCACTTATATCCACTCATATTCATTCCTTATTGGTGAAAAGGGATTGGTTGGAATTAAGGGGAGGTAACTCATTTTAGAGTTCCCACCTCTTTAAATTGTCTTAAACCAATACATTAATCTAACATCTGAATCCAGTAACATAGTTTAATATTTAAGGCATGTTTTTAAATAATATTTTGAAATTTAAAAATTACTGATGCAAATGATAAAACACATTTTTGAAGTTCAAAAGATTATATGGGGAAAAAGGGCCTTTTGATCTCTGTCCTTCAATTCCTTCTTCTTTTCTTCATCTGTTTTTTTTAATTTAGTCTAAGGTCTTTAGGATAAGTTTTATTCTGTGCACTTAAATGATCTGATACAAAGCGCAATCCATCTGAATATAACCATTGCACTATCATTAAATGGAAAATTAACCCAAATTTAATTTACTTTGGACAGTTAGCAGGGAAACATGAAGGCAGTGACTTCTGTATTCCAATAGCAAGTTTCACACTCAAACACATTTTATTTGAAACATGACACTAAATACTAAGTATAAAAATCTTTTCATTCTAATTATTGAAGCATATTCAGACCTGATGCACCAGAGTTACATGAGAGTAGACTCTCAGATAAAAGGTCCAAATTACTTGAAATCTAGTTGAGATGAAAGCCAACACAGAGTTTAGCCAGCATTCAGGAAACTCAGAAATAGTTATAACTATCAAACCTTAATGAAATTATCAAAACCATATTTCTCCACAGCTACCTAATTAAAAAAGATGAAGCTCAAGTATACACAAAAGCATGGAAGACTGTTGTGTCTTGTCTCTGTCAGTGGGAAAAAAAGTTTATCTAAGAAAAATAATAATTTAAAGTGGAAATGCAAAATAAAACTAATAAATGCCCTATATCAGAAGTAAACCCACCTGTTCATCACTTCGATGATAGTCGTTATCTTCTTCTCGTTTTTCTTCAGAAGCTTCTTTGTTTGAATTTTCATCTGGTTTAGTTTCACCTTTCAGAAGAAAGAAGAGCATTACAATAATTAAGTTATACGTATCAGATGACAGGTAATCCTGAAACAAAGTCAAGACTATAAGACCAACTGTGGGGTTTTTGTTTGGGTTTGGTTTTTTAAGTAATTAGGCTTGTAAGTAATTAGGCATGATCAGCTTTGTGATAAACAGCTATTATAGCATTGGCTTTCGCGGGTAGTGAAATGTAAGAAATATTTAGTATTAGAATATGTTAGGAAATATTATGTGCATGTTAAGAATAACTTTGCTATGCAGGTATTTACTAATTAACATTATAACTAGGATTAAAGTTACAAGATGATTATATAGCTTGAGTTATAAGATACCTATATAATTTGAATTATAACTTTTTATACAATGTAATAGCTAGTATATGGTTAACTAATTGCTTAATGCTTAAATAAATGGAAAGCCAGGTGGATAATCACAAAAATAGACAAGAGAAGCAGCAGGATGTGCTAATGAGAAAGGAATTCAAACAGGTTGGACCCAGAAAGACCTAGGAACACCATAACTGTGCATGCTCCAAAGACAAAGTTGAAAAGTTCAAGATGTGAGGAAGACCTGAGCCTTCATCAAGAAGACCCCAGAAGACCCTCACATCATAATACGCATGCTCTAAAAGGCAAACCGGGGGAGGAACTATGTTAATCCCTTCTTTAAAAAATGTAAATTAGTTCACAGAAAAACTATGCATATGCATTGTGGTTAATTAATATGCATAATGTTAAAGCATATAACCAGGAAGTTTGTGTAAGTGGGGGTGCCTCTGGCTTTGAGCTAAGCACCCAGAGCTGTCCTTTGCTTTAAGTGAACTTTGTCCCCTATTGTCCCTTATTAAATTTATAAACCCCCCCCCCCCCCCCCCCCCCCCCAAAAAAAGAGGAGTGGGCTTCGTTTCTCACAGCTTCTTTTGTAGCCAGGAGAAAAGCTGGAAAGCAGCTGTAGTCTTGGTAGTGGGAATGTAGACAGTAATCCAAAGCTTCTCAGAAAATCAGTTCAAGACACAGCTACAAATTTGTCAGGACTCATTCACTATTCTGTAAAACTGATATGCTTTCCCGACAGTCACAAATTTGAGAATTCTTTTACGCTTTGATAAATACACACACACGCACATACATTTTGAGTATAACCACCTGTCTTGGGGTGACTTTATGATGTGTATCCCATATCGCTGCCTATGCCCCGAAATTAATTTTTGTGCCTTTCTATGCCTCTAAACTGAGCCTGAGAGGGGGAAGGAAAAACTGAGCAAAACTTTTTCAAAGCAGTTTGCAGCTTGTTCAAGGTCACACAGAGATAGCGATTTTTTTTTTTCCCAGCTGCAGCAGGGGAGCGAGGAAGAACCCGGCTTGCTGCTCCCTGAGTCAGTTTTTTGGCCAGTTTCAGCTTCTTTTTCTCCAGAGAGAGACGGAGAGTTGAATTTTTTTTTCCTTCCCTGGAATTTCAGATTTTCTCCCTTTTCTACTGGACTGCTTCAATATCAGAACACATCGGGAGGACTTTCCACTGGGCACAGAGGGCCTGGCCCTGGGCCAAGCCCCAGCTCCAAGGAGACCAAAGGGAGGACTCTAACACTTTCCCAGGTTTTTTCTCCACAGTGAAATATTTTATTATTTAGCATTATTTTCCTTTTCCCGTGTGTTTGTTAAATAAATAGTTTTTATCTCTTTCACTTTCCTTTGAGGAAAATTTATTTTTTCCCGAACCGGGTGGGGGAGGGGTGGTTCTGATCTGCCTTCTCTCAGAGGATATATTTCTAAATTTGGCCAAACCAGAACACCACCACAGCATTTCTATCACAAAATTACACTTAACATTAACAATTTCTGAAGTTAATGCAATTTAGGGTCGCAATAAAATGAACCTTTTCTTATCATAGTTCCCACACAGATACTACTGAAGATCTTCACCAGGAACACGGTACAGCCATCTAAAAGAACACCTTCTATAAACAAATGTGATGTAAAACAATATGGGACTTAGATGGTGAGTTTGAAACACAGGACTCCTTTAACATAAGCCATAATGTAATTACTACAGGTTTTTTCACTTTCCTTCGAGCCCCACATTGGGCGCTACTAAATTTGTACTGGTTTGGCCAAATTTAGAAATATATCCTCTGAGAGAAGGCGGATCAGAACCACCTCTCCCCCACCCGGTTCGGGAAAAAATAAATTTTCCTCAAAGGAAAGTGAAAGAGATAAAAACTATTTATTTACCAAACACACGGGAAAAGGAAAATAATGCTAAATAATAAAATATTTCGCTGTGGAGAAAAAACCTGGGAAAGTGTTAGAGTCCTCCCTTTGGTCTCCTTGGAGCTGGGGCTTGGCCCAGGGCCAGGCCCTCTGTGCCCAGTGGAAAGTCCTCCCGATGTGTTCTGATATTGAAGCAGTCCAGTAGAAAAGGGAGAAAATCTGAAATTCCAGGGAAGGAAAAAAAAAATTCAACTCTCCGTCTCTCTCTGGAGAAAAAGAAGCTGAAACTGGCCAAAAAACTGACTCGGGGAGCAGCAAGCCAGGTGCTTCCTCCCTCCCCTTCCGCAGCTGGGGAAAAAAAAAAAAAATCGCTATCTCTGTGTGACCTTGAACAAGCTGCAAACTGCTTTGAAAAAGTTTTGCTCAGTTTTTCCTTCCCCCTCTCAGGCTCAGTTTAGAGGCATAGAAAGGCACAAAGTTAATTTCTGGGCACAGGGCAGCGATATGGGATACACATCATAAAGTCACCCCAAGACAGCATCTTAGTATAAAGTATAGATTAATAAAAAATGGGTGTTGGCTGCTATGCTCGACTGCTACTGCTTTTGCAAGACAAGAAGCCTGGCCCTGGAAGGGGCTATGATGATCAGTGAATAGGAGATGGTATACCTAACACTAACTGCTCTTGAAAAAAAAACCAGGCCTGAGTGGACTAAGATGATAAGGGAAAGGAATGTGACCTAATGAGTTTGGCTAACCACTTTTCTGTAGGACAAGGGCTTAGCCCCTATGGGCTAAGCGAGAAGAAGGAAGACGCATGCTAACTGCCGTTTTAATGACAAATAGAACTGTCACAAAAGGTACAAAAATGCAATAAGAGAATAGGAACATAATACACAATTATAAATGAAGTATAACTAATATAGCAACAAAGTGTGTAATAGTAAAATTGTGTGTATTAGCAAAACAGGTGTGTGATAAATGTATTAGGTAAGAATAGTGTGCCATGTTTGTAACCCTAAGATAAGGAAACCACAACTTATGTAAGAACCCAACCCCTTAAGATTGTAAGTTTTAGATAAATGAACAAAAAGGGCAGATGCCGAACTTGTAAATGTATAAATAACCTCTGTAAGATGAACATGGTGGACAAGCATATGGAGGTTTTAACCCCTGCGTGCTCCCCCAGCCGGGCCAATAGAGGTGTGCTTTACTTTACAGTACCTTACTGTGGAGTGGATTTCTTTGAATCAAGTTCTAAGAGGTGAGTTCTTGTATATAGTTGTCCTAGTTGACCTAGGTGACCCAAAATCGTGTATTCCACGCGTCAATATGCGAAGTCTGTTTACTGGCTCTTTAAGACCCGGAGTCAGAAGCAGAACCTCTGTATTTCACCCCGGTTCACGGAAGGGGAAGGCGTACTGGGTCCCTTTAAAACCGGGAATGGACACACGGAGCTCTCTTTTATTGTCTCCGTGCCCTGGAAGATTTCGCAATACCTTCACCACTGCCGCCTGCTGGGGGGGGAAGGGGGGGGGGGCTTGTCAACTGCTGCCCGCAGCTGCCCGTTGCTGGGGGTTAGACCCACTCCATAAGTTTCCAGCCACTGCTAGCAGTCCACCACTTTTTCGCTGCCATGCCGGGACGTCGTAGCCACTTCATAAATTTTCAGCCGCTGAGGGGATCGGCCCTGCAACTGCCGGGAAGTTTCTTCCAGCGTTTCGGCAGCATTGACTCCTTTCGGACAAAATAGTTTTTCCAAGTTTTGTTTTTTTCCCTTCCGTTGTTTGGGGGGAGAAGGGAGCTTTGGAACCGCGGAGGCTCGTTTGCCGTGTTGTTTCCTTTGTTCTCTCTCGGCCGCGTGGCCCAGGGAGAGGACTCTGCCATTTTTGTCTGTGTTCCCCAGGACAGTTAGGGGGACCTCCACATTTATGGGTTAGGGTTGAACCATTTGCCTTTGTATCTCTTGGTTATTGCTGTTTTCTTTTAGTAAACAGTTATTTTTTCACTTATATATCTTCGTATTTGTCTCTCCTTATTGGTAGAGGGGAGAGGTTGAAAACTAAGGGGATATAACTTATTTCAGAGTTTCCACCCCATAAAATTTCCTTAAACTAAGACAATAGTCCCATTTATAAGCACAAGAAAGCCTTGTACAATATCACACAACAATAATGAGTGATAATATATATTAGCTAGACACCTACCTCTGACAGATCCTTTCAGCAGCTTAATGGCAGTCTGTGCCCCCACCCCAAGACAGAATAAACATAAGACCATTTACCATTGCGATGTGAATCTGGATGTTGTTTTGCAGAGCATGTCTCCCCTTTGATGTCCCCTGGTACTTCCATACCCAGTTTGTGATAGAATTCCCTCTGCTTTTTCATTTCCGCTGTTTAAAATTGTAAATATTAGTTAAGGAATAATGTTCTACCAAAATATTTATCAAGGTATTCCAAAACCTTCCTCTGTTCTGGAAAAGAAGCTTCTCAGGCAGGAAGTGGTATTAGCCCTTTTTGCTACTTCTCTACTTTTGCTGCCATAATTGAGTTAATCAAAATCTTATTCTTGAGAGTCAGAATTCTACCAAGTCATTTGCAGAGCTATTATTACACCATTCTGTTATTACATATAAAATCAATTTTAAATACTTTAGCATACTATGTTTTTTTCACCTTTGATATTTCTGTCTAAAAATATTGGCTTTGAATATTTATCCACATATCGGATTTCCAGTATCCTAGAAACAATTTTAAAATAATACCTTTACCTAAAATTGCTTATAAATGTCCTATAACGTACTCACTTGAGAGCTTAAATGGATTGAAATATTCTATTAAACTAAATGTAGCAACACACTGTTGAAAAATAATACTGAACAATTACTATAAAGCATTCCTTTAGTTCTACAGATTCATTGTCAAAGTAGATTATAAGAACAGAAATACAAATGTACCCACCAGCAAAGGATTTAAGTATATCTTAGGAGAAGAAAAATTCACTGAAACTCAAAAGTTGTACTACATTAGTATTCTACCTCTGAGAAGTCTGCAAAGCTGTCAAAACCAACATGAATACGTACACAGTTTATTAAAGAATGTATGCAAATTATAGAATGCCAACATGAAAAAGTTGCAGTGCTACCTAAATTTACATATTGTTACTCTTCCCTGAAATAACACCAGCATTTTTCATTCCTGAAGTTTTTTCAGTAATACTGCTAGTACAAGTCTAAAATTTGAAAAAAGAGTGAAGTATAGAGAAAAAGTGCTAAAACTGGAGGAAGTGGAGATGGTATTTTTCCTCCTGCCGTGAACATTTTCCTCACTTCCTCCTTTAATTAATATAAAGGAACTATGTCTAAATCTAATATTCAGTAAAAATACGTGATAGTAGAAAACTTACCTTCTTGGAGGCCTGGCACAAGTTTGTAAACAATATCTTGCATTGTTCTATCATGACTAGCAGGGAAAAAAAAGAAAAATTGAAGGTTTAAATTAGCCATCTTAATTCAAAATATTTCTCTTAAAGAGATTCAGTATTAAATCAACTCTGCAAACCTCTAAAGTCTTGTAAGAAATAAAAATATCTATCTTGAGTAACTGAAATATCAAACATGCGATAACAGCAACAAGGAAAGATTGCAGATAAGGTTCAGTCTAAGATAACTGACAAAAGTTTAACAGAAATGCTAGGAAGGTTGGTCATTATGATGCAAAGGATGGCATCCTGTGAGAGATGCCATAAACCTGGATGTGTTTCAGTAACATAACTCTCAAAATTCTTTTACAATTTTGACAAAAGCATTTTTTATTTCCTGTTTCTAGACACTTGTTTCTAGAAACCAGACTGTTTCTTATCCCTTTTAATTAATCTCTTATGTTGCTAAGTTGTTTAATTAACTGTACTGGGCTTTTTCAAAATCACGAGGAAAGACGCCTATAGGGAAAAAGAAGAAGAGAACAAAGGAATGAAAATTTGCATTTGCTCTTATAATCCAACATTTTACCCAAGAGCAACATCATATAGCTCAGCATCCCATCTAGCTAAAAAGGGTGGAACCTTGGTACCAAAACCCAGGATGATGAGGAGTTTGAGATAAGCATAGTAATTGGAAGAGGTGACAGGCAAAACATGGACTGAACTGTCCTGGGTAACCCAAAATGTATTCCATAGCTATCTGTGCTATACCCAAAATTGTTACTGTCTCTTTAAGACTTGGTGGCTGGAAACTGAACCACGGAGGTCCGTGGGTGCCGGTCTTTTTAAGGTTGGGGTCGCTCAGGCAGAAAGTCTCTCTTGCCTTGCCCTTCCGTTCTCGCGGGGAGGTTGCGATGGTGCACAGCAGGAGCCGCCTTTTGTTTCTCTCTGACCTCCTTTCTTGGCTTAGGTCTCCAAGAAACTGCATTTCGCAATCCTAGGCTGCTTCAGGACAAATTTCGCATATACCTGTCTACATCCGCGGCACCACGCTGAGAAAAACGGAACAGCCCCTGCTCCATACGGTCAGCCCAGCCTGCCAGCAGCGCCCGGTTGAAGCGGTAAGGTACAGAGTCTGAGTCGCCCCAGCCGGCTGCCAGCCGCTTTTGCCGAGGAGAAAGCAAAGTCCCTCCACGAGTTCCAGACGCCAAAGAGATAAGAGGGGCATTTGGCTGTTTTCGAACTCTAGGTTTTCTTTTTGTTTTGTCCTTGTTCCCTGTTGGTTGTTATTTGGGGGAAGAGGGAGTTTTTGTAATCGTGGAGGTTTGGTTTCTGTGTTGTTTTTCTCTATTTGTTCTCTCTCTCCACACGAGGTTGTCTGCGGAGGGTGCCATCTTGGGGGGGAGGGGGAGGGTTTGTCTGCCATTTTTGTTTCTCTCTGTTCCTGGGGAGTCCACAGGATTCAGCAACTTTGTAACTAGTGATTATCACTGTTATTTTTTGCCTGTTGCTGTTTCGTTTTTTTAATAAACTGTTATTTTTTCACTTATATTTACTCGCACCTGAAAGGAATGAGAAGGAGGTGTCTTTACAAACAAACTGTGGGCATGCTGTAGATAAAGCCAGATACTGAGAGGTGAAAGAAGCAATGGGAGGAACCATAAATTCCATAGGAATTCCACTAATTGACACAGATTGTTACTCACTCAAGACTGCGTTAAATCCCTGGACTTAGAGAAAAAGAACAGAGACACAAGGAAAAAGGAAAAAGGAAAAAAAGGGGGGGGGGGGGGGTACACATTAGAAGGGGTTTCTGTATTAGGCAGTTCGGGAAGTCTGTACCTCTCAAGTACCTCAGCCAATGGGGAAAGAGAGAGGGAAATGCAGCCGGGAAATTAGGATAAAAAGGAGGCTGCGTCCTCTAACAACTTGAGAGACCCCAGGGGAATGCCCCATGGTCTCTCCCTTTATTTGAATAAAGTAACAGGACTCCTCTGTCTTCTTTTTGGACATAAACCTCTGGTGTTTGTGGATTAATTTTCCTGACACGATCATCTCTCCTTATTGATGATAAGGGAATGGTTAAATCTAAAAGGGAAGGTAATGCATTTTGGAGTGTCTGCCCACTTAAATTGTCGTAAACCAAGACAAATTTGGGGCCCAACTAAAGAGGCACGAGAGAGAAAATGGAAAAATAACAATTGATCAAAACATTTTTGTATTAGGTACAGAACTCACTGGTCACCATGCTGCTTGGTCTAATCATGGAGGTGTGGCACCTAAGCTTGCATACTTCTCTGTATATATGGTACAATTTGCCTGAGAAACGGATCTTTTTTGGACCAGGGACACAAACCAAGATTGCTTTGTTGATATACTCTGCAATATCAGCTTATATAAAGATAACATCAGAGGCAGTGAGGATCATTTGGGATGTGTTCTGTTTGCCTGTCCTAGTCTTGGCTGCTACTTCTGGGGGTCTATTAATAATCACACCCAGCATCTTGGGAGAACAGGAGGGAATGATTTTTCCCACCCTTTCACCTCCTCCCCCCTCAGGTCTGACACATCACTTTTTGAGAATGTTGAATTTCCTCTCGATGTTAAAGACACCATATTTTTGTTGCTAATTCCGCTATGTCTCTCCCATATGACCTACAAAACATTTAGAATCAGACTGAGATTTCCAGGGAGGTTTCCCAGAGATTTGCCCCAGTGGTGGAAAATCCTGAGTGGCATAGAATGTGGGAGGATATAGGCCAGATTCTGAAGAAATTCTCTGCCCCAGTAGTTTGGAAGTTCCCCTCTGAACAACTACAGAACCCAGCTAAGGTAACAGAATATATGAAAGAAAATTGCAGTGGCAGCTCATTGCACTATGCTGGGGCCTGGCTAATGCTTATTGCACACTGCTCTGTACTGTACAGCAGCAGCTGCAGCCAGAGGGGAAGGAGAACAAATCGGCAGACACCATGGTCACTCAGGCTGCAGTTAAACCAGAAAGGCAGCCTAAGCCAATAGCAGTTGCCCCTGTCCAGAGGAGAAAATACAAGACCATATCCGTTTGCCCGGTGGATGACGATGGGGAGGCAGCACCCTAACAGCCAGCAGAGGAATCAGAACCAGAAATAATCACTGAATTTTTATCTTTAGAAAATATCCGCAATCTGAGGAAAGACCTCACATGATGAATCGACAAGTCTATATTGAGCTGGTTGATCTGAGTCTGGGACACTGCTGGTGATGGCACAATTTGGGACGAAACTGAAGTGAGGCAGTTGGGATCTTTGTTGCATGATGTGGGTATTGACCAGGGTGTTGCTGCCTGTTCTGAGCTTCCCCTCCCCCTCCCAAAGACACTTGCTTCTGCCATGTGCTCCTGAACTCCTTTGTTCTAAGGGCGGGCAAAACCAAATGTAACTCAAACTCCTTAGCAGTGTCTGATTGGCCGGTCACCCCGGGTCTGGCCCCAGTCCTCCCCTTTCCACTTCTCCAAATAAAAGAGACGATCAAGGGAGGCCCCGCCCTCTCTTGGCTCTGCTACCTTCCTGTGAACATCTCTTGTTGTCTGTTTCATTTGAAAGCTTCTAACTGTGGGAAATGGAGCGAGCAGAGAGCTATATTCCTCCCTCTTTGCTTCTGCTGATGGTATTTGCTTTGCAGCTGATACAGGTACCGATTTTAGAGCTACTAAAGTGCTAGATTGCCCGTGCTACCTCTCTTGGCTGCTCGAGGCTTTCTAAGGCATTAAACCACTAGCCTAGCCGGTAAAAAGCTGAAAAGATACCTTCCACACAGGGGATCACGAGGAGGCCAGAATGTCTCAGCCTCTGGACGCGACTCTTAGCAAGTGTGAAGGAGAGATAACTTTGCCCAGATCTCCAGCTGCAACAAGGCCCTTGGAAAACCATGGATCAAGGAATCCAATGGTTGCGGGAACTGGCTGTGCTAGAGATCCTTTTCTCAGATGACGATCAACCCACTAAGAGTCCAGACCTGGTAAAATGTACAATACTGATGTGGCTTAAACTTGCATGACTTGGGACACAGGCATACTCCCAATTCCTAGCGATGCTGCAATGGAATGAGGGAGACAGTGGGTGCTATGATGAAGGCTCCAGACATATAAAGACACTGTCCAAACCCTGACATGAGCCCAAGTCTCAGCAGTGGAAACAGACTTGACCAAGTGTATGCAGAAATTGGAAGAGAGAATTAAAGAGAAATCAGAAACACAGCAAGGAGGTTAAAGAGGGCCTTTCCCAAGTTTTATCAGTACAGACCAGAGCCCCTGCTATCAGAAGCAAGCATCCCCTTGCTAGGGAGAGGGGGTACACCCCATGAGGTAACCTGTGGTTCTTCCTGTGTGAGCATGGGGAAGTATAATGGTTTTGCAAGGCCTGGTTTTTGGCAGCGAGGAAGCTACAGAGGTGACTTTTGTGAGAAGCTGCTAGAAGTTTCCACCATGTCCAGCAGAACCAATCCCTGATGGCTCCAAAGGTGGATGTGCCACTGGCCAAGGCTGGGCCAATTAGGAATGGTAGTAACACCTCTGTGATTACATATTTAGGAAGAAATCAAAACAAAGGTTGGGGCGTGTAGGTACAAAAATGCTGTTAGCAAGGATTTTCTTGTTATTTTCTAAGTCCATGAGAGACTTTTCTCTCTCACAGAAGAGGTAGCAGAGTTATGTAAACATCCAAGCCACCTGCAACCTTGAAAAGTCTTGTTTATAGTATAGTAGAAAATATTTTGACAATGGATGTTTTAGGATTTTAGCCAATCACCCCCAAGGGGTGGCTGGTCCTTTGTCCAATTAGACTATGAAGAAAAAAGTCTATAAAAGAGTTTGTAAAATAATTAAATAAATCAATCTTGCTGCACAATTTCTGCCTGTTGGATCTTCTCTCCTCCTCCTCCCTATGGCTGCAGGACACGGTGATATACCATAGGAACCAGGCCTGCGGTAATATTTGGTGACCTCGACGTGATCTGCACTCTCTGACGTGTCCTGAACGCTGCAAGTCAAGCCGAATTCCTCTGGAGGTACGCTGTTCCCCTTCCTCCCCCAGGACCAGGAAGTCCGACAGGACTGAGAAATGGCAAACAGCGGCTCACAAACCGACACTGTCGTCATGGTCTGGAAAGGTGTGTTTAGCATAATGCACACCTCCATTCCTGAAAACTCAGTTCAGGAATTATTAGACTGGGCTACTTTAAAAGGGATTTCCATGGACAGAGATACTGCCCTGGACTTTGCCTTATGGCAGGAACTAGGATGCGCTGTCCGACAGGAGCTCCCAACTGGGGACCCAGCAGCGTTAGAATTATACAAAACCTGGCGCTCGTTATTTATCCTGCTGACAGACCTTGACTGTGATAGCAGGGCTGGCTAGCCTATCTCGGTGATGAGTGACGGAGGAATGCCCGGGGGGGACCACATTTACTGGGTTTCCAGGGCAAATGATGGTGGATTCGGAAAGGCCCCCCCGGCTCCACAGGCAGAGCCTGCGCCGGCTCACCCTGCACAATCGCAGGACTCCGCGGCCCCCAGGGACCCCGCGCCAGCAGAGGCGGGGGGATCGGGGCAGCGAGATGGCTCACAGCCTGCCTTACCGTTCGGCTGGGCGGCGGCCATGGCTTATCCAGGGCCGCAAATCAGCGGTTTGGCAACTTGGATGCCCAGAGCGGCTCCTAGCTCGGTTGTGTATGCACCTGGATCTAACTTCTTAGCCGGCGTAGCACTGGGCGTGCCTGCACCTAGACTCTCTGGGTGTGGTCCGCTGCCCTCCCTAGCGCTGGACTGTTCTGTGCAGTCGCAGAACCGAGCCATCGACCTTTTAATAGAGCATCTGGCCTTGCTGACAGAGTTACCGAACCTATCCCGAAGGACGGAGGACCTGTTCAGCCTGTTAGAGTGGCGGGTGCCCAAGCCCGCGCTGCCAGCGCCGCCCGCACCACCAGTACCGCCCGCGCCCCCCCCCCGTCAGCTGTGGGAGACGCGGCCCCGAGCCAAGAAACAGCGCGGCCAGTGGTGAACCCGGAAGCAGCGCTGTCGCGGGAAAACCCGGAAGCGGCAGTGGCTGCGGAGATGTGGCCAGAGACGGCGGCTGCGGAGCAGCAGGCAGGGGCGGTGGCGCCGGGCATGACCGTCGAGAATGGGCCAGCGGCGGAGCCGGGCGGGTCCGCAGAGCGTGGGCCAGAGACGGCGGCACCAGGCCTGTCCGCAGAGCGCGGGCCAGAGGCGGCGGCGCCGAGAGCAGCTGTAGTCCCAGAGACGGCGGCAGCAGCTTCAGTACCGGCTCGGTCGGGACCGGCCGAGACGGCCTCCCGTAAATAAACTGCCGTGAAAACTGCCGCAGAGCCAACTGCAGCCTGTCCTGTCTGTTCTGCCTCTAGCAAACTTAGTCAAAGTGCCCCTCTCTGTCCATTTCTGTTCACTCCCAGCACCCCAAAGTTGCCTTTGCCTGATGATTCCTCGTCAGGCAGTGAGGCAGATGAGGTTCTGGCCCCAGGTCATCAGGCGGCTGTAGCCGTGCGGCGAAGAAAAAGGCTGCTCCAGTCTCGCCCCTGGACCTTTCAGGACTGCACGGTAACAGTGCATCCGACGCATTATAATCGCTTCTTAGAGTCAGTTAAGATGCGAGCATTGGAGGAGGGTGACTGGAGGTTATTAGAAACCCTTGGAATGCCAAATAGATCTGAAGATTCTGGGGGTAACCGGGGAGCTGTTACACTCCATCCACAGGCTGTGCCAGAAGTTCAGGATGGTAGTGACTCCCCTAAAGGGGAGATCCAAGCTTTCCCAGTGTATAAGGCTCTCCCAAATTCAGGCAAGCATGACAAGCATGAGGTAATTGCTTGGAAAGTTGCCCAGGACCTCCAATCCAAGGTGGCACAAGATGGGCTAGGTTCTGCTGAGGTTATGCAGATAATAAGGGTGATAAATACAGATTTGCTCTCTCCATTTGATATCAGACACTTTGGTCAAATTCTATTTCAACCTGTACAATTTACAGTTTTTGAGAAAACCTGGAGAAAGCTGGCCGGCAAGACTGCATTAGCGAATATGCAGCTCCCTGCTGCTGATTGTACACAGAGAGCAGGAATGGATGCTTTGATGGGGACTGGTCCCTTCTCTGATCCCAGTCTACAGGGTAACTTGTCTTCTAGCATCCTGCAGCAAGCTCAACAGGTCAGCATGGCTGCCCTGTTGAAAACCATAGAGTTGTCTGCGCCCAAAAAGCGATATACTGAAATAGTTTAAGGCAAATCTGAGTCATTCCTCTCTTTTGTAGAGAAAGTCGCTGCTTCTCTCGAGAAGCAGGTTGAGGATGACGGGTTAAGGCACTTTTTGTTAAGGCAGTTAGTGAGAGAGAACGCAAACGAGGAGTGCAGAAAAATCATAGATGCCTTACCAGGGGATCCTGAGGTAACAGACATGGCCGAAGCCTGTGCTAAGGTGGGATCTGGGAACCAGAAAAGGTCTGCTTTGGCTGCGTTCCTGCAGCCTGTTCACGCATCTTCTGGTCGTGAACCAAAGCAACCAAAACAGGTGAAGAAACGGAAGCGGCCTAAGCCCAGCCAAAAAGAAAACCCACCGATCCCCCAGTGCAAGAGGTGTGGCAGGCCAGGGCATTGCTCGTACTACTGTAGATCCCAGACTCATGCCGATGGTCGGCCGTTGTCGGGAAACTTCCGCCGGGGTGCAAGGAGGGGGAATTGCTCTCCGATGCAGTCACTCCCCCAGAGAGTGGCACAGGTACAGGCACAGGCCTACCCAGCCACCCTAGAGACAGCACCCAGGGATCAGACGGCACCCAGGGATCAGACGGGTTTGAGGTCCACACCGCAGCTGCAGTCGTCTTAGACTCTAGCAGTATTTATAAGGTTCCCTTGGATGCATATGGACCCTTAGCCCAGGGATCCAGTGCAATGCTGGTGGGAAAACCTGACGTTGCCCATCAAGGAATCTTAGTGCACTCAGGAGTTATTGATGCTGACTTTAAAGGTCAGATTTGCGCTATGGTCTCCACGCAAAAACCCTCTGTAACTATTCCTGAAAAGACCTGCCTTGCTAAATTAGTGCCTTTTAAGTCTTGTGCCTCCAGGATAGAACAACCAACTCACGAAGATAGCGGCAGTGGATCTACGGGACTTCCGCAGGCCTTCTGGGCTGCAGACATCTCTGACCAAAGGCCACAGATGACATGTACCCTGGTCCTGCTGAACGCCCGTCCGCCCCAGACTCAGCTTCGAGGTTTGATTGATACGGGTGCTGATGTGACTATCATCTCCTTCTCTGCATGGCCTCCCCCATGGCCTTTAGCCCCGGTGGGATCGGCCATCGCAGGATTAGGAGGAACCACACAGAGCTATTGAAGCGAACGGCCTGTGGTGGTGAAGGACTCAGGGGGGCACCCAGCTACAATTAGGCCTTATATTGCTACCACTTCCCTTAACCTTTGGGGACAGGATGGTGAAGCAGCTGTCCCCCTGCAGCCCATGGAGGTCCACGGGAAAGCAGAGATTCACCTGCGGCCCTTGGAGGAGCCCCATGCCAGAGCGGGTGGATGCCTGGGAGGAGGCTGTGATCCTGTGCGAGACCTGTGGAGAGAGGGGCCCTGTTCCCATGCTGGAGCAGCCTGTCCTTGAAGGACTGCAGCCTGTGGAAAGAGTGATCCACGCTGCAGCAGTTTGAGGGGTACTGTTGCCTGTGGGATGGACTCATGTTGCAGAAGTTCACAGGGAGCTGTTGCTTGTGAGATGAACTCACGTCAGAGAAGTTCACAGAGAACTATCTCCCATGGGAGGACCCCACAGTGCAACAGGAGAACGACTCCTCTCCCTGAGCAGCGGGAGAAACCACGGGTGATGAAGTGACCATAACCCCCATTCCCTATCTTCTTGCGCCCCTGGGGGAGGAGGTAGAGCTCAGAAGGAGGGAGGGGTGGAGGGAAGGTGTTTTTAAGGGCCTATTTTACTTCTCATTATCCTGCTCTGATTTTGTTAGTAATAAATTCACTTTATATCCTTACGTTGAGCCTATTTTCCCTGTGACGGTATTTGATGAGTGATCTCTCCTGGTCCTTATCTCAACTCATGAACCCTTCATTATATTTTCTCTCCTCTGTCCAGCTGCAGAGGGGAGTGAGTGAGCGGCTTTCATGGGTGCCTGGCATCTGGCCAGTGTCAACCCATGACAGGAAGACGTGAGAAGATGGGATGGAAAACTTAATTCTGTCCTAGCAGTATAGGTGTGTAAGCTTAAAGAGGAAACTACTAACAGAGGGAGTTCTACAAGAATGAATATAGTCCAGTTTCCAGTGACTGAGCTGCTAGGCATAGCAGAATGGAGGATGATATATCTGATCCCCTTGAAGGGACCTTCAGAATGTATGCCCAGGGAGGGAACAGTGGCCAGAAACAGAGGGGCCCTGTCTCTAGCCAGGTAGAGGCCAGGGAAAATTTGGTCTATTGGATTGTATGGATTGGATGGCCTGGCACATCAGAACCACAAAAATACAAGGCTTTGGTTGACACTGCCACACACTGCCCCTCAGTACATGGGGGCAGAACTTGTTTCTATTTCTGGGGTGACAGGGGGATCTCAGCAGTTGACTCTATTTGAAGTTGAGGTGAGCTTGACTGGGAAGGAGTAGAAGAAACAACCTATTGTGACTGGTCCAGAGGTCCTGTGTATTCTTGGCATAGATTACCTCAGGAGTGAGTATTTCAAAGACCCAAAGGGACATTAGTGGGCTTTTGGGATAGCTGCTGTGGGGACAGAAGACATTAGACAATTTAACACCTTGCCTGGTCTTTCAGAGGACCCTTCTGTCATAGGACTCCTTAGGGTTGAAGAACAACAGGAACTGATCGCCACCACAACAGGGCATTGTCAGCAATACTGCATGAACTGAGATTCCATGATCCACATCCATAAGATGATTCATGAACTGGAGAGCCAAGGAGTGGTCAGAGAGATTCACTCATCCTTCAATAACCCCATATGGTCTGTGCATAAGTCTAATGGAGAATGGAGTCTGACAGAGGACTATCATGGCCTGAATGAAGTCATGCCACCACTGAGTGTTGCTGTGCCAGATATGCTGGAACTTCAGTATGAGCTGGAGTGTATCCCAGCTTTATGATGTGTATCCCATATCGCTGTTCTATGCCCAGAAATTAATTTTGTGCCTTTCTATGCCTTTAAACTGAGCCTGAGAGGGAGGAGAAGAAAACCAAGTGTACTTTTTCAAAGCAGTTTACAGTCTGTTTTCAAGGACACAGATAAGACCTCTCTGCGATCAGCTGCGGCGAGAGAGAGGAGTAGGAGGAAGCCCTGCTTGCTTTTCAGACAGCTTTTTCGGCTGCTTTTTCTCTGGAGAGAGACAGAGAGTTGAGCTTTTGTTTTCCTGGGACTTCATTTTTTTTCCTTTTTCTCTGCTGGATGGTTTCAGCATCAGAATACATTGGGAGGACTTTCCACTGAGGCCTTGGCCCTGGAGGTGGGCCCACCACCCCATCCCAGCTCCAAGGAGGGGGAGAGAGATCTGTGGAAGGACTCTAAAAATTTTCCCAGGTTTTTCTCTCCACAGCGAGAGGTTTTATTATTTAGCATTATTATCCTTTTCCTGTGTGTTTGTTAAATAAATAGTTTTTATCTCTTTCACTTTCCTTTAAGGAAAATTTTTTTTTCCCCGAACCTGGTGGGGGAGGGGTGGTTGTGACCTGCCTTCCCTCAGAGGATATATTTCCAAATTTGCCCAAACTGGCACACCAAGGCAGCAAAGTGGTGCCACCATCAACATTGCCAATGTGTTTTTCTCCATTCCTTTAGCAGCAGAGTGCAGGCCACAATTTGCTTTTACATGGAGGGTTGTCCAGTACACCTGTAACCGACTGCCCCAGGGGTGGAAGCACAATTCCACCATTTGCCATAGACTCATCCAGGCTGCACTGGAAAAGGGTGAGGCTCTAGAACACTTGTAGTACATCAATGGCATCATTGTATGGGGGAACACGGCAGAAGAGGTTTTTGAGAAAGGGGAGAAAATAATCCAGATTCTCCTGAAAGCTGGTTTTGTCATCAAAGTCAAGGGACCTGCCAAGGAAATTCAGTTCCTAGGAGTGAAATGGCAAGATGGATGCCAACAGATTGTGATCAATAAGATAGCTGCTACATCCCCACCGACCAGCAAGAAACACAGGCTTTCTCTAGGTGCCCTGGGTTTTGGAAGGATGCACATCCTGGAGTACAGCCATATTGTAAGGCCTCTCTACCTTGTGACATGGAAGAAAAACAATTTCAAGTGGGGTCCTGAAAAACAACAAGCTTACAAACAGATCAAACAAGAGATTGCTCATGCAGTAGCTGTTGGGCCAGTAAGAACAGGATGTAAAGAACGTGCCCCACACTGCAGCCAGGGAGAATGGTCCTTTCTGGAGCCTCTGGCAAAAGGTACCTGGGGAGACTTGAGGGTGACCTCTGGGGTTCTGGAGTCAGGGATACAGAGGATCCAAGGCCTGTTACATCCCAACTGAAAAAGAGATCGTAGCAGCTTATGAAGGTGTTTGAGTTACCTCAGAAGTGATTGGCACTGAAGCACAGATCCTTCTAGCACCCCGACTACCAATGCTGGGCTGGATGGTCAAAGGGAAAGTCCTTGCAACACATCATGCCACTGATGCAACGTGGAGCACGTGGATTGCTCTCATCGCACAGTGAGCTCAAATAGGAAATCCAAATCACCCTGAGATCTTGGAAATCATCACAAACTGTATTGAAGGTGAGAATTTTGGACTATCATTAGAAGAGGAAGAGGAGCAGGTGACACATGCTGAGGAGGCACCACCATATAACCAGCTACTAGAAAGTGAGAGACAATACACTCTCTTCACTGATGGATTGTCATGGGTGTGCTGGCTAGCTCAGTTGGTAGAGCAGCGATAGGGGATACACATCATAAAGTCACCCTAAGACAGTGGGTAACCCAAAATGTTATTGTATTCCATAGCTATCTGTGCCCAAAATTTGTTACTGCCTCTTTAAGACCCTGCAGCCAGAAAATGGAACTGGGGAGCAAGGGGGGAGGGAGGGGCATTGCCGCAGTCCCTTTTTATGTTGGAGCCTTGAAGCAGGGAGCAAGGAGCTCTCTCTCTCCTGGCAGCATTTGATGAAGGTGGAGGCTCCACTTTGGAATGTGTTGCTTTGGGCAGTTGTTTTTTTTTCTAGGCTTGCAATGGTAGCCACTTCAAAAAAATGAATTTCACAATCAAAAACTGTTTTGGAGTGAACTTTGCAAAATGAGATGGTCCCTGGGGCTGGGTCACCCTGTGTTGGTGCCAACAGACCGGTTTTCGCTCCCAACACGCACAGTGCAGAGGACAGCAGCACCAACACTGGCAAAGTCTAGTGGGTGGCAGGAGGAAGCGGTGGGTGGCAGCACTGACCCCACACGCACGGGCAATTCTCATCTGCCACTACAACTGCTTTGTAAGCTCCTACCTTCCCCAGAGACTTTGCCGTCATCCTTTTGTCTCCCAGACTGCGTAGTCACCTGCGAAGGCTGCCATCTTGGGGGAAGGGTCAGATGCCATTTTCCCTTTGTCTCCCTACACGTGGTCACCTGTGGTGGGTGCCATCTTGGAAAAGGTATTTACACCATTCTGGGTGTCTCTTTGTTCTTGGGGAGTTTGTGAGATTTAGCAATTTTATTCTAGTAATTATTTACTGTTATTATTTGCCTGTTGCAGTTTTGCTTGGTAGTAAACTGCTATTTTTTCACTTATATCTACTTGTATTTTATTTCTCCTTATTGGTGGAAGAGGGTTTGTCTGCCATTTTCCCTTCATCTCTCCACATGAGGTTGTCTGCAGAGGGTGCCATCTTGGGGGGAGGGTTTGTCTGCCATTTTTGTTTCTCTTTGTTCCCAGGGAGTCTGTGAGATTCAGCAACTTTTTAACTAGTGATTATCACTGTTATTTTTTGCCTGTTGCTGTTTCGTTTTTTTAATAAACTGTTATTTTTTCACTTATATCTACTCGCATTCATCTCTCCTTATTGGTGAAAAGGGAGTGGTTAAAACTAAAATGGGAGGTAACCCATTTTGAAGTGTCCGCCTCCTTAAATCGTCTTAAACCAAGACAGCTCTTATAATCCAATATTTTACCCAAGAGCAACATCATATAGCTCAGAATATCATCTAGCTAAAAAAGGTGGAACCCTGGTGTCAAAACCCAGGATCATGAGGAATTTGAGAAAAGGATAGTAATTAGGGGTAACGGGCAAAACATGGAGCAAACAATGCTGGAGAGTGGAATGATTGTGGGTATTTTCTGTTGTTGTAATTGTGGTGAAGGGAAAAGAGGTGGATTGTGTGTAAATTGTACACTCTCATTCAGTGCTGTGATTATGTTATTTTGGTTTTCGTGTGGGTAATTTTTTTTGTTGTTGTTTTGCTGACGTGAGTGAGGATTGTGTTTATGTATGTAGATCTTAATGATAGTTCTTAAATATATGATTCACAGAGGCAAGGGGTGGAATGTATTTGGTTTGCCTGGCAAGGTTCTGGTAGCAGGGGGGCTACAGAGGTGGCTTCACTAAGAAGCTGCTGTAAGCTTCCCCCATGTCCAGCAGAGCTAATGTCAGCCATCTCCAGGGCGGACATGCTGCCGACCAAGGCTGAGCCAATCAGAGATGGTAGTAATGCCTCTGTGATAACATTTTTAAGAAGGATAAAAAGTTATTGCACAGAAGATTGCGGCCAGGGAGGAGTGAGAATATGTGAGAGAAACAACTATGCAGACACCAAAGCCAGTGAAGGAGGGGCAGGAGGTGGTCCAGGCACCGGAGCTGAGATTCCCCTGAAGCCCATGGTAAAGCCCATGGTGAAGCATGCTGTCCTGCTTATGGAGGTCCACAAGGGAGCAGAGATCCACCTGCAGCCCATGGAGGAGACTCATGCCATAGCAGGTAGGTGGATGCCCAAAAGAAGGCTGTGACCCCATTGGAAGCCTGTGCTGGAGCAGACTCCTGGCAGGGACCTGTGGACTGATGGAGAGAGGAGCCCACACTAGAGAAGGTTTCCTTGTAGGACTTGTGACCCTGTGGAGGACCCACACTGGAGCAGGCTGCTCCTGAAGGACTGTACCCCATGGAAAGAGATCCACACTGGAGCAGTTTGTGAAGATCTGTAGCCCGTGGGAAGGACTCACGTTGGAGAAGTTTGTGGAGGACTGTCTCCCGTGGGAGGGATCGCCATGCTGGAGCAGGGGAAGGACTCCTCTTCCTGAAGAGCAACAGAAACAACCTATGATGAACTGATCATAACCCCCATTTCCTGCTTTCCTGTGCTGCTGAGGGGGATGAGGTGGAGAATCAGGAATAAAGTTGAACACAGGAAGGAGGGAGAAGTGGGACAAAGGTGTTTTTAAGATTTGTTTTACTTTTCACTCTGATTTTGATTAGTAATAAATTAAACTAATTTCCCTAAGTCATCTGTTTTGCCCCAGTAATCAGTGAGTGACCTTCCCTGCCCTTAACTCATGAGCCTTTTGTTATATTTTCTCTCCCCTGTCTAGTAGAGGAAGTGAATGATAGAGCAGCTTTGGTGGGCACCTGGCATCCAGCCAGGGTCAAACCACCACCGGAACAAAAAAGACTGATCCAGCACATAAGGAAAGAAATGGTGGGGAAGCAGGACTGGTTAAGATTCTAAACACTCGTGTTCAACCAAAGTTTAAGTTGCCATTTCCTGTATTACTCTAAAATAAGTCATTACCGGAAAGGACCAGAACATTACCTTGATTTCCAAACTATAAATAAAATGCAATACAGGCTAAAATGTCAGCCTCAGCTGCTACAAGGACATTAACACCAGAAGAGTTTATAATACCAAAATCCAGCTTTGACTCTCAGGTTAGGATTTTTAAAGGTCATTTACAGATTTCAGGAACATCTCCAAAACATTTAAATCTAAATGAATGATTTTAGCCATCAGCATGAGAACAGAGGTGAGAATTTAACAGCATTCTTAATGATAAAACATGAGATGTGCTTGTTTTACCTATTCCTCCGAGGGGAGGGGATGAATTAGATTCCAGATTCTTTTATCTAAGGTATAATGCAACGTTCCTCCCTATTCTCTATTGAAGTGATGCCTTTTCCTGGTCTTAAAATCAAGAGTCAAACACGGTTAGAAGGGAAAAAGGGATTTTACCCCTGTATTTATTTTAAGGATCCTTGGGTGCACTACGTCCAGGTCAAATGCACCTTAATGCACACCGCAATGCCCACCCCCAAAAGATCGGGTATAACATTATAGGTCTTACTAATTAGCCTATCTATCAAAGATTCCCCAATGAGAGGCTCAAGTGAGCCCCCCTCCCCAAGGAACCTTCCCCTGGATGGTTGTATCTTGGTTTACAGAATGTATTCTGGAGAGGACCTTGGGGTCTGGGGCACACTGATCCCTAGCTACGAAGCTTCTAAAATGTTTAGTCTCTTAGCTTGACAAACAAGTCCAAGAATGTAGGCAAAAAGCACTAAGAATACAGAAGTTGTAAAAAGGTATAAAAAGGGGTATAAAAGAAAAGGAAAAAAAATCATCATGGCATCAGAAGAAACCACAGACTTCCAAAATCAGGTTGGACAAAGGCTATCTGTTTTGATCTTTAAGGGGCAGTATTTTGCAACTAGCTCAAGAAAATACTTCTCTAGGAGTGCATCTTCATTTTTCAAAGCAGTAAAGCAAAGAACTTACACTGAAGAAAGGGATCAATTTTTAAAATTGACATAGTATTGTGCATTCCATATTCACAAACAACTGTCATCCACTTCTAACTACTCAATTTGAGGATATGGTTCCAGGCCTCGCTTTGCATTGAAAACAAGCTTCTGAAACAATACATGGATGTATTCCTGTAACTTTACAAGGACAACCATGTTGTTTTAAGTGCCATTTGTTTCTTCTTGTCAACTGGCATGTATTTGTCATTACTGTTTTGTCATTTTTCAAAATACACTCTAGTACAATTTCTACAACATTCTCAGAAAGTATAAGAAAAACCTATCTTATTTCTGACTCCTGAAGGGAATGCAGTTTTGAGCAATTCAGAAAGTTTCTATAGGACATGCACAATTCTCAGCGAAAGTGGAGAAGGAATCAAATTTATTTTCTATAGCCACTTCTTCAAAAGTTGAACTAGAACTCAGACATAAGCATTTGAAGCAGTGCCACAAATGAAAAGAAACTTCGCACAGAGGTAGACAAGAGTCTACACAACATACAGCAGCTACTGTGACCACACTTCTCAATACATTTCTATCAGTGAAAGTTGCTATGGTACAAATCTCTCATGCAAATGGAGCCAAGTCAGGTGGTATAAATATTTGACTGATACCTTTGAAATTTTTAAAATGAGAGGAAACTGTTGAAGAAAAAGAAAGGTAATGTACAAATAAACAGAAAATACACTGAAAAATAAGGAAATTATGATTTAATACCTCATTCATTATAGGTCACAGAGTAAGGGAGCCCTGTATGGGAGTGGGAAGAAGTAGGTACAAATCTTTCAGCGAGTCTTCCAGTCAACATGTTGAAGCCACTACTCTAACTTTCCTGCTACCAACTTCCTCACAGAATCACAGAAACACAGAATCACAGAATCACAGAATCACAGGTTGGAAGAGACCTCTAAGATCATCGAGTCCAACCCATTCCCTAACACCTACACTAAACCATGGCACCGAGCGCCACATCCAATCTTTTTTTAAACACATCCAGGGATGGTGGTTCCACCATCTCCCCAGGCAGATGATTCCAGTACTTCACCACTCTTTCTGTGAAAAATTTTTTCCTAATATCCAACCTATATTTCCCTTGGAACAGCTTAAGACTGTGTCCTCTCGTTTGGTCAGTTGCTGCCTGGAAAAAGAGACCAACCTCCACCTGACTACAACCACCTTTCAGAAAGTTGTACAGAGTGATAAGGTCACCTCGGAGTCTCCTCCAGGGTGAACAACCCCAGCTCCCTCAGCCGGTCCTCATAGGACTTGTGTTCCAAGCCCTGCACCAGCCTTGTTGCCCTCCTCTGGGCACGTTCGAGCATCATAACATCCTTCCTAAACTGGGGGGCCCAGAACTCGACACAGTACTCAAGGTGCGGCCTCACCAGTGCTGAGTACAGGGGAAGAATGACTTCCCTGGTCCTGCTGGCCACACTATTCCTGATACAGGCCAGGATGCCGTTGGCCAGGGCACACTGCTGGCTCATGTTCAATCGGCTGTCAACCAGTACCCCCAGGTCCCTTTCTGCCTGGCCACTGTCCAGGCGCACCACCCCCAGCCTATAACGTTGCAGGGGGTTATTGTGGCCAAAATGCAGGACTCAGCACTTGGACTTATCAAACTTCATCTTATTGGACTCTGCCCATCTATCCAACTGTTCCAGATCTCTCTGCAGAGCCCTCCTACCTTCCAACAGAATGACACACGCTCCCAGCTTAGTGTCATCTGCAAATTTACTAATAGTAGACTCAATACCCTCATCCATGTCATCAATAAAAATATTGAACAGAACTGGCCCCAGCACAGACCCCTGAGGGATGCCACTGGTGACCGGCCGTCAACTGGATGCAGCACTGTTCACCACGACTCTCTGGGCCCACCCATCCAGCCAGTTCTTAACCCAGAAAAGAGTGCTCCTGTCCAAGCCGTGGGCTGCCAGCTTTTCCACGAGGCTGCTGTGGGAGACAGTGTCAAAGGCCTTGCTGAAGTCCAAATAGGCAACATCCACAGCCCTTCCTGCATCCACCAGGTGGGTCACCTGGTCATTAAAGGAGATCAGATTGGTCAAACATGACCTGCCCCTTCTAAACCCATGCTGGCTGGGTCTGATCCCCTGGCCATCCTGTAGGTGCTGTGTGATGGCACGCAGAATAAACTGCTCCATTACCTTGCCGGGTACCAAGGTCAGACGGACTGGCCTATAATTACTAGGATCCTCCTTCCTAACTTTCTTGTGAATGGGCGTCACTTTGGCCAGCTTCCAGTCAGCTGGAACCTCACCGGTGAGCCAAGACTGCTGGTAAATGATGGAGAGCGGCTTTGCAAGCTTATCTGCCAGCTCTCTCATCACTCTGGGATGGATCCCATCTGGTCCTGTAGATTTATGAACATCCAAGCAGCTCAGCAGTTCTCTGACTGCCTCTTCCTGGATAACAGGGGACCATCCTGCTCCCTGACACCATGTGCCAGCCCCGGAGGACAGTTGTCCTGAGGACAAGCCGTCTTTCCACTAAAGACTGAGGCAAAGAAGATGTTAACCACTTCCACCTTCCCATCTGTAGTTATTAAGTTCCCACCCGCATCCAGTAGAGAACAGAGGTTGGTCTTACCCTTCCTTTTGCCGTTAACATATTTGTAAAAACATTTTTATTATCCTTCACAAGAGTTGCCAAGTTAAGTTCTAGCTGAGCTTTGGCCTCTCTAATTTTTTTCCTACATGCCCTAACAATCCCCTTAAATACTTCCTGAGAGACCTGACCCTCCCTCCAAAGATGATACATCCACTTTTTATTCCTAAGTTTCTTCAAAAGCTCCTTGCCCATCCAGGCTGAACGCTTGCCTCTTCGACTCATCTTACGGCACACAGGGACAGTCCGTTCCAATGCCCTCAAGATCTGTTTTGAAGCACGCCCACCTTTCCTGGACTCCCTTGTTTTTAAGGGCTGCTTCCCAAGGAACTCTCTGAATAAGTCCCCTAAATAGGCCAAAGTCTGCCCTCCAGAAATCCAGTGTAAAAGTTTTATTGATGTTCTTCCTCATTTCACCAAATATTGAGAACTCTATAATTTCACAATCACTGTGCCCCAGACAGCCTCCAACCACCACATCTCCCACCAGCCCATCTCTATTTGCAAACAGCAGGTCTAGCATTGTCCCTCCCCTGGTGGGCCCGCTCACCAGCTGTGACAAAAAGTTGACCTCCACACATTCTAAGAACTTCCTGGACTGCCTCCTTTCTGCTGTATTAAGTTCCCATCAGATGTCTGGTAGGTTAAAGTCACCTACAAGAACAAGGGCTGGTGATCCTGAAACATTCTCCAGCTGCTTGTAGAATAAGTTATCCACCTCTTCTTCCTGGCTGGGTGGTTGATAACAGACTCCCACCAGGATGTCAGCCTTGTTGGCCTTCCCCTTAATTCTTACCCATAGGCACTCGACTTCATCATCGTTGGTTTCAATATCCATGGCATCAAAAGCCTCCCTAATATAAAGGGCCACCCCTCCACTTCTTTTCCCTTTCCTGTCTCTTCTGAAGAGCTTGTAGCCATACAGTGCAGTGCTCCAGCTATGTGAGTCGTCCTACCACGTTTCCATGATGGCGACTGCATCATAGCTTTGCTGTTGTACCGTGGCTTCCAGCTCTTCTTGTTTGTTACCCATGCTGTGTGCATTAGTATACATGAACTTCAGCTGGGGTGCTATTTCACCCCTAACTCTGGCTTACCCCCCTTGGGCCTGCTTCCGGAGAGCCCAGTTGCATCCCCTTCCCCCTTCAAACCTAGTTTAAAGCCCTCCCAATGAGTTCCACCAGTTCATGGGCTAAAAACATTTTGCCTTTAACAGGGAGATCGAGTCCATCTGGTTCCAGCAGACCAGGTGCCGTAAAAGTTGCCCTATGATCAAAGAACCCAAAATTCTTCTGATGACACCAACCCTTGAGCTACTTGTTGATAATGTCGGCTGTCCTTTTCCTTTCATCATTCGTCCTTGTCACCGAAGGGACTGAGCGGAACACTATCTGTGCTCCTGCCCTATCAACCACTTGACCCAGAGCCCTAAAGTCCCTTTTAATTGCCCTAACACTTCTCTTTTCAGTCTCATCACTGCCAACCTAGAGTATCAACAGTGGGTAATAATCAGTGGGCTGAATCAGCCCAGGGAGTCTCTCAGTAATATCCCATACCTGAGCCCCAGAGAGGCAGCAGACCTCTCTGTGGGATGGGTCCAGTCGACATATGGGCCCCTCTGTTCTCCTCAGAAGGGAGTCACCTACTACAACTACCCTTCTTTTCTTTATAATGTTAGAGGTGGTGATCCGTCTGACAGATGAAGCGTAATTGGGAGGCCCACTGGGCAGGTCATTTTCTTCTGCGTCATCTGGCTGACCTTCCTCATCCAGGGCCTCATACCTATTCTGATGTGGCACCTGGGTATGTGATGGGGGTCGGGAGGAATTTTTATTACCTCCCCGAGTAGGAACCCATTTCCACTCCCCTTCATCCACCAGGTGTCCTCCTATTACCTGAACGTGGGAGGCATGGGAGTCCCCAGACTCTTGGCAGGCTTCCCTCAAGGATGGAAGGGCAGAACTCCACCACTCTATTTCCCTCTCACTTTCCCTAATACTCCTTAGTCTTCCTACTTCCTTCTTAAGCGCAGCCACCAGTGAAAGGAGATCATTCACTTGTTCATACCGCAGGCAGGCTTCGTTTGCACTGCCCCGTGGTACCATCGACAAGCTCAAACACTCCTCACAGGAAGGGGTCTGGACAGACACATCCTTCTTGGAGGGTTCTGTTTGGGTACATACACTTTTACTAACTGCAGCCCTTGATCATGTAAAAACCATTACTAATGAAAAAACCCAAAACCAACCAACAAAAATTGCAACAAACAACTAAAAACCCCACGAGCAGGAGGAAACCTGCAACGCTGCCTGCTTGCCCTGCTTGCGTGAACTGGCCCGCAAACTGCCATCCCACGCCCTTAGAGATGTGCCATGACCCTGTTTGCCCACTCCTGTTCACCGCGCTCTGGGTTGCCACAGTCCCTAGAACCCTTTTTAATCACCCCACTGCTGCCCAGAGGAGAAACCCCACCCTGCACCTGCGTGGCTAACGAGAACAAGGAACCCACCTGCTCAGCCCTCAGTCCTCATCTGCATCTATGAACTAAAGAGTTCTTTGAAAGACTAAATCAACAATAATGCTGTATATTTGCAACATCTTTGAACACACCCCCTCAGTCACTGAAAGCCCCTGTCAAACTGACAGTCATTGTTTGGAAGATTTACTACAAGTGTAATTCCTGTTGATGTTCCATATATGCAACTTCTATGATCCAGGTATGCAAAACAGGAAGAGACTAAATCTCATTGTACTTCACTCAGGAATCAAACAATAAAGTCTATTGTGTTTCTCTGATTCAAGAGAAAAGGATTAGTTTCAAAAGAATTGCAAATTCACAGCAGAATTCAATACCTTACCCCTTTTATATAAATCTTCTGTCTTCTAATCAAACTTCTTTATATATATTTAAAATATTGATAAGCAAATTAAAAAATGTAGAGAGAAACTGTGCTGAATTTGTGAAGTTTGTACAGCTCAGAGAGTAACTAGTTCTGCTTTTCCTTTCCTACTCCACACTTACCCGATATACTGTAATGGATGGCTCTGGTGTATAACAATCCGACATGTTGGACAGGTGTTGTTTTCCTCCAAATACTTCACCAAGCAGCTTCTACAGACTAATAACAAGAACATTAATAATTAAAAAGAAATAAACCAAGACAGAGTTTGAAGAAACCTGTGAGGTCGCTGGCAGTATCTGTGGGTTTCTGAATCGCTTTCGCTGTGTCTGTGGAGAGACTGGCTGGCAGGTGACAAACAGGTCTTGCAAGAGGGGTGGGTAAGGGCTGGATGGTGCTGATGGTCTCCATGGCCAGTTCAAACCCCAGGAAGCCACATATAACTGGGCCCTAGGGGGCACAGCCAACCAAGAGTGTGGCATTGGTGGGGACATTTTTTTTCTGAGAACTACAAGGAGACAGTAGCCTGCAGAAAGAAAATGGTCTCCACCTGCCACAACTGCAAGGCTGAGGCTGAAACACAAACAGACCTCCCAAGGACTGAAATAGCTGTGCAGAGCTGAGGTTGCATGGAGCTGCAGCACTTGGAAGTTCCTGTGGCACCTGAAGGCAGCAGTGGATGTCATAGCTGCAAGCATGCCCAGCTAGAACTCCTCAAGCTATGTTACAAGAGGAGCTCAACAGCACAGTATTCAGGAATGTGAGTGGGACATCAATACATGGTACTGTGCTCCTATTATTTCATGTAGGCTCCAATGATACTGCAACGAGGCAACTTAGAACTATTAAAAGACTATATGTAATTTGGAGCAATGTTAAAAGGATATGGAGCACAGGTGGTGGTCTCTATTCTCTCAGAATAAGGGGTTCAGGAAGGAGGAGCCAAAATGAACAGGTGAATGCCTGGCTGTGTGGCTAGTACCATACTCAAGGTTTTGGCTTCTATGAATATGGATCTACCTTTGAGAAGCTGGGTCTGTTGGGAGCTAATGGGATTCACCCGACCAAGCAGGGCAAGAGGGTCTTCACCAACAAGCTGGCCAGACTTATAAAGAGGGCTTTAAACTAGATTTAGCAGGGGAAAGGGATGGAGTTCTGAGCACCAGACAAGACTCAGGAGCTGATGGTGTATTAGGAACCAACAGGGAAAAATCTATGAAAAGCCTGAAAGGATTAGGGTGTGTTCCTCTAAAAAGGTGACAAGGCAGGTAGCTTAGCTGAAGTGCCTCTATACCACTGCAGGGAGCATGGGTAACAAAGTGAAGGAGCTGGAAGTCACTGTGCAGCTAGAAAGCTATGATCAAATCACTATCACAGAAATTTGAAGAATTGCATGACCAGAGCACTGCAATTGATGGCTATAAACTGTTCAGAAGGGACAGGCAAGGAAGAAGGGGTAGGAAGGATGCCCTCTATGTACAAAAAATGGACTGGCTGCACAGAGATGCAGTGATCATGCCCAGGTGTGATTCACAATCTTCAGGGATAAGGGCCAGGTGAAGAGTAGAGTCAGGACCCAGTGGGACGGAGTGCACCCTCAGCAAGTTTGCAGATGACACCAAGTTGACTGATGCAGTTGATTCACTAGATGGAAGGGATGCCATCCAAAGGAATCTTGAAAGGCTTGAGGAGTGGGCCCATGTGACCCTCATGAAGTTCAACAAGGCCAAGTGCAGGGTCCCACATCTGGGTTGTAGCAACACCCAACATCAGTACAGACTGGAGGATGGATGGATTGAGAGCAGCCCTGCTGAGGACTTGGGGATACCGGTGGATGAAAAATTGGACATGAGCAATGTGCACTTGCAGCTCAGAAAGCCAATCATATCCTGGGCTGCATGAAAAGAAGTGTGGCAAGCAGATCAAGGGAAGTCATTCTCCTCCTCTACTCCACTCTTGAGAGACCCCACCTGGAATACCGTGTCCACCTCTGGGGTCTCCAACACAAGAAAGAAATAGAACTATTAGTGCAGGTCCAGAGGAAGGCCATGAAAATGGTCAGAGGGCTGGAACACCTCTCCTATAAAGGAAGTCTGAGAGAGTTGGGGTTATTCAGCCTGGAGAAGAGAACATTTTTAATGAACTTTTATGATTTCTGTTCTCAATTTGGAAAAGTGATGCATTGTAGCTATGTTAAGAAAATTATATCTAGTTAGAGTCTTCCTAACAAATCATGCTTAAATTTGGATCAATCCCATTCCTGAAGTTACTAGAACAGTATTTCAAATAGGTCAGTAGCATATTTACTTGTTTTTTTCAGCTTTTACAAAGGATGTTACAGACTTTGCATGCCATTAAAATACATAGTCATTTTGATTTTTATCATGGATGCACATAGAAGAAAAATGTGTTATGATAATAAGCATTTGGCAAAAAAAAATTTCTTTTTCCTCAAGTCCAATGCTTTGAATCATATTATTCAAATGCAATTCAACTTTTCACTTTCACAAAATACACTACAAATAGACTTCAATCAGAAAATAAAATGAGTAAAGGTTTTTAGTATACAGATAAAAACTCTTAAAATTAATACTACATAGCACATGCTTTTGGAGCTGTTTCTAAGTTTATACACAACCTCACAATATTTGATTCAAATAAAAGCAATTCTTTCATTTCAATCTGTACTACTGTTTTTTCACTACATTGCAGTATTGTCAGTATTAAGTGTTTTCCTGACTCAAAGTTCTAAATGAATTCCAGCTCAAATTTCAGAAATTAAAAAAACTCAAGCTACCAAAATTATATATATTCTTTTTATTATTAAAAAAGGTTAAGCATCTTTTCCCTCAACAATAATCCCTTTAATCTTAGGTAGTCTTACAACAGTTCTTACGGTATGAGAGAACTATAGCTGTACTGCCATCTGTCTCTCAGACATGATGGTATGTTTGAACACCAGTTAAAGCCAAAAAAGTAATTATGCTTTCTTTTCTTATATATCATATTTACATATTTAAGATTAAATTACTGTTGCTGGTAGAGATTATTATTGGACCTATCCTACTAATTTTGCCCCCTAAGCCCAGATCTTGCATTACAGTCTACTCCAGTAGTATATGCTAGCAGATCCAGTTGCAAGGGTGAGGCCGTAACCTGTTTGAAACAAGTATACAGAAGAACCAAACTGATCTTCTAAAATCACTAACTTCTCACTTGTCATCATTAGATCCTCCAGTTTTGAATACGGAGATACCAGCTCCTCCTAAACTAAACTCAGCACAGGTCAGCTGTTTTTTCACAGACAAGCTAAAAAGGTACAAATGAAAAAATTCTGCAGCTGTTCTTTAAAAAGCTGCTACCCACCCTTCCATCCATAATATGAAGCTATGTCTCCCCTCAGAATTAATACCATAAGTCTAAGGATGAAACTAAAGGCAAGAAAACTTTCTGAAAACATAAACTTCTAATAAGGAACATTCCACAAGACACCCCATAGGTTTGCTCTAAAAATGCATTCCTCAGGAATGGCATGGCCTTTGTGAACTGGGAAAACCTGCTTGCAGTGCATGTTTCAGGGTTGCACATAAATAAATAAATACATTTTAGAAAAACAAAAAAGTGACCTTCCAGCAAGACTAATTTTAATAGTTAATGGTAGCATTACAGAATTTGGTACAAAGCAAAGTAAAAGGTTAGATTAGGGTTCTAAATGCTTTACTCCAAACAGAACACCAAGGAACTTCAGATTTGGAGCACATGGAGAAGGGACACAGGAATGAACTAAAAAAGGAATGAGAAGAAAAACAAAAAAAGCAAATACATTAAGGCTGATGAACAGCATCTAGAAATCAGATGTAGTGAAAAAAACATGTCCGGCAAATTTGAAACATATCATCTCTGTAAAGCATGCCACATTTCTTCTAATATTCAGCAGAAAAGCTACATTCTTATACATTACCATTTACTATATATGGTTTCAAGTTTATTCTTATTTTTCTCACAAAACAATATATTTTTCTTGAAAAATTATAAGTGCATAGCAAAGTTTGCTTTATTCTGGCTGATACACAGTAAAACTTTAAATTTCAACTAAAACTTAAAACATCTAGCACATCAAGTAAAACAACAATTCTAGCTTAATCACAGCATTATATTCCTACTTACAAGTATGTAAGCATTCTGTTACAGTGGTAGCATCAATCAGGTATCCATTGCATAAATGACAGGTTATATGGACATTAATGTCCCAAAGCTTAATCTTTCTAGTCATCATCTTTGGTATCTGAAAAAAAGAAAAAAAAAATCACCCACACATTACATAGCAACTCAGATGTACTGATAAGGTAAAAGTAGTTTTGAAATAAGTAATAACTATAATTCACCTTAAAGACATGCTTATGTAGATAACTTGAAGCTCGTGTATACTTCTGCACATATTTTGTGTGAGCACTAAAATTTTAAAATATTATAAAAATATATGATGAAATAACTGAAATCTACACTATTTTACATGTTAAGGATACAGAGTGGAAAAGTCCTAGTACATCATTAACACTGACCAAGTGTGGTGGATTAGCCTTGACTAACAACCCTATGCAGCACTACAGGCTGGGGGAAGAGTAGCTGGAAAGCTGCCCACCAGAAAAAGACTTGGGGGTGTTGGTTGACAGCTGTCTGAGCATGAGCCAGCGTGTGCCCAAGTGGCCAAGAAGGCCAGTGGCATCCTGGCCTGTATCAGAAATAGTGTGGCCAGCAGGGCCAGGGAAGTGATTGTCTCCCTGTACTTGGCACTGGTGAGGCCACACCTCAAATCCTGTGTTCAGTTCTGGGCCCCTCACTACAAGAAAGACACTGAGGTGCTGGAGCATGTCCAAAGAAGAGCAATGAAGCTGGAGAAGAACCTGGAACACAAGACTTGTGAGGAGCGGCTGAGGGAACTGGGGTTGTTTAGCCTGGAGAAAGGGAGGCTCAGGGGAGACCTTATTGTTCTCCACCTGAAAGGAGGTTGCAGTGAAGTGGGTGTCAGTGTCTTCTCCCAGGTAAAAAGTGACAGGAGGAGAGGAGATGTCTTCAAGTTGAACCAAGGGAGGTTTAGATTGGATATTAGGAAAAATTTCTTCACAGAAAGGGTTGTCAAGCATTGGAACATGCTGCCCAGTGAAGTGATTGAGTCACCATCCCTGAAAGTATTCAAAAAACGTGTGGATATGGCACTTGAGGACATGGTTTAATGGTGAACTGGTGGTGCTAGGGTGACAGTTGGACTTGATGATCTTGGAGGTTGTTTTCCAACCTTAACAATTCTATGATTCTATGATAATGGTTTCTCTCTACTACTTCTTTCTTCTCACACTTTTCCTCTGCTCTGTTGTGGGTTCTCCACAGACAGCAGTTTCTTTAAGAATATCCATCTACTCTGACATGGATCCTCCACAGACTGCAGGAAATATCTACTCCAGTACCATGAAGCACCTCCTCCTTCTCCTCCTTTCTCTGATCTTGATGTTGCCTCTGTTTTTTCTTACTCCTTTTGTTACTTCCTTCTCTCTCTGCCCAGTGTTTTCTGCCCTTTCTTCAATATGTTTTCATAGAGGTGCCACAAATTTGCTGATGGGCTCAGGTTTGGCCTGTATTGGGTCCATTGCCAAGCCAGCTATGTCCAGAACAGGGCAGTCTCCGATCTCTTCCCACAGAGGCCACACCCCTATAGTCTTTCCCCCTTGCCATTTACATTCAATACATCAAGGGATGCAGATTTAAGACCAAATAAGATTTTAGTCATTTAAGCATTTTCAGTCAAGCTAGTAATTAAGACGTCTGAAAAGGAACATAGATGATCCTCCTGTAATTAGCAAAGTACAAAATCAAAAGGAATAGGTCTAATTTGACATATTCAACCCTACTGTCAGCTTCACATCTCCTTATGTTTAGGGCATGATGTTGAATCTATATCTGAAAAAGGGAGTGTCATGGGTTAGCAAAGCATAGTCCTGGAAGTTATGTTCTTGCAAAGGGGTTCTTACAGCTCCTCTATGACCTGACAGAACCTATCAGCTGGCTAGTTTGAATATGGACAATTTTTTAAGCCACTTAAAATTGTGACCCCCACTGTGGTCCACATTTAAGAATAGACAAACCCTGGACAGAGCGCTCTCTCGTTTCCAGTGCTGGGACAGGTGGCTGCAGGCCCCGTGCGGGGGCCAGCAGGCCCGGCCCAGGCCCTGCTCGGGCCAGGCCGGGCCAGGCCACAGCCATCCTGGAGCCGTGCGGCCCTGTTTCCACCCACGGAACCCCACAGTCCTGCTACGTGCAGACGGAGCGGCCTAGCTCCCCCTCTCCAGTGCGGCCAAGGCCAAGATTCAGCCGAAAGCTGCCCACCGCTGCCCAGCAAAGGTCATGTGACCAACAGCGATAAGCGACATTCCAGCTGCAAGGCCTAGGTGAGATTAATTGTCATACATGAAATCCCTATTTGTGCTTGGTCTTTGCATATTAAGTGCTTTAATTAATTAATTTTGAGTTAAATATTTTTTAATTGAATGTTAAAATTAACTCATCAGCCCAGGTACAAAAATCAAGTTCCATTATCAGTGTTTTCAATTGTTCAAAGTAGTTTATTAAGAGAGTTGCACCCTTCCCAGTTAAGATTCCCAACTTAATGCTCCCTTTTCAAACTTCAAACCACTTGTACACCATAAGAGTTATCTTTCCTGTGTTTACTGTATACTTTTACAAGTGTTTTAAGATGTGTTGGATGTATTTTAATACTTTTTTTAGGTGTTTTTACTTGCACTTTGCTTCCAAGGCTAACTCCAAAAACCCCAGTTCTAACAGCCAGCAGCTATTTTTAGCCCCATAGCCATCACCCTGTAGGCAAGCTCCATGGCAACCTGAATTTTAATGAAGGCATTGTAGCACCCTTATCTCAACTAATACCACCCCTCTGACAACGATGAGCCATTGGTTGACGGAGATGATCTGTCAAAGGGAAAGCACCAATCACTTTAAACCGAAGGGGCGGGCTGTGGGCGGGCTGTGGGTGGACTGGGGTGGAGCAAAGGCACTATAAAACGAGAGACAGAGACACGCTCTCTCTCTCTCTCTGCAGCCTAGCTGTGGTGGACGTCAGTGCTGGGAAAGCCTACTCCTATTAAGGAGATGTTAGTAATTTTTTTTGCTTTTGGACCAGCCAAACGCCAGCCCAGCACTGTAAGTCCTTTTTCTCTACCTGTGGTCCAGTGCTGTTTCAGCCAGAAGATCTAAAATCCCTGCGCTCCTGGGGCATACCATCTATCGAGCCATAGGATCCCAAATTTTTATATTTTTCTAATTTCTGTAATTTTTTCACTTTTCTGTTTTCAATAAATTATTTTAATTTTTTTTTTTTTTAACTAAGAGTTGTCTCATTTCTCACAGTTTCTCAGGACAGAAATGGAGAGTTAAACTTCTCTGCCTTTTTAGCTAGCCTGCTAGCTGAGGCAAGAAAGTTTTTTTCCCTGGGACTTTAGCTTCTTCTTCTATTCTGGACTGTTCAGCAACACAAGAACATCACTGGGAGGCCCCACACGGTGGCCCAGAGGTGCCCACGCCAAACCCCAGCTCCTGAGAGACAGAGAGAGACACCCACAGAAAGGACTTTGAATCTTCTCAGGTCTTCTCTACAGCCAGAGGTTTTATTATTTAACATTATTCGTTTTCCATGCCTGTGTGCACTTTGATTGTTAAATAAATAGGATTTTTTTCACTTTCCTCTGAGGAATTTCTTTCCAAACCTGGTGGGGGAGGGGCTGCTGAAACCTGCCTTCTAACAGAGGGACGTTCATTTTGGACGTTTTTCCTCCAAATTTTCCTCAAATCAAGACAAATATTTTTGCCCCAACATGGGGCCCGGAGGAAGTGAAAAAACTGTGATAATTACATTTTGGTTTTAATTACTTTGTATTGGGGTAAAACAGTCAGTAGTCACCATGTTGGTTGAGTTTGTAATGTCTCTCTGGTTTGAGGTACTAATGTCTTTCTGGTCCCTAGGCCTGTTTGCCTAGCCACAGATAGTGCCAATTTTGTCCCTGGCACGTAATTTTACCAAGCAGGGGCACGAATCCAGATTGCTGTTTTGCTGTGCTCAGTGATAATGATTTATAGGAAGTTAAAAGAGGTGCTGGGAATTGTTGAAAATGTGTATGGTCTGTTGTTTATGCATCCTAGTCTCCGTCCTAGTTTCAATAGCCTATTTTGGGGGTTTATTAGTAATTGCACCCAGTTTGTTAGAGGAGGAGGAGGGGATGGGGTATCCCAGCCTTTCATCTCCTTCTTCCCTTTAAATCTGGTACGTCTCCTTTTGAGAATGTTCAGTTCCCCCTGCATCTTAAAGAGACCACCTTCCTGGTATTTTATCTGGTAAGCTTCCTTTATATGGTGTAGTGGTTTGGTCCAAGATACTCATTACTGTTTATCTTCTGTGAGATAAGAATTAGGAGAAATGCAAAGCAGGCACCAAACTTGAAAGAATATAAAGAAGTTTATTAACAGACCTAAAAGAAGAAAAAAAAAATACCACACCTTCAGAACTCTTCTCCTCCCCCCACCTTCCTCCCTTCTCCCACTGACAATGTAAAAAGACAACCCTTAAGATGTTCAGTCTGTTTACCACTTCCAAATAACTTTGTTCAGTCCATTTAGGAAGAGGAGTCTCTCTGCTAGCATGTGAGTCCCTGCCCCCAACTTGCAGCTTTTCCCACAACTGCTTTTGAGGGTCCACTCTTGAAGGTTTTTGGGGTACAATTTTAAGGTTGAGCTGTTCAGAAACAAAAGTTCTCTTCACCCATCTCTGGGAGCATTTCATCTCTAAGAACAGAGGCCCTTCTCCTTCCCTGGGAGCAAAGGGTCTTCCTCATCTTCATCTTTAGGACTATCTCTGGGAGCATCTCTAGGAACTGAGGTTTTCTCCTTTCCCATTTGGAGCCAAAGTCCTCATCGCTTCCATCTCTCCCTGTCCAAACTTCTCATGAAATTACAGCTGCTTCAGCATCTGCCTAAGGTGCTTTTGCTTACAAGCACGAGTTGAACCCTCCACCCCCCATATCTTCATGAAATTACAATGGGTACTCTGACATATCATAGCTTCACAACAGAATTTCAGCTTTAAGCATCTCCTCTTTCTCTTCCCTCAGGTTTTCAGCTCTTCACAGCACTAAAAGGGTAAATCTCACCTAGGCCTTGCAGCTGGAATGTGGCTTATCGCAGTGGAGGGAGGGGGGAGCCAAGCCACTCCGGCTGCCCACAGCAGGGCTGGTGGGGGGGGTTCCACGGGTGGAACAGGGCCCATTGGATCCAGGATGGCCGTGGCCTGGCCCGGCCTGGCCTGAGCAGGGCCTGGGCTGGGCCCACTGGCCCCGCACAGGGCCCACAGCCACCTGTCCCAGTACCGGAAACGAGAGAGAGAGGCTCTGCCGCAGAGTTTCCTATTCTTAAGTGTGGATCACAGAGGCGGTCACAACTTTAAGTGGCTTAAAGAATTGTCCATATTCAAACTGGCCAGCTGATAGTTTCTGCCAGGTCATAGAGGAAGCTGTAAGCACCCCTTTGCAAGGACATCACTTCCGGGACTATGCTAGCTAACCCATGACATATGGTCTGCAGCTTGTCTAGAATTAGAGCTGAAATTTCCAGGGTGGCTGATGAGACACCTGAATCAGGCGTGGAAAATCCTGAGTGGTGTGGGTAATGGGAGGACATGGGCCAAACCCTGAAGGAATTCTCTGACCCAATAGCCTGGAATCTCCCGCCTGAACAATTTCAGAACCCAACTGAGGTGGGGAAATATTTGAAAGAGAAGTGCAATGACAACTCTAATGAGAAAAAGCTCAGTGCAATATGTTGGGCCTTGGCATATGCCTATCGCACAATGCTAGATTCTGTAGGGCAGCAAATAAAGCAGGGGGGCAGGAACATAAATCAGCAGACACCCCAGTCACTCAGACAGATGCCAAAACAGACACCAAGCCTAAGCCAATGACAGTTGCTCCTGTCACAAGAAAAAACCAGACAACCAAAACCGATCGCCCAGTAAAAGACCATGATGGTGGGGGTGAAGGATCCTCAAAGCCAGCAACTGACTCAGAACCAGAAATCATTACTGAGTCCCTGTCCATGAAGTATCTTCATAGCCTAAGAAAGGATTACACCTGACAGTCTGATGAATCTATATTAAGTTGGATGGTCCGTATTTGGGGCCCTACAGGCGATACTATAATTCTGGACGGTACTGAAGCAAGGCATTTGGGATCCCTGTCACATGATTCAGCTATTGACCAAGTGATAGTAAGGGGGCCTGAACCTCTCAGTCTCTGGACCCGGCTCTTGAGCAGTGCGGAGGAAAGATACCTGTGCCCAGACGATTTCTATATGCAGCAAACCCGATGGAAGACCATAGAACAAGGGATCCAATGCTGGAGAGAACTGGTGGTGGTAGAGATTGTCTACACAGATGACCCAACAATTAGGAGTCTAGACAGTGTAAGAATTACACCAGTGATGTGGCAAAAACTCATACGACTTGGGCCACAAGAATATGCTTCTGCTTTAGCAATGATGAAGCAGGATGATGGGGATGAGACCATGCGTGACATGGCGAAGAAGCTCCTGGCATATGCAGATGCAGTGCATGGCCCAACACATGCAAGAATCGCAGCTGTGGAAACACGTCTGTAAAAAACGGAAGATAGGATCTAGGAGAATCACCAGAAACTCAGGGAGGAGATTAAAGGGAACCTTCTCCAAATCTCGTCGGTACAGACCAGAGGTTCTGTTACCAGATGCAGACGTCCCCCAGCTAGAGAGAGAGGGTAGACCCCACAAGGTGAGCTGTGGTTCTTCCTGTATGATTGTGGGGAAAACATGAGGAGGTGGGCTGGAAAACCCATTGGTGCTCTGGCGCACTGAGTGCGTGAATTGAAGGAGTGCAAGACTCGGAGAGGAAGTTCCACCAAAAAGGAAGTAGCTCCAGTTGCCCGTAGCCAAACTGCCAGACATGATGGAAGTGATGACGTCCAATCCCCTTGAAGGAACCTCTAAAATGCATGCCCAGGGAAAGAAGGATAACCAGGCATAGAGGGGCCCTGCCTCTAGCCAGGTAGAGGCCAGGGAAAACCGTGTTTTTTGGACTGTGTGGATTCGTTGGCCTGGCACATCAGAACCACAAAAATATGATGCCTTGGCCAACACTGGTGTGCAGTGCACGATAATCCCATCACGACATGTGGGGGCAAACTCTGTTTCTATTTCTGGCGTGAAAGGGTGTCTTGGGGTGACTTTATGATGTGTATCCCATATTGCTGCCCTATGCCTAGGAATTAATTTTGTGCCTTTCTATGCCTTTAAACTAAGCCTGAGAGGGGGGAGGAAAACCTCAGCAAAACTTTTTCAAAGCAATTTGCAGCTTGTTCAAGATCACACAGAGAATAGAGACTTTCTTTTCATCTGGGGCAGGAGAGCGAGAGCGGAGGAAAGCACCCGGCTTGCTGCTTTCCAGTCAGCTTTCGGCCAGTTTTTCAGCTTCTTTTTCTCTGGAGAGAGACTGAGAGTTGAACTTTTTTTTTTTTTCTGGAATTTCAGATTTTTTCCCTTTTTCTGCTGGACTGCTTCAATATCAGAACATATCAGGAGGACTTTCCACCGAGCAGAGAGGGCCTGGCCCTGGGCCAAGCCCCAGCTCCAAGGAGACCAACGGGAGGACTCTAACATTTTCCCAGGTTTTTCTCCACAGCGAGAGATTATATTATTTAGCATTATTTTCCTTTCCCCGTGTGTTTGTTAAACAAACAGTTTTTATCTCCTTTACTTTCCTTCGAGGACAAAGTTTCTTTTTTCCCGAACCTGGTGGGGGAGGGTTGGTTATAGCCTGCCTTCTCTCAGAGGATATATTTCTGAATTTGGCCAAACCAGCACAAATTTAGTAGCGCCCAATGTGGGGCTCGAAGGAAAGTGAAAAGCCTGTGCTAATTACATTTTGGTTTGAATTTACTTATTCTGTGTTGGGATAAAATAGTCAGCATGTTGGTTGAGTTCATAACGTTTCTCTGGCTTGATATATTAATGTATTTCTGGTCCGTAGGCTTGTTTAAGGCACTATTGCCTTTCTGGTCCCTAGGCCTATTTGCCTATCCACAACTTGGTCCGATCTTATCCTTGATAAGGAATTTTTACAGAGCAGGGGCATGAATTCAGATTTCTTTTTTGCTGTGTTCGTGATAATGATTTATAAGAAGTTGACAGAGGTACAGGCAGCTGTTCGAAGTATGTATGATAAGTGGTTTCTCTGTCCTAACCCCAGTCCTAGCTTCAGTAGCCTGTTTTGGGAATTTATTACTAATTGCACCCAGATTGTTAGAAGAGGAGGAGATGGGGTTTCCCTTCCCTTTAAATTTGATAGGTTATCTTTTGAGAATGTTCCGTTTCCCCTGGATGTTAAAGAGACCACCTTCCTGGTATTTTATCTGGCAAGCCTCCTCTATGTGGTTGGCAGCTTGTCTAGAATGAGAGCTCAGATTTCCCGGGTGACTGCCGAGATACCTGACCCAGAGGTGGAACATCCTGAGTGGTGTGGGGAATGGGAGGATATGGGCCAAATCTTGAAGAAATTCTCTGACCCAATGGTTTGCAATTTTCCTCCTGAACAAGTTCAGAAACCAGCTGAGGTGGGGAAATATCTGAAAGAGAAATACAATGACAATTCTAATGAGAACAAGCTCCTTGCAATATGTTGGGCTTTGGCATATGCCTATCGCACACTGCAGCAGGCAAAGGTAGAAAGGCAGGAAGATAAATCAGCAAAGCCTGCAGACACCCCAGTCACTCGGACTGCAACCAAACCAGACAGCAAGCCCAAACCAGATGGAGAGTCTAAGCCATTGACAGTGGCTCCTGTCACAAGGAAAAAGCACATAATCAAAAATGATCGTCCAGTGAAAGATGAGGATGATGCAGGGGAAGGAAGCTCAAAAGACGCAGGGGAAGGAACCTCAAAATCACCACCTGACTCAGGCACAGAAACCATTACTGAGTCTATGTCCATAAAGGACCTTCACAGCCTAAGAAAGGATTACACCCAACAGTCTGATGAATCCATAATAAGTCGGATGATCGGTATTTGGGATTCTGCAGGTGATGATGTGATGCTGTGTAGAGAAATTCCTTGTGTAACAGGGGCATAGGATACCCCAGGAGAGCTTGGGCATCCCAGAGCTGTTGCAGAAGTACCCCTGACGGGGCCTCAGGCTGAAGATAGGCTTGCAAGGCACCTGCTAGCCGACAGCCTTGAACAGCCTTGGGAAAAGGTATACACTAGTCAGCTCCCCCGCTGCTTAAAGGCTTTCTCATGGGAAAGGGGTGTGAACTTTGCAAAGTATAACTTGGTGTAAGCAAACAATAAAACAGGAGCACGATGATCAAATAGTATCGGTGTTCATGTCGTGTCTCCGGCTGGTTCCCCTGCACCCAGGACCCCCCCCCCCGCTAAAATGCTGGCGCCTAATGTGGGGCCTGAGTGCGTTTTGCTACATGCAGGTTAGCTTAAATGCAGTAAGACTCCGAATTCATCGTATTGGTGTGGCAGAGCCTGGGGAGCCAGAGCGGGTGGCCCCAAAGCCGAGTAAAGCAGGGGGCTAAACCTCAAAGCCGAGTGGCCGGAGACCGCGATTTCGCGTGGCTAAGCGTGTACCCGCAGCAAAGCATCTATGGATTACGAGGCGGAGACTCGACTCCTAGCTAGTATCCTCTCTAAGAGAGGCGAAATTGTGAAAGACCGAGATCTGAATGCCCTCGTTACGTGGGCCCGGGAACATTGATTATTGTGTTACACTTCGCTTTTGTTTTCAACCGAAGCGTGGCAGGAAGTAGGGAACCGATTGTGGCTGTCCACGATTGAGGGTCGAAAGGAAGCTAAAGAAGCTAAAGCTCTCAGCTTAACCTGGAGAGCAGTAACTAACACTCTTGCAGAGATGAAAGCAGAAAGGACAGTGGCTGCGGCGGCCATGGAGGCTTTGGGGCGTGGTGGCTCCAGGAAGGGAACAGACGGGGGTCTTACGAAGCGGCGACCAGGGACCAGGGCGAAGTCCAGGGCTGCACAGTTCTTCAGGCTGGCCGCGGGTAGACCGATTAGAGGCACAGAAGCACCCGTCCACTAGCTGCGGGAGTTGCTGGACTCGGCGGGGAAGGAAGTTACCCCTCCGACGTCTGAGGGAGAAATGGCTGCGAAGGCGGAAGCAGAGCCGCCGGACTCAGGGGGCGGAGCACAGGCGGGCCAAGGAGAAACGGGCGGTCCTAATGCCCGGCTGAAAGAGGCAGCGCGCAACCCCCCTCTGCCGGACAGCGGAGCAATGTCGGGCAATGAAGCGGCTTCTGCGGTTTCGTCGCCTGCAGAGCCAGAGCCAGCCAGGGCTGCCGGGGGTCAGCCCCAAGAGGAGGAGAAGCACCGAGAGACGATGCAAGAAGTAATCAAAAGGCTTGCTGACTTATCTACACGGCAGGACGCGCTGGAGTCCAAAGCTTGTGATATTACACCATCAGCACCGTGGCGTCCCGTGGCCCCACCAGTCAAGTTGACACCCAGAGCTCCTACATTCCTGTAGGGAGAATCGGGCACAGTGCCTACAGCCCCGCCCTTCCCGCAAGGGGAGGTGCAGCCATTGTTTCCATCAGCCCCGACGGGAAGGACTGACCCATTGCGAAGGAGATGGAATGGAGTTATCCGTGATGCAATCATTGAGGGTGATTGGCAAGCAATGGATGCCCTCACTTGCCCTTTACAGATACAAGGGGACACTGCAAAGTGGGAACCCCATGACTGGAAGCTCTTGCAGCAAGCCAAGCAAACAGTCACCATGCATGGCTTGCGGTCTGAAGCTGCACAAAGCATCCTGCAGTTTATCTTTACAGCAGATGTCCTGTGTCCTAATGATTGCATCAGCATCGCACAGTTGTTATTAACCCCTTCACAGTTCCTGCTCTGGGAGCGAACGTGGAAGTGGCTAGCACAAGAAGAAGCTAGCAAACATCAAGGTGACACACAAGACCCACTGTATGCACTCCAAGCTGACATGCTAACTGGGAGCGGGGCTTATGGGGCGACAGTGACACAGCTGACCATGCCCGTAGTCATTCATCAGTTGTCACAGACTCTTGCCCACAAATCCCTGTTGTCAGTACCTGAAAAGAAGAAGTCTCCCCCGTATGCAGCAGTCTGACAGGGGCTGTCAGAGCCATATGTTCAGTTCATTGACCGTTTGTCAGCAGCCTTAAAGGATGCAACTGAGCTCTCTGAAGAGCTCCAAGAGCAAATGTTCCAAACACTTGCCTTTGAAAATGCCAATAGGCAAACTAAGACAATTCTTGCCACGCTGCCCCAAGGAGCAGGTGTAGACAAGATGCTCGTACGTGCTAGCCGTGCGGAACAGTCATCTCAAACAGCTGCCTTTACTGCAACACTGCAGAATGTCCTGCAACAACAGGGACAAGTCATCGCTGCAGCACTGACCAGAGGGGTGCCCAGCAAGTGGTGCCGTGCTATGCATACAGGACCCCGAAGTGAAAAGGTGCAGTCAGCATCAGCTCCTGAGGAAAGTGATGCCACTACCATAACAGCTGGAACTCTGGGACCTCCATCCCGAGAAGCCTTGGGAGAGGCTGCAGATGTGGCTGAGTGAGGGGGATGAGGACATGCCAGATCTACCACTCTCCGTAGCAGGAGAAATAGCGAGACCCTGGGGCGAATGTAACAGCTGCCCTGGGTGGTTGCTAGTGACTGGTGGTGGGTGTTGGGGAACCCTCTCCAAAGGTGAAACCAAGGAGAGTTGCATAAATTTTTTGGGTATAGCACCAGACACAGAGGTAGAGTGGGAAATTGTTTTGACTGTCTTGAGACAAGGGCATTGGCGGACTTTTTCGATCGGTTGTCCGCCCATTTAGATCAAGTAAAAGCAGCACAGAGTGTTGCAGTGTTAGGGCGAGAGTGTAGCACACAGGTTCGGGTCCCGTGGCAGCATGTGGTGGCCCCTGAGCGCTGGGAAGCAACAAAGCAGCGCTGGACCCGCAAACATTCTGAGAGGTTTGCTTCTCATAAGCATCCTAACTGGGTCCCACGCAATGTTGACAGCAATCCAAAAGAGACAGAACATGTGGGTCACCCTAGCTGAATTAACGGGGCAAGACTCCATGTGTTTGAGCCTGGCCACGCCAGGGGACCCATTTCGTACCTGTTTAATCGGGGTCTGTCATAGGTTAGCAAGCTGAGTCTCGGAAGTGATGTTCTTCTTACAGCTTCCTCTATGACCTGATAGAACCTATCAGATGGCCAGTTTGAATTTGGAAAATTCTTTAAGCCACTTAAAGTTGTGACCGCCTCTGTGATCCACACTTAAGAATAGACAAACTCCCCCCCCCCCCCCAGGCTGTCTCTCTCGTTTCTGGTGCTGGGACAGGTGGCTGCAGGGCCCGAACGGGGGCCAGCGGGCCCGGGCCCCTGCTCGGGCCAGGCCAGGCTGGGCCACGGCTCCAGGATGACCCCCCCCAGCAGGGCTGTGGGCAGCCAGAGCGGCTCAGAAACCCCCCCCTCCACTGCGGCCAAGATTTCAGCAAAAGCGACCCCTCTGTCCGAATGAGGTCAGGTGACCAACACCGATAAGCCACACAGCTGCAAGGCCTAGGTGAGATTAACCCTTTTAGTGCTGTGAAGAGCTGAAAACCTGAGGGAAGAGAAAGAGAAGATGCTTAAAGCTGAAAGTCTGTTGTGAAGCTATAATATATCAGAGTATCCCGTTGTAATTTCATGAAGATATGGGGGGTGGAGGGTTCAACTAGTAAGCAAAAGCACCTGTGCTGAGATAGACAGATGCTGAAGCAGCTGTAATTTCATGAGAAGTTTGGACAGGGAGAGATGGAAGCGATGAGGACTTTGGCTCCAAATGGGAAAGGAGAAAACCTCAGTTCCTAGAGATGCTCCCAGAGATAGTCCTAAAGATGAAGATGAGGAAGACCCTTTGCTCCCAGGGAAGGAGAAGGGCCTCTGTTCTTAGAGATGAAATGCTCCCAGAGATGGGTGAAGAGAACTTTTGTTTCTGAACAGCTCAACCTTAAAATTGTACCCCAAAAACCTTCAAGAGTGGACCCTCGAAAGCAGTTGTGGGAAAAGTTGCAAGTAGGAGGAAGGGACTCGCATGCGAGCAGAGAGACTTCTTCCTAAATGGACTGAACAATATTTGGAAGTGGGCAGCTGTCTCATTGTGATAATGTTTTCATAGCATGAGCAAGAGAGACTCTTCTTTCTAAATGGACTGAACAAGGTTATTATGGAAGTGGTAAACAGACTGAACATCTTAAGGGTTGTCTTTTTACATTGTCAGCGGGAGAAGGGAGGAAGGTGGGGGGCAGAGGAGAGTTCTGAAGGTGTGGTATAATTTTTTTTCCCTCTTTTAGGTCTGTTAATAAACTTTTTTATATTCTTTCAAGTTTGGTGCCTGCTTTGCATTTCTCCTAATTCTTATCTCACAGAAGATAAACAGTAATGAGTATTTTGGACCAAACCACTACAGGGTCCCATATTTTAACCCGCAAGACTTCCAAGGGATGCTAAACAATAGCTCCCTGATAAGGAGCGCCACAAACAATGCCAAATGTTCAAGGCTGATTGGACTCAAGCCTGCGCAGCAGCGTGCCTGCTGGCAAGGTGCATTCTTGAAAAGCATCAATGTCACCATGGGAACACCAGAAGAGTTAGATCTACTGGGTTCCACAAACCAAACTGGGGATGGCTACATGACATTCGAGCCTCCCACTACCAGTCAATTAAATGTTAATAAGCTCCTTTGGGCCACTGTTGACCCTCTTGCAGACTGGTTTCTGAGAAACTACGTGTCCGAAGCAATTTACTACCCAATCAACCTCACGGGTCAAGCCCCGAAGCGCCTCCCCAGTGGTATGTTCTTAATATGAGGGGACCGTGCGTGGAATGGGGTTCCGGCCAGCCCACATGGGGGACCGTACTACTTAGGAAAACTCACCCTGTTCCATCCAGGCCTGCATCAACTCTTAAATATCACCCACCACACTAAAACCAGGGTGCGGCATTCAATCCATGAGCTCCAATGTAAAAGAAATGAAGAGCCTGTCTTTTGGAGTCATGGCATAATTTGGCTAGCATCTATGTTTTTACCTGGTGCTTCAGCAGCCAGGGCTCATGCTATTTTGCATAAACTTGCTTGCTGGGTGAGGGATTAATTAAACATAACTTCGCAGATGCTTGACGAGCTAAGTGCAGATGTTACTAGTGTTAGACATGCAGTATTACAAAATCGGGCAGCCATTGATTTTCTACTACTAGCTCACGGCCACGGCTGTGAAGAGTTCCAGGGTATGTGCTGTATGAATCTTTCTGACCACTCTGTCTCAATTCACAAGCACCTCTCTGACCTCCAGAGGGGCCTACACAACCTTTGGGAGACAGACGACCCTATTGGAGATTGGCTTAAGGGTCTGGGTATCACCGGATGGCTGCGTACCTTGGTAGTAGAAGGCTGCCGATTGCTATTTGTAGTTATATTAGGCTTAATAATACTTGGGTGTATTTTTTTCTTGCCTTAAAGTGGGGCTGCGGAAAATCATTGACCAGACCTGGGTTGCCCAAAAAGAAAATGGGGGATATGTAGAGAAATTCCTTGTGAAATGGGGGCATAGGATACCCCAGGAGAGCTTGGGCATCCCAGGGCTGTTGCAGAAGTACCCCTGACGGGGCCTCAGGCTGAAGATAGGCTTGCAAGGCACCTGCTAGCCGGCAGCCTTGAACAGCCTTGGGAAAAGGTATACACTAGTCAGCTCCCCCACTGCTCAGAGGCTTTCTCATGGGAAAGGGGTGTGAACTTTGCAAAGTATAACTTGGTGTAAGTAAACAATAAAACAGGAGCACGATGATCAAATAGTATCGGTGTTCATGTCGTGTCTCCAGCTGGTTCCCCTGCACCCGGGACCCCTTCCTGCCCCCCGCCCCCCCCCCCCCCCCCCCGCTAAAATGCTGGACAGTGCTGAAGCGAGGCATTTGGGATCCCTGTCATGTGATACAGTTATTGACCAAGTGATGAAAAAAGAGGCTGATTCTGCCAGTCTCTGGAGACGGGTCTTGAATGGCGCGAGGGATAGATATCTGTGTGCAGATGATTTCCATATGCAGCAAACCCCATGGAAGACCATAGAACAAGGGATCCAATGCCTGAGAGAATTGGCAGAGACTGTATTCACAGATGACCCAGGATTGAGGAGTCTAGACCGGGCCAGAGTTAATCCATTCATGTGGCGAAAACTCATACAACTTGGGCCACAAGAATACGCTTCTGCTTTAGCAATAATGAAACCAGACTACGGTGCGAATGAGACTGTGCGGGATATGGCAGTGAAGCTCCAAGCATATGCAGATTCCGTGCATGGCCCAACACATGCAAGAGTCACAGCTGTGGAAACATGTATGCAGAAAGTGGAAGACAAAATAGAGAAGATGCACCAGTAACTCAAGAAGGACATCAAAGAGGGCCTTCCTCAAATCTTGGCAGTACAGATCAGAGATTCTGATACCAAACGCGGACGTTCCCAAGAGACAAAGTGCCTTCCACGAAGAGAGCTGTGGATCTTCCTGTGTGTCAGTGGGGAAAACATGTGGAGGAGGGAAGGACAACCCACGTCTGCTCTGGCAGCACGAGTGCGTGAATTGAAGGAGCGCAAGTCTCAAAAAGGAAGTTCTACCAGAAAGGAAGTAGCTCCAGCTGTCTGTAGCCAAACTGCCGGAAATGATGGAAAAGACATGTCCGATTCCCATGAAGGAACCTCTAAGATGCAGGCCCAGGGAAAGAAGGATAACCAGGCATAGAGGGGCCCTGCCTCTAGCCAGGTAGAGGTCAGGGAAAACCGTGTTTTTTGGACTGTGTGGATTCATTGGCCTGGTACATCAGAACCACAAAAATATGATGCCTTGGCCAACACTGGTGTGCAGTGTACAATAATCCCATCACAGCATGTGGGGGTAGAATCTGTTTCTATTGCTGGTGTAACAGGTGGATCACAAGATTTGACCCTGGTGAAAGCTGAGGTGAGCCTGACTGGAAATGAGTGGAAGAAACATCTCATTGTGACTGGCCCAGAGGCCCCATGCATTTTGGGCATAGACTTCCTCCAAAGCGGGGATTTCAGAGACCCAAAGGGACTCAAGTGGGCTTTTGGAATAGCTGCTGTGGAGACAGAGAGCATTAAGCAATTGAACACCCTGCCTGGACTATCATAGAACCCGTCTGCAGTCGGCCTTCTGAAGGTGGAAGAACAAAGAGTACCAATTGCCACCTCGACAGCGCATAGCCGACAGTACCGGACAACTCGAGATGCTGTGATCCCCATCCACAAGATGATCTGTGAGCTGGAGAGCCAAGAGGTGATCAGCAAAACCCACTCACCCTTCAACAGCCCCATATGGCCTGCGCCCAAATCGGAAGGAGAATGGAGATTGACTGTGGACTCTTGTGGCTTGAATGAAGTGACTCCACCATTGAGCGCTGCTGTGCCGGGCATGTTGGAGCTCCAGTACGAGCTGGAGTCCAAAGCAGTGAAGTGGTATGCCACTATTGACATTGCTAATGCATTTTTCTCCATTCCTCTGGCACCAGAGTGTAGGCTTCAGTTTGCCTTCACTTGGAGGGGTGTGCAGTACACCTGGAACCGACTGCCCCAGGGGTGGAAGCACAGTCCCACCATCTGCCATGGACTGATCCAGGCTGCACTGGAAAAGGATGAGGCCCCAGAACATCTGCAGTACATTGATGACATCATTGTGTGGGGGAACACTGCAGCAGAAGTCTTTGAGAAAGGAGAGAAAGTTATCAGGATTCTCCTGGATGCTGGTTTCGCCATCAAGAAGAGCAAAGTCAAGGGACGTGCTCAATAGATCCAGTTCCTGGGAGTGAAATGCCAAGATGGATGGCATCAGATTCCCGCTGAGGTCATCAACAAGATCACAGCAATGTCTCCACCAACCAACAAGAAGGAAACACAAGCTTTCCTAGGTGCCATAGGCTTTTGGAGGATGCATACTCCTGAGTACAGCCAGATTGTGAGTCCTCTTTACCTGGTTACCCGCAAGAAGAACAATTTCCCCTGGGGCCCCCAACAGCAACAAGCTTTTGCCCAAATCAAGCAGGAAGTCGCTCATGCTGTAACCCTTGGCCCAGTCAGGACACGACTAGAAACGAAGAACATGCTCTACTCTGCAGCCGGGAGCCATAGCCTGTCCTGGAGCCTTTGGCAGAAGGTGTCTGGTGAGACTCAAGGCCGACCACTGGGATTCTGGAGTCGAAGCTACAGAGGGTCTGAAGCCAAATGCACCCCAACAGAGAAGGAAATCTTGGCAGCCTATGAAGGAGTCCAAGCTGCCTCAGAGGTAATTGGCACTGAGGCACAACTTCTCTTGGCACCCCAACTACCGGTGCTGGGGTGGATGTTCAAAGCAGAGGTTCCCTCTACCCACCACGCCACCAATGCCACATGGAGCAAATGGATTGCTCTTATCACACAGAGTGCCTGTATCGGAAAACTGAATAACCCTGGGATCTTGGAAATAATCACAAATTGGCCTGAAGGTGAAAACTTTGGTCTCACTGACAAAGAGGAGCAAGAACAAGTGACACGTGCTGAGGAAGCTCTACCATGCAACCAACTGCCATGAGAAGAAACATGCTACGCTCTTTTCACTGATGGTTCCTGTTGCATTCTAGGGATTAAATGAAAGTGGAAAGCAGCTGTATGGAGTCCCACACAACAGGTTGCAGAATCTACTGAAGGAAAAGGTGGATCAAGCCAACTCGCTGAACTCAAAGCCCTTCAGCTAGCCCTGGACATTGCTGAAAGAGAGAAGTGGCCAAAGCTCTACCTCTACACTGATTCATGGATAGTAGCCAATGCTCTATGGGGTTGGCTGGGAAAGTGGGAAAAGGCTAATTGGCAGCATAGGGGAAAACCAATCTGGGCTGCTGAAGAGTGGAAAGGCATCTCTGCCTGCGTAAGAAAGCTACCTGTGAGATTCCGCCATGTAGATGCCCGTGTTCCCAAGAGTAGGGCTAATGAGGAGCACTGAAACAACGAGCAGGTAGATCAGGCTGCAAAGATAGAGGTGCCACAGACAGGCTTGGATTGGAAACAGAAGGGAGAGTTGTTCCTAGCTCGATGGGCCCATGATGCCTCAGGCCATCAGGACAGAGATGCCACCTATAGGTGGACACGAGACTGAGGGGTGGATCTAACCATGGACAGTATCTCCCAGGTTATCCATGATTGTGAGACATGCACTGCGATCAAGCAGGCCAAGCGGGTGAAGCTCCTGTGGTATGGTGGGCGATGGTCCAAATACAAGTATGGGGAGGCCTGGCAGATTGATTACATCACACTGCCTCAAATCCGCCAAGGCAAGCGCTATGTCCTCACAATGCTAGAAGCCACCACAGGATGGCTGGAGACCTACCCTATGCCTCATTCTACAGCCCTTAACACCATCCTGGGCCTTGAAAAGCAAGTCCTTTGGAGGCATGGTATACCTGAGAGAATTGAATCTGACAATGGGACTCATTTCAAGAATAGCCTTATGTGCCAGTTTAAAACAAGTTTGGAGGAAAATATTCTCTGATAGAAGGCAGGTTACAACCATCCCTCCCCCACCCGGTTGGGGAAAAAACAAATTTCTCAGAATGCCATGGGTTAGCAAGCATAGTCCCGGAAATTATCTTCTTGCAAAGGGGTACTTACAGCTTCCTCTATGATCTGACAGAACCTATCAGCTGGCCAGTTTGAATATGGACAATTCTTTGAGCCACTTAAAATTGTGACCGCCTCTGTGATACACACTTAAGAATAGGAAACTCCGCGGCAGAGCCTCTCTGTCTCGTTTCCGCTGCTGGGACAGGTGGCTGTGGGCCCCATGCGGGGGCCAGCTGGCCCAGCCCAGGCCCTGCTTGGGCTAGGCCGGGCTGGGCCACAGCCATCATGGAGCCAATGGGCCCTGTTCCACCCGCGGACCCCTCCCACTGCCTTGCTGTGGACAGCCGGAGAAGCTCGGCTTCCCCCCTCTCTCCACTTCAGCAGAGATTGAGCTGAAGCTGCACAACTGTCCGGCAGAGGTCAGGTGACTGACAGTGATAAGCCACATTCCAGCTGCAAGGCCTAGGTGAGATTAACCCTTTTAGTGCTGTGAAGAGCTGAAAACCTGAGGGAAGAGAAAGAGAAGATGCTTAAAGCTGAAATTCTGTTGTGAAGCTATGATATATCAGAGTATCCCGTTGTAATTTCATGAAGATATGGGGGGTGGAGTGTTCAACTAGTAAGCAAAAGCACCTGTGCTGAGATAGACAGATGCTGACGCAGCTGTAATTTCATGAGAAGTTTGGACAGGGAGAGATGGAAGCGATGAGGACTTTGGCTCCAAATGGGAAAGGAGAAAACCTCAGTTCCTAGAGATGCTCCCAGAGATAGTCCTAAAGATGAAGATGAGGAAGACCCTTTGCTCCCAGGGAAGGAGAAGGGCCTCTGTTTTTGTTTCTGAACAGCTCAACCTTAAAATTGTACCCCAAAAACCTTCAAGAGTGGACCCTCGAAAAGCAGTTGCAGAAAAGCGGCAAGTCGGGGGAAGGGAATCACATGCGAGCAGAGGGACTCCTCTTCCTAAATGGACTGAACAATATTTGGAAGTGGGCAGCTGTCTCATTGTGATAATGTTTTCATAGCACGAGCAAGAAGAGACTTCTCTTTCTAAATGGACTGAACAAGGTTATTATGGAAGTGGTAAACAGACTGAACATCTTAAGAGTTGTCTTTTTACATTGTCAGTGGGAGAAGGGAGGAAGGTGGGGGGAGGAGGAGAGTTCTGAAGTTATGGTATAATATTGTTTTCCCTCTTTTAGGTCTGTTAATAAACTTTTTTATATTCTTTCAAGGTTGGTGCCTGCTTTGCTTTTCTCCTAATTCTTATCTCACAGAAGATAAACAGTAATGAGTATTTTGGACCAAACTACTACACTAAATTGGTGTTTCTGCCCGGTTACAAACCCAACCCACTACACGGAGGAAGGTGAAAGGGAAAAAAACTATTTATTTAACAGACACAGTGCACAATGGGAAAAGAATTATGGGATTATTTCAGTCCTTTGTGTGGGTGTGGTCTCTCTCTCTCTTCTCTGGAGCTGGGTTCAACATTGGCCCCTCCAGGCCTCGGTGGGAAGCTCTCCCAGTGAGTTCTGGTGTTCTCAACAGTTCCAGAAGAGAAGAAGAAGTAGAAGCCAAAGTCCCAGGAAAAAAAAGTTTAACTCTGTCTCTCTCCAGAGGAACAGACCCGAAAGCTGGCTGAAAAGCAGCAAAAGGGTGCTTCCTCTGCTCTTGCCACCGCAGAAGCTATCTCTGTGTCCTTGAACACAAACTGCTTTGAAAGGTTCATCTGGTTTTTTTTTTTCCTTCTCTCGCACCCAGTTTTAAAGACACAGAAAGGCACAGGAATCATGCCTGGGCATAGAGCGGCAATAGGGGATACAATATCATAAAGTCACCCCAAGACACCTTATCAACACCTGAGCTAGGGAACATGGCATTGAGTGGGTGTACCATATCCCTTACCATGCACCAGCTGCAGGCAAAGTGGAGCAGTGCAATGGATTGTTAAAGACCACCCTGAAGGCACTAGGTGGGGGAACTTTCAAAAATTGGGAGCAGCATCTAGCAAAGGCCACCTGGTTAGTTAACACCCGAGGTTCCACCAATAGAGCTGGTCCAGCCCAATCTGAATCCCTGCATACAGTAGATGGAGATAAGGTCCCAGTAGTGCATGTCAGAGGTCTGTTAGGAAAGACTGTGTGGATAAATTCTGCCTCGAGTACAGACAAACCCATCTGTGGGGTTGTTTTTGCTCAGGGACCTGGTTGCACCTGGTGGGTAATGCAGAAAGATGGAACAACACGTTGTGTACCACAGGGAGATCTGATTGTTGGGTGAGAACCACATGTAATGTTGGAAGGCCTATAATACCACTGTTTTTAGAATGTCCCAGCCACTATCTGTATATAGCTGTATATATATATGTATATATGTATGTATATATAAATGTGTGTGTATAGAGTTAGAATATATTAATTTGGTCATTAAGCCAATGATATGGGATAAGGGGTGGAATGCCTTGGGGTGACTTTATGATGCTATATCCCCTATCGTCTGCTCTATGCCAGACATGAGTCCTGTGCCTTTAAGCCAGTTCCGAGAGGGGGGTAGAAGGTGGTGGAATTCCTTCAGCGGCTGTGTTCAAAAATGCAGATAACTTGCTCACTCTCTCCCCAACTCTCGGCTCTGCAGCAGGGAAGACAGTTGCATTCTTTTGCTTTTTTAGCTAGCTTCTCATTCATTAGCTGAGGCAAGAAGTTTTCCTGGGACTGTGGCTTCTTCTTCTTCTCCTGGAACTGTTCAGCTTTGCTCTGGTCTGGAACACCATCACCGGGAGGCCCCACAGCGTGGCTGGGAGGGGCCCACACCACACCCCAGCTCTGGAGAGAGCAGAGCCACACCTACAGAAAGGACTCGGAATCTACCAGGTCTTCTCCACAGCGAGAGGTTTTATTATCTAACATTATTTCCCTTTTTCTTCCTCATGCCTGTGTGTACCCTGCTTGTTAAATAAACAGTCTTTTTTCTCACTTTCCTCCAAGAAATTCCTTTCAAACCTGTGGGGGAGGGGCTGCCGAAACCCGCCTTCCATTATGGGACATGTTCATCTCAGGGCGTTTCCTCCTAATTTGTCTCAAACTGAGACAGAAGGCTAAGGGGAATCTCCATTTATTGGATGCAGGAGGAAACATAACGACAAAGAATAAGGGAAAAGTTGAGGTACTTAATGCCTTCTTTGCCTCAGTCTTTAATAGCAAGACCAGTTGTCCTCAGGGTACCCAGCACCATGATCTGGGGAGCAGAATGAAACCCCCATAATCCAGGAGAAAATGGTTAGTGACCTGCTACACCACTTAGACACATACAAATCCATGGGGCTGGATGGGATCCACCCAAGGGTACTGACAGAGCTCTCCATCATTTATCATCAGTCCTGGTAAACCAGGGAGGTCCCAGGTGACTGGAAGTTAGTCAAGGTGATGCCCCTCTACAAGCAGGGCCAGAAGGAGTATCTAGGGAACTACAGGCCTGACCTTGGTGCCTGAGAAGGTTATGGATCAGATCATCTTGAGTGCCATAGCATGCAGTATAACCACAGTATCAGGCATAGCATGGGTTTATGAAAGACAAGTGCTGCTTGACTAACCTGATCTCCTTTTATGACAAAGTGACCCACCTAGTGTGTTGGAGTGAAAGCTCCTCTGGACTCAGGACCAGAGGGAAGCCAAAGCACAGGGGTTGAATTAAAACCTTTGGACAAGCTGAGATACATGAAGCCACACCAAAGTGAAATAGAAATACAGATTTTTAACTTTTAGTAGAAATATATGCTTAGTGCCTTAAACGTTAAAAAGCTGCAGCAGAGACCTTAAACACAGTTCTTGCTGCAGCAGAGTTACCTTTTCACAGAATTCTTTACTTTAGACAAAATATGGATAGAATTATACTGTTCACATTTTTTAGATAGAGTGTTCACATAAACAATAAGAACTGATAGAAACTGTATATGCAAATCTGTGTAATACCTATGTAACACTTGTGTAAGACTTATGACTGTTAGAATTAGACCAGGATAGGCTAAGAAAAACTAGAATTGTGTGTTAATGTTATTGGTCAATTAACAAATATAATCCACACTTCTGTAAGAAAAAATATAGAGTCTAGAGTATACAGCATATAGAGTATATAGAGTATATAGAGCATATAGAGCATATAGAGCATATAGAGCATATGGAGCATATAGAGCATATAGAAGAAGAAGCTGTTTTTGCCTGCTGTTTGCTGTTGCTGATTGCCTTTATCATGTAACCCCCTTCGAACTCTGCCTTTAAGAATGATATGAGACTATGAAATAAAGAACTTAGCAGAACAGCAGCCTCCTCTGCTCTTTTACCCTGGTCCGAGAAGGAAGGGTACCCCGTCAAAAGCTCAACGCTAGTGGATGAGTGTCTTGGTTTGAAAGACAGGTGTCTGCTAAGGAAGGCAGAAGCCTCCCTTGGAATGGTAGATGCAACCCTCTTCCCTCCGAGATATTATAATTTTGAAATCAAGGGGCTTTTAGGCAAAGATGTGGGAAATAGGAATAACAGTTCTTTACTATTATATATCTATATGTATATAACCAGTCAAACAAACAACAATAACTATGGCAGTAACAGCAAACAATCACAAACCCAGTCCCAGCCTTCTCGGCTGTCGGGCCTTTTTCCCCTTGGGTGCAGTTCTGGTCGCAGCCGGCAGGGGTGCTGGCGGCTCCTGGTGAGCAGGGCAGGTGCGATGGTTTCCCCGCGGCTGCAGGGGGCGCTCTGGAGCGAGCTCGGGGAGCACACGGCACGGGTGGTCTGGGGTCCCGGGGAAGGATGGAACAAAGGTTTCACAAACCCCTGGGCGGCTGGCCCCGGTGTCTGGCCGGACCCTCGGGAACAGCAGGCTGGAACGGCAGTCTGGAATGGCAGGCTGGAGCAGCAGGGACGAGCACAAATCCCGGGTGGCAGACACCATATATCCAAGCGGGGAACCCCCCGGAGGTCTGGGCAGGCAGGGCGAGCACGGCTACAACGTAGTGAAAGGCTCGAAGCAGTGGCAGGCCGGGCGGCCACAGCCCAGCCTCCAGCAGGGCAGGGAAGGCGGCTTTGGGATCCCGGTGTTGTTTCCAGCAGAAAGAAAATCGGCCGAAAAGAACCATCAGCTTCTCTCTCGGAAGAGACCGAACTTCCCCCACACCCAGGTGAAACAAAAGAGTAGCCAGGGGCACCCCATTCCCACTGGGCAGCTGTCTTCCTTAAGTACCCAGCAATTAGCAACAGCATGGGGAAAAATTCCTTTAACAGAAAAAAAACCTAGAACTCTTAAAACCCCAACAATGAGGGAAAGGCTGTGGATGTTGTCTACCTGGACTTCAGTAAAGCCTTTGACAGTCTCCCACAGCATTCTCCTGAAGAAACTGGCTGTTCATGGGCTTGGACAGACAGATTTGCTGGGTAAAAAACTGGCTGGATGGCTGGGCCCAGAGAATTCTGGTGAATGGACTTAAATCCAGCTAGTGGCTGATCACAAGTGGCATTCCCCAGAGCTCAGTATTGGGGCCAGTTCTCTTGAATATCTTTATCGACAACCTGGACAAGGAGATCAACTTCACACTTAGTGAGTTTGCAGATGACACCAAGTGTTGAGCAGGAGTGTTGATCTGCTGGAGGGTAGGAAGGCTCTACAGAGGGATCTGGACAGGCTGGATCGATGGGTTGAGGCCAGTTTTATGAGGTTCAACAAGGCCAAGTGCTGGGTCCTGCACTTGGGTCACAGCAACCCCATGCAGTGCTACAGGCTTGGGAAAGACTGGAAAGCTGCTCAGAGGAAAAGGACCTGAGGGTGCTGGTCGACAATGAAGCTAATGAAAAGACTAAAGCACAAGTCCTATGAGGAGCAGCTAAAGGAACTGAGGTTGTTTAGCCTGGAGAAAAGGAGGCTCAGGGGAGACCTTATCACTCTCTACAACTACCTGAAAGAGGTTGTAGTAAGCTAGGTGTTGGTCTCTTCTGCCAGGTAAAAGCAACAGGATGAGAGGAAACAACCTCAAGTTGCACCAGAGGTGGATTAGATTGGATATTAGGAAAAATTTCTTCACTGAAAGGGTTGTCACGTGTTGGAACAGGCTGCTCAGGGAAGTGGTTGTGTCACCATCCCGGGAAGGGTTCAAAAGGCATGTAGATGTTGCAGTTGGGGACATGGTTTAGTGTTTAACATGTCTGGGCTAGGTTAGCAGTTGGACTCAATGATCTTGGGTGTCTTTTCCAACCTTGATGATTCTATGATTCCATGGCCAGCTACACAAACTCACAGAGTGCTGCCTTTAACAACACCCACATGTAATACTACCAGAACTGACATAAAACAGAAGTACAGGTAGACAAGTTTTCCTCTCTGGCTGATCACAATTGAAGTTCACTAGTGAAAACACATGTACCCTTACTCTCTAGGTTCACAAACACACATACATTCAAAGATCCCTCAGGACAGCCCCTCTGTCCATCTAATATTCATGCCCAGACCCTGAGCCCTCTTACGCACTATATGGGTCTCCTACTTGCTAGCTATTCTAGTTTGATACTCTCTAGCAAACAGGTGCATGCACTCACACTCATTTAACAGGCACCCCCACACGCTCAGATCCCTCCAATATCAGCACTGGCCCTTTGCCAGTCTGATACCCCTGCTGAAATCCTGAGCCTCCTACTTAAGGGCTGGTTCAGCTTGAAGTTTGCTAGCACATTACAGAGACACATGCACCACAGGTTAGGGTAAAATGCAAACATTCTATCCCCACTAGTAGCTGGCATATAGACACATGAGTCCTGTAATCTATTGTCCCCACTTCAGCTGTCAATGTTGTGATTCTTACTTCATTCACCCTGGTCTCCCCAGTAGCTGCCACCCAGGACACAAATGGGTCCTATGACCCATGGTCCTGGCCCAGTGGCTGATACCAAGACCCTCACCCACTCCAGTTGTTGGCACTGAGACTCCCACTCACTCTAATTGATGACACCACAGGCTCAGGGGTGCTTACACCCCTGGTTTGACACCAATTGCTGGCACTCACTGTTCATACCCATCCCTCCCAATAGATGACACTCCAGACACATGCTCCTTAAATCCAAGGCCTTTTTTAACTACTGATGTTGAGATTCTCACTCCAGCCACCTAAAAGGAGAACAGTAAGTTAAATCTTACTTGAACCAAAGAAGTTTTGTTGGAATTAATAAAATGACTCAAAATTAAAATGATTTTTTCTTCAAAATAAAGTTTTAAAATTTTAAAAGATTTGACCAAGTTGTTCCTGCTATGTTAGATAAAATATAGCTGGAAACACCTTTATTGTTGAAGAGAAATATTAAAGCACATGCAAATATTGAAAAGTAGTGGGGTCACCCAGGCCAGATGCCAGGCACCCACTAAAGCCGTTCACTCACAGCCCTCCACAAACTGGACAGGGGAGAGAAAATATAATGAAGGGCTCATGAGTTGAGATAAGGACTGGGAGAGATAGCTCATCAAATACCGTCACGGACAAAACAGGCGCAACTTAGAGGTATGAAGTGAAATTATTACTAACAAAATCAGAGCAGGATAATGAGAAGTAAAATAAGCCCTTAAAAAACACCTTTCTCCCCACCCCTCCCTGGTTCCCAGCTCTACCTCCTCCCCCAAGGGAGCAAGGAGACAGGGACTGGGGGTTATGGTCACTTCATCACCTGTGGCTTCTCCTCCTGCTCAGGGAGAGGAGTCCTTCCCCTGCTGCACCATGGGGTCCCTTCCACGGGAGACAGTTCTCCGTGAACTTCTTTGACATGAGACCATCTCACGAGCAACAGCTCCCTGCAAACTGCTTCAATGTAAGTCCATCCCATGGGCAACGGTCCTCCCCGAACTGCTGCAGAGTGGGTCACTCTTCCACAGGGTACAGTCTTCTAAGGACAGGCTGCTCCAGCATGGGAGCAGGGCCCTTCTCTCCACGGGTCTCCCATGGGCTCACAGCCTCTTCTAGGCATCCACCTGCTCCAGCATGGGGGTCCTCCACAGGCTGCAGGTGTATCTCTGCATCCTCGTAGACCTCCACGGGCTGCAGAGGGACAACCTGCTTCACCATTGTCTTTACAGACTGCAGAGGAATCTCAGCTCCAGTGCCTGGAGCACCTCCTCCCCCTCCTTCTTCACTGACGTGGTTGTCTGAATAGTTGTTCTTCTCACATGTTCTCACCCTGCTCTTCTCTAGTCACAATTAAAACTGTGCCACCATTTTTTGTTTTGATTTCTTCTTAAATATGTTATCACAGAGGTGTTACCACCATTTCTAATTGGCTTGGCCTTGGCCAGCAGCATGTCCATCTTTGGAGCCACCAGGGATTGGCTCTGCCAAACATGGAAGAAGCTTCTAGCAGCTTCTCACAGAAGCTGCCTCTGCGGCCCCCGGCTACCAAAACCAGGTCATGCAAAACCAATACATGAACTAGGTGAAGTTGTAATTAGGATCATTCATAGCTTCTCTATTGTTGGGGCCCTCCCCCCTGCCATGCAGCCCTGGGAGAGGGGCCCTGGGGGGGAGACACGGGGTTTCCCTAGCCCCTGGTCAGCCTCGTTCCCCATTGGTTGTTTTGTGTTCCCCTGTGTGGGCAAGGACCCTCGGGTCCTGTGATTGAGCAGCTCCTCAGCAGAGCCCTGGCCATGGGGCTGGAGAAATAAACATCTCTCTGAAACATCTACCAAGAATCGGTCTATATATACTTCTTTTCCACGGGCCTCCTTGTTTGATATGCGTGTTGCAGTTTCCGAACTGTAACACTCTATGAAAGAGTTAAGCTATTTGTGAAGGCATTAGATTTTTCATTATTACAGCCATTTGTCAAACACTCATATCTGAGCAATACTCTTAAATAATTTTCCCATATTCAGGAAGCTAAAAGCAGAGTGCATCACAAATTTCATAGAGCAGGTAAACAGGTTAATGAATTAATTTTCATCAAGCAGAAGGAAGTAACCACAATCTGATTTAAATAAGAAAGGCCTGACAACAAAGGGCATCATAAAATAGCTGTTTTATTAAGATAGGATAAAAAGAGGAATATTGGGAAGGAGTGAATCTTATGTCCCTTCAGATGCTGAGAATGCTGCTTACATGCAGCACTGGACAGAGCCCAGTTTTTTTTTTTTTTCCCACAGCATGCTGTGCAGATCCTGTCCATACAGCGGTTCCTACTTCCTCCTATGCCATAGTGCCCTTTATTTTCTGTAATAAACACAATTATATATCTTCTGCTAACTTCAAATGTTATCACTGTGATGACATCCAACAGCCCACACCACAGGCTGGCAGGCGCCATTCCAGCAAGATTCCCTTACAGCAGCTACTCGTGCAAACCTATGGGCTTCTCAAGCCCTGTGAATGAGGCCCAATAGAGCAGACACGGTCTGCTCAAGATCACTAACTCCTTGAACACGTCTTCTGCAAGGTTCCCAATACAGGAACTCCATGCCTTTTATTAAAATTAGTTTTCACAGGAATGATCTGCCCTCAGACCTCACAGGTTCCTTAGCCTAGTGGCAGAATCTGGGGGAGTGAAGCATTACCCATAGTAGGGGAAGAAAGAATTAGGGAACACTTAAATTGGACACACACACACACACTCATAAAAACATCTGGGATGTATTGAAGGGCACTGAGGGAGCTGTCCCATGTTGTTTTGAGGCCATGGTCTACCATATTTGAAAGGTCATGGCAATTGGATTGGTTCTTGATCACTGGAAAAAGGCAAAAATCACACCCATCTTTAAGAAAGGGCAATAAATAAGGAGGATCCAGGGAACTACAGGTCAGTTAGATTCACCTCAGTCCCTGAGAAGGTTATGTAGCTGTCTTGATTTGAGACAAATTTGGAGGAAAATGTCCAAAATGAACGTCTCTCTGTTAGAAGGCAGATTTCAGCAGCCCCTCCTCCACCAGGTTCGGAAAGAAATTCCTCGGAGGAAAGTGAAAAAAACCTATTTATTAAACAAGCAAAGTGCACACAGGCATGGAAAAAGAATAATGCTAAATAATAAAACCTCTCGCTGTGGAGAAGAAACCTGGGTAGCTTTCAGAGTCCTTTCTGTGGATGTGGCTCTGCCCTCTCTGGAGCTGGGGTTCGGCGTGGGCCCCTCCAGGCCACAGTGTGGAGCCTCCCGGAGATGTTGTTCCAGACTGGAGCAGAACAGTCCCAAGAAAAGTTCTTGCCTTAGCTAGCAGGCTAGCTAAAAAGCAAAGAGTTTTAACTCTCCATCTCTCTCCTGAGAAAAGGAGCTGAGAGCTGGGAAAAAGAGGGAAGGTGCTTTCCTTGGCTCTGTAGCAGCAGCAATGCAGGGGAGTGTGTGTCCTTGAGCACAAACCGCTCTGAAAATTTGCCTGGCTTCTCTCCCCCCTCTCCTGAGAAACAGCTTAAAGACACAGTGTTCCGGATTGGCCAAATTCAGAAATATATCCTCTGAGAGAAGGCACAACCACCCCTCCCCCCACCAGGTTTGGGAAAAAATAAATTTTCCTCAAAGGAAAGTGAAAGAGATAAAAGCTATTTATTTAACAAACACATGGGAAAAGGATAATAATGCTAAATGGTAAAATCTCTCCCTGTGGAGAAAAAACCTGGGAAAGTGTTAGAGTCCTTCCTTTGGTATCCTCTGAGCTGAGGCTTGGCCCAGGGCCAGGCCCTCTGTGCTTGGTGGAAAGTCCTCCCGATGTGCTCTGATGTTAAAGTAATCAAGCAGTCCAGTAGAAAAGGGAGAAAATCTGAAATTCCAGGGAAGGAAAAAATCAACTCTCAGTCTCTCTCTGGAGAAAAAGCAGCTGAACCCCTGGCCAAAAAAAAAAAAAAAACTGTCCTAGGAGCAGCAAGCCAGGTGCTTCCTCCCTCCCCTGCCCCAGCTGGGAAAAAAATTGCTATCTGTGTGTGACCTTGAACAAGCTGCAAACTACTTTGAAAAAGTTTTTCTCAGTTCTCCTTCCCCCTCTTAGGCTCAGTTTAGAGGCATAGAAAGGCATAAAAATTAATTTCTGGACATAGGCAGCGATATGGGATACACATCATAAGGTCACCCCAAGACACACAGGAAGGCACAGGATTCATGTCTGGCATAGGTCAGATGATAGGGAATACAGTATCATACAGTCACCCCAGGACATTAGCAAATACTCCTGGAAGTCATGTCCAGGTATATTAAGGACAAGAAGGTGATTGGGAACAGCCAGCATAGATTTACCAAAGACAAATTGTGCTTGACCAACTTAATAGCTTTCTACAATGACATGATATGTTGTGTGGACAAGGGGACAGCAGTGAACATTGCTTACCTTGACTTTAGCAAGGCCTTTGAAATGATCTCTCATAGTATCCTTATAGCTAAATTGGTGAGGTATGAGCTGGGTAAGTGGACTAGAAAGTAGGAAGAAAATTGGCTGAACCACCAAGCTCAAAGGGTTGTGATCAGCAGTAGAAAGTTCAATTGACAGCCTGTACTAGGTTTGCATGGCAAGGGTTTGGTAGCAGGGGGCTACAGGGGTGGCTTCTGTGAGAAGCTGCTAGAAGCTTCCTCCATGTTTGGCAGAGCCAATCCCTGGCAGCTTCAAAGACAGACGTGCCACTGGCCAAGGCTGGGCCAATTAGAAATGGTGGTAACACCTCTGTGATGACATATTTAAGAAGAAGATAAAACCCAAATTATTGTGTAGAGAAATGGCTGAGTGAACAGGGACATGTATACGTGCACAATCCAAGCTATATTAGTGAACTGTCCTTGACTAGGGAAAAAAGAGAAGAGCAATGCTGATGTGGCAAGCCGACAGGATGTTGGGGAGGGGGATGCTGACCATAGAAAGAGAAAGACTTATGTTAGTCACGTGCATATTAATCTGTAACCAATCGCTTGCTATTAAAGGCCGCATGAACAGTAGCTGTAACCCAATAGTATGGAGCTTGCTTATGTGCGCTTGAGGAATTAGGGTATAACTGGGTCTGACAATAGAATAAACAGAGTTCCATCATATCTCTATGAGAAGCGTGGTTCATCCTGGCAGATCTCTGGCTATTTTATTGCATAGTTGTAATTCTGGACAGAGAAGAACAGGATGAGAATATGTGAGAAGACCAAACCTGCAGACATAAAGGTCAGTGAAGAAGGAGGGGGAGGAGGTGCTCCAGGCACTGGAGCTGAGATTCCATTGCAGCCCATGGTGAAGACCATGGTGAAGCAGCTGTCCCTCTGCAGCCCGTGGAGGTCTATGAGGATGCAGAGATACACCTGCAGCCTGTGGAGGACCCCCATGCTGGAGCAGGTGGATGCCTAGAAGAGGCTGTGAGCCCATGGGAGACCCGTGGAGAGAAGGGCCCTGCTCCCATGCTGGAGCAGCCTGTCCTTAGAAGACTGTACCCTGTGGAAGAGTGACCCACTCTGCAGCAGTTCGGGGAGGACCGTTGCCCATGGGATGGACTTACATTGAAGCAGTTTGCAGGGAGCTGTTGCTCGTGAGATGGTCTCATGTCAAAGAAGTTCACGGAGAACTGTCTCCCGTGGAAAGGACCCCATGGTGCAGCAGGGGAAGGACTCCTCTCCCTGAGCAGGAGGAGAAGCCACAGGTGATGAAGTGACCATAACCCCCAGTCCCTGTCTCCTTGCTCCCCTGGGGGAGGAGGTAGAGCTGGGAACCAGGGAGGGGTGGGGGGAAAGGTGTTTTTTAAGGGCTTATTTTACTTCTCTGATTTTGTTAGTAATAATTTCACTTCATACCTCTAAGTTGCGCCTGTTTTGCCCGTGACGGTATTTGATGAGCTATCTCTCCCAGTCCTTATCTCAACTCATGAGCCCTTCATTATATTTTCTCTCCCCTGTCCAGATGCAGAAGGGAATTGCTGGAGTGAAAGCTCCTCTGGACTCAGGACCAGAGGGAAGCCAAAGCACAGGGGTTGAATTAAAACCTTTGGACAAGCTGAGATACATGAAGCCACACCAAAGTGAAATAGAAATACAGATTTTTAACTTTTAGTAGAAATATATGCTTAGTGCCTTAAACGTTAAAAAGCTGCAGCAGAGACCTTAAACACAGTTCTTGCTGCAGCAGAGTTACCTTTTCACAGAATTCTTTACTTTAGACAAAATATGGATAGAATTATACTGTTCACATTTTTTAGATAGAGTGTTCACACAAACAATAAGAACTGATAGAAACTGTATACGCAAATCTGTGTAATACCTATGTAACACTTGTGTAAGACTTATGACTGTTAGAATTAGACCAGGATAGGCTAAGAAAAACTAGAATCGTGTGTTAATCTTATTGGTCAATTAACAAATATAATCCGCACTTCTGTAAGAAAAAATATATAGAGCATATAGAGCATACAGAAGAAGAAGCTGTTTTTGCCTGCTGTTTGCTGTTTCTGCTTGCCTTTATAATGTAACCCCCTTCAAACTCTGCCTTTAAGAAAGTTATGAGACTATGAAATAAAGAACTTAGCAGAACAGCAGCCTCCTCTGCTCTCTTTACCTTGTTCCAAGAAGGAAGGGTAACCCATCCAAGCTCAACAGGGAATGATAGAATGGCTTAAGTGGGTGCCTGGAATCCAGCCAGTGTCAACCCACTACACAGGACTTGTGGACTAATGGAGAGCGAGGAGCCCACATTGGAGCTGGTTTCCTGTCATGTCTTGTGACCCCATGGGCAACCCACACTGGAGCAGTTCATGAAGAACTGCAGCCCATGGGAAGGACTCACATTGGAGAAGTTCATGGAAGACTGTCTTCTGCGAGAGGGACCCCATGCTAGAGCAGAGGTAGAATGTGAATATTCCTCTCCCTGAGGAGGAAGGAGCAACAGAGCCATGATAAACTGATAACAACCCCCATTCCTCATATTCCTGTGTTGCTGGGGAGTAGGAGTTAGAGAAAATCATGAGTAAAGTTGAGCATGAAAAGAAGGAAGGGGCACAGGGAAGGTGTTTTAAAGATTTAATTTTTATTTCTCATTATTCTACTCTGATTTGATTGTTAAAAAATAAAATTAATTTTCTGCAAGTTGAGTCTGTTTTGCCCATGATGGTAATTGGTGGATGACCTCTCTCTGTCCTTATCTTGACCCATGAGATTTTTGTTATATTTTCTCTCTTCTGTTCAGTTGAGGCGGGGAGTGATGGAGTGAAAGAGCAACTTTAGTGGACACCTGATATCCAGCCAGGCTCAACCCATCACACAGCCTTTTACTAGTGATGTCCCTCAAGGATCAATATCGAGGCCAACACTGTTCAACATCTTTATTAGTGACCTGGATGATGGGACAGAGTGCACTCTGAGCAAGTGCCAAAGCCCTGCTTCCCAGGAAGTGGTTGAACATTGCTTACCAATGAGAAGTAGAGATTAAATTTTTTTCCTTTGCTTATGCACGTGCAAATGTTCGCTTTTTTCTTGCTTTAGTAAACTGCCTTATCTCAACCTCCTATGTGTTTTCCATCTTATCTTTCTCTCCCCTGTCCTGCTGGGAAGAGGAGTGATAGAGTGGCTTGTTGGGCACCTGGCATCCAGCCAAGGTCAATCCATCATACTCCTTTTTGGCTCCCAACATGGGCTGAGACAATGGCAGTTATATATCTTGCATGGTTTAGCAATTGCAGTTCTTAAGTAGCAAGCTCCTGTGTGGGACATGGACTTTGTCAGCTGCACTGCTTATTTCTTTATTTTGCTGAGTTTGGGAACATACTAATATAAACAGTGGCTCTGTGCTTTGCCCTTACACTGATGGCCTTGTTATGCTGGGGAGCTGCCTTCTGGGGACAATGAGGGAATACACCTCCTTGTCCCTGCCCAAGTGTTCTGGTTTGGTCAAATTTAGAAATATATCCTCTGAGAGAAGGCACAACCACCCCTCCCCCCACCAGGTTCGGGAAAAAATAAATTTTCCTCAAAGGAAAGAGATAGAAACTATTTATTTAACAAACACACGGGAAAAGGAAAATAATGCTAAATAATAAAATCTTTTGCTGTGAAGAAAAAACCTGGGAAAGTGTTAGAGTCCTCCCTTTGGTCTCCTCGGAGCTGGGGCTTGGCCCAGGGCCAGGCCTTCTGTGCTTGGTGGAAAGTCCTCCCAATGTGTTCTGATATTGAAGCAATCCACGGAAAAAGGGGAAAAATCCAAAATTCCAGGGTGTAGTGGTTTGGTCCAAGATACTCATTACTGTTTATCTTCTGTGAGATAAGAATTAGGAGAAAAGCAAAGCAGGCACCAAACTTGAAAGAATATAAAGAAGTTTATTAACAGACTCCCCCCCCCCCCCCCACCTTTCTCCCTTCTCCCAGTGACAATGTAAAAAGACAACCCTTAAGATGTTCAGTCTGTTTATCACTTCCATAATAACCTTGTTCAGTCCATTTAGGAAGAGGAGTCTCTCTGCTCGCATGCGAGTCCCTTCCCCCAACTTGCAGCTTTTCCCACAACTGCTTTCGAGGGTCCACTCTTGAAGGTTTTTGGGGTACAATTTTAAGGTTGAGCCATTCAGAAACAAAAGTTCTCTTCACCCATCTCTGGGAGCATTTCATCTCTAAGAACAGAGGCCCTTCTCCTTCCCTGGGAGCAAAGGGTCTTCATCATCTTCATCTTTAGGACTATCTCTGGGAGCATCTCTAGGAAATGAGGTTTTCTCCTTTCCCATTTGGAGCCAAAGTCCTCATCGCTTCCATCTCTCCCTGTCCAAACTTCTCATGAAATTACAGCTGTGTCGGCATCTGCCTATCTCAGCACAGGTGCTTTTGCTCACAAGTACGAGTTGAACACTCCACCCCCCATATCTTCATGAAATTACAATGGACACTCTGATATATCATAGCTTCACAACAGAATTTCAGCTTTAAGCATCTTCTCTTTCTCTTCCCTCAGGTTTTCAGCTCTTCACAGCACTAAAAGGGTTAATCTCACCTAGGCCTTGCAGCTGGAATGTGGCTTATCGCAGTGGAGGGGGGGGGGAGCTGAGCTGCTCCGGCTGCCCACAGCAGGGCTGGGGGGGGGGGGGGGGGTTCCGCGGGTGGAACAGGGCCCATTGGATCCAGGATGGCCGTGGCCCGGCCTGGCCTGGCCCGAGTAGGGCCTGGGCCGGGCCCACTGGCCCCCGCACAGGGCCTGCAGCCACCTGTCCCAGCACCGGAAAAAAGACAGAGTAAGTCTGCCTCAGGGTTTCTATTCTTAAGTGTGGATCACAGAGGCGGTCACAACTCTAAGTGGCTTAAAGAATATTCCATATTCAAACTGGCCAGCTGATAGGTTCTGTCAGGTCCCAGAGGAAGCTGTAAGCACCCCTTGGCAAGGACATCACTTCTGGGACTATGCTTGCTAACCTATGACACAGGGAAGGAAAAAAGTCCAACTCTCAGTCTCTCTCCAGAGAAGAAGAAAAAAAAAACTGAAAAAAAAAACTGGCTGAAAGCTGTCTGGGAAAAAAAAGTCGCTGTCTCTGTGTGGCCTTGAACAAGCTGCAAACTGCTTTGAAAAAGTTTTGCTCAGTTTTTTTTTCCTTCCCCCTCTCAGGCTCAGTTTAAAGGCATAGAAAGGCACAAGAATTAATTTCTGGGCATAGGGCAGCGATAGGGGATACACATCATAACGTCCCCCCAAGACACCAAGATTGATTTGAATGGTTTTATAATGAAGACACCCATGGTCCTTGTTCATCCTTATGTAAACTGTTTAACTCTGTGTTCCAGTTTGGCCAAATTTAGAAATATATCCTCTGAGAGAAGGCACAACCACCCCTCCCCCACCAGGTTTGGGAAAAAAAAAATTTTCCTCGAAGGAAAGTGAAGAAGATAAAACTATTTATTTAACAAACACATGGGAAAGGAAAAAAACGTTAAATGGTAAAAATCTTTCGCTGTAGAGGAAAAACCTGGGAAAGCGTTAGAGTCTTCCCTTTGGTCTCCTCGGAGCTGGGGCTTGGCCCAGGGCCAGGCCCTCTGTGCCCAGTGGAAAGCCCTCCCGATGTGCTCTGATGTTAAAGTAATCAAGCAGTCCAGTAGAAAAGGGAGAAAATCTGAAATTCCAGGGAAGGAAAAAATCAACTCTCAGTCTCTCTCCGGAGAATAAAGCAGCTGAACCACTGGCCCCAAAAAAAAACCCAAAAAAAACTGTCCTGGGCGCAGCAAAACCGAGTCCTTCCTCCCTCCCCTGCCGCAGTGGGGAAAACCAATTGCTATCTCTGTGTGACCTTGAACAAGCTGCAAATTGCTTTGAAAAAGTTTTGCTCAGTTTTTTCCTTCCCCCTCTCAGGCTCAGTTTAGAGGCATAGAAAGGCACAGGAATTAATTTCTGGGCATAGGCAGCAATATGGGATACACATCATAAGGTCACCCCAAGACACTGTTAATAATATTAACTGTTGTCCCCTCCCAGGATCTTGCCCACCCCCAATGTACTGATGGGGGGGCAGTATGTTAAAAAGACAGGGCTGATGCTGTGCCAGTGCTGCTCAGCAGTAGCCAATACACTTGTGTGTTATCAACACCTTCCTATCTCCCAGTGCAAAGCACAGCACTGTGAGGGCTGCTATGGGGAAATGAACTCCATCTCAGCCAGACCCAGTACACCTTCCAACCTCCTTTTAGCCCCCGGGAAAATAAATTTGAAAGAGTAATGTAGAGAGATGGCCTACAGAAACGGTGCCTGGAGCACCTCCTCCCTTGGCAGTATCCCAGCACATCATATACATCATATACAGCTCAGTATATAGTGGCCTAAAATTGGCCTTGGATTTTTTTTTGTAGAGCTGCTTTCTTAGCCTTAAGGCTTAACATAACAAGAACTGTTTCCTAATTTGTAAGGTCATTCTCAAGAAGCGGGTACAGTCTATGAAAAAATGGTAGCACGTCTTAGAATAAATAATACAGTAAATAACAATGTTGGGCAGATTAATCAGACAAGTTAGCCGTTAATAAATGTATTCTGGTGAATGTTTGTAATAAACTAAAGACAGTGCAGTCTTCAGAAAACCACACATGAAAGGGTGAAGTCAGTTCTCATTTGTGAAACAATGTTTCTGCACTGTGGGTCTAATCATATGCTAAGTGATATTTTCCTTTTGATGTCACTGGAAATAGGATGAAGTTCTTTATTCTTAAATTGCAATAATTTGTTACATAAAAGATATGTGCATTGGGAGCTATGTGAGTTGGCACAGGTAGCCAACCAGAAAAACCACAAGGCCATGGCTAAAACACAAAGTAAATTCATATCCCTTACCTCGCTAACCGGGGGATCCCTGAAGCAACACCTGGGCAGAGGCACACAAGCAAAGACACAGGCACCGGTAAACTCGGTCCATGCCAGAGGATCACTGGCCTGCTGTTCACACTGGTTTATTGAGTTATTCCCAGCTGCAAGGTCACGAGGGATTTTCAATCCTCCTCAACAGTCTTCTGCTTTTAACCCATTTCTTCCAACAGAAGCATTGCAGAAGACATATTCAAGGAGTTAGTGGTCTTGAGCAAGCTATGTCTGCTCTATTGGGCCTTGGACTTGAGACTTGAGAAGCCGGTAGGTTAGCATGAGTACCTGCTGTAAGGGAATCTTCTGGAATGCCCTGTGCCCTGGTGGATCTTATAATGGAGATAACATTCCAGCTTGTCAGAGGATGCAAGGTTTTGTTTGTTACACAAAATAAAGGCAGAGGAATGTCTCCACAGATAGGACCTTCCTAGCATGCTGTGGGAAAATCCATCCAGGGTTCATCAGATGCTGCATGAAAGCAGTGTTGAAAGAAAGAAAGCATCTGAAGGGTCTCAAGATTTCCTTGCTATCCAAGTTCCTATTTTTATTCTGACTTATTAAAATAGCTATTTTATTAAGCCATTTCTTGGCACATATTTCTTACTGAGATTTGTAAAGAATCCTGCACTGCACTGTTCCCCACCTCCTATACATAACTGTCAGTGATTGAGGCATGGACCCAGACCGGCAGGGAATCTGAATCATTTATTCAAAGGAATTAGCTGGTTTTATACACTTTTCTAAGGCACAATGTCTTGGGGTGACTTTGTGATGTGTATCCCCTATCGCTGCCCTATGCCCAGAAATTAATTGGGGTTTTTTTTGCCTTTATATGCCTTTACACTGAGCCTGAGAGGGGGAAGGAAAAAAAAACTGAGCAAAACTTTTTCAAAGCAGTTTGTTTTCATGTTCCAAGGTCACACAGAGATAGAGACATTTTTTTCAGCGCAGCAGGAGAGGGAGAGGGAGAGGGAAGGGAAGCATCCGGCTTGCTCTTCTTTCCAGACAGCTTTCAGCAGTTTTTTTTCTCAGCTCCTTTTCCTCCAGAGAGTTGAACTTTTGTTTTCCTGGGACCTCATTTTTTTCCTTTTCCCTCTGCTGGACAGTTTCAACATCAGAATACATTGGGAGGACTTTCCACCGAGGCCTTGGCCCTGGAGGTGGGCCCACCACCCCATCCCATCTCCAAGGAGGGAAAGATCTACAGAAGGACTCAGAAATTTTCCCCCAGGTTTCTCTCAGTAGAGCAAGAGGTTTTATTATTTAGCATTATTATCCTTTTCCTGTGTGTTTGTTAAATAAATAGTTTTTATCTCTTTCACTTTCCTTTAAGGAAAATTTATTTTTTTTTCCCGAACCTGGTGGGGGAGGGGTGGTTGTGACCTGCCTTCTCTCGGAGGATATATTTCTAGATTTGGCCAAACCAGCACACACAGTATTTCCTTATATGATAATCCTCACTATGTGACCTATCCCGTGTTGCCACATCAGCAACACACTTCCTCCTATGAGATGATCACTCACTGTTCACCCATCCGTCAGCTCCTGGCGGGCTCCTCTCCATAGGGGTCTGCCATGTGACACCTCCTCTCCCCAGGGTCCGGTGGAGACAAGCTTCTCTGTGCCGCCGTGTGCTCCTTTGTGCTGCCATGTGCCTCTGCAGGCAGGTTTTACAGCTCACAACACAATTCTATCTTATTTCTCCCCGTACAAAACCACATGTATTTACACATTGAATCCTTCAGAAAGTACTCAATTTTAAAAAATAATGACAAAAACTGTTAGTCTATCAAAGGACATTGAACTAGCAGTCATTGTACAAAAGATTCATGTGTTTCAGTTACACTTGTAAACTTACTCAGTTTTGTCATGTGTAGCTTCACTATTACTAATTCTCCACTTGCTTTTTGCAGCATTGAATGACATGCTCTCATGAGCAGACTTAATTATTGCACAGGGTTGGGAGTGAGTGAGTTTTTTAGTTTGTGCTTGAGAATGTGGAATTCCAATATTAACCATAGCATAATTTACTGAAATTGTCTAGTATCCTCTTGGCTAGTGTCAGAGACTGAAATATTATATTTTATGATTTAAACATTTTCTTAAAGGACTTTTAAAACTGTATTACAAAAGCTGCAGAGAAGACTACCACACCCTGAATGGGGTCCTGCAGCCTTACACTGCTCTCTGATGAAGATAAGTAACAACTCAGGGCTGGGGATATTCACAAAGCACAGGCTTAACACCTCCAAGATGAGGACCACAGCCCCAGGGCTATCAGCTTCCAGGCTCGAACAGACCCTCGCACCAAAGGGCCGGGGGAGGAGAGGCTTTGGGTGTGTGTTGGAAACGCCTCTGGTGAGAGGTGCAGTGACTGCCCATCCTCCACTGTGCAGAGGAGCCCAGCTGAGGGGTCCTCACCAGGGGGGAGGAAGCTTATCCACAGCAGAAGGGGGTGACATGGCCCATCACAAGGGCCCCCCTCAAAGGGGTCCCCAGACCCTGCACCAGAGATGATGCAACAGACACTCAGTGTTGCAAGGGACAGTGTGTCAAGCTAGCCCCTGCAAGAAAGACACGTGGGCGTTCCCACCTGGCCCAAAGTGTATATTAATCCACGGAGTTCTGTACTCTTCAGCATGTGGTGTGGTGGCATGACATGGCGTGTGGCAGCATGTAGCGGCATGGCCACAGTGGCGATGGGGGACCGTCACCACCAGCAGACCAGATGGAGGGGAGCAACGAGACATCGTTGGGACCCTCAGATGGGTGATATGCTTCCACCTAACCCCTGTCACCTCTCCCTGCTCCCAAACCCCCCACGCACACTTCTCCTTTCCATTTCTTTCTCTCTTACTTTTCTCTTCCCTTCTCTTTGCCTCTCTACTATTAAATAAAATACATCCATTTTTTGGCAACAACATTTGTCTTGGGGTGACATTATGATGTGTATCCCATGTCACGGCCCTATGCCCAGAAATTAACTTTGTGCCTTTCTATGCCTCTAAACTGAGCCTGAGAGGGGGAAGGAAAAACTGAGCAAAACTTTTTCAAAGCAGTTTGCAGCTTGTTTAAGGTCCCACAGAGATAGCAGGTTTTTTTCCCCAGCTGTGGCAGGAGAGGGAGGAGGCACCCGGCTTGCTGCTTTCCAGTCAGCTTTTGGCCAGTTGTTCAGTTTCTTTTTCTTTTTCTCCGGAGAGAGACTGAGAGTTGAACTTTGCTTTTCCTTCCCTGGAATTTTGGATTTTCTCCCTTTTCTACTGGACTGCTTCAACCTCCGAGCACATCAGGAGGACTTTCCACTGGGCACAGAGGGCCTGGCCCTGGGCCAAGCCCCAGCTCCGAGGAGAACAAAGGGAGGACTCTAACACTTTTCCCAGGTTTTTTTCTCCACAGCGAGAGATTTTATTATTTAGCATTATTTTCCTTTTCCCGTGTGTTTTGGTAAATAAATAGTTTCTATGTCTTTCACTTTCCTTTGAGGAAAATTTATTTTTCCCAAACCTCGTGGGGGAGGGGTGGTTGTGCCTTCTCTCAGAGGATATATTTCTAAATTTGGCCAAACCAGTACAACATCTAACCACATTTGGTTTTAATCTCGTTTCTGGGAATATTTTGAACCTTCTAAATTCTTTTCGGTTTATGCTCAGAAACTTAGCTTGCTTTGCTTTCCTGGGTCTAAACCGGATTGTAACAGATAGTTTTGTTGTTATAGTGTTGATTTAGTTTTAAGCAATGGAGTATGTGGGGTATGCCCAGCCCCTGCCCTGGAGGGATCTCTGTTGAGATAAGAGATTTCGCCTGGAAAGGCAACCACTTCTTTGGTCACAGCGAGAAAAGACAGACCCACAATCCTTTAGGAGACCCTATGCAGATCCTTTGTAACCCATTGGCCTTTACTCATCCCCTGTATCCCTATAAAAGCTAGGCCTCTGCCCCTGTGACAGAGAGAGCTCTCGTCCCTGGCTTTCCCCTTCGCCAGAGTACGGACTGACAATAAAGCTCCTTCCGTGCGGAACCAGCCACACGAGCCTCTCGTCTCTCTCTCTGGTCTGGCTTGGCCTGGAGGCTGCCCTGCAGAGCTGTGCTGGAATCACGAGCTGATAATCACCAAAGAGCTGACAGTCTGCCCAGGCCCTCCTAGCTAGCAGCTGAGGGAAGACACCGGGCCTCGGGAAGGCGATTCCTTTCGGGACCATCTCCCCGACCGGTCACCTCTTCCTGGGTCAGAGCCACTGGCCCCCATCACCAGCTGTAATAGGAGTAGAAGATAGCTTTCTTCACAAGTCAAATTTACTTACTCCTTCTTTACCCTAAATATCTTTGGCCATTTTTGAAGGATTTGAACTTTACCTACCAAAATTTTATCAAATTGCTTTTGACTCTAACACTCATTTTCACCCCAGATTAGATCTCTGAATCATTTCTACCCTCTTGATAGGACTGCTGTCTCATGGTGACTTACATTTATTCTTGTTTTGACTTAAAAAATTTCCTAGGTCAGCTCTTCCAAAAGAAATCTTAATGAAGTTATTTCATGCCTTGGAGGACAGAATAGGGAGATCCTTATGCTCAGCTCAGTTTCTTTGGCAGATGGACAATATACTAATTGATTTAAACTAGTGCACTGGTTTTGGCTGGGATACAGTTAAATTTCTTCATAGTAGTTTGTATAATGCAAGTGCAAACGTTCTGGGTTTGTGACCAAAAGAGTGTTGGTAACATCAGGATGGGTTTTTTTACCTGTTGCTGAATTCCAATTCCAAAGCGTCAATGCCTTTTCTACTAAGGAGGAAATGGTGGACATTTGGAGTGATGCCGTTTGCCTTCCCAAGTCCCCGCTATGTGTGATGGGGCCCTGGTCTCCTGGAGATGGCTGAACACCTGCCTGTCCATGGGAAGCAGTGAGTTAATTCCTTGGTTTGCTTTGCTTGTGTATGCAGTTTTTGCTTTCCCTATTAAACTGCCTTTATCTCAACCCATGAGTTTTCCAGCTTTTACCCTTCCAATTCTCTCCCTGATCCTGCTGGTGGGGGAGTGAGCAAGTGGCTGGCTGCTGGCTGGGATTAAACCATGACAGTCATTTAGACACTTCTTTAGGTCCAGTTGCCTAAATCCAAGGAGAAATGCAATTATAATGGAGCCTGGGTTAGGTTTCTGTGAGGAGCAACCATTGAAGCTTCCATACAATGACACAAAACTCAATATTAAAAAAATTAAAAATAATTTGAGTACCAGAAACAAGTGTACCATGATACAAAGAATCAGTCAAGACATTTTCACAAAATAGTGAGCCTCATTCTTCAGTCAGCTGCAATAGTACACAACTGTATAAGTCATGTATCTGTCACTGGCACAGTGAATCAGAGAACAATTCTGATTGTCCCAGGGCTGATTGATACAAACATCACCAATTTAGCTCAAATTACTTTTAGCTAGTTTAATCTCTGCTTGCAAACAGCACGTCCAGCTGGGCACCTTCCCTTATTGGCTCCCTCAGCAGCTGTGTCAGGAAGTTCTCTTCCACACACTTCAGGAACCTCCTGGACTGTTTCTTCTCCCCAGTATTGTACTTCCAGCAGGCATCTGGTAAGTTGAAGTCCCCCACAAGAACATGGGCTAGCGATCCTGAGACTTCTCCCAGCTGCTTATAGAATATTTAATCTGCCTCTTCATCCTGGTTGGATGGTCTGTAACACTCTCAACAGGCTATCTGTCCTGTTGGCCTTCCCCCTGATTCTTACCCATAAACACTCAATCCTATTGTCACCCTCATTAAGCTCCAAACAATCAAGACACCCCCTAACATACAGGGCTGCCCCATTGCCCCTCCTTCCTTGTCAATCCCTTCTGAAGAGTTTATAGCCATCCATTGCAACACTCCAGTGGTGTGACTCATCCCACCAAGTCTCTTTGATGGCAACTATGTCATAGTTTTCCAGCTCCTATTTGTTTTCCATGCTGTGTGCACTGGTGTAGATGCACTTCAGTTGGGTTCTGGATCCCGCTGCCTTTTCAGGGGAAGTTCTAATTCTTGCACAACCATTCTCAGAAGCTTCCCTGGTTTCTAGCACATCAATAACCCTTGCATCCTTGCTGCTGCATGGATCTCCATCCCATATCTACTGAGATGGCAGACTGATGTCTCGAAGGTCATAAAGCTTTTTCAGCTAGAAATGATTGTTCTAAAATTTCTGATTACATAGGAGTTGGACTTCAATGATTCTTGTGGGTGCCTTCTAACTCAGGATATTCTATGATTCTATGTCCTTCATCTTTCTTCTTACTATGAATATTACTCCTGAGGCTTTTTTTGCAAAGAGTATTTTGAAATCATTCTGATATGTTGTATCTTCAATAATGTATTTCTTACATCAGGCCAATAAGAAGGCTCAGATTTTCATCTCCTCATTTGTGTAATGTTTTTTTACAAAATCTTTTTGAATATGCTAACTGAAGTCTGGCAGAGATTCAAAATCCTGATTTCAACTTTGTATTTGAGTCACACTATATTACCTGGTGCCCAGGGAACAAATGTGAGAATGAAGAAAACAAAAAGAATTTCCTAACATATCAAAATAATTTAAACCATTTATAATATGTTGTATAGACTGTTTAGGTCCTGTTTTGATAGGACAAGAGGCAATGGTTTTAAACGAAATCAGGGTAGATTCAGACTAGATACAGGGAAGAAATATTTTACAATGAGGAGTGGTGAAACACTGGAACAGGTTTCCCAGAGAGGTGTTAGACCTCATCTCTGGAAACATTCAAGGTCAGGCTGGATGGGGCTCTGAGCAACCTGATCTAGTTGAAGATGTCCCTGCTTATTGCATTTGGTTTGGACTACAGGACCTTTAAAGGTCCCTTCCAACCCAAACTATTTTATGATTCTATGATAATAGGAGACGATTTCCTTTATGGTTGATTTTCTTGGACTGTTTTCCCTAAACAACTGTGGTGTATAGGTAAAACCTTATAAAATGAAGGCCTTGTTGCCTTTGTAAAATTATGGCTCAGGCCTGTTACTCTGGCTAAGTAGAGAAGGACTGTGGGAAAGAGACATAGCTGAATTAGGGGTAGAAATACATGCTGCGTGACCATCACATGCTTACATCGTGGTGTATGGTGGTTGGTTGAATTATGTTTGCTATGCTTTAAAATTATGTAAACTGATAACTGGCTAACTGCTTTAAAAGGCTGGGTTTTTGTAATAAAGTGCTGATGCTTGCCACCATCTTCAGCGTCAGTCTTTTGTCCACCATCAAACAACAATTATCACACCCTCTCCCCATCCCCCTGCTGGGGCTTGATATGAGAGTAGTTGGACTGTTATTCTCACATACTGTCACTGTGACAATGCTCAGTGAAATGAGTAGTCTTTTTTAATCTGTATAAAATTGTTCCAACATTTCTCTTCGCTGCTGAGTCTCCTGCTTGTACAGCTAAGTTATAGGCAAATGACTAACCAAAACTTGATTAACATAATGTCTTAGATTACCATAGCCAAGTCACTAGTCTATTAAGGATAGAGTCCTCCAGTCAGATACAAAGTGGAGGAGGGCAGACGTCTTATTCCTCATTTCATCCTCATCATCAGATTAGCTCAGTTGGTCAGAGCATGGTGCTAATAATACCAAGGTTGAAGGGTATGTGTAGATACAAAAATGCTGTTAGAGAGGATTTTCTTGCTATTTTCTAAGTCCGTGAGAGACTTTTCTCTCTCACAGAAGAGGTAGCAGGGAATGTAAACAACCAAGACACCTGCAACCTTGAAAAGTCTTGTTTATGGTATAGTAGAAAAATATTTTGACAATGGATGTTTTAGGATTTTAGCCAATCACCCCCAAGGGGTGGCTGGTCCTTTGTCCAATTAGGCTATGAAGAAAAAAGTCTATAAAAGAGTTTGTAAAATAATTAAATAAATCAATCTTGCTGCACAACTCCTGCCTGCTGGATCTTCTCCTCCTCCTCCTCCCTATGGCTGCAGGACACGGTGATATACCATAGGAACCAGGCCTGCGGTAATATTTGGTGACCTCGACGTGATCTGCACTCTCTGACGTGTCCTGCACGCTGCGAGCCAAGCCGAATTTCTCTAGAGGTACTCTGTTCCCCTTATCCCCCAGGACCGGGAAGTCTGACAGGACTGAGAAATAGCGAATAGCGGCTCACAGACCGACGCTGTGGTACTGGTCTGGAAAGGTGTGTTTAGTATAATGCACACCTCCATTCCTGAAAACTCAGTTCGGGAATTATTAGACTGGGCTAACTTAAAAGGGATTTCCATGGACAGAGATACTGCCCTGGACTTTGCCTTATGGCAGGAACTCGGCTCTGCTGTCCGACACTAGCTCCCAACTGGGGACCCAGCAGTGTTAGAATTATACAAAACCTGGCGTTCATTATTTATCCTACTGACAGGCCTTGCCTGTGATAGCAGGGCTGGCTAGCCTATCTCGGTGATGAGTGAAGGAGGAATGCCCGGGGGGGACGCCGCGGACCGGGCTTCCGGGGCAAATGATGGTGGATCCGGAAAACCCACCCGGCTCCACAGGCAGAGCCTGCGCCGGCTCACCCTGCACAATCGCAGGACTCCGCGGCCCCCAGGGACCCCGCGCCGGCAGAGGCGGGGGGGTCGGGGCAGCAGGAGGGTGCACAGCCTGCCTTACCGCTCAGCTCGGCGGCTGCCACGGCTTATCCAGGGCGGAAAATTAGCGGCTTAGCGAACTGGACCCCCAGAGAGGCTCCTAGCTCGGTTGCATATGCACCTGGATCTAACTTTTTAGCCGGAATAGCGCCAGGCGTGCCTGCTCCTAGACTACCTGGGTGTGGTCCGCTGCCCTCCTTGGCGCTGGACTGTTCTGCGCAGTCGCAGAACCAAGCCATTGACCTTTTAATACAGCATCTGCCTTAGTTGACAGAGTTACCAAACCTATCCCGAAGGATGGAGGACCTGTTCAGCTTGCTAGAGCAGCAGATGCCAGAGCCACCCTGCTGTGCGGGGCGCCCCGAGCCCGCGCCGCCAGCACTGCCTGTGCCGCCCGCAGGAGCCGTGGCTCCAAACCAGGAAGCCGCACGGCTGGCGGCGAACCCAGAAGCAGCGCTGCCGTGGGAAAACCCAGAAGCGGCAGCGGCTGCGGAGTGGCGACCAGGGTCAGCGGCGCCGGGCGTGGCCGGGGAGCATGAAACAGGAGCGGTTTCGGCAGCGACGGTGCCGAGCGCGGCTGTAACCCCAGAGACGGCGGTAGCAGCTCCAGTACTGGCTCGATCGGGACCAGCCGAGACAGAATCCCGTAAAGAGGCTGCTGTCCAAACTGCAGCACAGCCAACTGCAGTCTGTCCTGTCTCTTCTGCCTCTAGTGAACTTAGCCAAAGTGCCCCTCCCCGTCCATTTCTGTTCACTCCCAGCACCTCAGAGTTGCCTTTGCCTGATGATTCATCATCAGGCAGTGAGGCAGATGAGGTTCTGGCCTCAGGTCGTCAGGCAGGTGTAGCCGCGGGGCGAAGAAAAAGGCTGCGCTGGTCTCGCCCCTGGACCTTTCAGGACTGCACGGTAACAGTGCGTCCGACCCACTACAATCGCTTCTTAGAGTCAGTTAAGATGCGAGCATTGGAGGAGGGTGACTGGAGGTTATTGGAAACCCTTGGAATGCCAAACAGATCTGAGGATTCTGGGGGTAACTGGGAAGCTGTTAATCCGCAGGCTGTGCCAGAAGTTCAGGATGGTAGTGCTTCCCCTAAAGGGGAGATCCAAGCTTTCCCAGTGTATAAGGCTCTCCCAAATTCAGGCGAGCATGATAAGCGTGAGGTAATTGCTTGGAAGGTTGCCCAGGACCTCCAACCGAAGGTGGCACAATATGGGCTAGGTTCTGCTGAGGTTATGCAGATAATAAGGGTGATAAATACAGATTTGCTTTCTCCATTTGATATCAGACACTTTGGTCAAATTCTATTTCAACATGTATAATTTCCAGTTTTTGAGAAAACCTGGAGAAAGCTGGCCTGCAAGACTGCATAAGGGAATATGCAGCTCCCTGCTGCTGATCCTAGACGGACAGCAGGAATGGATGCTTTGATGGGGACTGGTCCCTTCTCTGATCCCAGTCTACAGGGTAACTTGTCCTCTAGCGTCCTGCAGCAAGTTCAACAGGTCAGCATGGCTGCCCTGTTGAAAACCATAGAGTTGTCAGCACCCAGAAAGCGATATACTAAAATAGTTCAAGGGAAATCAGAGTCATTCCTCTCTTTTGTAGAGAAAGTCGCTGCTTCTCTCGAGAAGCAGGTTGAGGATGACGGGTTAAGACAGTTGTTGTTAAGGCAGTTAGTGAGCGATAGCGCAAACGAGGAGTGCAGAAAAATCATAGATGCCTTACCAGGGGATCCTGAGGTAACAGACATGGTCGAAGCCTGTGCTAAGGTGGGATCTGGGAACCAGAAAAGGTCTGCTTTGGCTGCGTTCCTGCAGCCTGTTCACGCATCTTCTGGTCGTGAACCAAAGCAACCCAAACAGGCAAGAAAAAGGAAGCGGCCTAAGCCGAGCCAAAAAGAAAACACACCGATCCCCCAGTGCAGGAGGTGTGGCAGGCCAGGGCATTGCTCGTACTACTGTAGATCCCAGACTCATGCCAATGGTCGGCCTTTGTCGGGAAACTTCCGCCAGGGTGCAAGGAGGGGGAATTGCTCTCCGATGCAGTCACTCCCCCAGAGAGTGGCACAGGTACAGGCACAGGCCTACCCAGCCACCCTAGAGATGGCACCCAGGGATCAGACAGCACCCAGGGATCAGACGGGTTTGACGCCCACACCGCAGCTGCAGACGTCTTAGACTCTAGCGGTATTTATAAGGTTCCCTTGGATGCATATGGACCCTTAGCCCAGGGATCCAGTGCAATGCTGGTGGGAAAACCTGATGTTGCCTATCAAGGAATCTTAGTGCACTCAGGAGTTATTGATGCTGACTTTAAAGGTCAGATTTGCGTTATGGTCTCCACGCAAAAACCCCCTGTAACTATTCCTGAAAAGACCTGCCTTGCTAAATTAGTGCCTTTTAAGTCTTGTGTCCCCAGGATAGAACAACAAACTCACGAAGATAACGGCAGTGCATCTATGGGACTTCTGCAGGCCTTCTGGACTGCAGACATCTCTGACCAAAAGGCACAGATGACATGTACCCTGGTCCTGCTGAACGCCCGTCCACCCCGGATTCAGCTTTGAGGTTTGATTGATACGGGTGCTGATGTAACTATTATCTCCTTCTCTGCATGGCCTCCCTCATGGCCTTTAGCCCCGGTGGGATCGGCCATCGCAGGAGTAGGAGGAACCACACAGAGCTATTTAAGGGAACGGCTTGTGGTGGTGAAGGATTCAGAGGGGCACCCATCTATGATTCGGCCTTATGTTGCTACCACTTCCTGTAACCTTTGGGGACGGGATGTGTTGGTAGCTTGGGGTGTACAGATTGGGACAAATTTTTAGCAGGGGTCACTGTGTGCAAGGGCGCACAGTATCCTACACTGCCTTTGTGGTGGTTGATTAACACACCAATCCGAGTCAGACTCTGCTTAGTTAGTTGAATTAAGGGCTGTTATCATGGCTTTTCAACGATTCTCACAGGAACCTTTGAACTTGGTTAGTGAAGCTGACTGAAAAAAGCTTTGTATACAATTAATCACCTTACAGTGCCACAAAATTCAAATAATCCTGTTATTCTGAATCATTTTCTCTCATTGCAGTCTGCAGGCGACAGACAACTGCCCCGGGCAAAAGTCTGGGTGCGGAATTTACTCACTAACCAGTGGGAAGGCCCGCATGAGCTTATCGTTTGGGATCGTGGGTATGCTTGCATTTCCACAGATACTGGGATACGGTGGCTACCTTCAAAATGTGTTTGCCCTGACCTACGGCACCAGAGGCAGAACAGTCAACCTCCAAATGATGACCAGAATGCCAACCATCCAAATGGGGACCAGAATGTAGATCATCAGCCTAATGACTCTTCTGATGATGACCAGGATGTCAACCATCAGGCAGATGGTCCTTCTACAAGCAGAGACTGGGATGGTCCTTCCACAAGCAGAGACTGAGCTTTAAATTTCTTGTTATGGAGTCAGATAGTTAAAGCCTTAAGGACATATTTAGAATTAATAATTGATATCGATTTCTATTTAGGATTAATAGTAGAGTTGTTATCTTTTAAAACAAAAAAGGGGAATTGTAGATACAAAAATGCTGCTAGCAAGGATTTTCTTGCTATTTTCTAAGTCCGTGAGAGACTTTTCTCTCATGCAAAAGAGGTAGCAGGGAAGGTAAACAACCCAGACACCTGCAACCTTGAAAAGTCTTGTTTATGGTATAGTAGAAAAATATTTTGACAATGGATGTTTTAGGATTTTAGCCAATCACCCCCAAGGGGTGGCTGGTCCTTTGTCCAATTAGGCTATGAAGAAAAAAGTCTATAAAAGAGTTTGTAAAATAATTAAATAAATCAATCTTGCTGCACAACTCCTGCCTGCTGGATCTTCTCTCCTCCTCCTCCCTATGGCTGCGGGACACGGTGATATACCCTAGGGCCCAGGCCAGCAGTAATAGGTATGCCCAGCCACTGCCCTGGAGGGACGTTTGCTGAGATAAGGAGATTGAGCAATCTCCCAGCAGGACCCCCCTTGGGAAGGCAGCTACTTTTCAGTTACGGCGAGAAGAAGACAGATCCAGAATCCTCTGGGAGACCCTATGCTGATCTTTTGTAACCCATTGGCCTTTACCCTCTGACACCCACCCCCTGTATCTCTATTAGAGCTAGCCCCCTGCCCCCCTGCCCTGCGAGGGCAGAGAGTTGCTCATCCCTAGCTCCCCTTCGCCGGAGTACGGACTAATAAAGCTACCTTGTGCAGAACAGCTACACGAGCCTCTCGTCTCTCTCCCTGGTCTGGCTTGGAGGCTGCCCTGCAGACCTAAGCTGAAATCACGAGCTCATAATCACTAAAGAGCTGACAGTTTCTGCACGGGCCCTCCCAGCTAGCAGCTGAGGGAAGACACCGGACCTTGGGAAGGCAATTCCTTTTGGGACCATCTCTCCTGACCAGTTGCAACTTCCTCAGTCAGAGCTATTGAACCCCTAACCAGCTGTCATACAAGGTCATGGGTTTGATCCCCGTATGGGCCATTCACTTAAGACTTGGACTTGATAATTCTTCTGGGTTCCTTCCAACTCAGACTATTCTGTGATTATTGCTCTATGTGATCCAAAAAAATCTTCACTCATGTAAAGTAAATTAGCATTTTGCTAAGGTTCTGACATGACTCTTGCTAAGTCTTCACACAGTAAAGTTTTCAACTTAATGATATTGGAATTAGTTGCAGTTTTGCCTTCAAAACAAAAAGCTTCTTAATGAACAGGAACTGGAAATGCTAGTTTAAAATAACAACATTAGGGTTTCTAAATAGTAACATTTGTTTTTGTAAAATTTATACCTGTCTTGGTTTGAAAGACAGGTGTCTGCTAAGGAAGGCAGGAGCCTCCCTTGGAGTGGCAGATGTAACCCCTTTCCCTCCGAGTTATTATAATTTTGAAATCAAGGGCTTTTAGGCAAAGATGTGGGAAATAGGAATAACAGTTCTTTACTATTATATATATAACCAATCAAAAAAACAACAATAACTATAGCAGTAACAGCAAACAATCACAAACCCAGTGCCAGCCTTCTCGGCTGTCAGGCCCTTTCCCCTCGGGTGCAGTTCTGCTCGCAGCCAGCAGGGGCACTAGCGACTCCTGGTGAGCAGGGCAGGTGCGATGGTTTCCCCGTGGCTGCAGGGGGCGCTCCGGACTGAGCTCGGGGAGCACGGGGCACTGGTGCCCTGGGATCCCGGGGAAGGATGGAACAAAGGTTTCACAAACCCCTGGCCAGCTGGCCCCGGTGTCCAGCTGGACCTTCAGGAACAGCAGGCTGGAGCAGCAGGGATGAGCACAAATCCCGGGTGGCAGACGCGATGTATCCAAGCAGGGAAACCCCCCCCCCGGAGGTCTAGGCAGGCAGGGCGAGCACGGCTACAACACAGCGAAGGCTTGAATCAGTGGCAGGGCAGGGCGGCCACAGCCCGGCCTCCAGCGGGGCAGGGAAGGTGGGCCGGGGGTCCTGGGATCTTTCTCCGCAGAAAGAAAAACAGCCGAAAAGAACCAGCAGCTTCTCTCCTCGGAAAGAACCAGCAGCTTCTCTCTCTGAGAACGACGAGAGCGAACTGACCCCACACCCAGGTGAAACAAAGGAGTAGCCAGGCCCACCCCCCCCCCCCCCCCCCCCCGCATGGGTAGCTCTTTTGTCTTCCTTAAGTACAGCCATTTGTCCCCTAGGAACATGCATATGGGAAAAAATTCCATTAAAAGGAAAAAAACTAGGACTAAACTAAAACCCCAACAATACCCCACTGTCTTTATCATATTGTATACAGTTATGAAAATAATATATTGGAAACAACTGTAAAAACTATTCAGGTCAGAAAGTATTACCTAAGTGACCTGCATTTTCACAGTAGCTAAGCACGGAGATATGTTGCACTGCTTATTACATGCCTCCTTTTGGTAACTTGGATACTTGGCTGACATTTTTTTTTTTTTTTACTCAGCTTTTGTCCTGGCTACTTAATATTGTGATATTACCATACTAGATGGTCTGAAAAGACTCTTCAGTCTAAAGATAAGAACCTTTCCCTTTTACAGAAAGAGCCAATGAACCAGCTCCATTGAAAAGACAATAGAGCTATAATAGGAGATTACTGGAAATCTAGGAGGGCTCTGGGGAACTGCTGAGGCTATCACTGCCCTATATACTTTTCTGTGCAGGCAATATTCTCTATTAGACAGTACAATCCTTTGAATATAGATGTAGTATTAGCAGTCTGTGGACTTAGCTCATTCTGTTAGTTTTATGTTTCTCTTTCATTGTTTGTTTCTGCAACCTATTTGCCCAGGACATGAGATTTTTTTTTAAATGTCCAAATGTAGCAAGCTTGTTAGCAGTGTGTCATTGTCTCTTCCATCATTTCTGGCATTTTGGCTATGGGCAACTGGAGCTACTTCCTTTTTGGTAGAACTTGCTTTCTGAGACTTACACTCCTTCAATTCATGCACTCGTGCTGCCAGAGCAGAATTGGAAAAACGTGTACAGAAATTGGAAGATAAAATAGAGAATAATCACCAGGAACTTAAGAAGGAGATCAAAGAGGGCCTTCTCCAAATCTCGGCAGTACAGATCAGAGATTCTGCTACCAAACACCAACATTCCCCAGAGAGAGAGAAAAAGTACATCCCACAAAGTGAGCTGTGGTATTTCTTGTGTGACAGTGGGGAAGACATGAGGAGGTGGGGTGGACAACAGTCTGTATCTCTGTGTCCTTGAACAAACTGCTTTGAAGAGTTCACTGGGGTTTTTTTCCTCTCCCCCCTCTCAGGCTAAGTTTAAAGGCACAGAAAGGCACAAAATTAATTTTTGGGCATAGAGCACCAATAGGGGATACACATCATAAAGTCACCCCAAGACATAGTGTTATCCAATTATGCATGTAGAAGCTTTGATTATCTATTATTTTGCCCACTGCAGCTCATAGTATTTACATAGCAAGAAAATAGAACTTGCATGGCAAGTGACATTATAAATTTATTTATTTGAAAAGATACAGAAGGTTGCAAACATTAATTTTGGCTTAATAGCTTATTTCTGCTATTTATAAATGAGTTTATGTCAAAGCAAAACCAAAATAAACATTTCAAAATCTATTTTGATCAAACTAGTTGAAAGTTGAGCTAAATTGGTGATGTTTGTATCAAACAGCCTTGGGACAATCAGAACTGCGCATACCCTGTAGTGTTGCATCAGACACGAAGAACTCCCTCCCTAGGGAGGGATCTAGGTGTTCCCATGCTAACTTGAATGTATATAACATCATGAACTCTTTGTTTCACAGGCCCCCACCCCCACTGGATCAAGACTGCGACCATTATTCCAATCACAAACATCAAAATTGCAACAATCAGGTCTTTTCACTGAATCCACAGGTGGTGATATCTTTCCTCTCCACTGTCTACTCTTGTCCTTTTCCTCTCTTTCCTTCTATTCCTTATAAGTTTTCTTTGTGATATTTTTATGCATTTATAGAAAAGAACCAAAACAGCTGCATACCTCCTTTCCACTGCAATTAAATTGTTTTAAAATAAATCTACCTCATATATACACCGGTCATTCAGCGTTGTTTCACTCTAATTCACCCCAAGGGATTTATTAACAGGAACCTCAGTTACCCTGCCTCAGAGGAGGGTCGTAACAACAACTAGCTGAAAGGAGGTTCTAGCGAGGTGGGGGTTGGTCTCTTGTCCCAAGTGACAAGCAATAGGACAGGAGGAAATACCTTCAAGTTGCACCAGAGGAGGTTTAGATTGGATATTAGGAAAAATTTTTTCACCAAAAGGCTTCTCAAGCATTGGAACAGGCTGCTCAGGGAAGTGGTTGAGTCACCATCCCTGGAGGTATTTAAAGGACATGTAGATATGGTGCTTAGGGACATGGTTTAGTGGTGGACTTGGCAGTGTTAGGTCAATGATTGGACTCAATTATTTTAGAGGTCTTTTCCAACCTAAATGATTCTATGATTCTATGATGGTGGGTGTCAGCTACAGACCACCTATACTGGGTATATATGACAAGGTTTTGGCAGCAGAGGTGGCTCCTGTTGAAAGAGGTAAGTGTCTGCCCCATGCCAAACACAGCTGGTTCCAGCTGGCTCAGTAACAGACCCACCACAGGCCAAAGCAGAGTCCATCAGTGAAGTTTGTGGCACCTCTGTGAAAGCATATTTAAGAAAGGCCAACCCCCCCACAAGACAGAGAGAGAAAAAGGGAACAAAAAGAATGAGAAACAGCAAAGGGAACACCAAGGGCAGAGAAAGAGGGGAAAGAGGTGCTACATGGCACCACAGCAGATATTCCCTGCATCCTGTAGAAGACCCCACACCAGAGCAGATTTTCCTGACACAAGCTGTGGCCTGTAGAGTACTCACTACCTGAATCTATTTTAATTGGCAAGAACTTAAAATAATTTTCCCCAACTTGATTCTGTTTTGCCCACAAGAGTAACTGGTAAGCAATCTCCCTGTCTTTATCTCGACCCATGAGCTTTCTCATCCTATTTTCTCCCTCTATCCTGCTGAGGAGATGGAGTGAGTGAGCAGCTAGGTGGGAGTTAGCCAAGGCTAATCCAACACACAACATCAAGAAATAGATGAAGCTTCCTCCACTTGTTTAAGAGTCTTCATGAGTGCAGGCCCTAGTACTCATGGGAGACCATAAACACCCTGATATCTGCTGGGAAGGCAATATGTCTGGATACAAGCAATCCAGGAGAATTCTTGAGTGTGACAAAGAGCTTCTTGATGTAGATGAACAAAGAGCCAATTAGGGCAGATGGTCTGCTGGATCTCTTACTCACAACCTAGGAAGGTCTGGCTGGGGATGTAAAGACTGAGGGCATCCTTGGCTGCAGCAACCATGAGATGGTGGTGTTTAAGATCCTGAGATGAAGAAACAAGGCAATCAGAGAATCACATTACTGGACTTCAGGAGAGAAAATTTCAGCTTATTTAGGTATCTGCTTGACAGGTCCCCATGGTAGACTGCCCTGGACAGCAAAGGGGCTGTTTGATCTCAGAGGAGAACCTCCTCAAAGCACAAGAACAGTCTATTCTGACATGCAGACATTCCCTGTCTGGATAAACAGGGAAGCCCTGACTGAACTCAAATGCAAAAAGGAGGTACGCAGAAGTTGGTTGTGGAGAACAGGCTACCCAAGAGGAATATAGAGACATTTTCCAAGTACACAGGGATGGACTTAGGATAGCCAAAGCTTAGCTGGAGTTGGGACTGGTGAGGGATGTGAAGTGCAACAAGGAGAGCTTCTCCAAGTATACTGGCAGTAAAAAGAAAGGCTAAGAAAAAAATGTGGGCTCCAACTCAATGGGGCAGGGGACCTAGTGAATGAGGACATGGAAAAGGCTGAGGTACTCAATGATTTCCTTGCCTCAGTTTTCATTGGTAAAGTTTTTCCTCAGGTCTCCGAGTCTACTGGCAGAGTGTAGGGGGAGTAAAACATTACCCACAGTAGAGGAAGATCAAGCTAGAGAGTATTTAAGACAACTGAACATACACAATGTTTATTTATAAAGTCAAAGTGTTGCTATCACAAATCAGAAAGCAAGAGGGCAACAGTCTCCAGTGTAACAATGAATGCTGTTAACTAGAGAGAAATGTTCATTAATTAACATTTCAATTTGCAAATAAAATTGTCAAAACTAAGGTCCGTGTTGTAGCACAATGGTGCTTTAATGACATTCCTTCCTTCTGTGCCAACTCTTAGCCTAAAATTTAATTATCTGACTTGAGACATTTGACAAATGTTTACAATTAGCAAAGTAAAGCACTCTCCCTAAGATTCAGATTTAATCGAGACTTTGGACATGTTTGAATATAAATTTAAAGCTTATGACCAAAGCTGATGATACACCACAATTGTGCATTTTAGATGTCAAAATGCATACATGTATACTCATATCATTAGGAAGCCTGAAAATACTATGCTAAATGGTTTTAGATGAGTTCAAATATGTCAAGCAACTGCATGAACCTACCTTGGAAAATCCAAGTCATTGCTAACTCATAAAACAAAAATATAGATGCTCAACTCAGTATGAATATGCTAACCAAGATAGATTTTAACAATTAGACCATGCAATACCCACAGAGATAATGGCATAAGCAGTGCTTGAATGTTGCTGAGTGAAATTAGCTGACAAGAAGACAATTTACTAACAAACTGCATGGTTGGTATTGATGAAGGCAAAGACATCTGAGGATGCGCCACAATAGTATGTAGGTGACATCCTAAAAATGAAAACCTAAGAAACTAGCAATGCTGCTGTTTTGGACACAACACAGCTATCCTTTCATGGAGCACTATCCATTCACAGCCCTGGCTATTAAAGAAGAACCCGATTGCTTGACTATGATTTTCTGAGAGAAGTGCAAAGCCTGTGTAGAAAAGCATCACAAACGTAAAGGCTGGAAGAGTGGAATGTGCTATGAACAGATCTATAACACACCGGTACTTTATGCTCGTGACCAAAACTCCAGAAGCAGGGCAGGACTATATTATCTATGGTGTGGATGCTAAAAGGCAGGAGCAGAGAAATTTTCCAGCTCTGTAGTTTGTGAAGTTTTTCCTTTCTCATGCTTTAGCTGAGAAACAGAGAAATCCAGCTTCTCACAGTTTCTCTGTGAGAGCTTTCATTCTCATGAGAACTGGATAGATAACAGTTTGCAAGAATGTAAACTATTTCTACACCTGCTATTGTTGTCAGAACACTAGAATTGTTTTCAGTCTTGTGAGAATAATATTTGGAAATGGGTGTCTTACTGCTCAGCCTATCACCTTGAGAGGTGGTGAGTGAATAAGCCAATAATGCAATTTCTTTATTGCGAACTACACTATAAAAGAGGAGAAATTCATTAAATGAGGTTTTAGCTCTGCTTTGGCCATATCATCTGACCTGCCTATGTCGTGATTTCGCCGTTCTCTGGGGATAACAGCGACATATGGCATGAAATGTATGCAAGGAACCAGGACACACATCCCAAACTACTTCCTGGCACATAAAGCCAAAGGCTATGATGGCTACTTCATTATTAACCAACTTTTGAAAGGAAAAATGGACATGCAGTTAATCACCCAAGGTGGTAAACTCATGTACATATAAGTACTCAGCCTGAGTATACATTTAATAGATCCTTACAGGTTTTTACCCATGAAACTAAGTAGCCTTCCCCAAGCATTGGGAAATAAGGGCTGCAAAGGTTATCCCCCCATATTTTTCCAACACTGATGAAAATCAAAGTTAATTAGACCCTCTTCCAGAGCCAGAATATTATAGGATGGACAGCATGATGGTGAAGAGAAAAAGCCATTATTGGCATGGCACACAGCTAATCAGAAGAGGATTTTTGACTTACAAAAAGAATTGTGTCTGGCTGGGATGGAGTCAACTTTCCCCATAGCAGTCTTCATAGTGCTGTGTTTTGTATTTGTAGCTGTTGATAACACGCCCATATTTTGGCTACTGCTGGGTAGTGCTGACATAGCATCAAGGCTGTCTCTGCAACCCCCATCTCAATACCAAAGGCCAATAGGGCGATTCACCAGGGATTCACCTGACCAAGTGAGGCAAGAGGGTCTTCGCCAACAAGCTGGCCAGACTTATAAGGAGGGCTTTAAACTAGACTTAGCAGGGGAAGGGGATGAAGTTCTGAGCACCAGACAAGAGCCAGGGGCTGCTGAGGTATTAGGAACCATCACGGAGGAAGAGCTGAAAACCACTGTGCAGCTAGAAAGCTATGATCTAATCGCTATTGCTGAAACATGGTGGGATGAATTGCACAACTGAAGTGCTGCAATCAATAGCTATAAGCTGTTCAGAAGGGACAGGCAAGGAAGGAGGGGGGTGGGCCTCTATGTAAAAGAATAGACTGACTGCATGGAGTTGTCTTTGAAAAAAGTGATGAACAGATTGAGAGTTTATGGATAAAAATTAGGAGCCAAGCCAACAAAGGAAACCTCATGGGTGGTGTTTACTTACAGGCTGCTCAAGGCATTCTTACTTCAACTATAGGAAGCATCACAATCACAAGCCACGATCCTGCTGGGGGACTATAATCAACCGGACATCAGCTGGAAAATCAACACAGCAAGCTGTAAGTGGTCCAGGAGACTCTTGGTGTACGTCAAGGATAATTTCCTAATCCAGGTGATAGACAGTCTGACCAGAGGAGAAGGGTTACTGGATCTGTTGTTCACCAACACAGATTAATGTTGGGGAAGATGAAACAGGAAAGCCTTATAAATATGATTGCCTAACAAAAGATTTTGGGAATATGAAAACTATAAGCGACATCGAAATGAAGGCCATCTTTGAGATATGATGTCTTAGTTACTGAACAACTAGAAAACAATGGTATAGCCGGCTGAAGGTAATCCCCTCTTGATTGAACAATACCCTCTGCTTGCAGACAGGTCCAAGGGTCAGAGCAGACCCTACTAGCTCAGCAGAAGGGGTCCAAGGAGTAGTTTTTAGAAGTTAAAATGTAACACTCTATGGTAATGTAAGAACTCTTATAGGCTGTATGTAAATGCTATAGGATTTGTACCTTGTATTAGATTGGCTAGTGAGAATTAGAATATTCACTACAGAAGATGATTTATTGTATTGTAACAAGCTCCTCGCTCTCTTAACTCCTCTCTTAACTCCTCTCTTAACTCCTCTCTCTTAACTCTTCTCCTCTTAGTAACTCTCTTAATTCATCTCTCTTGCTCTTTACTCTCTTAGCTCTTAGCCTCTTGCTCTTGATTCATCTCTCTCTCTCCTACACCTTGGGCCTGCTTGGAGCTGCAGCTGGCAGCTCTAAGCAGTGCCTCTGTACCCACGCCCTTTGCAATAAACTGCATGCTCCAAAGAGCTGCTTATAGAGATCTCTCGTCTCCATCCGTCCATCTCCAGCCGGGCCCGACCGAACCCACACCCTCATCACCATCATCTCGCCTTCAGTTTCGACAAACTGGCGCCCAAACGTGAGTGAAGGCCCGATTCAGCTCCTTCCACCTGTGAGAGACTTCGCCATGGACGGTAACTAAAAGACCAGTTATAGCCACCTGGAACGTGTCGTGAGCACGGCATACCGTTGCTGCGCAGCGCAAAAGCCGGAGCTCTATAACTCTGCCGAGGCAGCCCTCGAGCACGGGGAGCCGTTACTACGTAGCGATCACCTGGAGCTCTCGGAGGGAGGAAATTGCCTGGCAGTCCTCGAGCACAGACGGCCACTGCTGCGCAGCGGTTACCTGGAGCTCTTTGAGGAAGTTTGCCGTGGTACCCCTCGAGCACGGACACGCTGCTAAGCAGTGCAGACCGGAGCTCTTAGGAGGGATCCAGCCGCGCGCCCGAGCACAGGCGGGTATTGCTCAGCACCGCCCGCACTGGAGCTCTGAGTGGAGACACCTGCGAGGTCCCGAGCACGGAAAGCCGTTGCCAAGCGACGCCTGAAACCGGAGCTCTGAGGAGGGACCCGACAGCAGCGTCCTGAGCGCCGTGTGGAGAGCCTGGCCAGCCCCCCACGACGGACCCCTCACTAAGGACCCTGCCCCCTGCGACATCTAGGTGAGTATCATACTGGTCAATAATGGGACAAACTCACTCTGCCCATGACAGACATCTCTATAAGCAACTTAAGTATTTACTAAGCTCCGGTCCAAGTCAATTACCTAAACAGGAGCTAAAAAACCTCTTAGAATATACTCTGATTAATTTCCCAAATGCTGACCGTTCAGCCGTCTTTACAAGAGACTTCTGGGACACAGTTGGGGTTAAACTCTTTAATAATATCTCCCGCCGGGATTGGGCTGCCGCGGAGCTGCTCCCGGCTTGCAGAGCGCTCGTGGAGCTGTTTGCTGCGAAGGCGCCGCCCGCAGCACTCACCTCGCCGGGTCCCGCTCCTGCTGCGAGCCCGCCCCTTGCCGCCGCGAGCCTGCAACCGGGCACGGCCCCCGCCCCGCAGCCGGACCCCACGGCTCCGGTACCCGCGGTCCAGCTGTCTCGTGCCGCCCCGCCCCACCCCCCCGCGGTCCCTGCACCGGTCACCCCTGCCCCACCGGACCCCACCGCCCCCCCCACCGCCCCTGTCATCCCCACCCCCACGGTCCCGTTAGTCCCTGCTGTCCCGCCTCTCGCGGCTCCGGTAGCCGCGGTCCGACTGACTCGTGCCGCCCCGCCCCCCGCCCCCACTGTCCCGGCACCCATCACCCCTGCCCCACCGGACCCTACAACCCCCCCCACCGCTCCCCCCATCCCCGCCCCCCCCATCCCGTTCCTCCCTGCTGCCCCGGCTCCCGCGGTCCCCGCCCTCGGCTCCAGCGCCTTCGCGGCCCCACCCCCCACTGCTGCCCTCATTGTTACCCCACCCCCCGCTGCTGGCATCATGGTGGCCCCGCCCCCCGCCGATAGCCCCGCGGGGCCAGCGGCTGCTCCCCAGCCACCTACGGGTCCTACCGCTCCCCCAGCCGCGCCTGTTATGGCTGTAGCCACCATCATAGCCGGCCCCCCGCAAAGCCAGGCGGCGACCCTTCTTCCAGCCCCCCAGGTCCCCCTCGCCGCCACCGACACGGCGCCGGTGGTGGCCAACGTCCCGTCCGCGTCCGTGGGACACGGAGCGCCCCAGCCCCGCCAGCCACCTGGTGCCGGCGCTGCAGCGCCTACACAGATGGCTGCTGCCTCTCCCGTGCCTGCCGCTGCTCCAGCCTCGTCTCCCGGCACCGCCGCGCCGGCAGCCACACCAGCCCAGCCTGCAAACTCCCAGCGGCAGCACGCCGCGGTCCAGCCGCCGACTGGCCCACCGTTCGCCATGGCCCCACCGCAACATACTCCCGCCGCCTCCACGCCGGCCCTCCCGCCTCCCGCAGCCCCGGGATCATCTCCTGCCGACGGGACAGCCCTGCCACCTCCCGCTCTCCCCGACACACAGACAGCGGCCATCACAGTCCGCCACGCTGAGCTGATGGCGCAACCCACGCACGCTCACACTTCTCCAACCACAGCACTGCTCACGGAACTAGCTCCGCCACCGCCCCCCACGGCTTTCACCTCGCCTTCAATAGAGCCACCCGCACCCCCTCGCCCGCTGCCGCGGAGCCGGTTCCTCGCGGCTCCCCCGCCTCCTCGCCCGCCACCGCGGAGATCGGCAGTGCCATCGCCGCCCCCGCCGGGGCCCTCCGGCACCGCACAGCTGTATCCCTCGGCTACCGCCGCCCAGCAACATCCCTCCGCGCAGCTCAGCCTCGCCTCACAGGCCGCAAACAGGGGGGGAACGGAGGGCAATGGTCCAGCTCCGGTGGCAGGGAAGACGGAGAGCCGCTCTGCCCGAGCTGATGCTTTAAATCTAACACCAGGAAACCCTGAAAAGCAGCCAGATTTGTTTGCAATGAGCCCCAGAGTCCCGCCAGCGAGCGGCTGGGATCTTGCAACCCATAAGGAGAAAACGAGTTCTGAGAGTTTGTTAGCGCTACTTTCTGAATCAAAAAATCCTCCAAAGTGCTCAGATTATTCCCAATTAACAGATTGGCATGAAATAAGACGCCAAAGCTGTAAAGATGAAAGTCTATTAGCTAAGCCTGTGATAGCTAGCCAACAGCCTGACAGTCCTAAAACGTGGGTTCCCATCCCCACTCACGAAATTAAAGAACTAAGAAGGGCTGTAAGAGATAGTGGTATTTGCTCACCGTATCTTAAACAACTGCTAAAAAGTACCCTAAAAAGAACTCATCAAACTCTAAAACGCATTTTAGATCAACAGAAAGGGGGAGAAGCCCAGGATACACCTCAAAGGAGGTTGAACAAGGCTTTGTATGTGTACAATTTTTTGAATAGCTCTGCAGAAGAGCCTGATCCTCCCATTTATAGACATTTTTTGAACAACAAAAAAGCAAAACTGAAAGAGCGCCCCCCAGTTTTGATTAAAAATCTAGACTCAGGAAAAATAGAAGGACCATACAATCTTATAATGTGGGGGAAGGGGTTTGCGTGTGTTTCCACAGGTGAAGGAATCAAGTGGGTTCCAGCAAAAAACGTGAAGCCATACCTCGCATCAAAGCCTGCCGACGCCTCCACACCAGCCAGTGACCCTGCAAGTGGAAGCCAGGAAGCAAGCACCCAGACCTGAACTGCGCAGAATCACCAGAAGAAAGTGATCTGCCAAAAACAGCTCAAGAAAAGAATGGAGTTTTCTCATTTGCGCGCGTGCATGTTGCTTTTATCCTTTTGTTTTAGTTTTTGTAGTGAAGCTTTACCTGTGAATCAACCAAAGACAAATGTCTGGGTTGCTTTAGCCAAATCCGCAGGCTCCGATACCATCTGTCTATCTGACACAAGCCCTGACAAACCCTTTTCAACCTGCTTAGTTGGAGTACCTCTTCCAGAAGGTTTTGATAATATTACTCTTGATAAGTATTGGCCATATGACGATCATCATGTATCTCCAACTCCCAGCCATAGACACCAAACTTATATTGATAATTCTAAAATTGATAAATCTGACCTTCAAGAGCTAGAAATCCTAGGTTCATTAACTATGGATACCTGCTATTTCTTTCACTTTCAAGGAGAAAACGGTCCCCATTTAAACGTTACCCCATATCACCCAGCTTATAGCAATGTAACTTCTTGGTGTAATCAAGTTAAGCTTCTTATATATGATGAACCTCATGCAGATCGTTTTAGCAAACTTCCTATTCGATTCCCCAGAGGAATTTGGCTCATCTGTGGAGACAGGGCCTGGCAAGGTATACCTTCAAAAATAGATGGTGGCCCTTGTGCTCTGGGACAACTTACAATTATTGCTCCCAGTGTCAAAGAGGTAATCAAAAAGAAAAGCAGAAAGATCAGATCTTCCTGGGGACATCAGTACGATAGTGACTGTGATAGTGACTTCCACCCTTGGAACTCTGGAAAATCAATTGTTGCAAGCATTTTTCTACCTCAGTTAAGTTCCTCAATTGCATTAAAACAGCTAAACAAGTTGGGATGTTGGCTCAGCAAGGAGGTAAATGCCACCTCTACTATGATCAGTGATCTGTTAACCGATGAAGAGGCAGTCAGACATGCCACTTTACAAAATAGAGCTGCCGTTGACTATCTTTTATTAGCACATGGGCATGGCTGTGAAGATTTTGAAGGATTGTGCTGTATGAACTTATCCGATCATTCGGTCTCCATTCACAAACAGCTACAAAATCTAAGGGATCTAGCTAACCAAATCACAACAGATGATCCGTCTTGGCTAGACAGTTTGTTTGATGGTTGGAGCTTTGCACCTTGGCTAAGGGAACTCTGTAAAATAGGCTTGATTATTCTAGTAGTAATAATTATAGTTTTAGTAGCAGTACCTTGTATACTTCAGTGTGTGCAAAAAATAACAAGTAGGACTGTATCTAATATCTTAGTTGTTCATCAGAACGGGGGAGATGTTGGGGAAGATGAAACAGGAAAGCCTTATAAATATGATTGCCTAACAAAAGATTTTGGGAATATGAAAACTATAAGCGACATCGAAATGAAGGCCATCTTTGAGATATGATGTCTTAGTTACTGAACAACTAGAAAACAATGGTATAGCCGGCTGAAGGTAATCCCCTCTTGATTGAACAATACCCTCTGCTTGCAGACAGGTCCAAGGGTCAGAGCAGACCCTACTAGCTCAGCAGAAGGGGTCCAAGGAGTAGTTTTTAGAAGTTAAAATGTAACACTCTATGGTAATGTAAGAACTCTTATAGGCTGTATGTAAATGCTATAGGATTTGTACCTTGTATTAGATTGGCTAGTGAGAATTAGAATATTCACTACAGAAGATGATTTATTGTATTGTAACAAGCTCCTCGCTCTCTTAACTCCTCTCTTAACTCCTCTCTTAACTCCTCTCTCTTAACTCTTCTCCTCTTAGTAACTCTCTTAATTCATCTCTCTTGCTCTTTACTCTCTTAGCTCTTAGCCTCTTGCTCTTGATTCATCTCTCTCTCTCCTACACCTTGGGCCTGCTTGGAGCTGCAGCTGGCAGCTCTAAGCAGTGCCTCTGTACCCACGCCCTTTGCAATAAACTGCATGCTCCAAAGAGCTGCTTATAGAGATCTCTCGTCTCCATCCGTCCATCTCCAGCCGGGCCCGACCGAACCCACACCCTCATCACCATCATCTCGCCTTCAGTTTCGACAATTAACATATTAGAGAGGTCAAGCTTGGTGGCAGCCTGGGCTGCAGTGATCATGCCCTCGTGGGATTCACAATCTTGAGGGATATGGGGCAGGTGAAGAGTAGAGTCAGGACCCTGAGTTTTAAGAGAGCAAACTTTCAGTTGTTTAAGGAACTGGTGGATGTGACCTCCTGGGAAACTGCCCTCAGGAACAAAGAAGCTGAACACAGCCAGCAGCTCTTTAAGGACATTTTTCTTAGAGCACAAGTGTTCTCAATTCCCATGTATAAGAAATTGGGCAAGGAAGGCAGGACACCAGCATGGCTGAGTAAGGACCTTCTGGTCAAACTAAAATGTAAGAAGGAAATCCATAGGCAGTGGAACCAGGGACATATATCATGGGGAAGAATACAGGGACGTTGCCCAGATGCATAGGCATGAGACAAAGACAGATAAGGCTAAGCTGGAGCTGAATTTGACAAGGGATGCAAAGAATAATAAAAAGGATTTCTACAGGTACATTGGCCAGAAAAGGAAGGTTAAAGAAAATGTACTCCCTCCCTGATAAATAAGATGGGAGAACAGGTGGCAACTGATGTGGAGAAGGCTGAGGTACTCAACAATTTTTTTAGAATAGAATATTTCAGTTGGAAGAAACATACGATGATCATCTAGTCCAACTGCCTGACCACTTCGGGGCTGACCAAAAGTTAAAGCATGTTATTAAGGGCATTGCCCAAATACCCCTTAAACACTGACAGGCTTGGGGCATCGACCACCCTGGGTCCACCCCCAGTCCTCCCCTTTCCCCTTCTCCGAATAAAAGATGGTCGAGGGGAGGCTCCGCCCTCTCTCTCAGCTCAGCTATCTTCCTGTGAACATCTCTTGTTGTCTGTCTCATTTTAAAAGCTTCTAACTGCAGGAAATTGAGCAGGCAGGGAGCTATATTTCTCCCTCTTTGCTTCTGCTGATGGTATTTGCTTTGCAGCTGATACAGGTACCGATTTAGAGCTACTAAAGTGCTAGATCGCCCGTGCTGCCTCTCTAGGCTGCTCGAGGCTTTCTAAGGCATTGAAATACAAGCGCTAGCCGGTATAAAGCTGAAAAGATACCTTCCACACTGTTCCAATGTTTGACCATCCTCTTGGTAAAGAAATTCTTCCTAATGTCAACTCTGACACAGCTTTGAGCCATTCCCGCACATCCTGTTGCAGGATACCAGGGAGAAGAGATCAGCGCCTCCCTCTCCACTTCTCCTCCTCAGGAAGCTGTAGAGAGCAATGAGGTCACCCCTCAGCCTCCTTTTCTCCAAAATAGACAAACCCAGTCTCCTTGGCGTCTCCTCATAGGACATTTCTTCCAGCCCCTTCACCAGCTTTGTTGCCCTCTTCTGGATACATTTAAGGACCTTCACATCCTTCTAAAATTGTGGGGCCCAGAACTGCACACGATACCCAAAGTGAGGCTGCACCAGCACTAAACACAGCAGGATAATCCCCTGTTTTGACTGACTGGTTATACTGTGCTTAATGCACCCCAGGATGCAGTTTGCCCTCTTGTCTGCCAGGGTTCACTGCTGTCAGAGACTGAAATAGTTTATGACAAACATTTTCTTAAAGGACTTTTAAAACTGTATTACAAAAGCTGCAAAAAAGACTACCGCACCCTGAATGGGGCCCTGACTGAGGCCTTACACTGTTCGCTGATGAAGATAAGATAAAGTAACAACTCAGGGCTGGGGACATTCACGGAGCACAAGCTTAACACCTCCAAAGGTGGAGACCACATCCCCAGGGCTATCAGCTGCCAGGCTCGAACAGACCCTCACACCAAAGGGCCGGGGGAGGAGAGGCTTTGGGTATCTTGGAAATGCCTGTGGTCAAGAAGCTCAGTGACTGCCCATCCTCCACTGTGCAGAGGAGCCCAGCTGAGGAGTCCTCACGGGGGGGGGGGGGGGGGGGAGGGGGGGGGGGAGGGAGAAGCTTATCCACAGCACAAGGGGGCGACATGGCCATCGCAGGGGCCTCCCTCAAAGGGGTCCCCAGACCCTGCACCAGAGCACCAGAGCAGATGCAACAGACACTCAGTGTTGCAAGGGACAGTGTCAAGCTGGCCCTTGCAAGAGAGACACGTGGGTGTTCCCACCTGGCCCACAGCGTATATTAATCCACAGGATTCTGTACTCTTTGGCGTGTGGCGGCGTGGCCACGGCGGCGACGGGGGACCCTCACCACCAGAAGACCAGATGGAGGGGAGCAATGAGACGTCATTGGGACCCTCAGATGGGTGATATGCTTCCACCTAACCCCTGTCATCTCTCCCTGTCCCCCCACCCCCAGGCATACTTCTTTTTTTTTCATTTCTTTCTCTCTTTCTTTTCCTTTCTCTTTGCCTCTTTTACTATTAAATAAAATACATCCATTTTTTGGCATCAACATCTAACCTCGTTTGGTTTTAATCTCATTTCTGGGAATATTTTGAACCTTCTAAATTCTTTCCGGTTTATGCACAGAGACTTAGCTTGCTTTGCTTTTCTGAGTTTAAACTGGATCGTAAGAGCATGGTTGTGGGAAATGCAGAGAAAACCAATCAAAAATGGGGGTTCTTCCAGGAAAATTGCTGCTCCAGTCTCCAGCGGGCAGTTTCCCAGGCATAATGGAAGGGCTGATCATACTACTGACTCTATGGAGAGAAGTTCTAGGCCATTTCTACAAGAAGTAAGCAGGGAATCTTGTGATCAGTATTAGAGGGGCCCTGCCTGCAGACAGGTGGAGAGGGATAACTGGGTTTACTGGACTGTGTGAATTCAATGGCCTGGTACAGCAGCCCCACAAGAGTACAAGGATTTACTAGACACTGGTGCAGTGTACCCTAATGCCATCAAGTTATACAGGGAGAGAATCCATTTGTATTTCTGGAGTGACAGGGTGTGCTGGTTTGGTCAAATCTAGAAATATATATCCTCTGAGAGAAGGCATAACCACCCCTCCCCCACCAGGTTCAGGAAGAAATAAATTTTCCTCGAAGGAAAGAGACAAAAACTATTTATTTAACAAACACACGGGAAAAGGAAAATAATGCTAAATAATAAAACCCCTCGCCCTGCTGAGAGAAACCTGGGAAAATTTCTGAGTCCTTCTGTAGATCTCTCTCTCTCCCTCCTTGGAGCTGGGACAGGGTGGTGGGCCCACCTCCAGGGCCAAGGCCTTGGTGGAAAGTCCTCCCAATATATTCTGATGTTGAAACCGTCCAGCAGAGAGAAAAGGAAAAAAACGAAGTCCCAGGAAAACAAAAGTTCAACTCTCCGAAGGAAAAAGAGCTGAGGCAAAAAACTTCCAAAAGCTGGCTGGAAAGAAAAGCAAGCCGGGTGCTTCCCTTCCCTCCCGCTCTCCTGCTGCAGCTGAAAAAAAAAAGTCTCTATCTCTGTGTGACCTTGAACAAGCTGCAAACTGCTTTGAAAAAGTTTTGCTCAGTTTTTTTTCTCCTTCCCCCTCTCAGGCTCAGTTTAGAGGCATAGAAAGGCACAAGAATTAATTTCTGGGCATGGGGCAGCGATATGGGATACACATCATAAAGTCACCCCAAGACACAGGGGGATCCAAACAGTTGGCTGTATTGGAGGCTGAGATTAGCCTGACTTGGAATGAATGGCAAAAGCACCTCATTGGGACTGGCCCAGAGGCTCCGTGCAACCTTGTCAAAGACTATCTCAGTAGAGGGTATTCCAAGGACCCAAAAGGGCACCAATGGGCTCTTGGTATAGCTGCCCTGGAGACAGAGGAAATTAAACGGTCCTTACCTTGCCTGGTCTCTCAGACAACCCTTCTGTTGTGGGATTGCTGACGGCCAAAGAAAAGCAGAGGCACCACGACGGTGCACCGGCAGCAATATTGCAACAAATGAGACTCCCTGATTCCCATCCATAAATTGATTTGTTGACTGGAGAGCCAAGGAGTGATCAGCAGGACCTGCTCACCCTTTAATAGTCCCATATGGCCAATGTGAATATCTAAATGAGAATGGAGATTAACAGTAGACTGTTGGAGCCTGAACAAAGCCATGCTGCCACCGACTGTTGCCGTACCAGACATGTTGGAACTTCAATATGAGCTGGAGTCAAAGGCAGCCCAGTGCTACTGCAATGGATATCGCTGATGTGCTTGTCTCAGTCCCTTTGGCAGCAGAGTGTAGGCCAGTTTGCTTTCACTTGGAGAGGTGTCCAGTACACCTGGAACCGACTGCCTCAGAGGTAGAAACACAGCCCTACCATGTGCCAAGGACTGATCCGGGCTGCACTAGAACAGGGTGAAGCTCTGGAATGCCTGCAATACATTGCTGATGTCATTGTGTGGGGCAATGCAGCAGCAGAAGTTTTTGAAAAAGGGAAGAAAATTGTCCAAATCCTTCTGAAAGCTGGTTCTTCTGTAAAAAAAAAAGTAAGGCAAAGGGATGTGCAGAGGGGATCCAGTTTTTAGGAAAAAAATGGCAAGATGGATGTCATCAGGTCCCAATGGATGTGATTAATAAGATAACAGCAATGTTATCTTATTATCTGTTGCTACCCTTTCTGAGCTTCCCCTCCCCCTCCCCAAGACACTTGCCTCTGCCAGGTGCTCTGAGCTCCTTTGTTCTAAGCGCGGGCAAAACTAAACGTAACTCAAACTTTTTAGCAGTGTCTGATTGGCCGGTCACCCCGGGTCCGCCCCCAGTCCTCCCCTTTCCCCTTCTCCAAATAAAAGAGAAGATCAAGGGAGGCCCCGCCCTCTTTTGGCTCCGCTACCCTTTCTGCGAACATCTCTTGTCATCTGTTTCTTTTGAAAGCTTCTAACTGTGGGAAATTGAGCGAGCAGAGAGCTGTATTTCCCCCTCTTTGCTTCTGCTAGAGATATTTGCTTTGCAGATGATACAGGTACCGATTTTAGAGCTACTTAAATGCTAGATCGTCCGTGCTACCTCTCTAGGCTGCTCGAGGCTTCCTAAGGCATTGAACTACTAGCACTAGCCGGTAAAAAGCTGAAAAGATACCTCCCTCATTTGGCGCCCAACGTGCTATCTCTGAACCCCAGTTCTGAGAGACTTTTAGGGTGTCCCAGCAGCTGTGTGTCTGCTGGAGTTAGCTCTGCACGTCCTGCCATGCCAGCTCTGTGTAGCGAGCTGTTACTCTTTGCGTAACAGCGAGCCCAGAGCCTCAGCCTGTACCCTCCCCCACACCACCTGGCGAGGGAACGGCTTGAAAGTAGAAGACCATGTTTGCTTGTTTTTTTTTCTCCGGACCTGCTTTCCTGTGATAAATCCAGAATTCTGGTATTTCCCTGCTGGTTTAAGGGCTCCTGTCTTAAGCTGGTGCCGGTGCAAACTTTCTCTTTTTTTTTTTTCTTCCCCTCCTTTTCGTGATTTGGGGTTGAGGTTTGTGGTGCTGCATTCATAATGGGATCTGAGGTTTCTGCACACCATAGAGAAATATACCACCAAGTTCAAAGCTAACTTTCTTGTACTGGGCATAAATACCCTAAAAATCTAGTTCAATCTTTTGTACAATGGCTTTTTCAGCACTTTCCTAATCTGACCTCTGAGGACATGAGATCTTCTGAATTTTGGGATAAGGTGGGGAGAAAACTCTCCTCTCTTAGGCGTGCAGGAGATGAAACAGTTTCAAAATTCCTTCCTCTCCTGTTACTAAGTTATTCTTTGCCGGAGAAAAAAGCAGTACATGAAAAGCCTCTGCAAAAACCCTCTTTCAATCCCCTTATACCCTCTTCCAACCCCTGTGTCCCGGACCCCTCTTCCCCTACACTGGAAAACACAGCTAGAGCAAACTGCTTTTTAGCACAGGAGAGCTATCGTCCTCCTGGCTCAGCCGTGTCTCCTCAGCACCCTTCCTTGGACAGGAATCTGGAGCCAGTCCCAGGACCTTTCCAAAACCTCTTCTCCACTCCTTTTTCCCCAGTTTCTAGCCCTCATGTTTCAAGCGCGCGTAAAAACCCCTTCTCCCCTGATCTCTTTGTTCCCAGGGACAGCCATTGCCATGTGCTCTCAGCCCGGGAAAAACCCTCTTCCCCCAACCCCTTTTCTCCGAGTTTGTTTGTCTCCAATAATGGCGGACGCAATGTTTCTTCATCTCCAAACTACCCCTCCCACAATCCCTTTCTCCCCCACCCCACAAATCCCTTCTTGTCCCCATCCCCTCCCACTCCTGTGTTGGAACCTGTCCCCACCCCCAACCCCTCCCCCACAGCGTTGTGTTTCACCCCTCCCTCTGTTCCCACCCATGACTCAAGTACCGCCCCTGCCTCCCACAACCCCGCCCCCAACCCCTCCCCTCCTCCCACCACGTCCCTGCCTCCACTCCCCGCCCCTGCCCCTCCACTCCCGGCCCCTGCTTCCCATTGTCCTGCCCCAGGTTCCCACAATCATGTGACTACTTCTCTAAATCCGGGAACCCATGGCTACCAGGAAGTAACTCCAACTGCTTCTACTACACTCTCTGGTATTAGCAATGGAGCAAACCCTGGCTGGATGCCCTTTCCTTATTCTAATATTAAGAATTTGTGCAAGGCAATTAAGGAGTTTGGAATGCAGAGTAATTATTTTAAGAGCCTTTTAAGTGCTACTTTTGCAACTCACTTACTTGTACCTCATGATTTACTAACATTGATGCAAACTCTTCTCACACCTGGTGATTTTATGATGTGGAAAAAGCAATGGAAAATTATTTTATCTGATTTCTTGAAAATTTTGTGGCAAACTCCAGATAATTACCTGGACTTTGAAAATAATTATATCACATTAGACCTTTTATCTGGTGACAATAGTATGGCAAATCCTCAAAAACAAGCAATGCTTATCCCTCATCCAGTTCTTACTGAAATCACACGTGCTGCTGAAAAGGCTTTGACATTACTACCGTCTCAGACTCTGACATCTCATTATACCAACATCAAACAATTGCCAAATGAAAATATTATTCACTTTTATAACCGTTTGTGCGAAGCTATCTTTTCCCAGATCCCTAATCCTCACCTCCAACAAGCGCTCCTACTTGAACTTCTCCAAGTTAATATGAATGATGCTTGCAAACAAGTCATCCTCAACCTTCCTTTGCATCCCCCTCCTACTGTTGAATCCATCCTCGAAGTCTGTACAAAGAAGGTGCAGCTGAACACAGCTGTTCCCTTTTTGAAAAAAGTGGGGATGGTTGGGGAAGTTGTGGAGAATGCTACAAGTACAGGGGAAACTCAATTGCGAGGTAACTTTATATGCTATCGTCAGAAAAAGGGACATGTAGCTCGCAATTGCAGAACAATTATAATTGCTGATAAAAACTCTCCAAAGACTGTTTCCCCAGGTCAACAGCAGGGAAACTAGCGACAACGTGTCCTAACAGCTCTGCGTTCAGACATAAATAGGGCTGCAGACAAAGCAACTTGGACTTCTGGACTCAGGTTTAAGGTAACCTGTGATGAAACACACCATTTCAACAACAACAAACAGACTGTGATACCCATCTCATTCCAGAATGTGGACCACGTGCCAGACTTTACATACCTTTTTGTTATTGGGGACACTCGGGAAACACCTTCTGGGATAGAGGTTACACCCACACTCATGAAAGTGGATCAGAACGGGTGTTCTAACCTAATTGCACAATGTATATATCTGCCGTACTTCATGCCAAAGGGTCAAGTCATTGCACAGGCCATTCCACTGCCCAAATACCTGCCCACAGATGGTCATATCCCAGCTATCTGTTGGACTGAGGTTTTGGGAAACGACAAAGCTATAATAGAATGTAAGCTCCATCACAAATCACATAAAATCAGTATCATGGGAATGGTAGACACAGGTGCTGATGTGTCTGTCATTCCCTTTGATAAGTGGCCGGCGCAATGGGAATTGCAGTCTCAGGGCATCATACAAGGGATTGGAGGTACCCAAATTGCGAGGCAATCCAAAAACACCATTCAAATTGAAGGTCCTGAAGGACAAATAGCGACACTTCGTCCATATGTCCTAGACACCAAATTCACACTGTGGAGAAGGGATGCCATGTCTCAGTGGGGAACAAAAATTGATATCACCCCTAGACATCCAAATTTTCCCTTGGAAAACTGATGAACCAGTGTGGGTTAACCAGTGGTCGCTAAAAAAGGAAAACTTAGAGGCACTCAAAACATTAGTAGCTGAATAATTGGCTAAAGGAAATATAGTTCCAACTAACAGCCCATGGAATACACCCGTGTTTGTAATACAAAAACCGGGAAAGAACAAATATAGGCTCCTCCAAGATCTTAGAGAAATCAATAAGGTTACTGAAGACATGGGACCCCTTCAACCAGGTATTCCATCACCTTCAATGCTCCCACAACATTGGCATTTAGCTGTTCTTGACATTAAAGATTGCTTCTTTCATATTTCACTCCACCCTGCAGATGCCCCTCGATTTGCATTTTTTGTACCCTCTCTTAATCGTGAAACTCCCATGGAACGTTACCATTGGCTTGTGCTTCCCCAAGGTATGAAAAATTCCCCAACTCTCTGCCAAGAGTATATTGCTAAAATTCTATCTCCCATCCGTGCCAAAGCAGAGAAAGCCATCATCCTACATTACATGGATGATGTGCTGGTATGTGCTCCCAATAATCAGTATCTCAAGCAGACACTTAACATGGTGATTGAGGCCCTAGAGGCCAAGGACTTTGAATTACAACCTGAAAAAATGCAGAGAACAAGCCCTTGGAAATACCTTGAACTCAAAATCACAGAAACTTCTATCACTCCAACACCCGTCACCATTAATAATAACCCAAAAACACTAGAGGAAGTGCAACAGATCTGTGGGACACTGAACTATTTAAAACCCTGGTTAGGACTCACCACAGAAGATGTAGCTCCTATTGCAAACCTGTTAAAAGGGGAAGGCAGTCCAGCATCCCCTAGATCCCTGACAGAAGAGGCAAGGCAGTCTCTCAGAAAGATACAAGAGCTCATTTCCACCAGACAAGCACACAGGTATCAGCCCTCCCTATCCTTTAAGCTTGTCATCCTAGGGAAGGTACCACGCTTTCACGGCCTCATATTTCAGTGGGACAAAGAGCAGAAGGAACCCCTCATCATAATTGAATGGGTATTCCTTCCACTCCAACCTCCTAAAACTGTCACACAGCCACAAGAACTAATGGCAAAAATTATCATGAAGGGTAGAACAAGGCTCTGCACCCTGGCAGGATGTGACTTTGCATGCATCTACTTACCTGTAACAACTGACACATTAGATCACCTTCTCCAAAATAATATAAATTTACAATTTGCATTAGACAGTTACTCAGGCTAAATCTCCAATCATTACCCAAAACATAACATGTTTAATCTGCCATACTCTTTCATCCCTCAAGAGATTCAAAGTAAAAAGCCCCTCGGTGCGATTACCGTTTTTACCAATGCTTCAGGAGAAAGTAAAAAGTTTGTGGTCACATGGAAAAAATCCAAAGACGCAAAAGTGGGAATCTGACATCAAGGTAATCCAGGGATCACCACAAGTAGCTGAACTAGCAGCTGTCGTTAGAGCATTTGAGAGGTTCAAAGAACCCTTTAATTTGGTCACAGACTCAGCATACGTAGCTGGAGTAACTGTTAGAGCTGAGCATGCTCTCCTAAAAGAAATCTCAAACAAAACACTTTATGATTTGCTCTCAAAGCTAATTTATCTGGTTTCCCACAGAGAGCATCCCTATTTTGTCATGCATGTGAGGTTACATACAAACCTGCCAGGATTTATTGCAGAAGGTAATCGTAGAGCTGATGCTCTTGCTATGCCAGCAGACATAGTTTTATCAGCAGACTTACCAAAGCTCCCCCAAGTTTTTGAACAAGCAAAATTGAGCCATGTTATGTACCATCAAAATATTCCTGCTCTTATCCGCATGTTCCATCTGTCTCGGATGCAGGCAAAAGCAATAGTGGCAACATGTCCCAACTGCCAGAAGCTACAGCTTCCATCACTAGGCATGGGGGTCAACCCCAGAGGCATTAATAGTGGTGAAGTGTGGCAGATGGACGTCACACATTTCCCTGAATTTGGGAGATTAAAATACGTTCATTTCTATTGATACCTTCTCTGGTGCTATGTATGCCTCTGCACATGCAGGTGAAAAAGCTAAGGACGTTGAAAAACATCTTGTCCAAACTTTTGCTGTGCTCGGTATACCTGAGGAGATAAAAACTGATAATGGACCTGCCTACACCTCTCAGGAGTTTAAAAACTTTCATCAGCAGTGGGGATTTCGACATGTGTCCTGGGTTGAGGTGTATTCTATTACCATTCTCATGAGCTGTTGAAATCAGGTGGGGCAGTGTTTCCTTGCCTCCTCCCCCCAGACTATCTTGCTGTTAATGGCCCATCATTGTCCTACCGCATGACTCAGAGATAACTCCCTCCGGACTATCTTCTGTTAATGAGCCTAATCAACACTTGGCCTCAAGACTCATTACCCCATTGTGAGATGCTCCACCCAGAGGGACGAACCAAGCATCCCATCGTGGATATAATCTGGGACTCTGAACACCAGAGACAACCCTTTCCACTGGATTTCCAGAGGACAGGAGCTACACAGCCACCACTGGACCTTCTGAGGAAGAGCAGACCCTTTGTTTTCTAAAGGATCACCGCTTCAGAGTACTGCAGCCACCATTCTACCAGACTGCTGCCACCACCCTGCCTAACAGGGACTCAGGTTGTATCTTGACTCTGTCAGTTTGAACCAGTGTTTTCTTTTAGTTTTTTTTCCTTTTCTTTAATTTCCCCATTAAATTGTTCTTCTGGCTTGGTGCCCCCCACTGGTTTGTTTTCAAACTAGTACAACGTTACAGGTATTCCTCACTCCCCAACTGGACAAGGTATTGTTGAACGTGCACATCAAACCCTAAAGCGAATGGTGCTACAACAGTCAGGGACCACTAAACTCAACTCACCTGGCCTCAGCAAATCATTGTTTACCATAAACTTCTTGAATGGCACCTTTGAGGATCCAAACTCTCCCATCAATCGTCATTTCCAGAACACCAGGAGACAGAAACTGAAGGAAAATCCAGAAGTCCTGATCCGGGACCCAGAGACTCAAAAAATCCAAGGACCAAACAAACTTGTAACTTGGGGATGTGGGTATGCCAGTGTATCTACCCCTCAAGGACTGAGGTGGATCCCAGGGAAATGGGTAAAGCCTTATGTCACCTCCTCAAAAGTTAAGGAGCTTAAAACTGCCTCCTGGAGGAGACACCGTAAAAAGGATCCTGATTTTGCAACCTCATGCAAACCCCCTACTGCAGATTTTGATGTTAAACCCTCAAGTTGTTGCACTGTTTTGCACTCACATTTTGCACTGTATTTTGTAAATCTTCGTCCTGATACCCCAGACCATAGATGTCCTGACTAAACCCCTGAGTTTTGACTGGGGAACTAGTTTAAAGACATCGTAGGCACTGTCGAGTTGTAGGGACGACAGATTCCATTTATGTTTTGCACTGTTGTTCTGTTACTGTTACTGGAACACAGGGAGTTCTACCTGAACATAAGGAAGAACTTTACTGTGAGGATGACTGAGAACAGGTTGCCAAAAGAGGCTGTGGAGTCTCTTTCCATAGAGATAATCAAAACTTGTCAGCACACAATCCTGAGAAATGTGCTCTAGGGTGTTACAAAAAGGATAGGATATTGGATTTTAGAAGTAGTAAGGCTAAGGCTCTGCTAGGCTGTAAGGCCTCAGGTGTAGAAATAGTTCTCTGAGGAAACAGGAATGGAATGTACTGGGTGGGGAGGTTAGGAATAGTGAATTAGCTGGGCATGGTGAACCCGTTAGTGAATTAGCTGGGCACGGTGAACCTGTCTAAAAGTAAATTGTTCTGGGTTGATATATGTTGCATGTAAGGGGGATTTCAGTGGTAGGAGCTCGTTGAGCATTATCTAAGACTAGACAACCATAAAGATATATGGCTTAGGGTATGATTATCAATTGTTAATCCTTGTGATGTATGTTTTACTTTGAAGATTAAATCTTGTATGTGTGCCAATGTTTGAAACTGTATAAAGAGCTGAGTGAAACGATAGGCCTTTGGGAAGCCTGATTTGGGACACTAGTCCCCAGGTCCCCGGGCCCTGAATAAAGCACCGCATAAACTGACTCTCTGTTGGTTTGTGTTTGTGGTCGGTGGGCAACAGTTTTCTGGCGACCGCGGCAGGACTCCGGGGGTCGTAGGGGCGGTTCGCGGGGTGATCTGCTCCGTGCCGGCACCAGGTGATTTCTGGGGAGACATCAGCCCGTGCCCGACCCCGCGTCCGACGGACAACTGTGAGGTAAGCCCACAAGGTGCTTTATTCCTTTTAAACCGGTGGTGGTAGCCTGCCCGGTAAGACGAGTCTCTACTCGCAGGGTTGGGGCATTGGTTTGGATTATAAAGCCTAGGCGCTGGCCGTCAGACAGAGCGAAAGCTTTGCAGAGCCAGCCCTTGCTTCTCGCGGCGACGAGATAAGCAAGGAGGGAATTGGATATTGTGGTAATTGGTATTGGTATTAGTCTGTGTGTTACTAGGTGTGTGTGTGTTATTGTGTGGTTGCATACCTCTGGAATGATGCCGTTGCGGGTGTTTCGGGCTTTGTCAAGTTCAGATAAGGATATTCCGGAGGATTCTCCCCTCGGGTGTTTGCTAAGTCATTGGAAGGAGGGTAAATTGGGACGGGAGCTGCGGAAAAGGGAATTGATTGATTATTGTAATAAGGTATGGCCTGAATATGAAACTGGGGGGATGCAGTGGCCGTGGAATGGCACTATTAATTCTGAAATTATAACCCCCATGATGCGGTATTTACGGGAAAATGAGAAGTGGGATGAGATACCCTATTTGGATTTGTTTTATCAGCTAATAGGAAAAAAGGACGAGGCAGAGGAAACGGGGGCATGGGAAGAGGTGGTTTCGGAGGTTTTGTGAATCAGAATGTAGGGAACCAGATGATGGGTAGGGGTAGAGGTAAATTGGGGCCCAATCAGTGCGCCCGATGCTTGGCCGAAGGTCATTGGAAGAATGAGTGCCCCCTCAATTTGGGGATGGGGACACCGATGAGTAACTTTCCAGGAGGGAATCCCATGAGTCAGGGAATGAATGCGAATGATGGGTTAAACCCTTTCGCGCCAGGACCACAAGGTGTCGCTCAAGCCTTTATGATGGGGAGCTATCAAAATCAGAGCTGACTAGATAAAGATCTAAAAGTGGTCCTGGAAGTTGACGGGGGGCCCAGGGAATTTAGGGTAGATACAGGAGCCACTTTCTCTGCAATCAATGAACAAATAGGACCGTTAAGTGATTCAGTTGTGAAAGTAGTAGGGGTGTCAGGGGAGGTGGTGGAGAGGTCATTCTTGCGGCCACTGGAAATCAAATTTGGAAACAAAGAATTGGATCACCAGTTTTTATATATGCCAAGCAGCCCGGAATGCTTGTTGGGGCGAGATTTATTATCGGCACTGGATGCAAAAATCATATTCGAGAAAGGGCGTGCTAAACTAGAAATCCCGGAGGGGAATCTGGCAAAACTTTTTGTGATTAAAGAGACAAAGACAGAGGAGATACCCCAGGAAATAGAGCAGGCAGTAGTCCCGTGGGTATGGGAAACAGGGACCCCGGGCAGATCCAGGGTAGCCGTTCCTGTAAAAATTGAACTAAAGGAAGGGGCACACCCGGTAAGAGTTTGACAGTACCCTATTAGTTTGGAAGCCAGGAAAGGAATTGCCCCAATGATCACGCAATTTATAGCATTAGGGATTTTACAAGAATGCGAATCGGAATTTAATACTCCAATCTTTCCGGTAAGGAAACCAAATGGGAAATACAGGTTGGTGCAGGACCTGAGAGCAGTAAATGCAATTGCCAAAGATATACACCCGGTGGTGGCCAATCCATATACATTGTTAACATCGATTTCTGAGAATTTTCAGTGGTTCACAGTGATTGATCTAAAAGACGCCTTCTTCTGCATCCCACTGGCCCCCGAGAGTCGATACATTTTCGCCTTTGAATGGGAAAGCCCAGACACTCGCCGCAAGCGACAGTTAACATGGACCAGGTTGCCACAAGGATTTAAGTGTTCACCCACCATTTTTGGAAACCAGCTAGCAAAGGAGTTAGAGGAATGGAAAACTACCAAGGTAAAAGAGTCTCCTTTTTCTTATGTTGTTTTACAATATGTGGATGACATACTCCTGGGAACAGAGGAGCGGGGACTGTGCTCAAAGTTGACAATTGAACTATTAAACATGTTGGGTCAGGCAGGATACCGAGTATCCAAGGAAAAAGCGCAGCTGGTGCGACAGAAGGTAATTTATCTGGGATGTGAAATATCACAAGGAGTCAGGAGAATAGGGGTGAATCGCATACAAGCCATCTGTGCAATCCCTGTACCACGAAATAATCAGGAATTAAGATCTTTCCTAGGAATGGTCGGCTGGTGTCGCCTGTGGATTCCGAATTTCGGACTCATGGCCAAACCACTGTACGAAACAATCAAGGAACCCGAATTCAAGTGGGGTAAGACACAGCACAAGGCCTTCCAGGAATTAAAGCAAGCACTCAAAGAGGCCCCCGCCCTGGGTCTGCCAGACCTGACAAAAGACTTTCAATTGTATGTGCATGAAAGGCAGAGATTAGCTTTAGGAGTACTCACACAGCGATTGGGGTCATGGAAGAGGCCCGTGGGGTACTTCTCGAAACAGCTGGACATGGTGAGCGGAGGGTGGCCAGGGTGCTTGCGAGCAGTGGCTGCTACGGTAATCCTAATTCAGGAGGCACGGAAACTGACACTGGGAAAACACATCACGGTATATGTACCTCACATGGTCATAGCCGTCTTGGAACAAAAAGGGGGACATTGGCTCTCCTCCAGCAGAATGATGCAGTACCAGGCTCAGTTGCGGGAACAAGATGATGTTGAATTAAAAATAACCAACCATCTCAATCCAGCAGAATTCCTCAGGTCCACCCAAGAGGAAGGAGAACTGGAGCATGACTGCGTGGAGGTGATCGAACAAGTGTATGCCAGCCGTGAAGATCTGAAAGATGTCCCGATGGCAGATCCCGATGTGGAGCTGTTCACGGACGGATCCAGTTTTATGGAGCATGGAACCAGGTATGCAGGGTATGCCGTGGTGACACTCCAAGAAATAGTGGAAGCTAAAGCACTGCCCCCGGAAACTTCAGCGCAAAAAGCAGAAGTATGGGCGTTGGTAAGGGCATTGGTCCTTAGTAGAGACAGGAAAGTAAACATTTGGACTGATTCAAAGTATGCATTTGGTGTGGTTCACATCCATGGGGCTTTGTGGAAAGAAAGAGGACTTTTGACCTCTCAAGGCTCACCGATCAAACATAAGGAAGTAATAATTCAGTTGCTGGAAGCTGTACACTTACCTAAAGCAGTAGCGATCATGCATGTCCGAGGTCATCAAGCAGACTCCGGGAAAGAATTTCAGGGGAATCGGATGGCAGATGAAGCTGCGAAAAGGGCAGCCAGATTGGTCTGGACTCAAATGGCTCTGATACCGACAAGAGAAAATCCCGCTGCACCTTATTTAGAAGAGAAACCGTGCTACTCTCCGGAGGATGAACGGTTGGCACAAATCACTGGAGCAAGAAGGAATGTTGTAGGATGGTATGTAACACCGGTCGGACAAGTTATACTGCCAGTAGGATTGATGAAAGTAGTCATGGAAACTGAACATAACAAACTCCACTGTGGTGCAGAAGCATTGGTAGAATATCTAAAGAAAATAGTCCTCTCTAATTCGATGATAACAATGGCCAAAAGAATAAATGCCACCTGCCCGATTTGCATTAAAAATAACCCGTTGGTTAGAAGACAGGTCCAAATGGGGAAAATACGTGTAGGGCCACAACCAGGGGATTATTGGCAAATAGATTTTTCCGAGTTACCAAAATCTCAGGCATACAAGTACTTACTAGTTTATGTGTGCACCTTTTCGGGATGGCCCGAAGCTTTCCCCTGCAGGACGAATCAGGCCAAGGAGGTAGTGAAAACCCTTCTCAAGGAAATTATTCCAAGGTTTGGGGTTCCTTTAGGAATATCATCAGATAGAGGACCACATTTTACTGCAGGGATCGTGCAGGAAGTTTCTACTATTCTGGGAATTCAGTGGCACTTACACACCCCCTGGAGACCTCAATCTAGTGGTCAGGTGGAACGAATGAATCAAACTCTGAAAAATCAAATTAAAAAGATTTGTCAAGAAGCTAAAATACAGTGGCCCCAAGCATTGCCTCTAGCCCTTCTGAGGATTAGGATTAAACCACGAGAAAGGATAGGGGTAAGTCCGTATGAAATTTTGTACGGCAAACCATATCATGCTGTAACCTATCAAGGGGACCCACATGTAATTGGGGATCAGATGATTGTAAATTATGTTTTGTCTTTAAATAAGACCCTTGCAGCACTGAGATCCACGCTGGAGTGGAATCGACCGTTACCTCTGGACACTCCTGCTCACGATATTCACCCAAGAGATCAAGTTTACGTGAAGAACTGGTCGGTGGAGCCTCTGAAAGAAACATGGGACGGCCCCCATCAAGTGATAATGACAACTTACACCGCCGTCAAGGTCGACGGGATCAACAGCTGGATCCATTACACACGGGTCAAAAAAGTCCCCTCCCGATGGTCGGTGGAACCCCTATCTCCCACCAGAATGGTGTTCAAAGCCAAAAATTAATGCTGTTGTTGTTACTCTTGAGTAAAATAATAATTGTTGAAACCTTTGTTAAAATCACAATACCTGAATCAAGGGTGTGGGTACCGGAGAATTCAAATGTAAATCTTACATGTTTGTTTGTCGATGACCAGGGAGCTGGACGGGACAGAGTCAGGGCACAATGGAAATGGATCACCAAGGATCAAATTCCCGATAAAGGAGTAGAAACGGTCTGGGATGAGAAGCAGCAAAAAGGTAGGATTACCCTGCAGATATCCAATATAACAAAAGCCAGAACAGGAAAATACGCTTGTGTGGTTTGGATAAAAGGAAGTTATGATTATGGATTCGTAAATCTTGACATTTTAAATATCTCCCAAACAGAATCGGAAAATAAGATCCAGGTGAATCTCCCAAATGGGAAAGTAGATATGTGGGACGGACCTCCCCTCAGAATAAAATGTACTCATAGATTTAAGACAGGGTGTCAGAAACAGATTAGAATGAAATGGTGGAAATGGAATACGACACAGGGAATGTGGAATCCACAGGTACAAGGGACAAGTTGGTGGACACTGGGAAATGAGAGCAGAGGATGGTTGAATATAACGAACTCAGAGATTGGTAGATCGGAGGGTAAATACCTTTGTGTTATCATTTGTGGTAATAGTGGAGGTTATGGGGTCAGGAAGGTAGAAGTGGTATTACAAAAGGAGCGAGGAATCAAGCCTGAACAGGAAATATATAACGCAAAGGAAGGGCAGGATTTGGTTTTAAGATGTAGGATACCAACTGAAAGCTACACTGAGTATGAATGGTGGTTTGGAGGACAAAGCTTGGTGGCTCAAGGGAAATATCAAATTAGAAGAAAACCCCAAGAAATAGTGTTAGTAATTAAAGAAGTCCTAGAACAGCAAGATAATGGACAATACTGGTGTTGGGTTGCTCGAGATGATTGGTGGGCAGCCGGGATGATTAGTGTTTATGTTGAAAGAACAAGGGTGACTCGGCAGGTACTAGAGGATGAAATCCAAACCAAACCAGAGAATCTGATTGTGGGTTTAATTAGGGATTTTGGGCAAACACAAAATGTATCAGCAATCACTGCATGTCTGCCTTTGCCCCATGCGGCAGGAGACCCTATACCATGGGGAATTATACCAGCTCCAGACATGCCTGCATCTAATCGAACAGTTACCTTAAGTTGTACCCAGGAGATTAGGAGCCGAACTAAATTGGTTAATCGGACAAATGTGATAAGGAGGAAAACCCCGAGGACCCGAGCAGATTGTTACAAGCTTCCGAATGCTGTATTTACCAGAATCGGAAGATTCCAGGGAGTAGGATGGTGTGAATACGATGAGAGGCAAACACGAGAAGTCCCGGCAACTGAACAATATTTTGAAATAACATGCCAGAATGTTACAAACACAACTACCATGGAACAATGGCAGACAATCTGGGGACCTAGTTTGTTGGAAACTTATAGTTATATAGGAACAGTTCAATGGTGTATTCATTGGAAGGGACGGAAAAATCAAACTTACTCAAAGACCTATCAAGGACAGGATAGTTGGAGGAAAGATGCACCTAGGATGACCGATTGGAATTGCACTGAGGTCTTCACTTGTGACAGCCCAAGTGAGTCTGTGAGTCTACTGCCGGTAAAGGTACTTTTGAGATTTGGCTGTGAATGTAGGGGATATAACCACACGATAAAAGACAAAAATACAGAAGGAGAGTTAAACTGTAAAACTACATCAATCCGAGCTCCAGGAAATTTAGTTTGGGTAATGGGTCATGGACATTGGACCACTCATATGCCGGTAGATGGTCCAACTACACAAATTACTTTAGGAGTTCCAACTCTTTGTCCTTTCCGGAAATCGACAAAATTGACGGCCTCAGAAATACAAATAAGACATAAGCGAGACATCAGTCAGGAAATTGGGGACATAGGGTTAGAAGAAGGGGAAGATTGGCATGAACCTTCTTCAGGAATTAAATTTGGGTGGGTATTAGAATCTCTCTTTGCACAAATATCGTCATATCGAAACAGGGAAATGTTGTACAAATTGTTGGGACAAACAGAAAGGTTAGCGGCTGTGACTAAGAAGGGATTCAAGGACTTAAATCTGCAGTTACAAGCTACGTCTAGAATGACAATTCAAAATCGGATGGCTCTAGATATGATATTGTTGAAGGAGCATGGCGTATGTGGATATCTGCATGGTAGAGACGACCATTGCTGCATTCACATCCCGAATGTTACACAAGAAGTAGAAAAGGATATAAGTCAATTAGAACGGATTGAAGGAAAGGTGAATGATATTCAGAAAGAGGCAGAACACAATTGGGTTGGAGAACTGTTCAGCTCCCTGGGAATTCGGATGTCCGGATGGATATCCTCAATTGTACAATATGGAATCATGATTGTTATAATCATTTTAGTTGCCTTAATAGTATATAAGTGTCTTTTAGGAATGATTGTCAAAGAAGGTCAACATACTCGGCGAATAACGAAGGCGATAATGCGAAGAGAAGTCCTGGCAGAACCAGCCGTTCCACCTCCTGCTTATCGCGAAACGGCAACATGAATTGTTGAGCATCCTTGCGAACCCAGAAGAAGCTCGAAGGATGCTCAAAAGGGGGGACTTGTTACAAAAAGGATAGGATATTGGATTTTAGAAGTAGTAAGGCTAAGGCTCTGCTAGGCTGTAAGGCCTCAGGTGTAGAAATAGTTCTCTGAGGAAACAGGAATGGAATGTACTGGGTGGGGAGGTTAGGAATAGTGAATTAGCTGGGCATGGTGAACCCGTTAGTGAATTAGCTGGGCACGGTGAACCTGTCTAAAAGTAAATTGTTCTGGGTTGATATATGTTGCATGTAAGGGGGATTTCAGTGGTAGGAGCTCGTTGAGCATTATCTAAGACTAGACAACCATAAAGATATATGGCTTAGGGTATGATTATCAATTGTTAATCCTTGTGATGTATGTTTTACTTTGAAGATTAAATCTTGTATGTGTGCCAATGTTTGAAACTGTATAAAGAGCTGAGTGAAACGATAGGCCTTTGGGAAGCCTGATTTGGGACACTAGTCCCCAGGTCCCCGGGCCCTGAATAAAGCACCGCATAAACTGACTCTCTGTTGGTTTGTGTTTGTGGTCGGTGGGCAACAAGGGGACCCTGCTTGAGCAGGGACATGATGATCTCCAGTGGTCCCTTCCAATCTTAACCAATCTGTGATTAACCCCTAATAGAATATATTTGGAATGATCAGGTTTGGAGATTTATATTTTATTATTTTGTTTGTTTGGCTTTTTAAGGTTTTTATCTTATGTTTTGTTTTTTATTTAGTAAAAACAAACAACAAATCATCAAATTATAGAATAGTTTGGGTTGGAATGGACATTTAAAGGTTATCCAGTCCAACCTCCCTGCAATAAGCAGGGACATCTTGAACAAATCTAACGATACGAGCTCCAGGTTAGTTCTTTGCATCTTGAAGTTAAGTTTTGAAAGGGTGTTGCAAATATTGGGAAATAAAGGAAAATCCGTTTCTCTAATACTGTATGTACTTGTACTATTTTGAAAATATTTTATAGTGCTGAAGTTAGGACATCTCCTTTCCTTGGCTGAGAAAGCCTGTTACTATACAGAAGCCGTGGTTTTAAAGGTATACAACACCTGTTTTGAACAAATTTTCATTGCAGATTTATTTTCAGTTTGCAGATGAACTTAGCACAGCATAGACCAGACTGGACACACATTGGCACCCTGGGTTTAGAGAATTTAGGTTTCTGGGATATAGTTATATATAAGTGTAACAATATGGAGGATTTTGGGTGTGGATTTATGTCTTCTTCTTTCTCTTTGTTCTTCACAAATCTGAGTGCTCTGTCATTGGGTAAAAAGTTCCGCACTGCAGGACATGAAAAGTTAGTAATTGGGTTGTAAGTAAAAACATATTACTTGGTTGTTGCTGCCTGCTCCGAGCTGCCCTTCCCCCTCCCTGGTCAAACAAGCCAGGACTTGTCCCTGCCGTGTGCTCTGAACTCCTTTGTTCCAAGCGCGGGCAAAACCGAAAATAACTCAGACGCTGGAGTAGTGTCTGATTGGCCAGTCACCCTGGGTCTGCCCCTAGCTCTCCCCTTTCCATTCTCCTGAATAAAAGAGGGGCCTCAGAGTGGGTCCACCCTCTTTGGCTTGCATTCCTTCTGCGAACAACGTGTTTGTCTCTGTCTCTTATTGAAAGCAGGCCTATAGCTTAAGCCAAGAGCTATATTTCTCCCTCCTTGCTTCTACTAGTGGTATTAACTTTGCAGCTACTATTTGCCGCTTTTAGAGCTACTGAAATGATAGATTGCCCGTGCTACCTCTCTAGGCTGCTCAAGGCTTTCTAAGGCATTGAACTACGAGCGCTAGTTGGTAAAAAGCTGTGAGTATTCCACACTTGGTATTTCATAATTGGTTAATTTAGACTTTAAAAAGCCTTGAAAGTTAAAACTCATGGCTATTTTCCACCCTGCCAACTAAGAGGCACACTTTGCAGCTGTATTACTGATAAGATATAATAAACATCAATTAGAAGAAAAGCCTGGCATCTCCTGCATGATAATCCAAACTGAGTAAAAGAACTCGAAATTCAAGAAACAGAGAAAAGTAATGTACTAGTTTGAAAATAAACCAGTGAGAGGCACCAAGTCAGAATAACCATTTAATGGAAATTAAAGAAAAGGAAAAGAAAGTAAAAGAAAACACTGACGGAGCCAAGATACAACCTGAATCCCTATTAGGCAGGGTAGTGGTAGCAGTCTGGTGGAATGGTGGCTGCAATCCTCTGAAGTGGTGATCCTGTAGTAGAAGGGGTCTGCTCTTCCTCAGAAAGTCCAGCGGTGGCTGTGTAGCTCCTGTCCTCTGGAAATCCAGTGGAGCCAGTGTCTTTGGTGCTCAGAGTCCCAGATTATATCCACGATAGGATGCTTGGTTCCTCCCTCTGGGTGGAGCATCTCACAATGGGGTAATGAGTCTTGAGGCCAAGTGTTGATTAGGCTCATTAACAGAAGATAGTCCGGAGGGAGTTATCTCTGAGTCATGCAGCAGGACAATGATGGGCCATTAACAGAAAGATAGTCTGGGGGGAGGAGGCAAGGAAACACTGCCCCACCTGATTTCAACAGCTCATGAGGATGGTAATAGAATACACCTCAACCCAGGACATTATCCATCCCTTATTCTATTACCATCGACATCATCCCAAATCAATACCTTCTTAAACTCTAAACACACATACATATATATATATATATATATATATATATATATATATATATATATATACAATGAAACCCTACACACCGTTCTCACCTAAGATTAGGTCTCCCTGTGGTACACAACGGGTTTCCCCATCTTTTTGCATTACCCACCAAGTGCAACCAGGTCCTTGAGCAAAGACAATCCCACGGATGGGTTTGCCTTTGCCTGAGGTGGGATTAATCCAAACAGTCTTTCCTAAAATACCTCTCAGGTGTACCACAGGGACTCTATCTCCATCCACTGTGTGCAAGGGTTCAGACTCGGCAGGACCAGCTCGATTGATGGACCCTCGGGTATTGACCATCCAGGTAGCCTTCGCTAAGTTCACTTCCCAATTTTTGAAGGTCCCCCCACCAAGTGCGTTTAGGGTGGTTTTAAGTAGTCCATTGCAGCGTTCAACTTTTCCAGCAGCTGGTGCATGATAAGGAATGTGATATATCCATTCGATACCGTGTTCTCTGGCCCAGGTGTTGATGAGGCTGTTCTTAAAATGAGTCCCGTTGTCTGACTCGATCCTGTCCGGGGTGCCATGTCTCCACAGGACTTGCTTTTCCAGGCCCAAGATGGTGTTCCGGGCTGTAGCATGAGGCACAGGGTAGGTCTCCAGCCATCCAGTGGTTGCTTCAACCATGGTCAACACGTAGCGCTTGCCTTGGCGAGTTTGGGGAAGGGTGATGTAATCAACTTGCCAGGCTTCCCCATACCTGTACTTTGACCATCGTCCACCGTACCACAGAGGCTTCACCCGCTTGGCCTGTTTGATTGCAGCACAGGTCTCACAGCTGTGGATGACCTGTGAAATGCTGTCCATGGTAAGGTCCACCCCTCGGTCACAGGCCCATCAGTATGTTGCATCTCTCCCCTGATGACCAGAGGCATCATGGGCCCAACGAGCTAGGAATAATTCTCCCTTGTGCTGCCAGTCCAGATCCACCTGTGATACTTTCACCTTGGCAGCTCGGTCCACCTGCTCGTTGTTGCGATGTTCTTCATTAGCCCGACTCTTGGGTACGTGCGCATCCACGTGTCGAACCTTCACGGTCAGCTTCTCTACTCGGGCGGCGATGTCCTGCCAAATCTCAGCGGCCCAGATGGGTTTCCCTCTGCGCTGCCAGTTGGCTTTTCTCCAGCGAACCAGCCATCCCCACAGAGCATTAGCTACCATCCACGAGTCGGTGTAGAGATAGAGCCTCGGCCACTTCTCTCGTTCAGCAATATCCAAAGCCAGCTGGACGGCTTTAAGCTCTGCAACCTGACTCGATCCACCTTGTCCCTCAGTAGCTTGTGCAACTTGCCATGGGAGGTTCCATACTGCAGCTTTCCACTTCCTTTTAGTGCCTACAATTTGGCAGGAACCATCAGTGAAGAGGGCATAACGTCTTTCAGTCTCCGGTAGCTCATTATATGGTGGGGCTTCCTCAGCACGAGTCACTTGCTCTTCCTCTTCTTCAGAAGATAATCCAAAAGTCTCACCTTCAGGCCAGTTTGTTATAATTTCCAGAATCCCAGGGCGATTCGGGTTTCCAATACGGGCACGCTGTGTGATGAGAGCAATCCATTTGCTCCATGTGGTGTTGGTGGCGTGATGCGTGGAAGGAACCTTTCCCTTGAACATCCACCCCAGCACTGGTAGTCGGGGTGCCAGGAGGAGTTGTGCCTCTGTGCCGATTACCTCTGAGGCAGCTTGGACTCCTTCATAGGCGGCCAAGATTTCCTTCTCTGTGGGAGTGTAGTTGGCTTCAGATCCTCTGTAGCTTCGGCTCCAGAATCCCAGTGGTCGGCCCCGAGTCTCACCAGGCACCTTCTGCCAGAGGCTCCAGGACAGACCATGGCTCCCGGCTGCAGAGTAGAGCACGTTCTTCACCTCTGGTCCTGTCCTGACTGGGCCAAGGGCTACTGCATGAGCCATTTCCTGTTTGATCTGGGCGAAGTCTTGCTGCTGTTCAGAGCCCCAGTGGAAATCGTTCTTCTTTCGGGTAACCAGGTAAAGAGGGCTCACGATCTGGCTGTACTCAGGAATGTGCATTCTCCAAAAACCTATGGCGCCTAGGAAAGCTTGTGTTTCCTTCTTGCTGGTCGGTGGAGACATCGCAGTGATCTTGTTGACGACCTCGGTGGGAATCTGACGTCGTCCATCTTGCCACTTTACTCCCAGGAGCTGGATCTCTTGGGCAGGTCCCTTGACTTTGCTCCTTTTGATGGCAAAGCCAGCTTCCAGGAGAATCTGGATGATTTTCTCTCCTTTCTCAAATACTTCCTTTGCTGTATTTCCCCACACGATGATGTCGTTGATGTATTGCAGATGTTCTGGGGCCTCACCCTTTTCCAGTGCAGTCTGGATCAGTCCATGGCAAATGGTGGGACTGTGCTTCCACCCCTGGGGCAGTCGGTTCCAGGTGTATTGCACACCCCTCCAGGTGAAAGCAAACTGGGGCCTGCATTCTGCTGCCAAAGGAAGGGAGAAGAAGGCGTTGGCAATGTCAATAGTGGAGTACCACTTCGCTTCTTTGGACTCCAGCTCGTACTGAAGTTCCAACATGTCCGGCACAGCAGCGCTCAATGGTGATGTGACCTCATTCAGGCCACAGTAATCCACCGTCAGTCTCCATTCTCCGTTGGACTTACGCACCGGCCATATAGGGCTGTTGAAAGGTGAATGGGCCTTGCTGACCACCCCTTGGCTCTCCAGTTTACGAATCATCTCATGGACGGGAACCACAGAGTCTCTGTGCGGTATTGTCGATGGTGTACTGTTGCTGTGGCGATTGGTACCTGTTGTTCTTCAACTCTTAGCAGTCCCACGGCAGAGGGGTCATCTGAGAGGCCAGGCAATGTACTCAGTTGTCTGATATCTTCTGTCTCCACCGCAGCTATCCCAAAAGCCCAACGATGTCCTTTTGGGTCCTTGAAATATCCATTTCTGAGATAGTCTGTGCCGAGAATGCACGGGGCCTCCGGGCCAGTCACGATGGGGTGTTTCTGCCACTCGTTCCCAGTTAAACTCACTTCAGCTTCCAGTACAGTCAGCTGCTGGGATCCTCCTGTCACCCCACAAATAGAAATGGGTTCTGCTCCCACATACCTTGATGGCATCAGAGTACATTGAGCGCCTGTGTCAACCAAAGCCGTGTATTTTTGTGGGTCAGCTGTGCCAGGCCATCGGACCCACACAGTCCAAAAGACCCGATTATCCCTTTCCTCTACCTGGCTAGAGGCAGGGCCCCTCTATTCCTGGTTCTGGTGCATGTTGCTCCCTTCCGGTGAATATGTTCCTGAGGTCCCTTCAAGAGGATCAGTCATACTATCATTCTGGTATCGTCTGGAGTTCTGTGTGCGAGAGACCGGAGCAATGTTGACTCTAGATGCGCTTCTTGTGGTACTTGTCCCTCTTTTTAGTTCCCGTACCCTGGCTGCTAAGGAGGACGTGGGTTTTCCATGCCACTTACTCATGTCTTCTCCATGTTCCTGAAGGAAAAACCAGAGATTACCTCGTGGGGTGTATCCTCTCTCCCTGGTTGGGGGGCGCCGGCTCCTAATGGCAGAGACTCTTGTTGGTTCCGGCGAGATCTGGTAAATCTCTTCCTTAAGTTCCTTTTTCAATTTCTGATGGCCTTCTTCAATCAAACTCCGGACTTGCTCAGCTGAAAGACTTGTTTCCATGGATGCGACATGGGTGCGAAACGGGGCTGCGACGGTGTCCTCGTAAATCCTCAGTTTGTTCACCAAGACACCCACCCTGTCCTCGCCTTCCCTCCATTGCAGCGTTGCCAGGTAACGGGAGTATATCTCTGGTCCAAGGTGTGCTCTTGGGGTTTTAGTTTCGTCCTAGTTTTTTTCTGTTAGAGGAATTTTCTCCCATATGCATGTTGCTAGGGGACAAATGACTCTACTTAAGAAAGACAAAAGCAGCCCGTTTGGGGGTGGGGTGGGCCTGGCTACTCTTTGTTTCACCTGGGCGTGTTGGGAGTTCGCTCTCAGCGTCTGGAGAGAGAGGCTGCAGAGAGAGGAGCTGCTGGTTCCCGTTTTCGGCGTCTTTCCTTTCTGCTGGAAACAACACCAGGATCCCAAGGCTGCTTTCCCTGCCTTGCTGGAAGCTGGGCTGGGGCCGCCCTGCACCGCTGCTGCTTCGAGCCTTCGCTGCATTGTAGCCGTGCTCACCCTGCCTGCCTGGAGCCCCGGGGGGTTCCCCTTTTGGATACATCTCGTCTGCCACCCGGGATTTGTGTTTGTGCCTGCCGCTCCGGCCTGCCATTCCAGCCTGCTGTTCTGGGAGTCCAGGATCGGCTGCCCAGGGCTTTGTGAAGCCTTTGTTCCACCCTTCCCCGGGATCCCAGGCTGCCAGTGCCGCGTGTTCCCCGAGCTCGCTCCAGAGCGCCCCCTGCAGCCGCGGGGGAACAATCGCACCTGCTCTGCTCACCGGGAGCCGCCAGCACCCCTGCTGGCTGTGACCAGAACTGCACCCGAGGGGAAATAGCCTGACAGCCGAGAAGGCTGGGACTGGGTTTGTGTTTGCTGTTACTGTCATAGTTGTTGTTGTTTTGTTTGACTGGTTATATATCTATATCTATCTATATATATATATATATATAGTAAAGAACTGTTATTCCTATTTCCCACATCTTTGCCTAAAGACCCTTGATTTCAGAATTATAATAACTCAGGGGGAAAGGGGTTATATCCGCCACTTCAAGGGAGGCTTCTGCCTTCCTTAGCAGACACCTGTCTTTCAAACCGAGACAGATTTTGGCACCCAAGGTGGGGCTTGAGGGCATTAAGAAAGAGAGGTGAAAAAGGAATAACAGTTCCTGGATAACTTAATTTTGTGTGTTGGATATAGGAACCTTGGTAGGCAGCACTATGTGGTCTACTTTGCCCTGGTTCGGGTGGCATGTGGTCGTGGCTATATTCTTCCCCTTTGCAGCTCCTTACTTGAATATGGGTCCTCTGACTAAGGCTACCATTGCCGTTATCCAGCTTGTGCTATGGGTCGAGAAGGTGAGGAATTCATGGGTTTTTAACTTCCTCCGGAATGTGGGCACGTGGATAAATGGCTATCACAAACTGAGCGCATGTTTTTGGGGTTATGTTAACAATGGTACCTTCTGTGAGGAAATGACACCAGGGGAAGTTTTCCCCCAACCCCTCAACCAGTTCTTTGGACCCACCCCATCAATTTTCGAAGGGTTTAGATTCCCTCTGAATACTAACCACCTGCTGCTGGTAGGCCTACTCTATTTAGCATTCAAGGATAAGTTGAGATTGGCTTGGATAACTACCCAGACACCAGCCCCAGAGACTGGAGATCCTGCCCCAGAGCCTGATCCTGCCCCAGAACCTGACATGGCCCCAGAGAGTAGAGTTCCTACCCCAGAGCCTGATCCTGCCCCAGAACCTGACACGGCCTCAGACACTAGAGATCCTACCCCAGAGCCTGATACCGCCCAACAGCCCACCTCAGAAGTGGACTACCCGAAATGGGTGGGGGTATTGGCGAAAGGGATGCAGGAGATGTGCCAGGAGATGGGCCAGGTGCACCAGGGGATATGCCAATTGCTAAGGGAATACACCTCCTCAGCTAGTGAAAAAACCTCTTCCCACCCCAAGGAGGGTGAGTCCGACGGTGCAGCAGTGGAACCCACGGATGTTACAACCGCCCAGGTTTCAGCTGAAGCCCAAGAACAAGCACAGCCAGCAGCAGTCGCCCCTGTGCAAAGGAGGAAGTGTAAGACCAAATCAGTACAACCAGTTAATGATGATGGGGAACCAGGGCCCTCACAACCAGCAGGGGTGCCAGAGCCAGAAATCATCATTGAGTCCCTGTCGTACGACAGTCTCCGTGGTATGTGAGACGACATTGTGCGAAGGGGGCGTGAGCCTTATACCACCTGGCTGCTTCGGGTTTGGGACCTTATGGGCACAAGTGTGCAACTGGATAGTGGTGAGGCAAGGTATCTGGGATCGTTGACCCAGGACCCAGGTGTGAACCAGGTATTTGTGAGGGAGCCAGGGCCCCTTTCTCTCTGGGAGCGTCTCTTAATGAGTGTGAGAGAAAGGTTCATTCACAAAGAAAGAATGCAAGAGTACCATCATAGAATGCAGTGGAAGACACTTGAGGAAGGGATCCAACAGCTAAGAGAGGTGGCAGTATTAGAGGTACTCTTTGGGAGGGATGGACAGCACGGTAATGACCCCGATAAGGTCAGGTGCACAGGACAGATGATGTGGAACCTGGCAAGACTAGGGCCATCGCAATACACCACCTTCATTGCAACGATTGATGCTGACAATAACCGAGAAACAGTGGGCTCTGTTGCCAACAAGCTCAGGAATTATGACAGTATGGTCAATGGCCTGCTGAAAGCTCATGTCTCTGCTGTGGTCCAGGACCTCAAAGAGGAGATGAAGGAGATGAGGAAGGAAATGAGGGAGGAGATGGAGGAGATGAGGAAGGTCAGTGTGGCACCAGTGCGAGTCACAGGCCCCCAAGTCAGAGCCCGTCGTCCCCCTGCTAGAGAGAGAGGGTACACCCCACGAGCTGAGCTGTGGTTTTTCCTGTGTGAGCATGGGGAAGACATGAGAAGGTGGGATGGGAAACCCACCTCTGTCCTGGCAGCGCGGGTGCGTGAACTCAAGGAGGGAGGCACTAACCGAGGGGGTTCCGCTAAGGTGAAAGTAGCCTCAGCCTCCCGTGACCGAGCTGCCAGGTATTACAGAAGGCAGGATGATATGTCAGATCCCCTTGAAGGGACCTCTACCATGTATGCCCAGGGAGGGAATAATAACCAGGGCTAGGGGGTCTCTGCCTCTAGCCAGGGAGATGCACGGGAGAACCGCGTTTTCTGGACGGTGTGGATTCGATGGCCTGGCACATCAGAGCCACAAAAATATGATGCATTGGTTGATACTGGGGCACAGTGTACTTTAATGCCATCGGGACATGTGGGGGCAGAACCTGTATCCATTGCTGGGGTGACTGGGGGATCACAGCAGTTGACCCTTTTGGAAGCTGAGGTGAGCCTGACTGGAAAGGAGTGGCAAAAGCATCCGATTGTGACCGGCCCAGAGGCTCCGTGTATTCTGGGTATAGACTTCCTCCGGAATGGCTATTACAAAGACCCAAAGGGACTCAGGTGGGCATTTGGGATTGCTGCCGTGGAGGCAGAGGGCATTAGGCAATTAAACACCCTGTCTGGACTATCAGAGAATCCTTCTGCAGTTGGGCTCCTGAAAGTGGAAGAGCAACGAGTGCCAATTGCCACCTCGACAGTGCACCGCCGGCAGTATCGGACGAATCGAGATGCTGTGATTCCCATCCACAAGATGATCCGTGAGCTGGAGAGCCAAGGGGTGGTCAGCAAGACCCACTCACCCTTCAACAGCCCCATTTGGCCTGTGCGCAAGTCTGACAGGGAATGGAGATTGACTGTGGACTATCGTGGCTTGAATGAAGTGACTGCACCACTGAGCGCTGCCGTGCCAGGCATGTTGGAGCTCCAGTATGAGCTGGAGTCCAAAGCAGCAAAGTGGTATGCCACTAGTGACATTGCCAATGCATTTTTCTCCATTCCTCTGGCAGCAGAGTGCAGGCCTCAGCTTGCTTTCACCTGGAGGGGTGTGCAGTACAACTGGAACCGACTGCCCCAGGGGTGGAAGCACAGTCCCACCATCTGCCATGGACTGATCCAGGCTGCACTGGAAAAGGGTGAGGCCCCAGAACATCTGCAGTACATTGATGACATCATTGTGTGGGGGAACACCGCAACAGAAGTGTTTGAGAAAGGAGAGAGAATAATCCAAATTCTCCTGGAAGCTGGTTTCGCCATCAAAAGGAGCAAAGTCAAGGGACCTGCCCAAGAGATCCAGTTCCTGGGAGTAAAGTGGCAAGATGGACGACGTCAGATTCCCACTGAGGTCATCAACAAGATCACTGCGATGTCTCCACCGACCAGCAAGAAGGAAACACAAGCTTTCCTAGGCGCCATAGGTTTCTGGAGGATGCACATTCCTGAGTACAGCCAGATCGTGAGCCCTCTTTACCTGGTTACCCGCAAGAAGAACGATTTCCACTGGGGCTCTGAACAGCAGCAAGCCTTTGCCCAGATCAAGCAGGAAATCGCTCATGCAGTAGCCCTTGGCCCAGTCAGGACAGGACCAGAGGTGAAGAACGTGCTCTACTCTGCAGCCGGGAACAATGGCCTGTCCTGGAGCCTCTGGCAGAAGGTGCCTGGTGAGACTCGAGGTCGACCGCTGGGATTCTGGAGCCGAAGCTACAGAGGGTCCGAAGCCAACTACACTCCCACAGAGAAAGAAATCTTGGCAGCTTATGAAGGAGTCCAAGCTGCCTCAGAAGTAATCGGCACAGAGGCACAACTCCTTCTGGCACCCTGACTACCGGTGCTGGGGTGGATGTTCAAAGGAAAGGTTCCCTCCACGCATCACGCCACCAACACTACTTGGAGCAAATGGATCTCCCTCATCACGCAGCGCGCCCGAATTGGAAACCCAAGTTGCCCTGGGATCTTGGAAATAATTACGAACTGGCCAGAAGGTGAGACTTTTGGGTTATCTTCTGAAGAAGAGGAGCAGGTGACGCGTGCCGAAGAAGCCCCACCATATAACGAGCTACCAGAGAGTGAAAGACAATATGCCCTCTTCACTGATGGTTCCTGCCGAATTGTAGGCGCTAGCCGGAAATGGAAAGCTGCTGTATGGAGCCCCACATGACAAGTTGCACAGGCTACTGAAGGAGAAGGTGGATCGAGCCAATTCGCTGAGCTCAAAGCCGTTCAATTAGCTCTGGACATTGCTGAAAGGGAGAAGTGGCCAAAGCTCTACCTCTACACTGATTCATGGATGGTAGCCAATGCTCTGTGGGGTTGGCTGGAAAGGTGGAATAAGGCAAACTGGCAGCGCAGAGGAAAACCAATCTGGGCTGCTGAGGAGTGTAAAGACATTGCCACTCGAGTAGAGAAGCTATCTGTGAAGGTCCGTCATGTAGATGCTCACATCCCCAAGAGCCGGGCTAATAAAGAACATCGTAATAACAAGCAGGTAGATCAGGCTGCGAAAATAGAGGTGTCCCAGATAGACTTGGATTGGCAACATAAAGGAGAGCTGTTCCTAGCTCGATGGGCCCATGATGCCTCAGGCCATCAGGGCAGAGACGCCACCTATAAGTGGGCACGAGACCGAGGGGTGGATCTAACCATGGACAGTATCTCCTAGGTGATCCATGATTGTGAGACATGCGCTGCGATCAAGCAGGCCAAGCGGGTGAAGCCTCTGTGGTATGGTGGGCGGTGGTCCAAATAAAAGTATGGGGAGGCCTGGCAGATTGATTACATCACCCTGCCTCAAACCCGCCAAGGCAAGCGCCATGTGCTCACAATGGTAGAAGCTACCACAGGATGGCTGGAGACCTATCCTGTGCCTCACGCTACGGCCCGGAACACCATCCTGGGCCTCGAAAAGCAAGTCCTTTGGAGGCATGGCACCCCTGAGAGGATTGAATCTGACAATGGGACTCACTTCAAGAACAGCCTTATAAACACCTGGGCTAGAGAACATGGCATTGAGTGGGTGTACCACATCCCTTACCATGCACCAGCAGCTGGGAAGGTTGAGCGGTGTAATGGACTGCTTAAAACCACCTTGAAGGCACTGGGTGGGGGGACTTTCAAAAACAGGGAGGTGCATTTAGCAAGAGCCACCTGGTTAGTTAACACCCGAGGCTCCACCAGCCGAGCAGGCCCTGCCCAATCCGAACCCCTACAAACAACAGATGGGGATAAGGTTCCAGTGGTGCACGTGAGAGGTATGCTTGGAAAAACTGTTTGGGTAAGGTCTGCCTTGAGCAAAGACAAACCCATCCGTGGGGTTGTTTTTGCTCAGGGACCAGGTTGTACCTGGTGGGTGATGCAAAGGGATGGAGAGACCCGATGCATACCGCAAGGGGACCTTGTTTTAGGGTGAACTACCCATGGCTCTATACTTGTATTAGTATCAGCATGTACATATGTATATAATTCGGGTGATGCATGTATTTATATGGTTAAAAAGGTTAAGTTTCATGTAACATGTTAGTATGGGAAAAAATTCGGGGTGGATAATGTTGGGGTTTTAGTTTAGTCCTAGTTTTTTTCTGTTAGAGGAATTTTCTCCCATATGCATGTTGCTAGGGGACAAATGACTCTACTTAAGAAAGACAAAAGCAGCCCGTTTGGGGGTGGGGTGGGCCTGGCTACTCTTTGTTTCACCTGGGCGTGTTGGGAGTTCGCTCTCAGCGTCTGGAGAGAGAGGCTGCAGAGAGAGGAGCTGCTGGTTCCCGTTTTCGGCGTCTTTCCTTTCTGCTGGAAACAACACCGGGATCCCAAGGCTGCTTTCCCTGCCTTGCTGGAAGCTGGGCTGGGGCCGCCCTGCACCGCTGCTGCTTCGAGCCTTCGCTGCATTGTAGCCGTGCTCACCCTGCCTGCCTGGAGCCCCGGGGGGTTCCCCTTTTGGATACATCTCGTCTGCCACCCGGGATTTGTGTTTGTGCCTGCCGCTCCGGCCTGCCATTCCAGCCTGCTGTTCCGGGAGTCCAGGATCGGCTGCCCAGGGCTTTGTGAAGCCTTTGTTCCACCCTTCCCCGGGATCCCAGGCTGCCAGTGCCGCGTGTTCCCCGAGCTCGCTCCAGAGCGCCCCCTGCAGCCGCGGGGGAACAATCGCACCTGCTCTGCTCACCGGGAGCTGCCAGCGCCCCTGCCGGCTGCTAGCGGAACTGCCCCCGAGGGGAAATAGCCTGGCAGCCGAGAAGGCTGGGACTGGGTTTGTGTTTGCTGTTACTGTCATAGTTGTTGTTGTTTTGTTTGACTGGTTATATATCTATATCTATCTATATATATATATAGTAAAGAACTGTTATTCCTATTTCCCACATCTTTGCCTAAAGACCCTTGATTTCAGAATTATAATAACTCAGGGGGAAAGGGGTTATATCTGCCACTTCAAGGGAGGCTTCTGCCTTCCTTAGCAGACACCTGTCTTTCAAACCGAGACACGTGCGAACCTCAACCACATCTGTGACGTGCACTGGACACCATCTGGGCTCTTAGGAAATCTCTCGTCTTCTGAGAAAATGATCTCCAGCACAGCCAATTCCCTCAGGCACCGGATACCTTGTTCCATTGTGCTCCATTTCCCTTGGTGCACCTGGAGGTCTTCTTTACAAAGGTACCTGTCCCTGACACTTGTAAGCAGTCGCCGCCAGAGGCTGAGAGTTTCTTGGGTTCTCCCGATCCCCTGGTCAATGACCACATCCCAGGACAGAGATCCCAGTTGCCTGGCCTCACTTCCGTCTAGAATAGTGTCATTGGCTGCAGTGTCCCAAATGCGGAGCAGCCAGGTCAGGATGGACTCATTCGTCTGGCGGGTGAATTGCCTCCGCAGGTCACGCAGCTCACCCAGGGATAGCGACCGAGTGATGATCTCTGGCTCTGCCTCTTCTGCTGGGTGCGAAGATCCTGCTGCATCCTCGTCAGTCACTATGCGGACTGACTTGCTTTTTGATTTCTTCTTCTGCACGGGGGCAACTGCAGTCGGTTTAGGCTGTTCTGGTTCAGTGATGGTTTGCGTGGGGATGCTGACAGTGCTTTTGGTTCCTTTCTCCTCTGTGTCAGTCTGCGTAGACATGGGCGCTGTTGTCTTGCGTCTGGCTTCTTTCTCCTCTGTGTCAGTCTGCGTAGACATGGATGCTGTTGTTTTGCATTTGGTTTCTTTCTCCTCTGTGCCAGTCTGCGTAGAGATGGACACTTGCTTTGCGTTTGGTTCCTTTTTCCTTTGTGTCAGTCTGCGTAGACATGGACGCTGTTATTTTGCATTTGGTTTCTTTCTTCTCTGCGACAGTCTGTGCAGACATGGTGTTTGTTGCTCTGCTCTTCTTCCCTCCCTCATCCTGAGGATGCTGTGCCATAGCTCTGATTCTGAGCATGGTGTACATGGTGCAGGCTGTACAGAGAAGACAAAGCAGAACTGACAGCAAGTTTATGCTATCTTTGACATCCAGAGGGAGTTCAATATTTTCAAAAACTGCTGTGCCTGGCCTGAAAGGCTGGAAGAAACCACTCTCTACTCCTCCCACCAGGGGCTGGGTGTGATTGTTGAGGAGATCCCAGAAATAGGAGCCCAGACTAGGACAGCCAAACAAAATTGAGTATATTTTCCGAATGGCATTCATCGCCACGCAGGTTATTATGCTATAGACATAATAAACCATTAAAGCAATTCTCATACCATTCCCTGGTTTTAACAGGAGTAATACTAAGGGCAGGTAGTTCCCCATGTGAGGAAAGATATAGAGAGCAAGATACAGTACCCATGCAGACAAGCTGAGCACCATGGTGAATACAAAATTGTAATTCTGACTTTCTCTCAGAGCAGTGCCCCACATTGGGTGCCAAATTATGTACTAGTTTGAAAACAAACCAGTGAGAGGCACCAAGTCAGAATAACAATTTAATGGAAATTAAAGAAAAGGGAAAGAAAGTAAAAGAAAACACTGACGGAGCCAAGATACAACCTGAATCCCTATTAGGCAGGGTAGTGGTAGCAGTCTGGTGGAATGGTGGCTGCAATCCTCTGAAGTGGTGATCCTGTAGTAGAAGGGGTCTGCTCTTCCTCAGAAAATCCAGCGGTGGCTGTGTAGCTCCTGTCCTCTGGAAATCCAGTGGAGCCAGTGTCTTTGGTGCTCAGAGTCCCAGATTATATCCACGATGGGATGCTTGGTTCCTCCCTCTGGGTGGAGCATCTCACAATGGGGTAATGAGTCATGAGGTCAAGTGTTGATTAGGCTCGTTAACAGAAGATAGTCTGGAGGGAGTTATCTCTGAGTCATGCAGCAGGACAATGATGGGCCATTAACAGAAAGATAGTCTGAGGGGAGGAGGCAAGGAAAACACTGCCCCACCTGATTTCAACAGCTCATGAGGATGGTAATAGAATACACCTCAACCCAGGACAGTCCACCCCTAGCTCTCTGCTTTCCCTTCCCCCGAATAAAAGGCCGATCCCAGCTGGATCCGCTCCTCTTGCTCCTGCCTCCCTTCTATGAACAGCCTCTTCTGTCCCTCTCAGGACAGGAGGAATAAAGAAATGAGATTAAGGTACAGAGTTTGGGCTGTGTTTCTACCTCTTTGCTTCTGCTAGTGCCATTAACTTTACAGCTATCATTGCATTTCGGAGCCACCGAGTCGCGGGATTGCCCGTGCCATCGCTCTAGGCTGCTCGGGACTTTCTAAGGCACAGAACGGTGAGCTAGACGACTGAGAAAGCTGTGAGCATTTCGTCACAAATCCTTCTGAAAGCCGGTTCTTCTGAAAAACAAAGTAAGGTAAAGGGATGTGCACAGGGGATCCAGTTTTTAGGAAAAAATGGCAAGATGGATGTCATCAGATACCAATTGATGTGATAAATAAGATAACAGCAATGTCTCCACCAACTATCAAGAAATAAACACAAGCTTTTTTAGGCATTGTGGGTTTCTGGAGAATGCACATTCCAAATTACAGTCTGATTGTCAGCTGTCTCCATCAAGTGACACGGAAGAAGAATGATTTCAAATGGGGTCCTGAGCAGCGACAAGCCTTTGAAGAAAGTAAACAGGAAGCAATTCATGCAGCAGCCCTTGAGCCAGTCCGGACAGGGCAAGATGTAAAACATGCTTTCCACCACACTTGGGGAGAATGGCCCTACCTATAGCCTCTGGCAGAAAGCACCAGGGGAGACTCGAAGTCGACCCCTAGGCTTTTGGAGTCAGGGATACAGAGGATACGAAGCCCACTATGCTCCAACTGAAAAAGAGATACTGGCAGCTTATGAAGGGGTTTGAGCTGCTTCACAAGTGATTGGTACTGAAGCACAGCTCCTCCTGGCACCCTGGTTACCCATGTTGGGTTGGTTGGGTGTTCGAAAGGAGGCTCTCCTCTACACATATGCTATGTGGATAAGTGGGCCGCACTGATCACACAACGAGCTCAAATAAGAAACCCCAGTCATCCAGGAGTCTTAGAAGTGATCATGGACTGGCAAGAAGGCAAAGAGTTTGGAATGTCACCAGAGGAGAAGGAGGTAATGTGCTGAAGAGGCCCCACTCTATAATAAATTTCCAGAAAGTGAGAAGCAATATGCCTTCTTTACTGATGGGTCCTGCCATCTTGTGGGAAAGCACTGGAGATGGAAAGCAACTGCATGGAGTCCCCTACAACAAGTCGCAGATACTGCTGAAGGAGAAGGTGAACCGAGTCAGTTTGCAGATGTGAAAACCATCCAGCTGGCTTTAGACGTTGCTGGATGAGAAAAATGGCCAATACTTTACCTCCATACTGATTCATGGATGGTGGTAAATGCCCTGTGGATAGTAGTTGCAGCAATGGAAGCAGAATAACTGGCAGTTGTGCTGGTTTGGCCAAATGTAGAAATATATCCTCTGAGAGAAGGCAGATCAGAACCACCCCTCCCCCACCAGGTTCGGGGAAAAAATAAATTTTCCTCAAAGGAAAGTGAAAGAGATAAAAACTATTTATTTAACAAACACACGGGAAAAGGAAAATAATGCTAAAGTAATAAAATCTTTCACTGCGGGGAAAAAAACCTGGGAAAGTGTTAGAGTCCTCCCTTTGGTCTCCTCGGAGCTGGGGCTTGGCCCACGGCCAGGCCCTCTCTGCTTGGTGGAAAGTCCTCCCGATGTGCTCTGATATTGAAGCAGTCCAGCAGAAAAGAGAGAAAATCTGAAATTCCAGGGAAGGGGAAAAAAAGTTCAACTCAGTCTCCCTTCGGAGATAAAGAAGCTGAAACTGGCCAAAAGCTGACCAGGCAGCAGCAAGCTGGGTGCTTCCTCGCTCCCCTGCTGCAGCTGGGAAAAAAAAAAAAAAATCGCTATCTCTGTGTGACCTTGAACAAGCTGCAAACTGCTTTGAAAAAGTTTTGCGCAGTTTTTCCTTCCCCCTCTCAGGCTCAGTTTAGAGGCATAGAAAGGCACAAAAATTAATTTCTGGGCATAGGGCAGTGATATGGGATGCACATCATAAAGTCACCCCAAGACAGCAGTGTAGAAGTAAGCCCATCTGGGCTGCCACATTGTGGCAAGATATTGCGGCCCAGGTGGAGAACCTGGTTGCGAACGTACGTGTGAGAAGATGACTGGGGGTAAAATTTGAGAGAACTGGGAAGTTAGAGTCACATTCTAACAGAAGTTATAACGGTACAGAAATTATAGGGTGAAATGCAGTTGCTAGTCCCTGGATGGAATGCAGTTGGCATGCCCAAAATCTATTCCGCGATGACTCCACACACACCCACAATCTGCAACCTTAAGCACGTACTAAGGGGGATGAAACAGAGGGTGGAGCGGAGCGGAGACACTGCGGCCAGGCTCTGTAGAAATCCTTGCAGGGAGGGGAACTCAATGGTACCTTGTAGCTGATAAACCACATAGCACCTGTCAACCAGGGGAGATAGGAGATGTTAATATCTTAAAGACTCTATGGTAACTGCTGGGATCAGTCAGCAGGCTGGACCTGTCTTCTCCCCCATAGGGAGGCCTATTGGGTAAGAACTGTACTCAATGCATGCTGAATGATTATCTCGAGCTAACTTTTATTGGTGATTAGAGCTTGTCTATATATTGCTTTGAATACGCTCACTGGCAATCCTTGAACCTTAACTCATCACAATTTTCTGTTATCAGTGTATACATTAATAAAGAGTGTTATTCTGGAAACTGAGAGTCCTTCAAGGGCGCTAGCAGTCGCCAGCAGTAGGTGACATACTTGAAAAAAAAGTGTGGAGACTCAGAAGGGGGGGGGGGGGGGGGGTGTCTCTCTTTTATGCTGTTGGCATGTGACCCTAAACAAGTCAGTCAAATCTCCAAATCTCCCTCCAATCCAGCAGGCTGCTGTGGAGAGTCCCCCCTAATGGGATGCTGACAGACTGGTTCGGCATGAGAGTCTTGGCTTTCCTGGGGTGCTGACAGACCAATCAAACATAAAGGGGTTTGAAGAAATCCCCCCTTTCATGTGACAGTATGTCATGTAGATGCTGATGTACCCAAGAGTCAGGCCACTGAAGAACATCAGAACAACCAGCAGGTGGATCAGGCTGCTAAGATTGAAGTTGCTCAGGTGGATTTGGATTGGCAACATAAGGGTGAATTATTTCTAGCTCGGTGGGCCCATGACACCTCGAGCCATCAAGGAACAGATGCAACATACAGGTGGGCTCATGATCAAGGGGGGGACTTAACCATGGACCCTATTGCATGGGTTTTCCATGAATGTGAAACATGCACTGCAATTAAGCAGGGCCAAGGGGGTAAAGCCTCTTTGGTATGGAGGACGATGGCTGAAATACAAGTATGGGGAGGCCTGGCAGATTGACTATATCCCACTCCCCCAAAGCTGTGACGGCAAGCGCCATGTGCTTACAATGCTGGACGCAACCACCAGATGGCTGGAAACATACCCTGTGCCCCATGACACTGCCCAGAACACTATCCTGGGCCTTGAAAAGCAAGTCTTATGGCAACACCATACTCCAAAAAGAATTGAATCAGACAATGGAACTCATTTCCGAAACAACCTCATAAACACTTAGGCCAAAGAACATGGCATTGAGTAGGTGTATTGATGCCTTAAGAGGCCTCCTAGACACAGAGACTGGACAGGAGTAAAAGAATAAAATAGGTATTTATTTGAAAGGCCTTCAAAGGTACACCCTGGGAGCCACAGGCTATTGCCAAAAATGGACCCCAAGATGGACAACAGGTCACGAGTTCTTCACACCTTTATAGGTTTGGTTCATTTGCATATCAGGGTTAATTCTCCAATTAAAGCTTCAGTTCAATGATGAAATTTCCCCTCCGCTGGCCCCCCTTAGAAGCTCTTTGGATTATACTTTTTGGGCATAGGACGGTCTGGGTGACCTTGGAGAGCAGGCCCAGAGAGGCTTTGTTATGTCTACCTAGCACAAGTGAGCAGAAATTAGCAAGCTACAAGAAACCTCAGAGTTACACTCTAAGCAGTACAGAATCAGGAAAATATAAAAGTTAAAACCTAGGCATCATTATCGCATTCTCTATCATGCACCAGCCTCTGGAAAGATCAAACAATTTAATGAACTGTTAAAGACTACACTGAGAGCAATGGGCGGTGGGACTTTCAAACATTGGGATACACATTTAGCAAAAGCCACCTGGTTAGTCAACACCAGAGGATCTGACAATTGGGCTGGTCCTGCCCAATCAAAACTTTCATGTACTGTAGAAGGGGATAAAGTTCCTGTAGTACACATTAAAAACATGCTGGGGAAAACAGTCTGGATTATTCCTACCTCAGGGAAAGGCAAACCCATCCATGGGATTGCTTTTGCTCAAGGACCCAGGTGCACTTGGTGGGTAATGTGGGAGGATGGGGAAGTGCGGTGTGTGCCTCAAGGGGATTTCATTCTGGGTGAGAAGAGCCAATGACTTGAACTGTATGATGTTAATAACCATTTAATACTGTGCATTATCACTTCTATGGTGGCTATGTGTGCATCACCACACTGAGCACCTTGTGGAATCCATAGACTAAGGGAATGAGGTCTGTGTGTATATCTATCAAAATAAATTAATAGGGAAGGTGGTGGAGTATTGGGAAGTGTGAGACCTGGCATGATGTAAATGGTATGGAATAAGGGGTGGATACTGTTGGGCACAAAGGGTTATAGCAAATGGGGTTACATCACACTGGCGTCCAGTCACTAGTGGGGTTCCACAAGGCTCCATCCCAGGCCCAGGTCTTTTCAACATCTTCATTAACAACTTGGACGCAGGTGATGCCCGAAAGATAGGCTGGAAATAAATCCCCATAGACCGGTGTCTATAGAGCAGGTATTTGTTTATTGCAGCACTGGTGGTGAGGGGGATTTTTCCTCCTAACTCACCCGCCTTTGTCAAGTGCTGTGGTATATTTATACAGTAAATTTTGCTTAATGTTGCTATGTCATTACAGCATCACCACATACGCGCCGGAACTAATTTACATAGCAGGATCTCATGGTTATTAGATAATTCTTTGCACTGCGCTTTCACTTCCCCAATTTGGGGGTCTTTGGGGGTCTTTGATGAAGGCTTCTAAAGTCTTCTTCCCACTTGAACTTTTCAACTGTCTTCGGGGCATGCGCAGTTATGATGCTCTTCGGTCCGTCTGGTCTTAACTGGCCTAAATTCTTTGTTTTGTGGCTTATTGGCTTTGTACTTGCCAATTTCTCATTAGTACTACACTTATCTACTTCTAAAATGATACACCTGGTAAGTTTTTTTTTTTGCTTTGTTTTTTTGGGTTTTTTTCCTTCTCTCTTTTTGTCTATTCTGCATTTAAGCAACTAGTTAACTATATACTAGCCATTACATTGTACAAAAAAAGTTATTCATATCAGATCATATGGGTATCAAAAGTTATGATTCAGGTTATATAAGCATCAGGTTATATAGGTATAGAAGTTATGATTCAGGCTACATAAGTAAAAGCTATGATTCAGGTTATATAAGTATAGAAGGCTATGCTTCAGGTTAGATTGATATTCTTCAGGTTATATTGATAAAAAGTCATGATTTAGGTTATAGTGATATTAGGTCACATAGCTATCTTATAACCCAAGCTATATAAGCACTTTGTAACTTTGACCTAAGTTATATAAGTTATATAGACATCACAGGACTCGAAGCTGTACTAAGTAAATGTCCTGGGTTGCAGTGTATTCTATTACCATCCTCATGAACTGTTGAAACCAGGTGGGGCAGTGTTTCCTTGCCTCCTCCCTCTGGACTACCTTTCTGTTAACGGCCCATGCCGCATGACTCATCATCCCATTGTGAGATGCTCCACCCAGAGGGAGGAACCAAGCATTCCACCCTGGATATAATCTGAGATTCTGAACACCACAGACACCCTTTCCACTGGATTCCCAGAGGACAGGAGCTACATAGCCACCACTGGACCTTCCGAGGAAGAGCAGCTCCTTTCTACAGGATCACTGCTTCAACAGAACCACATCCACCACTTCAGGAGGACTGCAGCCACCATCTTATTGGACTGCTACCGCCACCCTGACTAACAGGGTGTCAGGTTGTACCCTGACTGTCAGTTTAACCCAGTGTTTTCTGCCTTTATTTTTTTGATTTCCCTATTAAATTGTTATTCTGATTTGGTGCCTCCCACTGGTTTGTTTTCAAACTAGTACAGTAAGTTTGCCAACAACACTAAATTGGAAGTGATGCCTTGAGAGGCCACCTAAAAACAGAGACTAGACAAGAATAAGGGAATAAAAGTAGGTATTTATTTGAAAGGCCTTCAAAGGTACACCCTGGGGAGCCAGAGGCTACTGCCAAAATGGACCCCAGGATGGATGACAGGTCACGAGTTCTTCACACTTTTTTATAAGTTTGGTTCTTTTGCATATCAGGGTTAATTCTCCGATTAAAGCTTCAGTTAATGATGTAAGTTCCCCAAGCTCACCCCCCTCTTAAGATGTTGGTTTACACATTTTGGGCCTAGGACAGTCTGGGTGTCCTTGGAGAGCAGGCCTGGAGAGGCTTTGTTATGTCCACCTAGCATGAGAGAGCAGAAATTAACAGGATACAAGAAACTTCAGAGGTACACACTAGGCAGTACAGGATTTGAAAAATATGAAAGTTAAAACCTAAGGCATCAGAAGGAGCTGTTGACTCCCTCAAAGTCAGAGAGGCCCTGCAGAGAGACCTAGACTAACTAGAAGGCTGGGCAATCACCAACCATATGAAGTTTAACAAGGGCAATGCCGGATTCTGCACCTGTGATGGGGCAACCCTGGATGCACATACAAACCAACTGTATCCTGGGGTGCATCAGGCACAGCATCTCCAGCCAGTCAAGGGAGGTGACTGTCCCAGTCTACACTGCGCTGGTGCGGCCTCACCTCCAGTACTGGGTGCAGTTTTGGTCACCGCAATATAAGGAGGATATAAAGCTATTGGAGAGCATCCAAAGGAGGGCCACAAGGATGGTGAAGGGTCAAGAGGGGAAGCCATATGAGGAGGGGCTGAGGTCCCTTGGTTTGTTCAGCCTGGAGGGGACTGAGGGGAGACCTTATGGCAGTCTTCAACATCCTCACGAGGGGAAACGGAGGGGCAGGTGCTGATCTACTTCACTCTCGTGACCAGTGACAGGACTCAAGGGAACGACATGAAGCTGAGTCAGGGGAGGTTTAGGTTAGATATCAGGAAAAGGTTTTTCACCCGGAGGGTAGTTGGGCACTGGAACAGGCTCCCCAGGGAAGTGGTCACAGCACCAAGCCAGCCTGAGTTCAAGAAGCGTTTGGACAATGCTCTCAGGCACGTGGTGGGATACTTGGAGTGTCCTGCACAGGGCCAGGAGTTGGACTTTGATTATCCTTGTGGGTCACTTCCAACTCAGCATATTCTATGATTTTATGATTCTATCATTCTATGAACAAAGTCTGAGAGCCTTGACTTTCATCTTCCCAAAAATCTGTCTTTTATTGAAATTATTAATTTACCCTAGAGACAGGACTTTAATACAAGTCCTGTATCAAGTAATAGATTCTGGAATTGGGCAGTGTCTTTCTAGCTGTTAATTTATTTCAGTCAGACATTCTAATCTGACATTCCTAAATCAGTTTTCTGTGGCCTCCCTTCAAACCTGATAGAGCATTTATCAGAGCATCAGTGGGTAGTTTGAACTGTCACTTGGCCCTTTTTACTAGTAAATTCAAAAAGGAAACAGTTTAAACCATGGGACATTCAAGAAAATCAACATTATGAAATCCATTGCATCACCAAATACTGCTGATAAAGGCTTCCATTTAGTATCTGTCTCAAACTATGTACCAGTCAGAATACTATCCCAATATGAAAGGATGAAGAGCTACATATACACATATTAAAAAAAACCCAGCAATATTCTACATTCACATTCTTGAAAGATCCCACCATATTTACAGTGTTTTTCAAAATGTACATCCACTTTACAAGCCTTATCTAGCTTAAAGCTTCCATGCAAATATTTTTAATTTATTCCTGAAGTAGCTTCCTGGAGAGTCCCACAGTACTTTAGTCCAGAAGGATCATTATGCACATGAGATTTCCAAGTTTGAATTAATGTTATGTTTAAATAGAATCGGGGGGCGGGGGGGGGGGAGAATTTTAACTTTCTCATTCACAACTTTATTAAACATAGGCAGACAATTATGTAGGACTCCTGAAAAATAGGAAAGCAAAACACTTCTAAAGGAACATCCTAGAGCACACATGGGTCAGAATTTCTAGATCTAGGTTTCTCAGTCACCACTCATCTTTCACATCCGGGGGGGGGGGGGGGGGAAGAAAAAAAAAAGACTAAACTGATTTGAGACTATTCATGACTATGGCAGAGTTATGGAGTATACAACATTTCCCAAAAGATATATGTGAGCTATCAAAGAGCATCCAAGTATTACACAACCATAGTATTAAAGTCTCCTGCAGTTTCGTCATAGAATATTCTGAAGCTAAATCAATTACTTTTCAACAAGAAACAGACTGCCATGTTATTCCATAGCACCACAACTCACTGACAAATTCAGCATTTGTAGAAAACAAACAGAACTTGGTAGTACAAGACTACACCATTCAACAAATAACGGGGGGGAGCAATGCAAACAACAAAAATTCCTTTTTTTAATCTACCAGTGCTACTTCAATTCCTACTTCTCACAGGACTAGAAAACCTAAACCCATGCACAGCATTAAAACCCCACATCTGTATAACTGAGTTCATTTAGCAAGGAATATGCCTACACCATTCGCACTAGAGACAGATTCCCTCCCCCTCCCTTTGCATGCTGGTAAAGGGTCTAGAGCACTCCGGAAAAATCCTCCCCAGACCTTCACATTTTGACATACAGAGACACTCATCCCTGTCACAAATGGTGTGATAAAGAGGGACAGACATTTTCTGCATGACCCTTCTAACATCTCCCTCACATATTGGGAGGACAAGCACTCTTGCAACATACAAGGAAAGATCTCACTGCCATGCCACAACCCACCAACACTCTTGTTTACACAGCAGTAAACCCTGTACAACCCACCAACAGCTTTTCTCCACCAAAAACCTACACACACAGGACTTAACAACCCTAGCCCTCTATTCACAGCACAAAAAAGCACCAGAAAAATCTCCCAACAATTAACTCACACATGCAACCCACCAACTTCTGTACTAGATTCTTTAGGACCCAAATACTCCCCCATCCACATGTGTAGACTTCCAAAGCAGCTCACATCCTCCCCAAGATATGCTCACAGTTTAAGAGTCCAGAAAATGGATGTCCAATTCCTAACAGGCCTGCTGCCTGCCTTGTATACTTAGGGTTCAAAAAGCCTGTTCAAAATACTGTATTGGGTGTGGCTGAGCTGGAGTTAATTTTCCCACAGCAGCCCTCACAGCGCCGTGCTTTGCATTGGGAGCTGGAAAGGTGTTGAGAACACACCAGTGTTTTGGCTACTGCTGAGCAGCGCTGGCAAAGCATCAGCGCTGTCTCTCAACATTCTATCCCCCATCAAGGGGTTGGGGGTGGGCAAGATCCTGGGAGGGATGAAGGACTGCACCTCGTGGAAAGTGACCCACGTTGCAGCAGTTCATGAAAAACTGTTGCCCAGGAAGATGGACTCACGCTGGAGAAGTTCATGGAGGACTGTCTCCCGTGGGAGGGACCCCATGGTGGAGCAGGAGAACGACTCCTTTCCCTGAGCAGCAGCAGAAACAGCCTGTTATGAACTGACCATAACCCCCATTCCCTGTCTGCCTGCACCACTGGGGGGGGGGGGGGGGGGGGGGGGGGGGGGAGGAGGTAGAGCCCAGGAAAGAGGGAGGGGAGGGGGGAAGGTATTTTTAAGATTTCTTTTAATTCTCATTATCCTCCTCTGATTTGATTGGTAATAAATTCAGTTAATTTCCCCAAGTCGAGTCTGTTTCGCCCGTGACGGTAATCAGTGAGTGATCTGTCCCTGCCTTTATCTCAACTCATGAGTCTTTTGTTATATTTTCTCCCCCCTGTCCAGTTGCAGAGGTGAGTGATAGAGGGGTTTTGGTGGGTACCTGGTATCCAGCCAGGGTCAACCCACCACATATGAACATGAGGATGTTGAAGTAGCATTAAGAAATTAGCAAAAACCTCAGTTTCTAGAGGCATGTGATTTCTGGTTAAAAAGCTAACCCTCTAAGAGAATCTATGTCAGTATTCATGATGAGAAAAACAGTTCAGGGTGAAAGAAGTTAACTGTCTCATTTGCAACTCCCCTCTACCAGTGTAAAGGTACTAGTTAGCAAAAGCATATTAGCAATAATGGCTTAGACAAGAAATGACGAGAAAATATCCAAGCAGGATATTTTTATGGGCACTATTAAAGCACAACCCATACAAAAACATGATAATGATTCTAGTATAAGATTGAGAACAAATGGCTATGAAAGATATAACATTTGCAAACAGCCAAAGTAAAGAACTGGTTAAAACCACCCACTGCTGAGATCCCATAGAAAGCAATAAAAAAGGACTGACAAAGAAAAAAGAAATCAAAATAGTCTAGGTTTGCAAAACCAAGAATACCTAAAATGACTAAATCATTACCCTGAGAAGACAGAACGACTTCATCTACATTCACAGACACCGATTTATTTGGATTCTTTGCTTTATTGGGGTAATGCTTATATGGGGAATCAATTCTCTCAAACATAATCTCTCTGAACGTAAGACAGCTCTCAAACCCCACCACCAACTCTTCACAAACCTTCCTTGTAACCTTGCTGAGGTACACATCTAAGCAAACCCACAGTAATGCGAGTTCTCCATGCAAACCTGAAACAATAAAGCGCATTTTCTGCATCAAAAATGCTCAAGCGCAGCCTGCCCATACCCGACTCCATGCGGTGATGCGATGTGGTGTCGTGTTCCTTCGTCGTCGCGTCGCGCCCCCTCCCCCCGCTCCCGCGGGCAGCAGACTGACCTGTCAACAAATGGCAGCGACGGTGACAGAGCAGAGGAGCAACGCTATATCCGGCCGCTAAGATAAGGGGGCGGAGCAGATATAATTTTATCTTCAGGGAGTTGATTCCCGTCCCCTTTTCCTTCCAGTTCCCCTTTTATTTTTTCCCTACCCCCGTCAAAAACAAACAAACAAACAAACAAAAAAACAAACAAACAAAAAAACCACAGAAAAAAGAGAGAAAAGGAAAAAATACTCTCTTTCTTTCTCTCTCTCCTTCCTTCCTTCCTTCCTTCCTTCCTTCCTTCCTTCCTTCCTTCCTTCCTTCCTTCCTTCCTTCCTTCCTTCCTTCCTTCCTTCCTTCCTTCCCTCCTCCCCCCCTTCTCTCCCACTCCAGTATTCCAACTCAGAGTTTACAACAAAGAAACGGAAATAGCCGAGTACGAACCGAACGAAGCCGAGTGAGAGTGTCATGCATATAGCGCATGCGCAGTGCAGGTACACATACGCTTAGATCTGTATCCTAGCCCTTGTTGAGATATGGGATTGGTTTCACGCTATCCATTCCTCCTATCCCACTTCGGCTGGCGTTTGCTGAAATGGGAGCAGTATCTTTCTGGTTCCCCCCTAAGCTCGGGGTGGAGGATGCCTCGCTGCTGTACTCCCTGCATTTCTCCCTAGGTTGGCCCCTGTAGGATTCCCCAGCCCAGTAATGCTCCCTCCTGCATGCACACATTTTTCAGGTAGCATCCTTGTATGCTATCTTTTCATCAAGATGGGAGTGATTGCGTGAGGGGTGAATCTACTCTCGTGCAGTGCATGCTTTTCCCCTGCCTCATTTAGCCTTCTTGACACACAGGGACAAGCACTCCTGGCACTGCTTCCCCAAATTTGTACCTTGTCCACATGCAAAGACAAAAAAATGCAACAAAAAAGGGCTAAGGAGAATCTCCATGATTTCTTAGATGCGGGAGAAACGTTGACAAAGGCTGAGGAAAAGGCTGAGCTATTTAATGCCTTCTTTACCTCAGTCTTTAATAGTAAGATCACTTGCTCTCTGGGTACCCAGCTCTCTGAGCTTGAGGACAGATGGGGAGCAGAATGAAATCCCCATAGTACTAGGGGAAATGGCTAGCAACCTGCTATACCACTTAAACATACACAAGTCTGTGGGACTGGATGGGATCCACCCAAAGGGACTGAGGGAGCTGGGAGAAGAGCTTGCTAAGCCACTTTCAATCATTTCTCAGCAGTCCTGGCTAACTGGAGAGGTCCCAGATGATTGGAGGTTGGCCAATGTGACAGCCATCCACAATAAGGGCCAGAAGGAGGATCCAGGAAACTAAAGACCTGTCAGTCTGACCTCAGTGCCCGGAAAGGTTATGGAGCAGATTGCATCTTGAGTGCAATCACACACCACATACAGGACAACCAGGTAATCAGGCCAAATCAGCATGGGTTTGTCAAAGGCAGGTCCTGCCTGACCAACCTGATTTCCTTCTATGACAAGGTGACCCACCTAGCAGATGAGGGAAAGGCTGTGGATATTTTCTACCTGGACTTTAGTAAAGCCTTTGACACCATTTACCAGAGCATTCTCCTGGAGAAACTGGCAGTTCATGGCTTGGATGGGCATCTATTTTGTGGGTAAAAAACTGTCTGGATGGCTGGACCCAGAGAGTGGTGGTGAATGGAACTAAATCCAGTTGGCTGCCAGTCATGAGTGGTGTTCCCCAGGTCTCAGTATTGGGGCCAGTTTCATTTAATATCTTTATCAATGATCTGGATGACAGGACCAAGTGCACCTTCAGTCAGTCTGCAGACAACACCAAGTGTTGATCTGCTTGAGGGTACAAAGGCTCTGCAGAGGGATCTGGACAGGCTGCATCCATGGGTCGAGGACAATTGTATGAGGTTCAACAGGGCCAAGTGTTGTGTCCTGCACTTGGGTCTCAGTAGCCTCGTGCAACATTACAGGTTTGGGAACAAGTGGCTGGAAAGCTGCCTGGTAGAAAAGGATCTGGGAGAGTGTTGGGGAAGATGAAACAGGAAAGCCTTATAAATATGATTGCCTAACAAAAGATTTTGGGAATATGAAAACTATAAGCGACATCGAAATGAAGGCCACCTTTGAGATATAAAGTCTTAGTTACTGAACAACTAGAAAACAATGGTATAGCCGGCTGAAGGTAATCCCCTCTTGATTAGACAATACCCTCTGCTTGCAGACAGGTCCAAGGGTCAGAGCAGACCCTACTAGCTCAGCAGAAGGGGTCCAAGGAGTAGTTTTTAGAAGTTAAAATGTAACACTCTATGGTAATGCAATAACTCTTATAGGCTGTATGTAAATGCTATAGGATTTGTACCTTGTATTAGATTGACTAATGAGAATTAGAATATTCAGTACAGAAGATGATTTATTGTATTGTAACAAGGACCTTACGTTTGTAACTCTCTAGCTCTCTTGCTCTAGCGCTCTTAATCCGTCTCTCTTACGCTCTTAACTCTCTTAGCTCTTAGCCTCTTGCTCTTGCTCTTGCTCTTAGCTCTCTCGCTCTCTTGATTCATCTCTCTCTCTCCTACACCTTGGGCCTGCTTGGAGCTGCAGCTGGCAGCTCTAAGCAGTGCCCCTGTACCCACACCCTTTGCAATAAACAGCGTGCACCCCAAAGAGCTGCTTATAGAGATCTCTCGTCTCCATCCGTCCATCTCCGGCCGGGCCCGACCGAACCCTCACCCTCATCCCGATCAGTTTCTACAGGAGAGTTGGTTGACAGTCACCTGAACATGAGTCAGCAGTGTGCCTAGGTAGCTGAGAAGGTTGATGGCATCCCGGCTTGTATCAGAAATAGCATGGCCAGTAGGACAAGGCAAGTGTTCATTCCCCTGTACTTGGCACTGGTGAGGCCTACACTCAAATACTGTGCTGATTTTTTGGGCTGGGCCCCTCACTACAGGAAAGACATTGAGGTGCTGGAGTGTGTCTAGAGAAGGGCAACAAAGCTGGTGAAGGGTCTGGAGCACAAGTCCTATGAGGAGCAGCTGAGGGAACTGGGGATTTTTAGCCTGGAGAAATAGAGGCTCAGGGAAGACCTTATTGCTTTCTAAAACTACCTGAAAGGAGGTTGTAGCCAGGTGGATGTTGGTCCCTTTTCTCAAGTAACAAGCAATAGGACAAGGATAAATGGCCTCAAGTGGTGCCAGGGGAAGTTTAGACTGGATATTAGGAAAAATTTTGTTCACCAAAAGGGTTGTCAAGCATTGGAACAAGCTGTCCAGGGAAGTGGCTGAGTCACCATCACTGGAGAGATTTAAAAGACATATTGATGTGGTGCTTAGGGGCATGGTTTAGTTGTGGACTTGACATTGTTAAGTTAGTGGTTGGGCTCAAAGGTCTTTTCCAACCCAAATGATTTTGTGATTCTATGATTCTAAGTTCTCATGAACGTAATTTCTGTTTAACTATATATATTATAAATAGAGCTGTTTCCTTGTAATAAAATCTTTTAATAGCATGAAAGACCAAAAGGGAAGGATTTCTGCTATGTGCGGTGACTGCATAGCATGCTGAATGTCCATTAGAGTCTTGTTTGATGCTACATTGCTAAGGGCTCCCAACGTATAAAAAGGTGTACAATTATGTGTGCTATTCTCTCCTTACAGTGTTAGCTCTAATAAATAGTATTTTAAATTTTACTTTACAGAATCTAAATGCTTTCTTCCTGTAATCATAATGGACCAGCATGTCTAGGTACAAATCATGGACCCCTTGCAGGGCAAAGGAAAGCCAATAAGAGAAGGTGCCTCTGTGAAAACAAACAGAACTTGGCCAGTAGGAGAATGTGGGATACCAAAGGTGTGGTCTACACCCCATAGGTGTAAAAACTGCCGTGTCTTCTCCGAGGCATAGGCAGGACCATTATCGGTTTTCACAGAAGCTGGCACGCCCAGGACTGAGAAAGCCAATTTCCAATGGGCAATGACATCACGGCCCTTCTCTCCAGTGTGAGCAGTAGCCCACATAGCTGAGGAGAAAGTGTCAATAGACACGTGCACATATTTCAGCCGACCAAATTCAGGGATGTGAGTTACATCCGTTTGCCAAATCTGCAAGGCTTTTGGCCCTCTGGGGTTTACCCCCGCTGGCAAAGGCGCAGCGAGTCCATGACAGTCAGCACAAGCGCTGACAATGTCGCGCGCCTTGGTTGGCGTTAAATGAAACTGCTTCTGCAGGGTATGTGCACTTTGATGGAAGAAACCGTGCTATGCCTTGGCTTGTGCAATTTTGTCAGGCTGAGGCCCTACCCACGCAGGGTTGGCCAGCATGTCAGCCCTGGCATTGCCTTCTGTTAGAAACCCTGGTAAATTGGTGTGGCTTCGAATGTGCAGAATGTAATACGGATGCACTTGAGCCTGAATTGCAGACCACAAGGTTTGCAACAGTGAAAACAGAGCCGCATTGTTCACCTCCTTCAGAAATGAGCAATCTAATTGTTGGGTGATATCTGCTACATAAGCAGAGTCAGTAACCAAATTCAAAGGTTCCTGTGAGAATCGCTGAAAAGCCATGGTAACAGCCCTTAATTCAACTAACTGAGCAGAGTCTGACTTGTGTTCCTTCAGCACCTGCCATTCCGATCCCTCCTTCCAGGTAACAATGGCTTTCCCAGTTTTCCCTGAACCATCCATAAAGACGGTGGGTCCTTGCACCGGCACTCGACTATTTCTCGGCCGCAAGGAAAGTACAGTCGATTTTGCCAACTGCAGTAATTTATGGCTGGGCAGATGGTAAGTGATCTGCCCTGAAAAGTTTTGCAGCACGCTTTGCAAAGGAGCACTATGGATAAAGCTCCACTCAAAGTATTCCTTTGAGATCGGAATGACAATTACTGCAGGGTCTGCAGCCATCAGTTGCAAACACCGTTGACGGCATTTGATTATCAGAGAAGAGACCAATTCAAACACTGTGGTCACAGTCCTTTTCGGTTGGTGAGGCAAAAAGACCCATTCTAGGATATGCAAAGGATCAGGCCATTGTGCATTCCACTGGCCAATGATACTTGTAGGATGGAGGTCTGGAATAGTAATGAAAACAGTGATAGCAATGGAGGGATCCACTCGATAAACCTGACGAGCAGAAACAGCCCGTTGGACCTCCTGCAGCGCTTGTCGTGCTTCCGGAGTCAACTCCCGAGGTGAATTCAGATCAGGATCCCCTTTTAATGTATTAAAAAGCGGGGAAAGTTGCTTTGCAGTTAGACCTAAATAAGGTCGTAACCAATTGATGATACCCAACAGCTTCTGAGCATCATTCAAGGTTTTAATCGAATCCGGGAATTGCACCTCTTGGTGTTGGATAGTTTGGTCCAAAATTTTCACTCCTAAATATTTCCAAGGAGGATGCTGTTGAATGTTAGAAGATCCGCGGGGCGAGGAGCCCGGATCCCAGCGGGGGGAGAGAGAGAGACAATCCAAACCAATATGGTTGATAAATGAACTCCGTTTATTAGCAGTCCAAAGGCACTTATATAGTATACCAGCTGGTTATCTCCTAAGTGGCTTAAAGCTTATCAAGACACATTTCTATTTCTACATAATTGGACCTACATTGGCAAGTTTCCACAGTCTTGTTATGATCAAAAGAATTCTGTGCTCACCTCCCTTGTTCACTCCCGGATAGCACAGCTGCAAGTTTTTCACTCCCGTGCTCTTTCTCAGGCTGTTTGTTTTCTTCACACAGGGACTTTCCCATGGAAAGTTTTTCTCACACATAAGCCTAAAAACTTCCAGCCCTATAGCTTGCACAGTTCTTTTATTGATCCCAATAATTCTATTTCCCAACAGTTGAACTTTCTCCGGAGCTACCTCTAATCCATAGGCATGCAGAGCAGCAAGCAGCTGAGGCTGTATTCTCAGCAGCTCATCCTGGGTGGATGCTGCCACCAGGATATCATCCATGTAGTGGTAGCAGCGTGCATCAGGAAACTGCTTGCGAACTCCGGCTAAAGCTTGGGCAACATACCACTGACAGATAATTGGGCTGTTCCTCATCCCTTGAGGGAGGACCTTCCATTGGTATCTCTTAGCAGGTTCAGCATTGTTAATGGCAGGCACAGTAAAGGCAAATTTTGGTTTGTCATTAGGATGCAAAGGAATTGTGAAAACACAATCCTTTAAATCAATGATCAGGATGTCCCACCCCGTAGGAATCATGGAAGGGAGAGGGCATGCACGGCTGCAATGCCCCCTACCTACCATTACTGCATTAATTTCCGGAGGTCCTGCAATAATCTCCATTTCCCTGATTTCTACTTAATTACGAAAACAGGAGTGTTCCAGGGGCTAGTAGAAGGTTCAAGGTGCCCCTGTTGTAACTGTTCCTGAACCAGCTGATGAAGGGCGTCTAACTTCTCTTTTGGTAGGGGCCACTGCGGCTCAAAGATTGGTGTGTTAGTCAACCACCGCAAAGGCAGTGTAGGATACTGTGCGCCCTTACGCACAGTGACCCCTGCTAAAAATTTGTCCCAATCTGTACGCCCCAAGCTGCCAACACGTCCCGTCCCCAAAGGTTAAGGGAAATGGTAGCAACATAAGGCCTAATCGTAGCTGTGTGCCCCTCTGAGTCCTTCACCACCACAGGCCATTCGCTTCAATAGCTCTGTGTGGTTCCTCCTAATCCTGCGATGGCCGATCCCACCGGGGCTAAAGGCCATGAGGGAGGCCATGCAGAGAAGGAGATGATAGTTACATCAGCACCCGTATCAATCAAACCTCGAAGCTGAGTCTGGGGCAGACGGGCGTTCGGCAGGATCAGGATACATGTCATCTGTGGCCTTTGGTTAGAGATGTCTGCAGTCCAGAAGGCCTGCAGAAGTCCCATAGATCCACTGCCATTATCTTCGTGAGTTTGTTGTTCCATCCTGGGGACACAAGACACAAAAGGCACTAATTTAGCAAGGCAGGTCTTTTCAGGAATAGTTACAGAGGGTTTTTGCGTGGAGACCATAGCGCAAATCTGACCTTTAAAGTCAGCATCAATAACTCCTGAGCGCACTAAGATTCCTTGATGGGCAACATCAGGTTTTCCCACCAGCATCGCACTGGATCCCTGGGCTAAGGGTCCATATGCATCCAAGGGAACCTTATAAATACCCCTAGAGTCTAAGATGACTGCTGCTGCGGTGTGGACGTCAAACCCGTCTGATCCCTGGGTGCTGTCTCTAGGGTGGCTGGGTAGGCCTGTGCCTGTACCTGTGCCACTCTCTGGGGGAGTGACTGCATCGGAGAGCAATTCCCCCTCCTTGCACCCTGGCGGAAGTTTCCCGACAAAGGCTGACCATCGGCATGAGTCTGGGATCTACAGTAGTACAAGCAATGCCCTGGCCTGCCACACCTCCTGCACTGGGGGATCGGTGTGTTTTCTTTTTGGCTCGGCTTAGGCTGCTTCCGTTTTTTCACCTGTTTTGGTTGCTTTGGTTCACGACCAGAAGATGTGTGAACAGACTGCAGGAACGCAGCCATAGCAGACCTTTTCTGGTTCCCAGATCCCACCTTAGCACAGGCTTCGACCATGTCTGTTACCTCAGGATCCCCTGGTAAGGCATCTATGATTTTTCTGCACTCCTCATTTGCGTTCTCTCTCACTAACTGCCTTAACAACAACTGTCTTAACCCGTCATCCTCAACCTGCTTCTCGAGAGAAGCAGTGACTTTCTCTACAAAAGAGAGGAATGACTCTGATTTGCCTTGAACTATTTCAGTATGTCGCTTTCTGGGCGCAGACAACTCTATGGTTTTCAACAGGGCAGCCATGCTGACCTGTTGAACTTGCTGCAGGACGCTAGAGGACAAGTTACCCTGTAGACTGGGATCAGAGAAGGGACCAGTCCCCATCAAAGCATCCATTCCTGCTGTCCGTCTAGGATCAGCAGCAGGGAGCTGCATATTCCCTTATGCAGCCTTGTCGGCCAGCTTTCTCCAGGTTTTCTCAAAAACTGTAAATTGTACTGGTTGAAATAGAATTTGACCAAAGTGTCTGATATCAAATGGAGAAAGCAAATCTGTATTTGTCACCCTTATTATCTGCATAACCTCAGCAGAACCTAGCCCATATTGTGCCACCTTGGATTGGAGGTCCTGGGCAACCTTCCAAGCAATTACCTCATGCTTATCATGCTCACCAGAATTTGGGAGAGCCTTATACACCAGGAAAGCTTGGATCTCCCCTTTTGGGGAAGCACTACCATCCTGAACTTCTGGAACAGCCTGTGGATGAAGTGTAAAAGCTTGCAGGTTACCCCCAGAATCCTCAAATCTATTTGGCATTCCAAGTGTTTCCAATAACCTCCAGTCACCCTCCTCCAATGCTCGCATCTCAACTGACTCTAAGAAGTGATTATAATGTATCGGACGCACTGTTACCGTGCAGTCTTGAAAGGTCCAGGGGCGAGACCGGCGCAGCCTTTTTCTTCACCGCCCGGCTACAGCCACCTGACGACCTGTGGCCAGAACCTCATCTGCCTCACTTCCCGATGACGAGTCATCAGGCAAAGGCAACTCTGAGACGCTGGGAGCAAACAGAGGTGGACGGAGAGGAGCACTTTGGCTAAGTTTGCTAGAGCCAGAACAGACAGCACAGACTGTATCTGGCTGCGCTGCAGTTTGAACAGCAGCTTCTTTACGGGAGGCCGTCTCGGCCTGTCCCGACCGGGCCAGTACTGGAGCTGCTGCTGCCATCTCTGGGGCTACAGCCGCGCTCGGCGCCGCGCTTGTCTCTTGCTCCGTGGCCGTATTCGGCGCAGTCACTGCCAAAACCGCTCCTATTTCTCGCTCCCCTGCTGCATTTGGCGCCGCCCTCCCCGGCCGCCACTTTGCAGTCACCACTGCATTTGGCTTTTCCCACTGCAGTGCTACTTCTGGGTTCACCGCCGGCCGTGCCACTTCCTGGTTTGGAGCTGCGGCTCCCGCAGGCGGCGCAGGAGGTGCTGGCGGCCCGGGCTCGGCGCGCCCCGCACGGCAGGGTGGCTCGGGCATCTGCAGCAGTAGCAAGCTGAACAGGTCCTCCATCCTTCGGGATAGGTTTGGTAACTCTGTCAGCAAAGGCAGAGGCTGTATTAAAAGGTCTATGGCTTGGTTCTGCGACTGCGCAGAATAGTCCAGCGCCAAGGAGGGCAGCGGACCACACCCAGGCAGTTTCAGTGCAGTCTCGCCCGGCACTACGCCGGCTAAGAAGTTAGATCCAGGTGCATATGCAACCGAGCTAGGAGCCGCTCTGGGGGTCCAATTCGCTAAGCCACTAATTTGCAGCCCTGGATAAGCTGTGGCAGCCGCCGAGCTGAGCGGTAAGGCAGGCTGTGCGCCCTCCCGCTGCCTTGACCCCTCTGCCTCTGCTGGCGCGGGGTCCCTGGGGGCCGCGGAGTGCTGTGATTGTGCAGGGTGAGGCGGTGCAGGCTCTGCCTGTGGAGCCAGGGGGGTTTTTCTGAATCCACCGTCATTTGCCCCGGAAGCCTGGTCCGCGGGGTCCCCCTCGGACATTCCTCCGTCACTCATCACCGAAATAGGTGAGCCAGCTCTGCTGCTACAGTCAAGGTCTGTCAGCAGGATAAATAACGAACGCCAGGTTTTGTATAATTCTAACACTGCTGGGTCCCCAGTCGGGAGCTTGTGCCGGACAGCAGAGCAAGATCCTGCCATAAGGCAAAGTCCAGGGCAGTATCTCTGTCCATGGAAATCCCTTTTAAGGTAGCCCAGTCTAATAATTCCCGAACTGAGTTTTCAGGAATGGAGGTATGCATTATACTAAACACACCTTCCCAGACCATGACCACAGCGTCAATCTGTGAGCCGCTGTTCGCCATTTCTCAGTTCTGTCGGACTTCCCGGTCCCAGGGGGAAAGGGAACAGCGTACCTCTAGAGAAATTCGGCTTGGCTCGCAACAGCAGGACACATCAGAGAGTGCAGATCACGTCGGGCAGCACCAAATATTACCGCAGGCCTGAGCCCTAGGGTATATCACTGTGTCCCGCAGCCATAGGGAGGAGGAGGAGAGAAGATCCAGCAGGCAGGAATTGTGCAGCAAGATTGATTGATTTAATTATTTTACAAACTCTTTTATAGACTTTTTTCTTCATAGTCTAATTGGACAAAGGATCAGCCACCCCTTGGGGGTGATTGGCTAAAATCCTAAAACATCCATTGTCAAAATATTTTTCTACTATACCATAAACAAGACTTTTCAAGGTTGCAGGTGTCTTGGTTGTTTACATTCCCTGCTACCTCTTCTGTGAGAGAGAAAAGTCTTTCACGGACTTAGAAAATTGTTGGGGAATAGAATTATTGGGATCAATAAAAGAACTGTGCAAGCTATAGGGCTGGAAGTTTTTAGGCTTATGTGTGAGAAAAACTTTCCATGGGAAAGTCCCTGTGTGAAGAAAACAAACAGCCTGAGAAAGAGCACGGGAGTGAAAAACTTGCAGCTGTGCTATCCGGGAGTGAACAAGGGAGGTGAGCACAGAATTCTCTTGATCATAACAAGACTGTGGAAACTTGCCAATGTAGGTCCAATTATGTAGAAATAGAAATGTGTCTTGATAAGCTTTAAGCCACTTAGGAGCTAACAAGCTGGTATACTATATAAGTGCCTTTAGACTGCTAATAAACGGAGTTCATTTATCAACCATATTGGTTTGGATTCTCTCTCTCTTCCCCCGCTGGGGATCCAGGCTCCTCGTCCCACGCGGCTTCGAACAGAAAATAGCAAGAAAATCCTTGCTAGCCGCATTTTTGTATCTACAGGTAAGTGATCTCCCTGTCTTTATCTTGACCCATGAGCTTTTCCATTTTATTTTCTTCCCCCCATCTTGTGTAGGAGGAAGGGTGACAGAGCAGCTGGATGGATGTTGGGCAGCCAGCCAAGGTCAAACAACTCCATCATTAGAAACTGGTCTTGCTCATGTGGAAGTGGCCACATAAAACACTCGTTTTTTACATAGGATGTCTGTGTCCAAAGAGTTACAGTCAGCAGCTCAATGCCCAAGTAGAAACAGTTATGAGTGGTGTCCCTCAAGGGCCCATATTGAGACCAATACTATTTAATATCATCATCAAAGATATAGACAGTGGGATTGAGTGCACCCTCAGCAAGTTTGCAGATGACACCAAGTTGACTGATGCAGTTGATTCACTAGATGGAAGGGATGCCATCCAAAGGGATCTTGAAAGGCTTGAGGAGTGGGCCCATGTGACCCTCATGAAGTTAAACAAGGCCAAGTGCAGGGTCCCACATCTGGGTCGTAGCAACACCCAACATCAGTACAGACTGGAGGATGGATGGATTGAGAGCAGCCCTGCTGAGAAGGACTTGGGGATACTGGTGGATGAAAAATTGGACATGAGCAATGTGCACTTGCAGCTCAGAAAGCCAATCATATCCTGGGCTGCATGAAAAGAAGTGTGGCCAGCAGATCAAGGGAAGTCATTCTCCTCCTCTACTCCACTCTTGAGAGACCCCACCTGGAATACCGTGTCCACTTCTGGGGTCTCCAACACAAGAAAGAAATAGAACTATTAGTGCAGGTCCAGAGGAAGGCCATGAAAATGGCCAGAGGGATGGAACACCTCTCCTATAAAAAAGTCTGAGAGAGTTGGGGTTATTCAACCAGGAGAACAGATGGCTCCAGGGACACCTTATTGTGGCCTTTTAATATATAAAGGGGGCTTATAAGAGAGACTGTTTTACCAGGGCCTGTATTGAGAGGAAAATGGGCAATGTTTTTTAACTGAAAAAGGGTAGATATAGATTGGACATAAGGAAGAATTTTTTTTATTATGAGGGTCGTGAGATACCGGGATAGGTTGCCCAGGGAAGCTGTGGATGCCTCGTCATTGGAAGTGTTCAGAGTTAGTTTGGACAGAGCTTTGAGCAACCTGAACTAGTGGAAGATGTCCTTGCCCATGGCAGGGGGCTGGACCAGATGGTCTTTAAAGGTCTCTTCAAATCTAAACCATTCTATGATTCTATGTTTTGTATATAGCTTAAGATAATAGAAACTGATCATGCATATGCTGTAGTGCTCACATAGAAAACTATGACCTAGCTAGAATATGAGTTCAGTGAGTCTCACCTAATCCACATTTAGATGCTTTTAACAGAGTCTGCTCTCACCTTTCAAATAGTGACTGATCATCCTGTTTGAGAGAACTGATTCCCCACATAAGCATTACCCCAATAAAGCAAAGGATCCAAATAAATCGGTGTCTGTGAATGTAGAATAAGTTGTTCTGTCTTCTCAGGTGTACTAGTTTGAAAGCAAACCAGTGAGAGATTCCAAGTCAGAACTACAATTTAATAGGAAAACTAAAATAAAGGCAGAAAACACTGGCTTAAACTGACAGAGTCAGGATACCACCTGACACGCTGTTGGTCAGGGTGGTGGTAGCAGTCCGATTAAATGGTGGATGTGGTTCTGTTGAAGTGGTGACACTGTGGTAAAGTCTGGTCCTTCTCCAGTGGTGGTTGTGAAGTTCTTGTCCTCTGGGAATCCAGTACCTAGGGCTGCCCCTGGTGTTCCAATGCCTCCGATTATATACAGGTAGGAATGCTTGGCTCCTCTCCCTGGGCAAAGCATCTCACAATGGGATGATATAATTGTTTTTTGAATCATGCAGTGAGACGTTGATGGCCAATTAGCAGAGATATCCTCAGAAGGAGTTATCAGGGATGAGTCTTGGAGGAGATAAAGAACACTGCCCCATCTGCTTTAACAGCTTATGAAGATGGTAATAGAATATATACTTTTGGTTACATCTTACATTTTAACGTAAGACATCAGGAAAATGATTTAGTCATTTTAGGTATTCTTGGTTTTGCAAACCTAGACTATTTTGATTTCTTTTTTCTTTGTCAGTCCTTTTTTATTGCTTTCTATGGGATCTCAGCAGTGGGTGGTTTTAACCAGTTCTTTACTTTGGCTGTTTGCAAATGTTATATCTTTCATAGCCATTTGTTCTCAATCTTATACTAGAATCATTATCATGTTTTTGTATGGGTTGTGCTTTAATAGTGCCCATAAAAATATCCTGCTTGGATATTTTCTCGTCATTTCTTGTCTAAGCCATTATTGCTAATATGCTTTTGCTAACTAGTACCTTTACACTGGTAGAGGGGAGTTGCAAATGAGACAGTTAACTTCTTTCACCCTGAACTGTTTTTCTCATCATGAATACTGACATAGATTCTCTTAGAGGGTTAGCTTTTTAACCAGAAATCACATGCCTCTAGAAACTGAGGTTTTTGCTAATTTCTTAATGCTACTTCAACATCCTCATGTTCATATGTGGTGGGTTGACCCTGGCTGGATACCAGGTACCCACCAAAACCCCTCTATCACTCACCTCTGCAACTGGACAGGGGGGAGAAAATATAACAAAAGACTCATGAGTTGAGATAAAGGCAGGGACAGATCACTCACTGATTACCGTCACGGGCGAAACAGACTCGACTTGGGGAAATTAACTGAATTTATTACCAATCAAATCAGAGGAGGATAATGAGAATTAAAAGAAATCTTAAAAATACCTTCCCCCCTCCCCTCCCTCTTTCCTGGGCTCTACCTCCTCCCCCCCCCCCCCCCCCCCCCCCCCCCCCAGTGGTGCAGGCAGACAGGGAATGGGGGTTATGGTCAGTTCATAACAGGCTGTTTCTGCTGCTGCTCAGGGAAAGGAGTCGTTCTCCTGCTCCACCATGGGGTCCCTCCCACGGGAGACAGTCCTCCATGAACTTCTCCAGCGTGAGTCCATCTTCCTGGGCAACAGTTTTTCATGAACTGCTGCAACGTGGGTCACTTTCCACGAGGTGCAGTCCTTCATCCCTCCCAGGATCTTGCCCACCCCCAACCCCTTGATGGGGGATAGAATGTTGAGAGACAGCGCTGATGCTTTGCCAGCGCTGCTCAGCAGTAGCCAAAACACTGGTGTGTTCTCAACACCTTTCCAGCTCCCAATGCAAAGCACGGCGCTGTGAGGGCTGCTGTGGGAAAATTAACTCCAGCTCAGCCACACCCAATACAGTATTTTGAACAGGCTTTTTGAACCCTAAGTATACAAGGCAGGCAGCAGGCCTGTTAGGAATTGGACATCCATTTTCTGGACTCTTAAACTGTGAGCATATCTTGGGGAGGATGTGAGCTGCTTTGGAAGTCTACACATGTGGATGGGGGAGTATTTGGGTCCTAAAGAATCTAGTACAGAAGTTGGTGGGTTGCATGTGTGAGTTAATTGTTGGGAGATTTTTCTGGTGCTTTTTTGTGCTGTGAATAGAGGGCTAGGGTTGTTAAGTCCTGTGTGTGTAGGTTTTTGGTGGAGAAAAGCTGTTGGTGGGTTGTACAGGGTTTACTGCTGTGTAAACAAGAGTGTTGGTGGGTTGTGGCATGGCAGTGAGATCTTTCCTTGTATGTTGCAAGAGTGCTTGTCCTCCCAATATGTGAGGGAGATGTTAGAAGGGTCATGCAGAAAATGTCTGTCCCTCTTTATCACACCATTTGTGACAGGGATGAGTGTCTCTGTATGTCAAAATGTGAAGGTTTGGGGAGGATTTTTCCGGAGTGCTCTAGACCCTTTACCAGCATGCAAAGGGAGGGGGAGGGAATCTGTCTCTAGTGCGAATGGTGTAGGCATATTCCTTGCTAAATGAACTCAGTTATACAGATGTGGGGTTTTAATGCTGTGCATGGGTTTAGGTTTTCTAGTCCTGTGAGAAGTAGGAATTGAAGTAGCACTGGTAGATTAAAAAAAGGAATTTTTGTTGTTTGCATTGCTCCCCCCCGTTATTTGTTGAATGGTGTAGTCTTGTACTACCAAGTTCTGTTTGTTTTCTACAAATGCTGAATTTGTCAGTGAGTTGTGGTGCTATGGAATAACATGGCAGTCTGTTTCTTGTTGAAAAGTAATTGATTTAGCTTCAGAATATTCTATGACGAAACTGCAGGAGACTTTAATACTATGGTTGTGTAATACTTGGATGCTCTTTGATAGCTCACATATATCTTTTGGGAAATGTTGTATACTCCATAACTCTGCCATAGTCATGCATAGTCTCAAATCAGTTTAGTCTTTTTTTTTTCTTCCCCCCCCCCCCCCCCCCCCCGGATGTGAAAGATGAGTGGTGACTGAGAAACCTAGATCTAGAAATTCTGACCCATGTGTGCTCTAGGATGTTCCTTTAGAAGTGTTTTGCTTTCCTATTTTTCAGGAGTCCTACATAATTGTCTGCCTATGTTTAATAAAGTTGTGAATGAGAAAGTTAAAATTCTCCCCCCCCCCCCCCCCCCCCCCCCGATTCTATTTAAACATAACATTAATTCAAACTTGGAAATCTCATGTGCATAATGATCCTTCTGGACTAAAGTACTGTGGGACTCTCCAGGAAGCTACTTCAGGAATAAATTAAAAATATTTGCATGGAAGCTTTAAGCTAGATAAGGCTTGTAAAGTGGATGTACATTTTGAAAAACACTGTAAATATGGTGGGATCTTTCAAGAATGTGAATGTAGAATATTGCTGGGTTTTTTTTAATATGTGTATATGTAGCTCTTCATCCTTTCATATTGGGATAGTATTCTGACTGGTACATAGTTTGAGACAGATACTAAATGGAAGCCTTTATCAGCAGTATTTGGTGATGCAATGGATTTCATAATGTTGATTTTCTTGAATGTCCCATGGTTTAAACTGTTTCCTTTTTGAATTTACTAGTAAAAAGGGCCAAGTGACAGTTCAAACTACCCACTGATGCTCTGATAAATGCTCTATCAGGTTTGAAGGGAGGCCACAGAAAACTGATTTAGGAATGTCAGATTAGAATGTCTGACTGAAATAAATTAACAGCTAGAAAGACACTGCCCAATTCCAGAATCTATTACTTGATACAGGACTTGTATTAAAGTCCTGTCTCTAGGGTAAATTAATAATTTCAATAAAAGACAGATTTTTGGGAAGATGAAAGTCAAGGCTCTCAGACTTTGTTCATAGAATGATAGAATCATAAAATCATAGAATATGCTGAGTTGGAAGTGACCCACAAGGATAATCAAAGTCCAACTCCTGGCCCTGTGCAGGACACTCCAAGTATCCCACCACGTGCCTGAGAGCATTGTCCAAACGCTTCTTGAACTCAGGCTGGCTTGGTGCTGTGACCACTTCCCTGGGGAGCCTGTTCCAGTGCCCAACTACCCTCCGGGTGAAAAACCTTTTCCTGATATCTAACCTAAACCTCCCCTGACTCAGCTTCATGTCGTTCCCTTGAGTCCTGTCACTGGTCACGAGAGTGAAGTAGATCAGCACCTGCCCCTCCGTTTCCCCTCGTGAGGATGTTGAAGACTGCCATAAGGTCTCCCCTCAGTCCCCTCCAGGCTGAACAAACCAAGGGACCTCAGCCCCTCCTCATATGGCTTCCCCTCTTGACCCTTCACCATCCTTGTGGCCCTCCTTTGGATGCTCTCCAATAGCTTTATATCCTCCTTATATTGCGGTGACCAAAACTGCACCCAGTACTGGAGGTGAGGCCGCACCAGCGCAGTGTAGACTGGGACAGTCACCTCCCTTGACTGGCTGGAGATGCTGTGCCTGATGCACCCCAGGATACAGTTGGTTTGTATGTGCATCCAGGGTTGCCCCATCACAGGTGCAGAATCCGGCATTGCCCTTGTTAAACTTCATATGGTTGGTGATTGCCCAGCCTTCTAGTTAGTCTAGGTCTCTCTGCAGGGCCTCTCTGACTTTGAGGGAGTCAACAGCTCCTTCTGATGCCTTAGGTTTTAACTTTCATATTTTTCAAATCCTGTACTGCCTAGTGTGTACCTCTGAAGTTTCTTGTATCCTGTTAATTTCTGCTCTCTCATGCTAGGTGGACATAACAAAGCCTCTCCAGGCCTGCTCTCCAAGGACACCCAGACTGTCCTAGGCCCAAAATGTGTAAACCAACATCTTAAGAGGGGGGTGAGCTTGGGGAACTTACATCATTAACTGAAGCTTTAATCGGAGAATTAACCCTGATATGCAAAAGAACCAAACTTATAAAAAAGTGTGAAGAACTCGTGACCTGTCATCCATCCTGGGGTCCATTTTGGCAGTAGCCTCTGGCTCCCCAGGGTGTACCTTTGAAGGCCTTTCAAATAAATACCTACTTTTATTCCCTTATTCTTGTCTAGTCTCTGTTTTTAGGTGGCCTCTCAAGGCATCACTTCCAATTTAGTGTTGTTGGCAAACTTACTGTACTAGTTTGAAAACAAACCAGTGGGAGGCACCAAATCAGAATAACAATTTAATAGGGAAATCAAAAAAATAAAGGCAGAAAACACTGGGTTAAACTGACAGTCAGGGTACAACCTGACACCCTGTTAGTCAGGGTGGCGGTAGCAGTCCAATAAGATGGTGGCTGCAGTCCTCCTGAAGTGGTGGATGTGGTTCTGTTGAAGCAGTGATCCTGTAGAAAGGAGCTGCTCTTCCTCGGAAGGTCCAGTGGTGGCTATGTAGCTCCTGTCCTCTGGGAATCCAGTGGAAAGGGTGTCTGTGGTGTTCAGAATCTCAGATTATATCCAGGGTGGAATGCTTGGTTCCTCCCTCTGGGTGGAGCATCTCACAATGGGATGATGAGTCATGCGGCATGGGCCGTTAACAGAAAGGTAGTCCAGAGGGAGGAGGCAAGGAAACACTGCCCCACCTGGTTTCAACAGTTCATGAGGATGGTAATAGAATACACTGCAACCCAGGACATTTACTTAGTACAGCTTCGAGTCCTGTGATGTCTATATAACTTATATAACTTAGGTCAAAGTTACAAAGTGCTTATATAGCTTGGGTTATAAGATAGCTATGTGACCTAATATCACTATAACCTAAATCATGACTTTTTATCAATATAACCTGAAGAATATCAATCTAACCTGAAGCATAGCCTTCTATACTTATATAACCTGAATCATAGCTTTTACTTATGTAGCCTGAATCATAACTTCTATACCTATATAACCTGATGCTTATATAACCTGAATCATAACTTTTGATACCCATATGATCTGATATGAATAACTTTTTTTGTACAATGTAATGGCTAGTATATAGTTAACTAGTTGCTTAAATGCAGAATAGACAAAAAGAGAGAAGGAAAAAAACCCAAAAAAACAAAGCAAAAAAAAAAACTTACCAGGTGTATCATTTTAGAAGTAGATAAGTGTAGTACTAATGAGAAATTGGCAAGTGCAAAGCCAATAAGCCACAAAACAAAGAATTTAGGCCAGTTAAGACCAGACGGACCGAAGAGCATCATAACTGCGCATGCCCCGAAGACAGTTGAAAAGTTCAAGTGGGAAGAAGACTTTAGAAGCCTTCATCAAAGACCCCCAAAGACCCCCAAATTGGGGAAGTGAAAGCGCAGTGCAAAGAATTATCTAATAACCATGAGATCCTGCTATGTAAATTAGTTCCGGCGCGTATGTGGTGATGCTGTAATGACATAGCAACATTAAGCAAAATTTACTGTATAAATATACCACAGCACTTGACAAAGGCGGGTGAGTTAGGAGGAAAAATCCCCCTCACCACCAGTGCTGCAATAAACAAATACCTGCTCTATAGACACCGGTCTATGGGGATTTATTTCCAGCCTATCTTTCGGGCATCACCTGCGTCCAAGTTGTTAATGAAGATGTTGAAAAGACCTGGGCCTGGGATGGAGCCTTGTGGAACCCCACTAGTGACTGGACGCCAGTGTGATGTAACCCCATTTGCTATAACCCTTTGTGCCCAACAGTATCCACCCCTTATTCCATACCATTTACATCATGCCAGGTCTCACACTTCCCAATACTCCACCACCTTCCCTATTAATTTATTTTGATAGATATACACACAGACCTCATTCCCTTAGTCTATGGATTCCACAAGGTGCTCAGTGTGGTGATGCACACATAGCCACCATAGAAGTGATAATGCACAGTATTAAATGGTTATTAACATCATACAGTTCAAGTCATTGGCTCTTCTCACCCAGAATGAAATCCCCTTGAGGCACACACCGCACTTCCCCATCCTCCCACATTACCCACCAAGTGCACCTGGGTCCTTGAGCAAAAGCAATCCCATGGATGGGTTTGCCTTTCCCTGAGGTAGGAATAATCCAGACTGTTTTCCCCAGCATGTTTTTAATGTGTACTACAGGAACTTTATCCCCTTCTACAGTACATGAAAGTTTTGATTGGGCAGGACCAGCCCAATTGTCAGATCCTCTGGTGTTGACTAACCAGGTGGCTTTTGCTAAATGTGTATCCCAATGTTTGAAAGTCCCACCGCCCATTGCTCTCAGTGTAGTCTTTAACAGTTCATTAAATTGTTTGATCTTTCCAGAGGCTGGTGCATGATAGAGAATGCGATAATGATGCCTAGGTTTTAACTTTTATATTTTCCTGATTCTGTACTGCTTAGAGTGTAACTCTGAGGTTTCTTGTAGCTTGCTAATTTCTGCTCACTTGTGCTAGGTAGACATAACAAAGCCTCTCTGGGCCTGCTCTCCAAGGTCACCCAGACCGTCCTATGCCCAAAAAGTATAATCCAAAGAGCTTCTAAGGGGGGCCAGCGGAGGGGAAATTTCATCATTGAACTGAAGCTTTAATTGGAGAATTAACCCTGATATGCAAATGAACCAAACCTATAAAGGTGTGAAGAACTCGTGACCTGTTGTCCATCTTGGGGTCCATTTTTGGCAATAGCCTGTGGCTCCCAGGGTGTACCTTTGAAGGCCTTTCAAATAAATACCTATTTTATTCTTTTACTCCTGTCCAGTCTCTGTGTCTAGGAGGCCTCTTAAGGCATCAATACACCTACTCAATGCCATGTTCTTTGGCCTAAGTGTTTATGAGGTTGTTTCGGAAATGAGTTCCATTGTCTGATTCAATTCTTTTTGGAGTATGGTGTTGCCATAAGACTTGCTTTTCAAGGCCCAGGATAGTGTTCTGGGCAGTGTCATGGGGCACAGGGTATGTTTCCAGCCATCTGGTGGTTGCGTCCAGCATTGTAAGCACATGGCGCTTGCCGTCACAGCTTTGGGGGAGTGGGATATAGTCAATCTGCCAGGCCTCCCCATACTTGTATTTCAGCCATCGTCCTCCATACCAAAGAGGCTTTACCCCCTTGGCCCTGCTTAATTGCAGTGCATGTTTCACATTCATGGAAAACCCATGCAATAGGGTCCATGGTTAAGTCCCCCCCTTGATCATGAGCCCACCTGTATGTTGCATCTGTTCCTTGATGGCTCGAGGTGTCATGGGCCCACCGAGCTAGAAATAATTCACCCTTATGTTGCCAATCCAAATCCACCTGAGCAACTTCAATCTTAGCAGCCTGATCCACCTGCTGGTTGTTCTGATGTTCTTCAGTGGCCTGACTCTTGGGTACATCAGCATCTACATGACATACTGTCACATGAAAGGGAGGATTTCTTCAAACCCCTTTATGTTTGATTGGTCTGTCAGCACCCCAGGAAAGCCAAGACTCTCATGCCGAACCAGTCTGTCAGCATCCCATTAGGGGGGACTCTCCACAGCAGCCTGCTGGATTGGAGGGAGATTTGGAGATTTGACTGACTTGTTTAGGGTCACATGCCAACAGCATAAAAGAGAGACACCCCCCCCCCCCCCCCCTTCTGAGTCTCCACACTTTTTTTTCAAGTATGTCACCTACTGCTGGCGACTGCTAGCGCCCTTGAAGGACTCTCAGTTTCCAGAATAACACTCTTTATTAATGTATACACTGATAACAGAAAATTGTGATGAGTTAAGGTTCAAGGATTGCCAGTGAGCGTATTCAAAGCAATATATAGACAAGCTCTAATCACCAATAAAAGTTAGCTCGAGATAATCATTCAGCATGCATTGAGTACAGTTCTTACCCAATAGGCCTCCCTATGGGGGAGAAGACAGGTCCAGCCTGCTGACTGATCCCAGCAGTTACCATAGAGTCTTTAAGATATTAACATCTCCTATCTCCCCTGGTTGACAGGTGCTATGTGGTTTATCAGCTACAAGGTACCATTGAGTTCCCCTCCCTGCAAGGATTTCTACAGAGCCTGGCCGCAGTGTCTCCGCTCCGCTCCACCCTCTGTTTCATCCCCCTTAGTACGTGCTTAAGGTTGCAGATTGTGGGTGTGTGTGGAGTCATCGCGGAATAGATTTTGGGCATGCCAACTGCATTCCATCCAGGGACTAGCAACTGCATTTCACCCTATAATTTCTGTACCGTTATAACTTCTGTTAGAATGTGACTCTAACTTCCCAGTTCTCTCAAATTTTACCCCCAGTCATCTTCTCACACGTACGTTCGCAACCAGGTTCTCCACCTGGGCCGCAATATCTTGCCACAATGTGGCAGCCCAGATGGGCTTACTTCTACACTGCTGTCTTGGGGTGACTTTATGATGTGCATCCCATATCACTGCCCTATGCCCAGAAATTAATTTTTGTGCCTTTCTATGCCTCTAAACTGAGCCTGAGAGGGGGAAGGAAAAACTGCGCAAAACTTTTTCAAAGCAGTTTGCAGCTTGTTCAAGGTCACACAGAGATAGCGATTTTTTTTTTTTTTTCCCAGCTGCAGCAGGGGAGCGAGGAAGCACCCAGCTTGCTGCTGCCTGGTCAGCTTTTGGCCAGTTTCAGCTTCTTTATCTCCGAAGGGAGACTGAGTTGAACTTTTTTTCCCCTTCCCTGGAATTTCAGATTTTCTCTCTTTTCTGCTGGACTGCTTCAATATCAGAGCACATCGGGAGGACTTTCCACCAAGCAGAGAGGGCCTGGCCGTGGGCCAAGCCCCAGCTCCGAGGAGACCAAAGGGAGGACTCTAACACTTTCCCAGGTTTTTTTCCCCGCAGTGAAAGATTTTATTACTTTAGCATTATTTTCCTTTTCCCGTGTGTTTGTTAAATAAATAGTTTTTATCTCTTTCACTTTCCTTTGAGGAAAATTTATTTTTTCCCCGAACCTGGTGGGGGAGGGGTGGTTCTGATCTGCCTTCTCTCAGAGGATATATTTCTACATTTGGCCAAACCAGCACAACTGCCAGTTATTCTGCTTCCATTGCTGCAACTACTATCCACAGGGCATTTACCACCATCCATGAATCAGTATGGAGGTAAAGTATTGGCCATTTTTCTCATCCAGCAACGTCTAAAGCCAGCTGGATGGTTTTCACATCTGCAAACTGACTCGGTTCACCTTCTCCTTCAGCAGTATCTGCGACTTGTTGTAGGGGACTCCATGCAGTTGCTTTCCATCTCCAGTGCTTTCCCACAAGATGGCAGGACCCATCAGTAAAGAAGGCATATTGCTTCTCACTTTCTGGAAATTTATTATAGAGTGGGGCCTCTTCAGCACATTACCTCCTTCTCCTCTGGTGACATTCCAAACTCTTTGCCTTCTTGCCAGTCCATGATCACTTCTAAGACTCCTGGATGACTGGGGTTTCTTATTTGAGCTCGTTGTGTGATCAGTGCGGCCCACTTATCCACATAGCATATGTGTAGAGGAGAGCCTCCTTTCGAACACCCAACCAACCCAACATGGGTAACCAGGGTGCCAGGAGGAGCTGTGCTTCAGTACCAATCACTTGTGAAGCAGCTCAAACCCCTTCATAAGCTGCCAGTATCTCTTTTTCAGTTGGAGCATAGTGGGCTTCGTATCCTCTGTATCCCTGACTCCAAAAGCCTAGGGGTCGACTTCGAGTCTCCCCTGGTGCTTTCTGCCAGAGGCTATAGGTAGGGCCATTCTCCCCAAGTGTGGTGGAAAGCATGTTTTACATCTTGCCCTGTCCGGACTGGCTCAAGGGCTGCTGCATGAATTGCTTCCTGTTTACTTTCTTCAAAGGCTTGTCGCTGCTCAGGACCCCATTTGAAATCATTCTTCTTCCGTGTCACTTGATGGAGACAGCTGACAATCAGACTGTAATTTGGAATGTGCATTCTCCAGAAACCCACAATGCCTAAAAAAGCTTGTGTTTATTTCTTGATAGTTGGTGGAGACTGTTACAGCGGGGAATACTGTAACAAGTATATATCAAACCAGGAGTCCCGTGGAAAGGAAATATATCTGGACAGATTCATGGTAGATGTTTCAGAGAGATGTTTATTTCTCCAGCCACATGGCTGGGGCCCTGCTCAGGAACTGCTGCAGTCACGGGACCCCAGGGACCTTTTGCCCACACCGGGGAACACAAACCAACCAATGGGGAACGAGGCTGACCAGGGGCAGGGAAACCCCGTGCCTCCCCCCCAGGGCCCCTCCCCCCAGGGCCCCATGGCAGGGGGGGGCGACCCCAACATCTCACCCATTTTATTTTAATAAAAGGAGAATGAAAACAACTGGATAAACATAACAAAAACAGTTTCAAAACAAAACAAGCCACCCTCCTGAGTCTTTAAATGTCCAAACAGATTCTCTGGAACATCTTAGGGCTGACAGAAGGGAGACAGAACTCTCTGAGCATGCTTTGTGGGGAAACTGAGGCAGGAGAGGGCTTGATTTCTTCCCTCCTCCTTTTCATCCCCCCATTGGCATCAGAGAGGAATTGTAGGGAAATGGAATTGTATAAGGAAGCCATGGGGTGAAAAACGGATTAGGAATAAACTGGGGATAGGGTAAACTTAGGAAAGGGCTCATATTGGGTATAGGGTAAAAGGGGAAAGTAGGCTGTGGGTAGGGAAGTTGCTGGGATGGATATTGTTTATAATTTTGTGCATAACGGCTGCCTTTGACTGGAATACCCCCAGGCCCAGTAATATTTGCTGCTTGTAAACCCTTCTTTCCTTGCACTATGTCAAATTGAACAACTTCCCCATCTCCTACACTTCGCAGGTAATTTTTAGGGTTATTCTTTTTAATGGCAGTTCTATGGATGAATAAGTCTTCCCCTGTGTCATCTCGTGTTATAAATCCATAGTTGTTTTTGACATTGTACCATTTCACAGTTCCTGTGATTTTCGTTGCTACAACTTCTCCTATCACGTGCTTGCGTGTTTGTCGTGGGTGCCGGTCCCGCATGGCTGCCGCCTCGCCGACTCCGACGTCTCGGCCAGGCCCCCGCGTTGCGGCTGCTCTGTGTCGTCCGAGCGGCGCTGCTCTGGCGCGTGTCTGGGCTCTGTGCGGCCCCGCTACAGCGCGTGTCTGGGCTCTGCGCGGCCCCCCGCTGCCATCGACGCTGGCTCCGTGGCCTGTGAGTGGTTCCACTCTGCCAACTCCATGCTGCTTTGAGAGCGGCCCCGTTTCACCTCGGCTCGGCGCTGCGCGGCTTCTCGTGTCGCTGTGGAAACCGCCGCTTCTGCCACAGGGCTCTCCGAGCCGGTCGCTCAGAGCAGCCTGCCACGCTGATGCCTGGTTCCTGGCTGCTTGTGACCCACGACACCCGCGGCGCCTGCGGCATCGCTCCCTCACTCGCGGTCGAGGGGCCGGGGACCCCGAGACAGGGATGGGGTCCGCGATAAGGCGCGCGCTCCCGAGGGGGCCGGGCGCATCCAGCACAGGCACCTCCGCCGGCACGGCTGCAGTCATGGGCTCCCAGGGTGGCCGCCACCAGGTCTCGGCCACGGGATAAGTATGATCCTCTGCTTTAGGGGTAATGGGACCACACAAATGCTCCTGAAGAGCTCCACTGATTATAAAGGATCCACGGAGAGCTTCTATCGCTAGTCCATCCCATACCTTATCCGAGATCTCGTTCCAGAAACACCCCTGACAAGATCTAGGAGGTTTGATATCAAAAAGTAAGTCTCGAGAAATATAGGAGAACCTTTTGAAAAGCCAGATAAAGAAATGTTCAAGATCTCCCGGTTCCATTACTTTTTTGTTTTGTTGTTCAAGGATTCCTTTTACTTCTAGATACATTTTTTTCTGTGGCTCAGAGAGCCCCATTTCCCACGATTCTTCCATAGTCCAGAGAGAATATCCAAACCAAGATTAGAAGAGAGAGGCCTAGAGTGGTTTTTTACTCACGAGTTTCCTCAGGGATCGGTGTCTTGCCCGCATTCCTCCACCAGTTTGTTACAGCGGGGAATAGTGTAACAAGTATATATCAAACCAGGAGTCCCGTGGAAAGGAAATATATCTGGACAGATTCATGGTAGATGTTTCAGAGAGATGTTTATTTCTCGAGCCACATGGCTGGGGCCCTGCTCAGGAACTGCTGCAGTCACGGGACCCCAGGGACCTTTTGCCCACACCGAGGAACACAAACCAACCAATGGGGAACGAGGCTGACCAGGGGCAGGGAAACCCCGTGCCTCCCCCCCAGGGCCCCTCCCCCCAGGGCCCCATGGCAGGGGGGGGCGACCCCAACAGAGACATTGCTGTTATCTTCTTTATCACATCCATTGGTATCTGATGACATCCATCTTGCCATTTTTTCCTAAAAACTGGATCCCCTGTGCACATCCCTTTACCTTACTTTGTTTTACAGAAGAACCAGCTTTCAGAAGGATTTGTGACGAAATGCTCACAGCTTTCTCAGTCGTCTAGCTCACCGTTCTGTGCCTTAGAAAGTCCCGAGCAGCCTAGAGCGATGGCACGGGCAATCCCGCGACTCGGTGGCTCCGAAATGCAATGATAGCTGTAAAGCTAATGTCAAAAGCAGAAGCAAAGAGGCAGAAACACAGCCCAAACTCTGTGCCTTTATCTCATTTCTTTATTCCTCCTGTCCTGAGAGGGACAGAAGAGGCTGTTCATAGAAGGGAGGCAGGAGCAAGAGGAGCGGATCCAGCTGGGATCGGCCTTTTATTCGGGGGAAGGGAAAGCGAAGAGCTAGGGGTGGACCTGGCATAACCAGTCAATCGGACTCTGTTTTGGGGGAGTTTGTGCTACTTTCAAGTTTTACCCACGCTTGGAACAAAGGGGATTCAGAGCACATGGTTGAAACAAGTCTGGACTTGTCTGGCCAGTCCCGGGACGGTGCTGCACCTCGGGGGCAGGCAGCAACACACTATAATAGTTGTTATAGCTCCTATACTGTGTAGTAAATAATTCTGATTAAGATATTTTTGTCTAATCATGATCATAATAAATCATATATTTTTATATAAATATATTTGGTTTGCCATCCTTAATTGTGTGGGACAAAGTTGTATACTCTGCCCATGACAGCCCCTCAATTCAGGAAGGACACTGAGGTCCTGGAGCATGGCCAGAGAAGGGCAATGAAGCGAGTGAAAGGTCTAGAGCAGAAGTCTTATGTGGAGCAGCTGAGGGAGTTGGGGTTGTTTAGCCTTGAGAAAAGGAGGCTCAGGGGAGACCTTATCACTCTCTACAACTACCTTAAAGGAGGTTGTAGCAAGCTGGGGGTTGGTCTTTTCTTCCAGGCAATCAGTGACAGGACAAGAGGACATAGCATCAAGCTGCACCAGGGGATGTTCAGGTTGGACATCAGGAAGAATTTCTTCACCAAAAGGGTGATTAGATATTGGAATGGTGAAAGGCAGAAAGGACTCCACTACTAGAATAAGTAGTAAAGTAGGTATGCTTTATTCCAGCGCTGGGACACACGGGGGATCGCTCCTCCAAAATCATGCGTGCCTACAGCTGCATTCAGCTCGGTATTTATCGGGTTACAAGTTCCATATTCATTAAGTTTCCTAACAAACTCATACATATTCATCACCTAGCCCCTCCCAGCCTCGCTTCGTATTATAATGAACTCAAAAGTCATTTACATCCGCATAGCGCTTGCGCAGTGTTGTTTGGTGGTTGTGGTAGGGGTCTCCTGGGGGGTCTTGTGATGAAGTCAGGGGAGTCTTCCTCGTCTGAACTTTTCACCTTTCTCTCCTGCGCATGCTCTTTTATACCTTTGGCCTGGGTTTAAGCTTTGGGACTGGTTTGAGCTAGTTTTGGGATGAGGCAGGATGTCTGTCTGAGACTCCTGCTGGTCTTATCAGCAGTCTCTTATCTTTTTCTTCCTGCTCTGGTATGCTGACCAAACTAGATGCATTGTTCCTGACAAACGAATTCTTCTGCTCCCCATCCCCCTGATTCAGTCCCTCCTTTTCTAGAGAGTTAGTAAATTCTTTTACTAATACTTAAATTCTTTTCCTAATGAATTTTTTGGTAGGCATCTCTTAATGTTTTTCCGTGTGCGTTTGACAAAGTAGTTAGAACTGATAGCCTTTTTAGTACTCTATAGTTCCAAATAAGTAATGCGATAGACAGCGCGAGGCAGGTACTAACCAAGGTTAATAAGACAATGATGGGGTGACATAACGTATTTAGGATACCAGTTGCAGTAGGTGACCACCCGAAAAGTGAGTCCCACCAGTTATGACTTGCGTCTTGTCTTACTCTTTGCAAGATTCTGTTGATTTCTTGTGTGTCATAATGGACAGTGACTAAGGTCTTTTCCCCGTTTCTTTGGATTTCTCTCAAAATCTCCATGAGGTCCTGATGTTTTACTAATTGCTTTACTAATGTTAGGTCCATCCCAATAGGTGTGGGTAGCAATTTATGGTAAATGGTATAGTTAGACCTTATTAATTGATGAGATACGACTGGTGCTAAACACGAAAAGTCACACCCAACAATCTTGGCAAAATTACAAATACAAAAATTAGAGTGATTCCTGGCAGTTACATTTATAACATTGTCATCTATCATCATCGAAGTGCAGGTAGTTCTTAAGCACACACAGCCTTGACCAACATATACAAGTACAGTTTTCGGTGAAGTGTCTGGGTGGATCTCAAAGTGACATATGCCTTGTTCTGTATCGACATATGTCTCTGGCATCAAGTGTATTACATTTACAGATAAATCCTTGTTGTTCCCGTGTGATGCAAGATTCTAGATTCACCGTTTGCCATTTTTCTCCTACCATCCGAGCCCATACTCTATGTTCAGAGGGGTAGAAAACTGTCCCTTTATGGTTTAATCTCAATGCGACAATAGGATGAATTACATAAACTGTGGCATTCCGTATCGTAAGGACAAAGGCAGTAGCTATGTTAGTCATTGGGTCATAGGTGAAATTTACCAAGGTCCACCAGGATTGGAGCTTTCTTTCTAATTTAGTAGCATTGTCCCAAACAGCCTCTCGGATCTCAATAGGAAATACACCTTCATTACCCTCTCTTATGATTAAGGAAGCTGTGGACTGCATCCATAATTGAGCTTGTATGCAGCTAAGGGCTAATGAGACATTGTCCTGAGCTGTGCCAAGTGTGTTTAATATCAGTTCGTGATCCAGGTTGCTGATTTTCGCAAGGTCTGGGAGTATTTTTGAGACTTGCCACTGGCTGTTTCCTAATGCTAATAGGGAAGATTGTAGGGGTTGTTTTAATTTGGTCAGGTCACTGGTTGCCGTGGCCAATTTATTCATCAGTATCTCTGAATCAATCCCATTTATAACTCCCAGTCCTGTTCCTAGCATGCCACTCAGGTTTCTCCACATTCTGCCCTTGAGGGGGGTTTGCTTTTGCAGCCAGGCTGTCCACCCTTCAAGGGATGTTTGAATTAAAGGGGAGCAGGCTGGTTGGATTTCAGAAATGTTAATTTGCATTAGTAGTTCTACACGCTTAAGAGACCATTCTGGGTTAAACAGCAGTAATTGTTGGCCTGTGTTCCTTACTACATAAGGGCCAATCTCATAAACCTTTGGCTCAGATTTAAGTGGTGTGACCTGGGTTTGGATCTGATTGCCAGAGTAGGTCATAGTAGGCCTAGCCATGGCATTTATCTGGAATTTGAATGAGAGTCCATTACTGCCTTGGCCCCAAAGACAAACCACTTCAACAGTCTGTACTAATGTAAAATTATACCAACAGTCTGCTTCACTTGAGTAACTACAGATTTCACAGTGTTTGTCTGTAGGAGTAGTTGAGACACTGATTTGGGTTGCTTTTCTGTGAGTAGTCCCGTTAATCATTCGGCATCCAATCTTGATTTTTTCTCCTACACTCCCCTGGAGCTGCCAAGTTCTTTGTTTTTCTCATTCTTGCTTTGTATACACTTGGTTTCCGTGTATGACTACAGTCAACAGGTTTAAATTTTTTAAATCAGAATATTTCCCCATGAGTCCAGTAACCCGCATAAAGGCTTGAGACCATATGTCTTCTCTCCTAGGAATAATTTCCTGGCTGAAGGTTACAATTATAACTGTGGGAAAAACAATTTTCTGGGTTATACTTGCGTGCCACCCTAACATTTTCATTTTGTTCGAGTAAACTTCAATTTCAGTTCATCATCCCCAGGGGTCACTTTCCAAGGGGTCTCTGGAGCCTTCTTTACTCGGGTATGGTGAATCCAGGCACTCTGTTCTCTGATCTTAATTGCGGTGTAAGTGGTGAGGAGCACCTGGAATGGTCCTTCCCACTGTGGTTCCAGAGTCTTTTCTGTAAGAGACTTAACATATACATAATCTCCAGGCTGAATGCCATGTACAGGACCGTCTAGGCCTCGACTTCGAGTTCCAGCCACATGTTTTCCAATTTCTCTAAGCTGTTTATCTAAAGCAATCATGTAGGTGGTTAGCGTTTCTTCCCCTATTTGGGTAGATATTCCTTTCTGTACCCCATATGGTCTCCCATAAAGTATTTCAAAGGGACTTAGCTTCTCCTTAATTCTGGGCTTGGTCCGAATTCGTAACAATGCAAGTGGAAGAGATTGGGGCCAGGGTAGGTTAGCTTCTTGCCCTAATCTCACAATTTGCTGTTTAATCATATGGTTCATTTTGTCTACTTGGCCACTCGACTGGGGATGGTATGGAGTGTGGAGTTCCCAGTCTATGCCTAAATGTCGGCTAGTTTGTTGTACCACCCTTGAAATAAAATGTGGTCCCCTATCTGAGGATATTGTGGCTGGAACTCCGAAGCGCGGTATTATTTCTTGTAGTAACACCTTGGTTACTTCTCGAGCCTTAGCGGTCCTAGTAGGAAAAGCTTCTGGTCATCCTGAAAAAGTATGTGTTAGCACCAGTAAATATCGATACCCCCCCTTTTCTTGGAAGTTCTGTGAAATCAATTTGCCGCTGCTGTCCCGGCCCATGGCCTCTCCCAATCTGGCCCATTTTTGGTTTAGGGGTATTTTTGGGATTAGTCTGGAGGCAAAGGTTGCACTGTCGGGTTACTTGCATAACAGTTTTGTATAAGTTTCTGGCGATAATTTTCTCAATTAAGTAGTTATATAAGGCATTTGTTCCCCAGTGTGTTTTCTGGTGTTCCTCTCTAACTACGGCCCATAGCAAATGAGAGGGAATAACTACTTTTTCTCCTGCAGTGATAGCCCATCCCTCTTGGTTAAATGTTCCCTTTTCATCTTTAATCAATTTCTTGTCTTTTTTATTATATGTTGGCTTACCCTCTAGGGAAAGTTGTCCATCTGGGATCTAGGCTCCAGTTGTTGTTACTTCACCTTTTGCTGCTTCTTTTGCCACTCTGTCCGCCAGTTCATTTCCTTCTTCCAATTCTGAGTTCACCTTTTGATGTGCCCTTATGTGCATGATTGCTACCTTCTCAGGTAGCTGGACTGCTTCCAATAGCCGCATTATTTCTTGTGCATGTTTGATGTTCTTTCCATGCGAATTTAACAGTCCTCTTTCTTTCCAAATGGCCCCGTGTGCATGCACAACTCCAAACACATACCTTGAGTCTGTATAGATGTTTATTTTCTTTCCTTTTGCCATCTCTAAGGCACGGGTTAGGGCGATTATTTCAGCCTTTTGTGCAGAGGTGTTTGTTGGCAGAGGTCCGGATTCTATCACCTCCCGGCAGGTGGTAACTGCATACCCAGCATGTCGCTTTCCACTGATGATGTAGCTGCTCCCATCAGTAAACCAGGTCTCTGTGTTGTCTAAAGGGGTATCCTTTAGATCCGGGCGGCTGGAGTAGGTGGCTTCGATGGTCTCCAGGCAATCATGGTGTACTGGTTCCCCTTGATTTCCACTGAGAAAGGAAGCTGGGTTGACAATGTTAGTTACCACTATTTCTACATCATCTTGTTCCACCATGATGGCTTGATATTTCAGGAACCTTTGTGGGGAGAGCCAGTGCCCACCTTTCACTTCCAGCACCGCGGACACTGTGTGGGATACCAGCACAGTCATTCTCTGACCCAAGGTGAACTTGCGTGCTTCCTGGATGTTTAGCACGACTGCTGCAACAGCTCTGAGGCACCCAGGCCATCCTTTGGCTGCTGCATCTAGCTGCTTAGAGAAATAAGCAACTGCCCGTCGGTATGGGCCCAGGTCCTGTGCTAGTATTCCCAGGGCGATCCCTTGCTTCTCATGGGAAAATAGAAAGAATGGTTTACTCACGTCTGGGAGTCCTAGAGCTGGAGCTGACATGAGGGCATTCTTTAGCTGACTGAAGGCCCGCGTGGCCTCCTTTGTCCACTGGAGATCTCTGCTTTCCTTTGTAATGAGTTCATATAATGGTTTCACGAGCAGCCCGTAATTGTAAATCCATTGTCTGCACCACCCCGTCATCCCCAGAAAAGTCCGTAACTCTTTCCCTGTCTGGGGTTTTGGGGTTTGGCATATCGCTTCTTTGCGATCTTGCCCCAAAGTTCGTTGCCCAGCACTGACTTCATAGCCCAGATAGATCACTTTCTGTTTCACCACCTGAGCCGTTTTCTTGGATACCCTGTACCCTTGGAGTCCCAGGAAGTTTAAAAGGCTTACCGTCCAGGCTGTGCAAGCTTCTTCTGTTTGGGTAGCTATTAGAAGATCATCCACGTACTGCAATAGTTTCCCTTCTCCTGGTGGGGCTTCCCAGGACTCTATGTCTTTTGCGAGCTGTTCTCCAAACAAGGTGGGACTGTTCTTAAATCCCTGAGGCAACACCGTCCATGTGAGCTGGGTTTTGCGCCCACTCTTAGGGCTTTCCCATTCGAATGCAAAAATTTTCTGGCTGGCTTCATGGAGAGGGAGGCAAAAGAAGGCATCCTTTAGATCTAAAATGGTAAACCAAGTTAGCTCTGGTGTTAAACATGTTAACAGAGTGTAAGGGTTTGCCACCACAGGATAGAGATCCTCAGTTATCTTGTTAACAGCCCATAAATCCTGTACCACCCGGTAAGATCCATCAGGTTTACGGACAGGCAGGATAGGAGTATTAAAATCAGATTGACACTCTTTTAACAATCCCAACTGTAAGAATTTTTCAATTATTGGGCCAATTCCTTCCCTGTCTTCCCTTTTAAGGGGATACTGTTTAATTCTAACTGGTTGTTTCCCTTCTTTGAGTTTGATCTGTATTGGGGTTGCATTTTTGGCTCTCCCAGGTACATCTGTGGCCCAGACTCCTGGGAACACTTGGCTTATTATCTCTTCCCTAATTTCCTCTGCAGGGCCTTTGGTTGTTAATATTAGGCTCAGTATCTCTACGTACTGTTGGTCATTTACCTCCAGAATAACTTCCCCATTCCTAAAAATAATGGTTGCTTGTAATTGTTCTAATAAATCTCTTCCCACGAGTGCTTTTGGAGAATTGGGTAAATATAGAAACTTGTGAATACCCCATTGTTTCCCAATTTTATATTTCAATGGCTTACAAAAATAAGCTTTTTCAGATTGGCCAGTTGCTCCGTGTACCACAATATAGTCATCCTCCACAGGCATTAAAGCTTTATTTAAAACTGAATATGCTGCCCCCGTATCCACCAAAAATTCTATTTCTTTTTCCTTGTCTCCTAGCTTCATTATAACCAGTGGATCTGCTAGGGTGGAATCCCCCGGTCCTCTTCAATCTTCTTTCACATGTGCAACCACCCTCCCCCTTCCTCGGTTTCCTCTGTTCTGGCGGTCTTCTTGTCTTCTTTCTGGGCACTCATTTTTCCAATGGCCGGACCTTCCACAAATGGCACATTGGTCTCTACCTAGCCGGGGTGGGCCCTGTCTGGGAGGTCCTCGTCTGGGCGGTCCTTGTCTAAGTTTTCCTCTATTCCCTTCTTCTACTACTGCTACTAATCTCCTCATCCCTTGCTTGTAACTTTCTTCTCTATTACTGAATACCCTCCAAGCTGCATCTAATAGAGTTTCCAAGTTCCTCCCTTCTGGCCCCTGAAGTTTCTGTAATTTACATCTGATATCTCCTGTGGATTGCCCTAGAAACAAAGATACCAGCTGTTGTACCCCTACCTCGGTCCCAGGATCCAGCGATGTGTTACGGCGCATTGCATCCCTCAGACGATCCAGGAATTCGGATGGTGGCTCGGAAGGACCCTGTCTTATTGCGTACAAAGCTGACCAGTTTAGGGTCTTGGGAATAGCCCTTTCTACCCCTTTTGCTATCCATTCTTGATAACTTTTTAATTTCTTTAATTCAGCTGTTCTATTCGGATTCCAGTGTGGTTCCTGGAGTGGGAAGTAATCTTTCACATCTAATTGTTGCGTTTTGTAATAATCCTCTGCCAAGTCTCGAGCTGTTTTCAAAACTAACTGTCTTTCTGTCTCTGTTAGTCTACCCAATAATAGTTGTATATCAGCCCAATCTGGATTATGCTGTTTAATTATAAGTCGCAAAAGCTCAGCAGTACCCGCTGGATCATTTCGGTAATTTTTGGCAATATTATACCATGCATCTAGGTCAGCAGTAGAGAAAGGTACTCTAATCAACATTGTATCCCCATCAGGTGCCACCGCCTCTCTCAGGGGTGCCATCAGTACCTGTTTCCTGGTTCGGGACGAGACAGGACTTCCCGGGGGAGAGGGGGTTGGCGCTGGTGTTCCTTCCGAGTCTGCATCCTCTTCCTGTCTCCTAAGGGGAGGCTTAAGCAAATTGGTTAATTCATCATCATCTTGTCCCTGAGCTGTTGTTTGATAGACTTTGTCTGACCTTGTGCATCTCTGGCCTATGCTGCACGACGAACAGCAGCACTTAATTCTTCTTTGGCCCTCTTTATTTTCTTTTTCCAGAGCTAACACCATAGGATCACTGGAGGGTTTGATTCCACAGTCTCTCTGCCATTCAGGGTGTTTTCGGAGAGAGAAAAATGCATCAGCGTAGGAAACTTCTTCCCATTTACCTTCCCGCCTCAGAAACAGCATTAGCTGAAGCAAAGTATTATAATCTAAAGTTCCGTTAGATGGCCATTTAGCTTCATTTTCTAATTTATACACTGGCCACCACTGGGTACAATATTTTATAAGGGTTCTTTTATTTTCTGTGCCTCCAGCTCCTACTATCTCCTTCCAATGGGCTAGAATACAGCAGAGCGGGCTTGCTGTGGGGATTTCCTTACTTTGTCTGGTTCCCATCCTATTTGAGCTTACTCAAATACTGTGTGCCACCCCCTTCGGGTCACCTGTATCCTATGCCTTTGCCAAGGCTGCTTTGCTGCTTGAAATCTCCCCTTTTTTTTTTTTTTTTTTTTTTTTTTCCGACTTCCACAAAATCTACACTGAGCTTACACCCACACACCAAGCAGGGAGTCCTTTCTATCACTCGAGCAGATAGGACACATGAATGGAGAGAGTTTCGTCCCCTAGTGTTATCTCGTTTCCACCCAAATCTTTCTTCACACTTTCTCACAATTCTTTCCCAATTTTCTTCCCGAACCTCCCAAACCTCAGGCACCAAATGCCACTTCCCACACACAATCTTTAAAATCTCAGGCTCAAAATACAAACTTTACACTGCATTAATACCCATGCAACCTGCCACCCTCCCGTTGAATAAAAGGTTCTGATACATCCACAAGAACAAGCTATTCCACGTACTCTTTTAAACTCTAAATTCTCTGCTGCTGGTTGTTCTCAATCAAAAGCCACTAATCTTCCTGCAGAGGTTCTCCCAGTCAAGATTCCAAATTCAACAAGCAAGCACCCTCCCAAACAAATGTCTTAATATCACACTCTCAAACAACACACAGCAACACGCACGCTTCCTGTTTTACAAACGAATAGGCGACCTAATACACATCCACACCCATAAAAGCAGTCTGACAACAACCAATGTCTGCACAGACATATAAGCAACACAACATTCAAACCAGCTACTAGTAGCAAAAATGTTCGTAACACTCGCTTGTAATAGTTTCAGGGTCCCGCTTATATTTTCCCAACACAGTAACAAGTTCCACTGGGCCCCCCCCCGGAATCACCCAATCCGCCCTCAGGATTGCTAGCAGCCGCTCTATCGGTCGGCGATTCCCCCTTGCCGGCTCCGTAGCCGGTTGCTTGCAAGCCCCACCTTTACCCTCACAGGGACTACGCTGTGCGTGGGACGTCTCCTCACGGCTTACCAGCAGCCCTGGCCACACGTACGACTTACAGGCACCTTAAATGCAAAACATACCGTTTGTCCGCAGCTTTAGCAGGTTGTCTGTCCGCCGCAGTGAGCGAGCTGAGGGGAGGAGATCCTCCAGGAAAGCCCTGGGGCGCGCCTAGAATGTCCGCTCCTCAGTCGATCCTGCAGCCGGGCAGAGTTTCTCCTGGCTGCTCACCAAATGAAAGGCGGAAAGGACTCCACTACTAGAATAAGTAGTAAAGTAGGTATGCTTTATTCCAGCGCTGGGACGCACGGGGGATCGCTCCTCCAAAATCATGCGTGCCTACAGCTGCATTCAGCTCGGTATTTATCGGGTTACAAGTTCCATATTCATTAAGTTTCCTAACAAACTTATACATATTCATCACCTAGCCCCGCCCAGCCTTGCTTCGTATTATTATGAACTCAAAAGTCATTTACATCCGCATAGCGCTTGCGCAGTGTTGTTTGGTGGTTGTGGTAGGGGTCTCTCGGGGGTCTTGTGATGAAGTCAGGGGAGTCTTCCTCGTCTGAACTTTTCACCTTTCTCTCCTGCGCATGCTCTTTTATACCTTTGGCCTGGGTTTAAGCTTTGGGACTGGTTTGAGCTAGTTTTGGGATGAGGCAGGATGTCTGTCTGAGACTCCCGCTGGTCTTATCAGCAGTCTCTTATCTTTTTCTTCCTGCTCTGGTATGCTGACCAAACTAGATGCATTGTTCCTGACAAACGAATTCTTCTGCTCCCCATCCCCCTGATTCAATGGGCTTCCCAGGGAGGTGGTGGAGTCGCAGTCCCTGAAGATGTTTAAGAAAAGACTGGATGTAGCACTTAGTGCCATGGTCTAGTGGCAAGGTGGTGTTCGGTCATAGTTTGGACTCGATGATCTCAAAGGTCTTTTCCAATCTAATTGATTCTGTGATAACTGATTAAATTGTTGGACTGGTTTTTTTTATAGTTTTACAGATCACTAATCTGTAAACCAGCATTTTGAAGTATGTGTCTATTACTTTTCTCTGTTTCTTGAATTTCGAGTTCTTTTACTCAGTTTGGATTATCATGCAGGAGATGCCAGGCTTTTCTTCTAATTGATGTTTATTATATCTTATCAGTAATACAGCTGCAAAGTGTGCCTCTTAGTTGGCAGGGTGGAAAATAGCCATGAGTTTTAACTTTCAAGGCTTTTTAAAGTCTAAATTAACCAATTATGAAATACCAAGTGTGGAATACTCACAGCTTTTTACCAACTAGCGCTCGTAGTTCAATGCCTTAGAAAGCCTTGAGCAGCCTAGAGAGGTAGCACGGGCAATCTATCATTTCAGTAGCTCTAAAAGCGGCAAATAGTAGCTGCAAAGTTAATACCACTAGTAGAAGCAAGGAGGGAGAAATATAGCTCTTGGCTTAAGCTATAGGCCTGCTTTCAATAAGAGACAGAGACAAACACGTTGTTCGCAGAAGGAATGCAAGCCAAAGAGGGTGGACCCACTCTGAGGCCCCTCTTTTATTCAGGAGAATGGAAAGGGGAGAGCTAGGGGCAGACCCAGGGTGACTGGCCAATCAGACACTACTCCAGCGTCTGAGTTATTTTCGGTTTTGCCCGCGCTTGGAACAAAGGAGTTCAGAGCACACGGCAGGGACAAGTCCTGGCTTGTTTGACCAGGGAGGGGGAAGGGCAGCTCGGAGCAGGCAGCAACAACCAAGTAATATGTTTTTACTTACAACCCAATTACTAACTTTTCATGTCCTGCAGTGCGGAACTTTTTACCCAATGACAGAGCACTCAGATTTGTGAAGAACAAAGAGAAAGAAGAAGACATAAATCCACACCCAAAATCCTCCATATTGTTACACTTATATATAACTATATCCCAGAAACCTAAATTCTCTAAACCCAGGGTGCCAATGTGTGTCCAGTCTGGTCTATGCTGTGCTAAGTTCATCTGCAAACTGAAAATAAATCTGCAATGAAAATTTGTTCAAAACAGGTGTTGTATACCTTTAAAACCACGGCTTCTGTATAGTAACAGGCTTTCTCAGCCAAGGAAAGGAGATGTCCTAACTTCAGCACTATAAAATATTTTCAAAATAGTACAAGTACATACAGTATTAGAGAAACGGATTTTCCTTTATTTCCCAATATTTGCAACACCCTTTCAAAACTTAACTTCAAGATGCAAAGAACTAACCTGGAGCTCGTATCGTTAGATTTGTTCAAGATGTCCCTGCTTATTGCAGGGAGGTTGGACTGGATAACCTTTAAATGTCCATTCCAACCCAAACTATTCTATAATTTGATGATTTGTTGTTTGTTTTTACTAAATAAAAAACAAAACATAAGATAAAAACCTTAAAAAGCCAAACAAACAAAATAATAAAATATAAATCTCCAAACCTGATCATTCTAAATATATTCTATTAGGGGTTAATCACAGATTGGTTAAGGTTGGAAGGGACCACTGGAGATCATCATGTCCCTGCTCAAGCAGGGTCCCCTAGAGCACATTTCTCAGGATTGTGTGCTGACAAGTTTTGATTATCTCTATGGAAAGAGACTCCACAGCCTCTTTTGGCAACCTGTTCTCAGTCATCCTCACAGTAAAGTTCTTCCTTATGTTCAGGTAGAACTCCCTGTGTTCCAGTTTCTGCCCATTGCTTCATGCCCTATTGCTCGGCACCACCAAGAAGAGCCTGGTCCATCCTCTGACATCCTCCCTTCAGATACTTATAGACATTGATAAGGTCCTCTCTTAGTCTTCTCTGAGATAAATGGGCCCAGCTCCCTCAGCCTTTCCTCATGAGAGGTGCTTCAGTCCCCTATTCATCTTTGTAGTACTCTGCTAGACTTGCTCCAGGAGCTCCATGTCTTTCTTGCATTGAGGAGCCCACAACTGGACACAGTACTCTGGATGTTACTTCTTTAGAGTAGAAGGGCAGGATCACCTCCCTTGACCTGCTGGCAATGCTCTTCCTAATGCAGCCTTCTTGGCCACAAGGGCACACTGCTGACTAATGAATCACATTAATCCCATCTGTCCTATGCAGAAATACAGTATACATTAGAGCAAATCAGATTCTGTTTAGGAGTGGAGTTTGTTTTGGTGGTTTTTTTTTTTTTGGTTTTGTGTTTATTTGTTTGATTTTCAGAAACAGGGCTTTGTCACAAGTAATAATGACATGAATCTGTATGTTCCATTGTTTCATGGAGCAAAGTACTCCCATCTGTCAATTCCTTTAGAATGTGAAGAAGCAATGACAGTTCTTTAAATGTGAATTCTACCCCAACTATTTAAGCTTGGATCCCTAAATTTGGACATTTACATCCATATGTAGGTTATTCCTGGTAGCCAAAACATTTACATATTGATTTAAGAGGTGTTTATCAGCTATAGCTCCTCAATGTAGTTGGTAGGATATTAGGGTGTTTCATATTTTGAAGGCACAGGCCTTAAATTTCCAAGTACTTTATTTGCCCTACAAAATGGCAACTATACAAACTGTATGACAAACTGTAAAGTTTGTGTGATCTTTACAGAGAAGAATGAAAATGAATGTGAATACTCCTTTGAATGCCACTGGGTTACACATTGCCCTGATCCCACTCAACAAAGTAGCATTAACAGGTAAGCAGAACAATCTTTATATTTCTAGATCAATAGAAATACTGCAGTTACCTTCTTTTATTAGGAAGACCACGTGTTACTGCAACTCAATTTAGACAACAGAAATTAAATTTTGGTTCCTAAAATAAATGTTTCAAAAAGATGAAAGGAGTAAGAAAATGTTCTTCACTGAAGAAAACACATCCCTTTTTATTGCATAGACTGCTTGATATCCCTAATGTCTTAAAAACAGTTCTTCTCACATAGATGAAATTTATTATGAACTATATGCAATTATTTCTAATGCTGAAAGCTATATACAGCAGTAGAAGAAAATACTGTCTGAGCTGATTTTTTTATGTATGTTTCTAGGAAGAAAACTTTTTATCAGGAAATACAATAAGATACTGTACTTGCAGGTGTACTAACAATAATTTTATATTAAAAATTTACAAGATAACCTACATTTATTTGTGGGGGAAACACTTTGAATTTCAGTATGATTATCCTGAGATGAATTTGGCCCAAACATTCTAAGGGCTGCACCTCCCCTTCCTCTTCTCGAGGGGCAAAAACAGAACAGAAAAATGTTTCTGGAAAGAAAAATGTGTAAGCATAATTCTATTCCTATAAGTAGTTGGGGAGGGGAAAAGAATCACCGATAACCTCTTTTAACATAGCAAAGATGGAATATTCACATAATGACAATGATTTAAAGTTTTCTTTCAGTGATATTTTTGCTTCTCTTAAGGAGCAAAACATAGTTTTATGTCGGGAAAGGCGCGGGAGACGAGCTCATGATTTCATGATCGGCAAGCCTCGATTTTATTGTCTTTTCATCTCTTATTTATACAACACTTAAACAGCTCATACATATTGCAAAACCTGAGCTCATGATTGGTCATCTTCTCTCGTGGGAACAACACACCCCGCGGCGATGGTTTCCTCATTCCAGTCTGCTCTGGCTTGTGTCCTGTTGGACACCCTGTTGATAAGAGACCCCTTTTTCCATGACAGGCTGACTCCTACATCCTGCAAGGCTCTATCTTATCATGTCCTCTACTGCGCAGCCATTCCTCAGATAAGCTCTCTACACTTCCCCCGTTTTCTTTATGTGCTATCATGCTCAGAGTTGTTGTTTTTAGCAGTACCCTCTTGATACAAGTTAGAGCACAGCTGAACAGGACTAATCCTACCAAAACCATGATCAATAAGAGAAACAATGTTTTTACCATGCTTCTTACCCAACCACCCAATCCCAGTTCACTGACCAGCCCATCTAGGCCAAAGAAACCTGTATCTTCCTTAATTTTTTGAGAGTGAATTATAAGCTGTTGAATCTCTGCATGAATAGAGCGAGAATGATCATTTAGATCTATGCAGCATAGTCCCTCAAATTCTTCACACCCGTGTCCATGAGCTAACAACAGAAAATCAATAGCAGTCCTATTTTGTAATACAGCATGTTGGACTGTGCTTAAATCATCTGCTAGCGCGGACAGTACTCTACTTGTTCCATTTGCTTGCTTCACTACTCAGCAGCTTAATCTCTCTATATTGCGATGAGCTCGAGCTGCTTTCCTTGTCTTTCTTCCGGCGTCTGTGAATGCAGTAATGGCATTGCGGATAGGCTTATCTTCTCGCAAGGGTTTTGAAATCCAGTTTCATGCTCCTATCCACTGTAATGCCTTGGGAAACAGGGGACCGGTCTGAATTTTGGCTCCTGAGGACAATAGAGCTTCCGTGAGTAATGAAGAATTTAGCAAGTACCAGTCCAAGGCAGGTTTTTCCATTGGGAGATTGATGCACTCAGGTTCTTGTCCTCCAATTTCCAAAATGCGCAAACGTCCTTTCTTAATTAAAATAGCCAAATTTTCAAGTTTTGTGGTAATAGTTTTTCGTTGCTGCAACTGTGGTGATATCCATTCTAAAACCGCCAGCTCCCCATTTTCTTTAGCTGCGTAATTGCGCCGAGGTGGTGAGTTTCAGAATTCCAAATAGTAAGAGAGAGGGGGATGTCTGGATTAAGACGCGAAACAAAACCGTCTGTGATACAGGTGGTGATTTGTTGTAGAGCTTCTTGCTGCTGCGGCGTTAGGTGTACCGGTGCGCATGGATCTGATCCTTTTAGTAAGGGACGGAGCTGATCTAAAAGAACATTAGGGATTCCTACTATTGGCTTTAACCACTGCAGATCACCTAACAGTTTTTGAGCGTCATTTAAAGTGGTGATTGAGGCTTGGATATGCAGTTTTTGAGGCTTCACTCTTTGATTGGTGATGACCCATCCTAAATACTTCCACAGGGAGGATATTTGAATTTTGTTAGCAGCTATTACTAAAGACCATTCTTGAAGAGAGGAGGTAATAAGCTGAATTTCTGTTTGGTCAAAAGGCTCCTTCTGCGCAAACAAAATATCATCCATATAATGATAAATGATGGTCTGAGGTAACTTTTGTAGCAGTGGCTGCAATGCTGCATCGACATACAATTGACATATGGTGGGAGAGTTGCGCATTCCCTGCGGCAATACGGTCCACTCAAAACGTTTGTCTGGTTCACCACGATTAAGAGCAGGCAATGAAAAGGCAAATCGCTTCGTATCATCTGGATGTAGTGGAATTGTGAAAAAGCAATCTTTCAAGTCAATAATAAGAAGAGGCCAATCTTGTGGCAACATTGCTGGATTAGGGAGTCCTGGCTGCAGCGCTCCCATAGGCTCCATACGAGCATTGACAGTTCGAAGGTCTTGTAGCAGACGAAACGTGCCATTTTTCTTTTGGATGACAAAAATTGGGGTGTTCCATGGGCTTGTCGACGGCTTAAGATGTCCTTGTTGAAGCTGCTCATTGACTAGAGCGTGTGCTTGAAGCAGATTTTCCCATTTTAAAGGCCATTGCTTAACCACCACAGGGTCGTTGTCAGTCCATCTTAGTGGTAGTGGGAAATTCCAAGCAACGGCCCTTAGCAGAAATGGCGATCATCGGTAAGCACAAAACTCATTTGGGCCAATACATCTCTTCCGATGAGGCAGTCAACTGTGGGGGGTAGAGGGGCGATAGAAAAAGTTGCGGTAGTTTTCTTGCCCTCAATTTCTACAGTTATCAGCGGAGATTTGTGTGCTAGTTTCATTCCTCCGACACCAGTGATGGCTGTCATTGCTGGCAGAAGAGGCCAATGTGAGGGCCATGTGTTCACATCGACAATGCTGGAGTCTGCCCCTGTGTCTAGGAGGCTCTGTAACGTGATTGTTTCTCCTTTATAGGTTAGGGCACACGGCTTCCGTGGACGGCTATTAAGATCCATGGTGAGCAAGGTTAGTTCCCCAGTTGAGCCGCAGCCTGTATGAGCGTTTGGTTGAGCCTGCAAGGGTTGCATGCCTTGTGTGGCTTGAGGCAAAGGTACAAACTGAGCTAGTCTTTGGCCTTTGGGAATTCTTACAGGTGGATAAACAGTATAAGCTAGTATGAAGATATCACCCTGTGAGTCAGCGTCCACCACGCCTGGTTGAACGAACAGTCCTAGGGCAGTGGCAGATGATCGGCCAAGAATCAAGCCTCCTACTGGTGTACCATTGAGGCAGATGGGTCCTGTTAGTCCTGTAGGGATGTTATGGATTTCAGACGTCAGGAGATCACAGTCTACTGAGGCTGCCAAGTCCAGGCCGATGCTGCCACCTGTTGCTGGCTGGAGGCAGGGCAAGGGTTTGCAGCTGCTACTTGTGTCCCTGCGCGGCTGCTGGACGCGCTGCTCCGGAAGTTTCCCTGCTTCTTGTTACGGCAGGCATTCGAGTTATGCGTGTTGGATTGGCATTTGTTGCACCAAACTCCGGATGCTGAGCACTCCCGACGAATGTGGCCCGACTGGCCACATCGATAGCATCTCATTCTGTTTCCCCCTTGAGGCAACCGGGGGCGCGTGGCTGCTGCTTGGAGGGGAGCAAGGGCGGCCATTACCTGCATCTGAGCACTAGCTGCTTGTTCCTTCAATCCCTCCCCCAGCTTTTCTAACGCGTGGACTAAAAAGGCTTGAGCACCTGTGGGCAAGGTCGCAGCTTTATCTAGTAATGCCTGAGTGGTCCAATCACCAGGTATAGAGGTAATCAAAGATCTGGTGGTAGGGTTGCTATTTTGCAAAATGCACTGTCTTAAAATGGCATCTTGCATATGGTCGGGTATCCCTGCCCTAGAGATAGCATCCATAACCTTATCAACAAAGGAGCTTAACGATTCATCACGACCCTGCTTGATGCTCATATATAGGGGGGGTCCCTCCCAATGTCCTGACTTTATCTATTGCTCTCTTAGCTACTGCCATTGCCTCCCTAAGTTTATGTGGCCCTAGTCCAGCTTGAGCTTCAACTCTGAGATATGGGCCCTGTCCCATAAGCTCGTCTACAGTAAGGCCTGTTAAGGGGTCCCCTTGGGGTCTGGGGAGATTAGCGCTACTTGCCGCTTCCTCTCTCCACCTTGCCTCAAAAAGCAATCTCTGAGAGGGGGTGTAAATGAGTTTCGTGATGGCCAGGATATCGGCAGGCAGAAGAATGTGGGCATTAAAAAGATAATCTAACATCTGCTTAGCTGGTTCACTAGACACCCCAAAGTTACTGACTGTTGCTCTCAGCTGGGACAGGAGTTTCCAGTCGAGATGGGCAAACTGCGCGTTCTGACCCCCTTGCGCATTAGTAGTGAAAACAACAGGGAAAGCCATCGCTTCTTGTGCCGCTGCTAGGAGCTCGGAATCTCCCCTTTCCATGCCGTCTCGGGCAAGCGCCTGCCACAACTCTCTCCTCCTTGCTGCCATAGCCTCCGCCGGGTCAGATTCTGCTCCAGGGACAGGCTTCGTGGCATTAGAGGGGTCGGGCGGCAGCGGCGGGCGTGAGGGGGTTAATGCAGAAGCGGCGATTGAAGCGGAAGGCGGGGGAGCAGGCAGGGGGGTAGGCAGCGCGGGGGGTTGACTGTCAGCGGGGGGTGGCTCTGGCGGAATCTCAATAGTGGCAAAGGCGGGGGGGTTAGGGGCTGTAGGGAAAACCGAGGAGTCATAATTTTGGTTATGCGAGTGCGCAGCCTTAATACCTAAGACTGCTCGCTTCTCTGCCTGCACTAACAGTAGCTCATTATGAACTGCTTTCCAAAGTTTGCTTATTTTCTTGGCTGACTTATCATCGTCTAAAACAAGGCTAAAAAGTTCATCCCCGTACCTCCGCCATTCTACTAATTCGTGAATGCTGTGGGGGTAGGGAAAGAAGCCATAGGAACGCGAGTGAGTTAGTAGGGAAGGGAGGTCTTTTTCTAAGTTAAAAGCTTTAAAGTAAAGCATAAGAAGAAAAGCTTTAAATAAATCCTGTGCTGCTTGCCTATTCATACTTACGACGGTACCGTTGCTAGCCCTCCAGGCTTCGGCAGCACGTATCAGCGAACCCACCGGTGTGGTCGTTCGGGCACGGAGACGGGAACACAGTTGTCCTCCGCTCTTATTGCCATCCCTCTAGCTGCAGGACCTGAACCCAACGCACCTTTCCTTGTGGAAGTGGGGGTAGGGGGGGGTCAATGACGTGCCTTCTGTTCGGGCGTCAGATGTCGGGAAAGGCGCGGGAGACGAGCTCATGATTTCATGATCGGCAAGCCTCGATCTTATTGTCTTTTCATCTCTTATTTATACAACACTTAAACAGCTCATACATATTGCAAAACCTGAGCTCATGATTGGTCATCTTCTCTCGTGGGAACAACACACCCCGCGGCAATGGTTTCCTCATTCCAGTCTGCTCTGGCTTGTGTCCTGTTGGACACCCTGTTGATAAGAGACCCCTTTTCCCATGACAGGCTGACTCCTACATCCTGCAAGGCTCTATCTTATCATGTCCTCTACTGCGCAGCCATTCCTCAGATAAGCTCTCTACAGTTTTAAAATAAATATTGCCTTTCTCAGTATTTGATGTGTCATACATTATACAGGTACAATGCAAGGTACCTAGAGCAGCTTATGACACTAGAAATATTATGACACTTTCTGTGTTGTATTTCCAAATAGTTCATGGTTTTCCCCCATACTCTACAGCAATAAGGAGATATGGGAGCCCTTTCAAAATGGTCTTGGCAATAATTTTAGCTGTTTTCATTAATAGAGTACTCTTAAAGAAATGTCTACTCTCTCCATATGCACCCACAACTACCACTGGATTTTGCAGGAGTTAGATAAGCATATAAAGAGAATAAATCTTTAAGGCAAGTATATAAAGAGAAAAAAACTTTAAAAGGAGCAGTTTATAAAGATAACAGCTGCTGTTAGGCATCCATTCAAACAAAACACAGTAAAATAAAACAGTTAGTGGCATTTCTATAGTAGAGTACTGTATTGTCAAATGAAAGTATAGGGTTAACTGAGAGTTGTATTTTTCTGCCCTCATACCCCTGCCACATTACACAGGCCGATTTCTATTTTTTCCACGTAAGTAAACAATAGAGCTAAATACACGTGCTGTCAGTAAATGACTGAGATGTTGTGACTTTCTTTGCTTTAAGTGTCTGCTTGAATTATACACTGGGAAAAGTGCATCTTATATTCAAAAGTATAGTTAATACAAAGACAAATTGAAAAGACACATTTACTTTAATGGGTTGTCTTGAGTATAAATTCACCTTGTTTTTGTGTATCAATCAGATGCTATTAGTAATGAATGCAATGTTTCTCTTAACTGCCTTTTTAAATGAAGGATCATTCTGAGATAGAAGTAACCCCACTTTTAAAATGTGCTATGGAGTTCTAACTTGAGAATTATTTAAGTAACTCAGAACATGGGTTTACTCAAGAAATTTTAAATACAAGCAGCATTACATTGTTCAACAAAACATGTCCATGACAGCAATCAGAAAGACCTTGGAATCACACTACTGTGGTGTCACAGGCCAAACCATCCAGTCAGACATATATACAACCGTGTCAATGCTTTCAATTTCAAAAGAAAGTCATTGTCTAGACTAATCACCATCCCTTCACTAATTCCACAATCCACTTGCTTAAGATCGTTGTTACTAGCAACGGGTGAGTAAGGGGTCACAGAGTACTTATTTTTTTTTAAACTTCAGCTACATGTGATTTCAAACTGTGAATAGAAACTGTGAACACCATGGCAGTGGACTGCTCTTGCATTATTCACCATGTCCTTGTTGTGTCTCTCTTCCTCACTCCCCTCCCCAGGCCAGTTCTGCCTTCACAAGGAGCTGGACTTTTTGGATCGCTTGATCATGCTGGGGTGAAACTCGGTGTGGCGCCGGGCATGCTTTGTCAGGTGGTCGCTCGGCATGAACCGCTTCTTACAGAGGGGGCATGGAAACTGTTTTTTGTGGGATGTGCCCAGCCCTTGCCCTGGAGGGATCTCTGCTGAGACAAGAGATTTCCCAATCGCCCAGCAGGACTCCCTGAAAAGGCAGCCACTTCTTGGTCATGGCGAGGAAAAGTGGACCCACAATCCTTTGAGAGACACTATGCAGATCTTTCTGTAACCCATTGGTCTGTCCCAGACCCTCTGTAACCCATTGGTCCCCTGCTGATCCCCTGTATCCCTATAAAAGGGAGCCCCCTGGCTCTGTGAGAGGGAGAGCTCGTCCCTGGCTTTCCCCTTCGCCGGAGGGAACCAACAATAAAGCTACCTCTGTGCGGAACCAGCCACACGGGCCTTCTCGTCTCTCTCTGGTCTGGTTTGGCCTGGAGGCTGCCCTGCAGAGCTGAGCTGGAATCACAAGCTGAATCACTAAAGAGCTGATAGCCTCTGCAAGGGCCCTCCTTTGCCAGCAGCTGAGAGGAAGACACTGGGCCTCGGGAAGGCGATCCCTTTCGGGACCATCTCTCCGGACCAGTCACCTCTTCCTGGGTCAGAGCCACGGACCCCACCACCAGCTGAAATAACTGGCGCCCGAACAGCCTTGGACCCTTGGACTCCTGGCCTGAGCTGCGTCTTGATCACCAAGACAGAACCAGCCGTTCGTGTGCTGACCCTCTGAAGATAGGCCTACGTTTTAGCAGGACTTTTGGACGAGGACAGTTCGAGACCCTCACCTCCCACCAAGGACTGAAGTCCCTGAGGATCGAACTGCCAGACCACCCCCCCAGCAGACCTTTCCAGGAGCCAGCCCCACCAGAAAACAGGATTTGTAAGTTTAAGTTTGGGGCTCTCCTTCTTTTGCGCGCATTTTACTTTTGGTTTGGTTTTTTTTCTCTTTTTCTGCTGAAGGAGGGACTAAAATGGGACAAAGGCAAGCTAAACCCAGCCTTTCCCATTCTGAGAGAGACCTATACCCCTTTCTTCTGACCCTTCTCTTAAAATCTGACTTTAAATTCTCCAAAGGTATTCTTTCTAAGAAAAACCTTAAATCTTTCAGTAATTGGATAGCTCTAAATTTCCCTGATGCTACTACAGATTCTGTTCTTTCTGATTCATTCTGGGACAGTGTGGGAAACAAACTGTACTCTTCTCAAGCCTCGGGAAACCTCTCCGTTTCCAAATTCATTCCTTTATTTCATTTACTGGTTAAAACGTGTCGTGCGAACCCCCCCCCTCAGCCAAACCCCTTCTCTGCCCTTCCCCCCTCCCACCCCCCCTCTCCGCCTCTGGAAACGGCCAGCCAGAGCGCGGACTCGGCCAGCCGCCCTGACCCTGGCCTGGCCGGGGCGGCGGCCCCCCCACTTCCCTTCCCCGACCCCCTGTTCCCGGCGGTCCTCCCGTGCCCGCCCCCCCCCCCGCTCGCCCCCTCGGTTCCGCTGCCACCCCCCAGGCAGCGCGCGCGGGATCCATCCCAGACCCATCCCCGCTCCCCGGGATGGATGCCTCTGACCCCGCCCCAGCCCCGTCTCCCTGTGCCCCTGGTATCTCGCAGCCCTCCCCGCACGGCACCACCCTTCCCCCTCTCGCATCGGCCCGCGGTGCCTCCGACCCCCCCCACCCCACCGCGTCCCAGCCTCCTGCCGTATCCCTGCCACACGCGGCCCTGTTCTCCCCCCACCCCAGCACGGCGGCCCCGTCCCAGCGAGCCGCCCCGCCGCCGCTGCCCCCCCCTGCACCCACGGAGCAGCCATGGTACAACACGGGGCCGGTCCCGCAGAGCCCCGCGCACACACTGTGGGGCCCGGAACAGGCGTCACGCCCCCCGCCAGCATCTGCCCCTCTCGCCGCTGGCGGGACCCAGCTATCCGCGGCACCGCCCCAGGCTATCGCCCATAGACCCTGGCAGGCGCCGGCACACCCGCTCCCACCCCCAGCTGCATCTTGCGCAATTCCTGCTGATGTTCCCCCTCTCCCTGCACCCCCCCCTCCCCCTACCACGGGTTCTTGCGCAATCCCCATTCCCCCCGCTGCTGCGCTAGAGCCCACCGCCCCCCCACACCCTCCTTTCGCCCATCCCGACTCCACATGGAATTGCGAAACCGGCACTACCTGTAACCCGACCTCTCCCCAAACGACCTGCTGCTGTACAACCTCTCCACCCCCATGCTGCCATAACGGGACCCCTTCCCACCCCTCAAACCACCCCCGACCCTCCGCTATTCCCGACCTAGGTAAAGGAAAGTCGGCATTTCAAAAACGCCGCGCTACGCCCCCTGTATCCCAGCCCCGCCCTGCCACAGCTTATTCCTCCTGTTCAGATGACAGTAGCAGTGGCTCTGACTCTGAATCGGAGGACCGATGGGCACAGACACGCAGGGAAGCGAACCGGGAGGGAGATTGGGAATTGGCTCAGAAAATTTCAGCCTTTCCAGTCATTATAGGGAGAGGGAGGAGGGGTGGTCCAACTACAAAAATATGGGAACCTATCCCATACAAAGAAATCAAAGAGCTTTGCAAGGCAGCAAAAGAACATGGGAGAGGGTCACATTTCTTTAGAAACCTCTTGGAAGCCACTTTCTCTGCCTATACATTAGTACCACATGATATTAAAAACCTTATTAATTGCATCCTTTCCCCTGCTGAATATATGTTATGGGAAAGGCATTGGAAAAGACATTTAAAAACATTGTCTGACACTTATGCTAAAGATGTAAATCAGACAGATTGGACAATAGGACAACTGGCTGGAGAAGGTGACCTCCAAAAACCCCTAGATCAAGCTACAACCTTACCTGAAGTAGCATTACAAGACATAGCTACTGCAGCTAAGACATCACTGTTTCTTACCCCTGATGATTCTGTTCCTACACAATATTTCTCTAACATCAAACAGTCAGCAAATGAAAGCTTCATTCAGTTTGTTGATCGTTTAAAAGCTAGCTTAGAAAAACAGATAGAAAGTCCAGATGGACGAAAGGAACTTTTGGGCAAACTTGCCATGGTAAATGCTAATGAACAATGTAAGAATATCTTGAGGGCCCTACCCATGGACACAGAACCTACAATAGAACAAATGATAGAGACCTGTACTAGACACACATCCACAGAGAACACAATGACCCAAGCAGTTGTAAAGGGCATCACAGAGGGAGTTTCTGGTGCATTTGCTGCAGCAGTCTCTAAGGAGAACACCCGCTGTTTCTATTGTGGTGAACTTGGACACTTTATAAAGGACTGCCCACAAAGGTCACCCACCCAGGACCGTCGTGCTACCTACCAAAGGCACCAGAGACAGCAACAGCACCAGCAGCGTCCAAAAAACTTCTATCGGAGCGCGGTGTCAAGGCCCCGTGCCCAGACAACAAATCAAAGGCCATACTACCCCGCCCCGGCTGTGAACTCCACATCGGACCACCGAGAGCAGACAACTGGACCTCACCCGGCACCATCATCCCAGGCGATCCCAGAACACATGAGAAGGATCCAACACACGGAGCTCTACCAATCGGGACCAGACGCCAACTGGTAACATCACTGCCATTTAACTTTGTTGACAAGCGTTTTTATCGTATTCCCACAGGAAAGTATGGACCGCATGACGGCCCATGGGACATTCTTATCCTAAGCGATACCATCCATGGTTCAGAACAACTCTTTGTATTACCTGAGATACAAACAGTGCAACCTGGACAAGAGATTCTTGTCCAGCTTTGCTGCACAGACATACCTTTCTTTCTCCAACAGGGAACACCAATTGCCCAAGCCTTTTTACTTCCACAGAACCGCCCAGAACAGCTTCCTCTCAATCCTATGGCAATGTGGATGGAGATTGTGGGCTCAAACAAACCGACCATCGAGTGCAGCTTGTTCTGTAAAGGAGAGAGGGTCTACCGCCCAGGGATGCTGGACACCAGAGCAGACGTGACCATCATCGCCCGCTCCGAGTGGCCAGGGAATTGGGAACTGGAGCCAGTGGCAGGTATGATCTCCGGGATTGGTGGAGTTGCAGTGTCCATGAGAAGCAAACGAAATGTTGTCATTGAAGGACCTGAGGGCAGGATAGCGACCACCCGACCATTCGTGGTAAGAGCCCCCATCACCCTATGGGGCAGAGACCTTCTATCCCAATGGGGTGCCACTCTTACCATTCCCAGCCAGGATTTCTGACTGGGGCCACTGAGAAACGCGCACTGCCATCTACTCCCCCGCTCACCTGGAAGACTGACAACCCAAAATGGACAAGGCAGTGGCCCCTTGAAAAAGAAAAACTCAGCGCGCTGGAAGCCCTGGTGGAAGAGCAACTTGCCAAAGGTCATATCACCGAGACCACCAGCCCTTGGAATTCCCCTGTCTTTGTGCTGAAAAAGCCCGGTACAAACAAATGGAGACTACTCCATGACCTACGAAAGATCAATGAGGTCATTGAAGACATGGGCCCCCTCCAACCCGGCCTGCCATCACCATCGATGCTGCCCCGAGACTGGATGCTGGCCATCATAGACATTAAAGACTGTTTCTTTAACATCCCGCTCCATCCCCAGGACGCACCACGGTTCGCCTTCTCCGTCCCCTCTCTTAACGATGAAGCCCCACTCAGAAGATACCATTGGCTCGTCCTCCCACAAGGCATGAAGAACAGCCCGACCATCTGCCAGTGGTACGTCGCCCACATTCTGTCCCCCATCAGGAGCCTGTTCCCAGAGGCAATCATTTACCACTACATGGATGACATACTAATCTGTGCATCAGAAAAGACTTACTTGGACAGAACTCTTAAAAAGACAATTGAGGCCATAGAAGAAGCAGGATTTGAGATTCGTGAGGACAAAGTGGAGTACTCCAGCCCATGGACTTACCTCGGCCTCCAGATCCGAGAGAGAACCATCGTACCCCAGCAACTCGCCATCAAAAAGGACCCTAAAACCCTAAGGGACTTACACAGCCTGTGCGGATCCATAAATTGGATACGCCCCCTACTGGGAGTCACAACAGAAGACCTTGCTCCTCTCTTCAACCTCCTCCACGGCAGCAAAGATTTGGATTCTCCATGCGCCCTCACACCTGAAGCCCGAGATACCATCGCCAAAGTGCAGGAAGCCCTGTCTTCACGCCAAGCCCATCGCGTTGAACCCAGCCTGCCTCTTCAGTTTGCAGTTTTGGGTAAAGCTCCCCGCTTCCATGGACTGATCTTCCAATGGGACCCTAAACTCAGAGACCCTTTGCTGATACTTGAATGGGTCTTCACAAGCCATCAACCTACAAAGACATTAACCACCTTCCAAGAAGTAATGGCACATTTAATAAAAAAGGCCAGAACTCGTCTCCGCTCTCTTGCAGGGTGTGAGTTCACATGCATATACTTGCCATTGACCACTGGAGATCTGAAGCTGTTGCTCCAGACTAATGAGAGCCTCCAGTTAGCCCTAGATAGCTACACAGGCCAAATTTCCATTCACATGCCAAAACATAGACTTTTCTACCGCGATGCAGCTTTTAATTTGATTCCAAAATTAATCCAAAGTAGAAAACCTCTTAAAGCTCTGACCGTCTTTACCGATGGGTCAGGTTCGTCACATCGATCTGTCCTGACATGGAGACAACCCAATACCCAAAAATGGGAATCTGATATCCAAATAGTAGAGGGATCTCCACAGATTGCTGAGTTAGCAGCTGTTGTCAGAGCCTTTGAGAAGTTTAAAGATGAACCTTTTAATTTGGTCACTGATTCGGCTTATGTCGCTGGTATAGCTATGAGGGCTGAACATGCTTTTCTAAAGGAGGTCTCCAACAAAAAATTATATCAATTGGTTTCTACATTAATCCATTTAATCTCACACAGAAAACAGCCTTGCTACATTATGCATGTGAGGTCACACACCGACCTCCCTGGTCCCATCGCTGAAGGGAACAGGAGAGCAGATGCACTGGCCATGCCAGCAGAGACTGCAAACGTCCCTGACATCTTTGCCCAGGCGAAGTTGTCACATGCATTTTTTCACCAAAATATTCCTGCCCTCGTCAGAATGTTCAAGCTTTCAAAAGATCAAGCAAAAGCGATCATTGCAACGTGCCCGAACTGCCAGAACTACCAAGTACCATCTATGGGTACCGGAGTCAACCCCCGTGGTCTGAACAGCTGCCAATTGTGGCAAACTGATGTAACACACTTCCCATCCTTTGGGAGATCCAAATATGTGCACGTGTCAGTTGACACATTTTCTGGGGCAGTGTTTGCATCAGCCCATGCAGGGGAAAGTGCCGTCCACGTCACCAAGCATTTCCTCCTTGCCTTCGCCACCCTGGGAGTCCCTGAAGAAATCAAAACAGATAATGGGCCTGCCTACACCTCTCATAAGCTAAAAGATTTCTTCAACCAATGGGGAATAAAACACAAGACAGGCATACCTAGCAATCCCACAGGACAATCCATCGTAGAAAGGACCCACCAAACCCTAAAAAGAGTCCTCAACCAGCAACGGAGAGAAACAGAAATCTTGTCTCCTGTTGAAAGACTCTGTAAGGCTCTCTATGTCATTAACTTCCTAAATGGTACATCGTCAGAGCCTGACCCCCCAGTACTCCGCCACTTCTCAAACTCAACCCAAGCTAAGCTCACAGAGAAGCCTCCAGTGCTGGTAAAGGACCCTGAATCACACAAGGTCTCTGGGCCTTTCCAATTGATTACCTGGGGGAGAGGCTACGCCTGTGTCCAGCTACCATCCGGCCCGAAGTGGTTCCCAGGAAAAAGTATAAAACCATACTTAGGCCCTACAAACACTGCTACCACAAAGAACTCTCCTGAGACAAATACAGGACCTCCCCAAAACCAGACCAGCTCGGCATGGAGACGAAAACGTCGCCAGATGCCCACCAACCAGGAAAAAGATCGTCCCACCACAAGGCAGCAGACGAAACAGAAAGCTGAACAAGAAGCTACAGCAAAAAGTCAGGCCGTAGGCCAGACACAGCCTGAAAAAACTGATTCTTAGTTTATATGTTGTCACCCCTTGTTACCCCAAAATACCCCCTTCCCTCAACCTTTGTCAAACCTCCCTAAACCCCAAAACCTCCCCTCCCACCACAGAGCTAACAAATCTTGCTTATATTCCCTCTCAGAAGCCCCATCCCTGCCCAAAGATGAAATGTATCTACGTTGATGCTATCCTCACCACAGCCTCTATGACCTAAAAGTAGATGATGACCTTTTTGGACGATGGGGAATAACGGGATGGATTGCATCTTTGATTAAGGGAGTTTTGTGGGTATTCATTGTAATTATTACTGTGTTACTTATGTTCTCTTGCCTCCTATGGTGCTGCAGAAAGACTGCTGGGAATGCCTTTTTAATAAATACAGAAGGGGGAGTTGTGGGATGTGCCCAGCCCTTGCCCTGGAGGGATCTCTGCTGAGACAAGAGATTTCGCAATCGCCCAGCAGGACTCCCTGAAAAGGCAGCCACTTCTTGGTCATGGCGAGGAAAAGTGGACCCACAATCCTTTGAGAGACACTATGCAGATCTTTCTGTAACCCATTGGTCTGTCCCAGACCCTCTGTAACCCATTGGTCCCCTGCTGATCCCCTGTATCCCTATAAAAGGGAGCCCCCTGGCTCTGTGAGAGGGAGAGCTCGTCCCTGGCTTTCCCCTTCGCCGGAGGGAACCAACAATAAAGCTACCTCTGTGCGGAACCAGCCACACGGGCCTTCTCGTCTCTCTCTGGTCTGGTTTGGCCTGGAGGCTGCCCTGCAGAGCTGAGCTGGAATCACAAGCTGAATCACTAAAGAGCTGATAGCCTCTGCAAGGGCCCTCCTTTGCCAGCAGCTGAGAGGAAGACACTGGGCCTCGGGAAGGCGATCCCTTTCGGGACCATCTCTCCGGACCAGTCACCTCTTCCTGGGTCAGAGCCACGGACCCCACCACCAGCTGAAATAATGCAGTGATAAATGTGCTGGAGCAAAAGGGAGGACACTGGCTCTCCCCTAGCAGAATGCTCAAATACCAATCTGTGTTATTAGAACAGGGTGATGTTACTCTAAAGACAACTTCTGTGGTAAACCCTGCAATGTTTTTATCATCCACGTTACTTAACAGTGTGCCTGAGCATGATTGTTTGCAGACAATAGAGGAAACTTATTCCAGCAGACCAGACCTGAAAGATGTTCCTTTGAAGGATCCAGACTGGGAATTGTACACTGATGGGAGCAGCTTCATGAGAAATGGTAGGAAGATGACCGGTTACGCCGTAACCACCTCAGATAAAATCATTGAGGCAAAAGCCTTGCCTCCAGATGTGTCATCACAGAAAGCTGATCTCATTGCACTAACGAGAGCTCTAGAACTGAGCGAGGGGAAGAAGGTGAACATATGGGCTGATTCCCAATATGCCTTCAGTGTTGTTCATGCCCACGGAGCTATTTGGAAGGAACGTGGCCTGCTGACTGCTCAAGGTAATGAAGTTAAGCATGCTAAACAAATTCTTGCACTTTTACAGAGCATTTGGAAGCCTGCGGAAGTGGCTATCATGCATTGCAAGGGTCATCAAAAAGGGAAAACAGCCCCCGAACTGGGAAATGGTTTTGCTGACAAAACAGCCAGGGGGATTGCAGAAAAAGGCATTTTTGCAGTGGTACCACAGAAAGAGATAGATTTGTCATCATTTACCCCAAAATATGACCACAGGGATCACAAATTAATTAAGTTCCTTAAGGCTGAAATCAAAGAAGGTGGTTGGGCTGTTACCCCAGTAGGACAAGTTGTAGTTCCACCCCTGATCCTTCAGGAAATAGCCCAATGAGAGCATGAAAGTACCCACTGGGGAACAGAAAATTTTTTAAAACATTTGAAGAAAGTAGTGATAGAGAAAAGAATGACTGATATTGTACAATCTGTAACAAGCAAGTGTGAAACCTGCTGTAAAAACAACCCTGACACAAGCAAAAGAGTTGTGCTAGGAGTGACAAAGACAGGAGATCTCCCGGGAGATTATTGGCAAATAGATTTTGCTGAGATGCCACGCAAAGAGGAATGCAGGTATATACTAGTACTGGTTGACACCTTCAGTGGATGGCCTGAGGCTTTCCCCTGTCACACCAACACAGCAAAAAAGTAGTGAGAGCTTTGCTCAATCATATAATACCAAGATTTGGGGTTCCTTTGAGAATGTCATCAGATAGGGGACCACATTTTGTTGCAACAGTGGTTGGGGAAGTTAGCAGGATTTTGGGACTTACCTGGGACCTGCACACACCATACAGGCCCCAGGCAAGTGGCAAAGTTTAACGCATGAATGAGACCCTCAAAACCCAGATTTGCAAGATTTGTTAAGAGACATCCATGACGTGGGTTCAAGCCCTGCCTATAGCCTTGCTGAGAGTCCGCATACAGCCAAGGAGAAGGGACAACCTCAGTCCCTATGAAATATTATATGGCAGGACATACCAAGTTCCACATATCCCAGGGCAAATTCATATGAGAGGTAAAAATGATTTGCAGAAATATTTAATGGCTCTGAGTTCCACTTTGCAGAAGCTCCAGAGATTCGTCATGTTATCCAAACCAATAGGATTGGACACACCTGCTCATCCATTCCAGCCTGGAGACTGGGTCTACATCAAGTGGTGGGACAGTGACCCCTTGCAAGCCAAGTGGAAGGGACCATTCCAAGTTTTGCTGACCACTTTTACTGCGGTCAAGGTTGCTGGCAAGGGACCGTGGATTCACTACTCCAGGGTGAAGAAAGCTTCTGCTCCCAAAATCACCAAGGAGACAGAGACTAACACAAATCAAAAAGATGCAGTCTAAACTGTTTTTTACATGTTTGCTGTTTGCCCAACTGGTAACCATGGTTCAGGGTTCACCCCATGATTTGCATAAGACTGTGGTCCAAAATGGGTCCAAAATTCTTAATAAGAGCGATTGCTGGATCTGTACTCAGTTACCACCCCTAGATGGGAAAGGTCACTGGCCATTGATTAGCATTTTAATGGAAAAGAACCGCACTGAAACGTGGGAACCAATTAATAGCACCCTTCTGCCTCCCATTACCCTGAGTGGCCTGGTAAAGTGTGCAAACTATAAAGTTCCTTGAGCAATTGTAAACGCCACAGGAAAAACTGTTCTTCCTTCATATTGTCATCAGACCCATTTCAGGAAAATAATAGACCCAAGAATTGCAGCAAAGATAAAATTGACAGGGTGGAGACTGGCTCAGCCGTTTGGGATGGGGTTGTATTAGATATGTGGTGATAAGGCCTGGAAAGTTATGCCCGTGAACAAAGACCAGGCTTGTGCCATTGGGGCTGTGGTCCCAAATATAACAATATTTGACCATCTTGAAAAACCAAATGAGAAGAGAAAAAGATCTCTTAATCCCCTCATTGAACGTCCCACACTTTTTCATAGCATAATCAGAGCCCCTGTACCCGCTTATGGAGTATTTGAACTGGAGAGAGCAATTGTAAACATCTCGGCCATCATTGAAAGCATTGAGCAGCATACTGCAGATGCAATTTCAGCCTTACAGGAAGAAGTTGACAGTCTGTCCCGTGCAGTTATGCAAAGCAGGATAGCTCTCAATTTCATACTTGCTGCACAAGGAGGTGTATGTGCTATTGTCAATACCTCTTGTTGTTCTTATGTGGACCAAAGTGGAAGAATTAAGAAAGATTTAGATGAAATTTGAAAGAGAACTCAAATTCTACATGAAGTGGCTTCTAGAAATAACACTTTAAAATTTGATCATATTTTTGATACCCTCACCTTATGGTTACCAAACTGGGCCTGAGTAAAAGAAATATTCATAATAGCTGTAATTGTAGTTATTATCTGTGTAATTTCCTGTGGAGCAGCCGGTTGTGTAAACCGGTTCTGTGGGTAAAAAATAGAGTAGAGTAGAGACTAGACAAGGTAGAGTTTTGTTAGTCTCTAAAAGGGGGGAAATGATGCCATGAAGATTTTTGCCTTTTCTTTTATACCCCTGTTGTACCTTTTTGCAACTTCTGTATTCCTAGTGCTTTTTGCCTACATTCTTGGACTTGTTTGTCAAGCTAAGAGACTAAACATTTTAGAAGCTTCATAGGTAGAGATCAGTGTGCCCCAGACCCCAAGGTCCTCTCCAGAACACATTCTGTAAACCAAGATAGAACCATCCAGGGGAAGGTTCCTTGGGGAGGGGGGCTCACTTGAGCCTCTCATTGGGGAATCCTTGATAGATATGCTAATTAGTAAAACCTATAATGTTATACCCAATGTTGGGGGGGAGAGACTCGTCGGGGTGCATCTCGATGCATATGACCTGGACGTGTGCACCTAAGGATCCTTAAAATAAATACCAAGGTAAAATCCCTTTTCCCCTTCTAACTGTGCATGACTCTTGATTTTAAGACCAGGAAAAGGCATCAATAGCATTCAGAGTCATGTAAGGTTCTGCCGTAGTGTGTGTTTCACACAGTTGAAGGGGGTTTTGGCTTCTGCTAGAGGTGAAACTACAACCTGATGGAGTAAGTGACCAACAGTTCTGCAGACACTGACACCATGGCAAGAAATAAAGGTGGCTTTTCCCTTCAGCAACATATTCTCTAGCTTCTAAGCTGTCCTGCAGAAAAGCTTGTATATGCTGGTGTTTATATCCCTTGCCTAAATTTCTTGTCATCCTTTCCTCCCTGTAGGTGAGTGACCATTCCCCTGTACGTGGCCCAGCTGCCTTAAAAAGTTCTGTCGCTCAGATGAGCTTACCCAGCACTACCGAACCCACACAGGTGAAAAACTATTTCAGCTGGTGGTGGGGTCCGTGGCTCTGACCCAGGAAGAGGTGACTGGTCCGGAGAGATGGTCCCGAAAGGGATCGCCTTCCCGAGGCCCAGTGTCTTCCTCTCAGCTGCTGGCAAAGGAGGGCCCTTGCAGAGGCTATCAGCTCTTTAGTGATTCAGCTTGTGATTCCAGCTCAGCTCTGCAGGGCAGCCTCCAGGCCAAACCAGACCAGAGAGAGATGAGAAGGCCCGTGTGGCTGGTTCCGCACAGAGGTAGCTTTATTGTTGGTTCCCTCCGGCGAAGGGGAAAGCCAGGGACGAGCTCTCCCTCTCACAGAGCCAGGGGGCTCCCTTTTATAGGGATACAGGGGATCAGCAGGGGACCAATGGGTTACAGAGGGTCTGGGACAGACCAATGGGTTACAGAAAGATCTGCATAGTGTCTCTCAAAGGATTGTGGGTCCACTTTTCCTCGCCATGACCAAGAAGTGGCTGCCTTTTCAGGGAGTCCTGCTGGGCGATTGCAAAATCTCTTGTCTCAGCAGAGATCCCTCCAGGGCAAGGGCTGGGCACATCCCACACTGCATGGGGTACATACACAACAATGTGCTGCCCAAGGGTGAATTTATGGGCCTCCTGTATCAGAAGGACTGTTGCTGCCACAGCTTTCAAGCATCCTGGCCAACCCTGGGCTACATTGTCTAGTTGTTTTGAGAAATAGGCCACAGCTCTTCGCTGGTCTCCAAGGTGCTGTGCCAGTACCCCCAGAGCAACATTCAGTCTCTCATGTGTAAAGAGTTCAAAAGGTTTCGTCAAGTTCGGCAGCCCCAGAGCTGGGGCTGACATCAAGGAATGTTTCAGCTGTTTAAATGCAGCCCTGGCATTCGCTGTCCACATGATTGTCCCCTTTTCAGCTGCTTTAAGGACCTCAAATAAAGGTCTCACCAGTATATCATAGTTTGATATCCACAGGCGACACCAACCTACCATTCCCAGGAAGGCCTGCATCTCCCTTATGGTATGGGGCTCTGGAAGTCGACAGATGGCTTCCTTCCGTTCTCTGCTGAGTTGTCGATGTCCACGGAAAATTTCCAGGCCCAGGTATACAAGTGTTTCCCTGGCAACTTGTGCCTTCTCTTTCGAGACCCGATACCCACTTTGGCCCAAAAAGTTCAACAGACTTACAGTGAGCATTAATGCAGTCATCTCGTGTCTTGGCCGCTATCAAGATGTCATCAACATACTGGAGAACCGCTCTTTCTGGTTCTTGTTTCCTCCAGTCTTCAAGCTCATTTGCCAGCTGGTTTCTGAATATGGTCGGGCTGTTTTTGAATCCTTGTGGTAAAACTGTCCAGGTGAGCTGGGTCTTCCTCCCTGTTTCAGGATTCTCCCACTCAAAAGCAAAGAGTTCTTGGCTATTCTTATGCACAGGAATGCAGAAAAAGGCATCCTTGAGATCTAAAACAGTGAACCACCCTAATTCATCTGTTAGTGTTGTCAAAAGTGTGTAAGGATTTGCTACCACTGGGTGTATGTCCTCTGTTATCTTGTTGATTTCCCTCAAATCCTGTACCAACCTGTAGCTTTTACCATCAGCTTTCTTTACTGGCTAGATTGGTGTGTTGTACCTGGATTCACACTCCACTAACAACTCAAATTTGAGAAACTTTTATTACAGGTACTAATCCCTTACGAGCTTCCAATTTCAGAGGATATTGTCTTTGCCTTACTGGTGTAGTCCCTGCTTTGAGTGTGATACTCACAGGTTCAGCTTTTTTGGATCTCCCAGGAGAATCATTGGCCCACACTATTTGAATGACAGCCTCTTCAACTTCTTTGGGAATTTTTCCATGGCATTCCTGTACAAGTGTAGCAGCTGCTTCGATTATTTTAGATTCTGGGATTATAACTTTCACTCCCCCTTCCTTGGAAAACTTAATTTCTGCTTCCAATTTTTCCAATAAATCTCTGCCTAACAATTTGGCATGTACAGGAACTGGTGAGTGACCCAGTGTCTTCCCAATTTAAATTTTAAAGGTTGGAGAAAAGGCCTTGTTTCACTTACCCCTGTAGCTCCGATCACATCCACAGCGTCTTGACTCAGTTTACCTTTTAAAGTATTTAACACAGAATATGTTGCCCCTGTATCAACCAGAAATTCAACATCATCATTCCCCAGCTTAGCTACAACCGAAGGCTCTGCTGGGGTAGTTACCTTCAGTCCCCATCAGTCCGTATTTACAGTTAGTTCCGAAACTAGGGGCTTCTTTTCTGCTCGTGATGGACACTCATTTTCCCAGTGCCCCTGTTTTTTGCAAATTGCGCATTAGTCCTCAGATAGGGGAAAAGGGGGACCCCTTTCTGATGTCTCAGATGACTTTCCCTTATCATACTTCTTCTTGTAGTGGGGTTTATGATGTTTATCTTTGTCTGCTAAGTCCCTGTTCTGGTATACCTTCCAGGCTACAGTCAACAATTTACTTATGTCCGGGGGCCCATCTATCTTTTGCAGCTTTTTCTTTATGTCCTTATCAGATTGACCTATAAACAGGTAAGCCAGGTGGATCTGCTGCTCAGGTGAGTCAGGGTCTAAGGTAGTGTATTTTTGTGCAGCCTCTTTAAGCCTATTTAGAAACTCTGTGGGGGTCTCATTTGGATTTTGTTTGATCTCATATAACCTAGCCCAATTCACTGCTTTAGGAACGGCACATTTTAACCCAACAACCACCCATTTTTGGTATCGCTTCAGCTTTTCCATCTGTTCTGGGACATTGGGATCCCAGCCAGGGTTCGCTAGGGGATAGATATCATTAACTGACCCTTGAAGACTCCCAGTTGCAATTTGAGTTTCTATAGCAGATATAGCAGCTTTGTTGACCATTTCTTTCTCTGTTTTATCCAATAATTCATCTAGCATAACATTTAGATCACCCCAATCTGGGTTTTGGGATTTTATGGCCATTTCTACACGCATAGCTACTCTCTCTGGGTTGTCCCTGTACTTCCCAATTGAGTTTTTCCACTGCTGTAATTCTCCGAGAGAAAATGGTGCCTTTATATAAGTGAATCCTTGATTTCCCACAGCCTGTCTGAGAGGTGCTTCTAATACAAGTTCTTCCTCCCCCCCTTTATCTGTTTTGGACCTTGTGTGTTTAGCGACAGGACTGACTGCTCTCATTGCTTCTCGGGCTATCCTGCCCCTTCTTCTACCTCCCTCCCTGTGAGAACCGTCTGTATCAAAATCATCCCATTCGCTTTTAATTGAAATTAGTTCATTGGTTTTAAAACTTGTTCCAGGCAAATGTTGATCAGGAACTGTCTCGCTCTTTGCAGCAGTGGAGGGGTAGGGAGGCAGGGGCTTCAAGCGGGTTCTCCCGTCCCTAGCTCTGCAAGAGCCTCCTGGGTCGGGGCCATCCCATCTGCTCTCAGCTTTAACACTGTCTGTGCCACAGGGTGGGGAGAACGTGCGGCTCCGCCTATCTCTGGCTTGGAAACTTGCGGTTCTCTGTATTGGGGAATGCCGCCGCAATTGCCCGTGTCCATTTCTACCTTCACTTCTGTGTTCAGGGTACTCGGGGAAAGGCGGCCAGCCTGCCCCTTCCCCTCCCCCTTCCCCGTCTCTGCCTCTGGAAAGGTCAGAGGGCGGCGGCCAGTCTGCACCTTCTCTGCCTTTGGACCGGTCAGGGGGCGGTGGCCAATCCACCCCTTCTCCGCCTCTGGGGCGGTCAGGGGGCAGCAGCCAATCCACCCCTTCCCTGCCTCTGGAAAAGTCAGGGGGCGGTGGCATACCTGCTTCTTCTCTGCCTCTGGGGCGGTCAGGGGGCAGTGGCCAGTCTGCACTTTCTCTGCCTCTAGGGCAGTCAGGGGGCGGTGGCCAGTCTGCAGTTTCTCCGCCTCTGGAAAACTCAGGGGGCGGTGGCATGCCTACCTCTTTTCTGCCTCCAGGGCGGTCAGGGGACAGTGGCCAGTCTACATCTCTCCTACCTCTGTGCCCGCCCTCTGCCTCTGACGAGGCTGGGGGCAGGGGGGCCCCGCGCTGCTCCTCCGGCTTGGAGCTGGCCGCCTGCCCCTCCCCTGCCCCCACTCGAACTGCGGCGGGGACAGGGGAGGCGGCGGCGGAGGCGGTGGTGGCGGTGGCAGTGGCAGTGGGGGAGCCACTGCTCCCCCATCCCCCGCCCCACTTGTGCAGGCTGCCTCAGCAGCCGAGTCGGTGGCGGCGGCGGCGGCGGCTGCGGTGGCGGTGGTGGGGGAGCAGTGGCTCCCCCACCCCCCCCGTGTGCGGGCTGCCCCTGCCGTTGAACGGGGGGGGAGACCCCCCCCCATTGCTCAAAGCTGGTGCTTCCATATCTGTATCTATCATATCAATTTCTCTGTCCGTATTAGTATACGAGTCAGCTTGCTGCGGCTTTTTCTTTCCCTTTTTCCTCCTTAAAGTCATTTCCATATTACTTTTGTCTACCACATATGCTTCTTCCCTGTTCAAATACATAGTAAAAAGTTCTGCATATCTTAGTTCATCAAACCTACGTAATGATCTCAATTCTACCATCAGGTCAGTAATGATGTTACTTTCCAAACTCCCATAGCGAGGCCAATTTCCTTGACTTAATTTTAAAGTCGTCCAAACCCATGTGTACAGTCTGATCAATTCTCGGGTGTCCAAAGTAGTTTTTCGCCCTGTCAGCCATCTCCAGTGTTTTATTATCAGCTCAAATGGGCTGTTAGGAGGGATTTTTTCATTCACACCACCCATGTTTGCTCACAGACAGGAAAACTCTGCCAGAGGAAAGCTCTTAACTCTGGAATTCAGCCTGCAATCTGGCCTTGGAATTCCGATTTCCCAGGCAGTTTATCTAGGTTACTACACAAACACTTCAAAACAGCACTTTAAAATACTAAAAAGCAACTAGTTTTAGGAAGCAGTAAATGCGCCCGTGCGAAAATCTGGTCTCAACAGGATTCGAACCCTCAACTTCCCGACGTCCCAACCAACCAAACAACCAACCTCTGAGCCACTCTTGTGGCTGCGTAGGATGCAGCTTCTGGGCTCCTGTGGACTCCACGGAGGGCGTCCCCTCCTTTCCACAGTTTGCAGGGGAAAAGTTTAAGCTTTCCCCTTTTGTGGGCTTCTATGCCCCCAACCTTTCCAACCCCCTCGGAGATCTCCTTCCCTAGTGCTAGCACAGTCTCGGTAATGTCGATCCCCTTTTCACTCACCTCTTTCCGTGCTTCTGCCTTTCTGTGCTGGGTCCTAAAGTCCTTGTCACAGTCTTAGATTGTTGCTCCGGCCCCTCTGTAATTTGCCGGCAAAGAGAGGGGCAAAGCAAGATGTGTTCCCACCCAAGACTGCGAGTTTCAAGGTCTTTAGGGTCCCTTCATGGTCACCACCAACTGATGCCTTTTCCTGGTCTTAAAATCAAGAGTCATGCACGGTTAGAAGGGGAAAAGGGATTTTACCTTGGTATTTATTTTAAGGATCCTTAGGTGTACATGTCCAGGTCATATGCATCGAGATGCACCCCGACGAGTCTATCTCTCCCCCCCCCAACATTGGGTATAACATTATAGGTTTTACTAATTAGCATATCTATCAAAGATTCCCCAATGAGAGGCTCAAGTGAGCCCCCCTCCCTAAGGAACTTTCCCCTGGATGGTTCTATCTTGGTTTACAGAATGTGTTCTGGAGAGGACCTTGGGGTCTGGGGCACACTGATCCCTGGCTATGAAGCTTCTAAAATGTTTAGTCTCTTAGCTTGACAAACAAGTCCAAGAATGTAGGCAAAAAGCACTAGGAATACAGAAGTTGCAAAAAGGTACAACAGGGGTATAAAAGAAAAGGCAAAAATCTTCATGGCATCACTATGATAACAACAGATGAGCTCTGCCTATTCTTGTACATTTTTTATGTTGTGCTCACTTCCATGGTTTGAGAAAGGAACACCACTATTATTCCTCTAATACTTCAATTCTGCTGCATAAAATAATCTGTAACCATTAGAAAAGACGAAAAAAATCTCATCTAGGACAAGTAATTCCACTCTGGGAAGAATTTAGCGGGGAGGAGATTGGGAGACCTGTGCAGCCTCAGGGCTACAAATATGTACAGGAAAAATATTGTGGCTGTAGAGAGAAAGCCTATGCTCCTCCTCTTTTCCTTTCCTTTTTGCCCAGAAATCCAAGCTGGTCCACAAAATAAAGGACTCCCCTCAGTCTTTTAGATGGCTGATTTAAGGGCAAGAAAATTATCTCGTTATTCACAGCTCTATCAATAAACATGTTTGCTATGATGGTAAAGAACAAAACCAAACATCTTTAACTAAAATACACTGCACCTGTGTTTTAAAGCAATGATGTAAGGAGTGAGCAGTATTCACTATAATTTCCCTAACACCCCAAATCCCTTCAGTTCACCTCTGCAGGTTGCATGAGCCTTGCATTGCTACAGACCAAATTCTTTCAGATCTGCAAAGATGACTGTGGTGGGTTGACCTTGGTTGGCTGCCAGATCTCCACCTGGCCACACTCTCATTTTCCCTCCTCAACAAGACAGCGTGAGACAATAAGATGGACAAGCTAATGGGTTGACAGTCAGATTACTTTGTCCCAAAATGACCAGCATTAGGTAGTTTTACCTAGATGAGCAAAAGTTTGCATGCTAAGGCCTCTTAAGCCAGCCACAGCATTGTGATGGCCAGTGAACCTACGTTACAAGGGACAGAGAGTTCTTGATTTACCAAAATATGGGCATTGATCTAATATCAACACCCAACTGAGACAGACAAAGACTCTCTAACAGTTTAGAGTTAAAAAGTGTATGTTTATTCCAGCACCGGGCAGCTGCATGGGGTAGCTCCCTAATACGCAATGCAAAGTTATAAGCTAATACAAAGTCTATTTATTTACAAAACTTTTAAATATTCAAAATACAAATGCATATTTATAACATTGAAACCTCCCATTCTCCGCTTCGTATGGTAATTAGCTTAAAGTCATTAAGCATGTGTAGTATGCTTTCGGTGGTCTCGAAGATAAAGTAAAAGTAGTTTCCCTTGGTTTGACCTTTCTACCTTTCTGGGTTTTGACAATACAAATTACTTCTGGTGACCTTCCAGTTCCTCTCTTCGTGACTTCTGAGTAGGTTCTCAGGCAGGGGAAATTGGTAATTGTCTGCATTTCTTTAGATCTATTTATCAATGTTTCTGTTTTTCATTCTAAGCACAGCTAAACAAATATAAAAGTGACAAGCAATTAGTTATTTAACAATCAGTTACATCTTAAAGCTTATTTCAGGTCCAGCTCTTCTTGACTAATTATTGACTTTTAATTAATTCCAGCTGGGCCATCTACTTTAATTTCAACACAGCTAACCTTTACCTAAAATCTTAATGTTTTTTTTAAAATCCATGTTTCATTCTCAGTAAGACAAGTCCCTAGTACCACAAGAACCTCTTTAGGTTAGGGTGACCAGAAAGGCTTCTCCCAGGATGCATTGTTCTGTTATGGTAATCTACCCCTGTTCGGCTTTCCTGGTTGGCTGTTGGCCCTTGCCCCTCGCCACTCCCCCAGAGCTTCCCCATTGGTCCCTGTTCCCTAGTCCCGCCTTTTCCCCGCCTCTGGATAAAACCCTGAGTTTTCCTGTGTTCTCGGTGTTTTGCCTCTGACTTGCTGACTTCGGCGGGGGGAAGACATGCAGACAATCAATGTGATTGATAAAGCAAGCTTCGTTTATTGGCAATACAGAGGCACTTATATAGTGTGTGAGTACATGCTTATCAGTTCTTTAATTGGTTTAAACTTACAAAAGCGCATTCTTACTTCTACATAATTGGGTTAGATAAAAGACTACATTTGGCAAGCTTCTATTATTTATGTTTTGACTTGAGAAATCAAAGTTCTCCTCCCTTCTCATGGTCAGTACATCTTACCAGCACAGCACTGTACCTCCTTAAAACTCCCTTTTAGTTCTCAGGCCTGTTTCTCACGCAGGCATTTTCTCACGCAGGCATTTTCCCATGCAGGCCTTTGCTCATGCAGGCCTTTGCTTGTACAGCTCTTTTATTGATCTGTACCCTTCATCTTTCAACACCTCTGACCCTTCTACAGTGTGGAAGCAATAAATGCTCCTGTGGGAACCCACGCAAGGACCCTTCCTGCCTCTTTGCCGCTGACTTTATACTGAAGATAGCCATGTGTTTGTGCATGCACGCGTGTGAGCCCACAGAGCCAGACTGAGACAGTAATACAGCATAGCCTGCTTCCAGTGCAATTTCTTTCCTCATCTCACAGCAAGACTGGCTCTTGGTCGAGGAAGAAGAAATCAGAAATAGTAAAATTCCAGTTTAGCCTGGTACATTAATCCAGGGCAGGGTGGAAATGTTACTGCAAGCAATTCTGAACTGTGGGTCATTTTTTACATATTTCTTGGCTTCCTGCTGTATGTTTTTAAACATGATTGGAAGCCTTTCTGTATAAAAAAAATTAAAGCTTTATGTTTGCTCATATACACAAAGGCCATGATCACAGCTACAACCCAGGGCACTACTGGGAAGTGTGCACAACCATACAGAGTGCTTGTGTGATGGCATCATGCTAACTGCTCTCTTCTGGCTTTGTTTGATGTCTGTACATGATATTTGAGTCAAACATTTCACTTGTACTACCCTTTTACTATCTCATGGTTTCTGTCACAGTTTCTTGAAGCAGGCATCAGTAGGAGGTGCAGAAAAGCTTTCTAGATCTCCCAGGGAATGTAGGAGAAGTGATATAAATCCTGCATGTGTGGAGGCATCTAGTAAATGGCTCTATATCAGGTACCTAGGCTCCAGAGTAGTGGAAAAAGTTCAGACATTCTGCCCCATACCCAGAAACAACATTTCTTATACTCTACCTCAGGAAAGCTCTTCAGCCTGCAGAAATGACAAATTCTATTAGAAATTAGGTATCTAGGTTGGATAACAAGGTGCTACTGACATCTCTGCTCTAGTCAGACATTCCCCTACCCTGCATGTTTTTCCCCTTACTACTGCTAAGGCTTGAAATGAGCAGAATAAACCCTTAATATGAAGTGGCGTTACAGATAGGCAAAGCCTTACAGAAAAAGGGCCTTGTTGCCTTTGTAAAATCATAGCCGACTCCTTGTATTTCAGCTAAGTAGAAAAGGATTCTGGGAATGACTCAGCTGGAATAGAGGTGGAAAACGTGTTACGTAACCGTAGAAAACAAGTTTTATAACCATCACGTGTTCACATCGTGGTTTATGGTGGTTGGTTTGAATTATATTTGTTTGGCTTTAATGGAATGTTACTAATAAAGGCCTAATTGCTTAAAAAGGCCTGGTTTTTGGAATAAACAAGCTCCCCTTTGCACCTGCCTGAGGACTCTGCGTCACTTATCACAACAAAGTGGTATTATGTACTATTTCCTTTGCTGCCGATATGTTTGTTTTAAAATAAGCTGTAGCTTGTTCAACCTATATTTTAATTAAGTGATGGAGGAATGGCCACTGAAGTATGAACAATACCTTAGAACCATATGCAATAGAATCTGAACAAGAGAGAAGACTTTATTCAAAAGACATATCCAGGGCAGCTTACAGAAGCAACAAATGAAACAAATTCATTTAAAGGTTATTGGAATAGGTATCTTCAGAATTCCCATTCTTTGTCCTGTTTGCCATCTAGTGAGGAAGGTATCTTTTCAGCTTTTTACCAGCTAGGCTAGTAGTTTAATGCCTTAGAAAGCCTGGAGCAGCCTAGAGAGGTAGCACGGGCAATCTAGCACTTTAGTAGCTCTAAAATCGGTACCTGTATCAGCTGCAAAGCAAATACCATCAGCAGAAGCAAAGAAGGAGAAATATAGCTCTCTGCTCGCTCAATTTCCCACAGTTAGAAGCTTTCAAAAGAAACAGACAACAAGAGATGTTCACAGGAGGAAAGCAGAGCCAAGAGAGGGTGGGACCTCCCTCGATTGTCTCTTTTATTCGGAGAAGGGGAAGGGGGAGGACTGGGGGCAGACCCAGGGTGACTGGCCAATCAGACACTGCTAAAGAGTTTGAGTTACATTTGGTTTTGCCCGCCCTTAGAACAAAGGGGTTCAGAGCACATGGCAGAGGCAAGTGTCTTTGGGAGGGGGAGGGGAAGCTCAGAACAGGCAGCAACAATCTAGGACATAGTGGTGGACATAACAGTACAAGCTAACATCAGTTCTCCATAGATCTTTTCTGAAGTCTAAAGAACTCACACTTCTGCATCAGATCCCATGTGGATATAAAGCCATTGTGGATACTTTTGATTTCTGTTCTCTCACTCCAGTTGATCTTTTCTCCCTACTCCTTACATGCTCTCTCAAATTGAGAGTTTTTTATTCCTCTGCAAGTTTAAACTCTGTTTCTAAGCTGGTTTTTATGAGCTGAGGCAGGGTTTCAGGAGGGTGGGGGCACAAGAAAAAAATAATATAACATGTGCATTAGTAAATTCATTAATAGCATAGGTATTATACCAAATATCCTGATTCATTATTTGTCTTCTCACTACAAGATGCTATTCTAGATGTAGATGACTGAGGTTAGGAGCTTCAGTTCAGTGGCTTTAACAAAGATGACTTAATTTAGACAAGCAAGTGATAAAGAAGTTCTGGACTTTCTTATTTTTCCAGAGGGAAAATTAAAAAGCAGTGTTTGAAAAAGCTGAAGACAAAATTGATAAGCACATACTTAGGCTATTAAAGGCTGATAAAAGAAAGTGCACTAGGACTGGAACAAACTGAGTTCCTGTGATGCAAACAATTTTAAGTTCACTCCACAGTGTATTAACTTCAAATTAAGTAAATCACTGGAATTGTTTGAGCACTGATTTTACAGAAGACTTTCAGAAATTGATGGTGGTGTGGATGGAAGTCTGACCAAGATGAGCTGTTGGTTAGACTTGCTTTGTTTTTCTGGCTGACAGTAGTGAAGTTGGACACAGGCATGTTTGGGATCTATGTTAGCTAATGCAGAACAGTTTGTTATCAAATAATGCTTATGATACTGCTTCACACATTAACAAGGAAGCCAAATGAACTGTAGTTGCAATTGCATGAACGGACAGCTAATTAGACACCCTTGACTGGCTTACAAAAGATACCATCAGGTACATGGTAGGACTGTGCTGCCTAGGATGCATAATAGCAACTATATTAAGTATCAAAACTGAAGAACAGTTTTGAGTTTGACTTATGTGATGCACTGTCTGTACTCAATTCCCATTCTGTGTCTAGCCATGTAACGTCATAGCTGTAACCATTATCTACTGCTACAGGGACTTCCATCTCTGCCTGCAGCACATACCCTAAAATCCAGAGGTAGAGAGCAGGGCTACAGCAGGGCTGGCCTCTTCCTACCAGGGATTTGAAGGAGATGATGGGAAAGAGGGAGATGGAAAAGCACACAACTATGGAAAACTGAAATAAGGAAAACTTTTGCCATCAGGCAAGAGTAAAACTAATTAGGAAAATGGGACTGTTTGCATGAAGCCAGAGGTGGGAAGGGGAGGGAAGAAAAAAAAAAGAAAAAAGAGTATTCCCACAGCTTCAGCTCTGTGGTTCAAATAGGAGAATCTAGCATACCTTCTTGTCTTTGTCTTCCAAGATCCTTCTGAAGCTCTGTGCCTGCTGAAACTCAAACTTTCCAAATAAATCTTGGTATCCTGAAAAGATCTGGTCCTGAACTACAATCCTTGACTTAGACATGACCACAATAAGCATTTTTTCTTTTCTTCTTGCTGTGAACCCACTCAGCCACCACTTCTGTGTTTCTCAGTGTCTCACAAAGTATCAAAGGTTCTGTAGATGGATGAGTGCAAAGAACATGGTCCAGCTTATTGCAGGAAAAAAGATGGACAGGCTTTCTTCCTTGCCTCAGAATAGCTGTTATCTCAGGTCTTTTATTTTTGTCTTCCAGTGTCCTTGTTTTTCCCACACACACTGAATGAGCAATTTCTTGTGGGACATGTGGACACTCATTCAAAATCCAACATATTCTGATGAAGACAAATCTCACAGGCATCTGTGCACGCACTTCTGAGCAGTGAAATTTCAAGCAATCTTTTTCCTCTTCTGAGAGAGCCCAAAATTGGATCATTAAAACATGGTAACCAAAGCTACAGATGCTGGCGACAAACAGCACAGAGCAAGATCATCAGTGAGGATGATATATATGTATAAAACAAGGACTTCTAGAACACTTAAACCTCAAACAGCTAGTCTTGCAACAGATTTAACAGACCCCTAATCAATGTCAGGTGATTACAGAATAGGCAGCAGATGAATAATTTGCATCAATAAGTTTATTCTACCTGCATTCAGGACTTAACACCACAGATTGAATAAGTTGTTAAAAATGCCACAATCAGCAATCAGACTGCTCTGACATCCTCAAATACCTGTTCATGTAAGCATCTGTTGAGTGGTGGTTTTGAGTTTCTCTCAAAAAAAAACCCCAAACAAACAAAAAAACCAAACCCAGATACAAAAATACCCACTACAATCCAGCTCTCCTGAACTGTTGAGAATCCTAGCTCACATCTTGAATCCACAAGGCTCAGTCTTGCTGCTACCCCCATCTGATACAGTGTCAGATGTAAGGAACATCCTTGGAGATTCTCTACTGTATTACATCCCTCCCCATATGCCTTAGAAAAGGTTTTATTTGGGGGATTGTGCTCCCTTATGTCTATTAGTTAGGGAACCTACCTAGGAGAGGAAAGAACTCATCTGAGACTTAAATTCACACTTTTCATAGCTGAGAGGAATATCCTCAGCAATGACTCTCGGGTACTCTGGGACAAGTCTCTACCTTTTTTCCTTTTCCATCTTTTCTCCATTTGAACTTCCTCCATTTTGCAGTATTATTTAAATATTAACTGAACAATGGAGAGAAACCAACTCAGCATGGTGCTTGGGGCACTTACCTGTTATCAAGAAGGTTTAGGTTCCTGTTCCATCTAAATAATTAACTGCTTGTTAAAGAGGAACAGCTTCAACAAGGTAAGGAGCAGAAACTTTCTCTGATCAGAGGGTTCTCTTTCTAAACTCCACAAAGCAGGAACTTGAAAACTGGTCTTTCAGCTACTGATGGCATTTTTTAATTACTGAGCTACTGGGTATAATAGCATTATGGAACTTGTCCCCTTCCTCCTCTCTAGCACAAAGAGGAATAACTTGGTATAGGCACTTTGCTTCAGAAGAAGGTTCATGGCTAGGCATCCTGAGCAAAGATAGGACCATCTTTTTCTCCAGCCTAGAGTCAGACACTGAACTACCAACATGCTAACACAGATAGCCTTATGCACAGCTGGGGCTCACTCTTTCAAGTGTTGGGAAATAGAATTATTGGGATCAATAAAAGAACTGTAGCAAGAGCCTGCAAGCAAAAGGCCTGTGTGTGAGAAAAAACTCTCCATGAGAAAATTCTTGTGTGAAGAAAACAAGCAGGCCTGGGGAACAAAGAGGGAGTTTGAAGACTTGCAGCTGTTCAGATAAGACCCAGAGAAGGGAGGTAAACATTGAATTCTTTTAATCATAACATAACTAATAGAAACTTGCCAATGTAAGTCCAATTAGGTAGAAGTAGAAATGCGCTTTGATAAGCTTTAAGCCACTTAGGAGTTAACAAGCTGGTATACTATATAAGTGCCTTTGGATTGCTAATAAACAGAGTTTTGCTCTTATCAACCAAATTGGTTTTGGACTGCAACTTTCTCCCCCCGCTGGAGTTGCCGGGCCCTTTCTCCTTTTTACAATTCCAACATTCAAGTGCTTGGCTCTCCTTCTGCATTTGTGTTGCAAAGGAAGACTTGTCTTTAGATTCCACTGGGTGACCTGGCTCTGCAAAGATCAATGTTGCAAGCATCTGTGGGAATAGCTGAAAGTAACCACAGTCAACATGCCTCTAGAGCCTACCACAACCAGGTGGACAACGGTTAAGCTCAGCTTGCTTAGAGCAAGCATTGTCCTCAATGCAGTGTACTCTTCTGTTCTCTGAAGATGTGGGTAAAGAAGGTTAAGTGGTGGTTATCTTATCAAAATGCTAATGTAGAGACAAGCTTAACACTTGTGGCCAGAAACACATGTGATGAAACTGATGTACATTACTGGTCTCAATTTTATGTGTATTCAGAACGAGAATATAATTTTGATTATTTAATATTAATTCATTAGTCGATATTTCAGTGGACTCTTCAATATATTTATAGTGTTCTTAGGCTATTCACAGCCATCATAGCTTACATCCAGATGATAAACTACATTACCACAAATAAACATTTTAAGTGTGCTTTGTCATCACTACCCCAGAGTTTGGCCTTTTAATCTCAACTTGGCTTCTGCCTGCTCCTCTGGCTGCAGGTTTGGGAGCTCTATGAGGCAATGAATGACAGTGTGGTGCAGAACAGCACTGCAATTAATGAAGGGAAATGATCATTCCCACATGGCTAGAAGTGCAAGAGACACAAAAAAAAGCACAGGTGATGCCTACCACATGGTCTTCAATATCATAACACAACAGCATGCAGGAACTCAATAGAGCTGCATTTTCA